>NC_138160.1:35106712-36306712 GCF_964165515.1 Mesoplodon bidens | reverse complement strand
CAGCACTCATAATTCATGTGGTGATCCCATTACTGAGAGTAAATGTGGTCTTAGGAAGCACACCACCTAATCCTTCTGGAAAAAATAAAGTAGAAGCCACAGGGGACCATGTGAGCCATTCCAGTGTCTGAGTAAATACTGGATCTCTGACCATCTCAGTAGTCAAAACTTCTCCAAACAATTCCACAGACTATGAAGTTCATTTCATGTTTACTCTTCCAAGTTCTACTGGTCAGTTGCAAGTACTTGCCCATTTTTTGTACTTTTCCACGTGGGACTATCTCTTACCAAAATGTTCCTGCTATATTTTTCTTTAGAATCTACAGTATGCTTAGTTTTTGTCTTCTCTTCTTTAGAGAGAGAGAGAAAAAAAGGGAAGGTATCTCAGTGAGGTTTAGAGTTCAAAGCTAAATAGAGGGGCAGTTTATTCAGCTGGGCATATCCAACACTGCTCTCAAATGTTTATTTTATGGCTTTGTCCTATTTTTCAAGTCTTACTTATGAAGACGAATGGCCATAACTTTTGAAATTGGAGGGAACAGCAAAATGCTTAAGCTCAGACATCCAAATGAAACTCCAATGATAATTTATATCAATGCATGATGATTTCCAAAGCAACTCTCTACACAATAGAGGCAAGCCTATCTGTGCCTCTCTATGATAACTCAAAAGTTCTTTTGTTGTTGCACTGCCAAAAGTATGCTTCTCAGCAAAATGGCAGTCAATGCATAAAACAACTGCGTGTGTGTCTGTATGTGTGTGTGGTACCCTGTATTTAGCTACTTAGAAATTATGGAGATCAAGGCATTATAGTCACTCATTTAGGTTTCTAACAGAAAAGGTAAGGAGATCTTTCTTTATTTCAATCCCATATTCTTCTGTTTTCACCTAGCTGATTATCTTATGTGGTTAGAATCAGACATGGCTAAGAGAAGTAGAGGGTCCATTATCAGGCTTGAAGTTGTTATTTTTTGTTTGTTTGTTTGTTTTAAAGATAGCTGGTTAAAAAAATGAAAAGAAGGCCAGGTAAATGAGCTGGGAGGGTGCTGGGAGGGCACTGGGTAGGTGGGATGGGACCAAGGAAGAACAAATTTGAGAAAGGAAGGGGAAGGCAGAGAAGATTGAGCAGACAGGAGATGATGGATAGGACAAGAAGTGAGGAGAAGAGAGGACAGGACAAGGAGGCAAAGAGAACGGATGGTGATGGACGGAACCGGAAGTAGGTAGAACCCCAAATTCCATTGAAAGAAACAGGGAAACGGGGATAGTTAAGCACGTGGAATTTGGTGTTAGATTCAAGCTCTACCATGTAGTAACTGAATGAACTTGGGCAAGTTTTCTGAACTTTGGGGATAATTATCTACATTACAGGGTTATCCAGAGGATTAACTGAGATAATCCATGCAAATGTTTTGTACCTGGTGAGCACTTCCCAAATATTAGCTGTAGTGATGAAGAAGATGAGGACTAATTTGGGTCAGGTATGCATGTGCTTGGCTCAATGGAGAGTCCCCAGACGAGCAACTTGTAGTTTCTCTCCTCCATAAACTTACATTAGGAAGACAAAATATGTACACAAAAGGATTTATTACATAAAATATAAAATAGGTGGTGGGTCTTCAATATTAATTGCACTAAAGAACTCAGAACACCAATACACCCAAACTCTGCCAAGTAAAAAAAAAAAATAGAAAGCAGATGAAACGTGAATAAGGTGTTACATTATAGTTAGAGAGCAAATAGGAATATATAGTAGTTGTGTACATAGTAGTTAAAAGGGTAGGTTTTAAAATAGCTGTGAATTTGAACCCAGGTCCATGCAAAGCCATTTACTAATTAGTAACTTTGAACATGTTACTTGTTTCCTGGACCTCTGTTTTCCCCCCCCTATAGAAGGGGAGTCCAAATCCCTACTATATAGATTGTTATGTGGATTAAATGAACATATAAATTTACCATGGTAATTTTTTTTTTTTTTTTCTGTACGCGGGCCTCTCACTGTTGTGGCCTCTCCCATTGCAGAGCACAGGCTCCGGATGCACAGGCTCAGCGGCCATGGTTCACGGGCCCAGCCGCTCTGAGGCATGTGGGATCTTCCCGGACCGGGGCACGAACCCGTGTCCCCTGCATCGGCAGGCAGACTCTCAACCACTGTGCCCCCAGGGAAGCCCTAGCATGGTATTTTGATAAATGTGATGTCATTATTACTTTGAGTTTAGTACTTTAGAGTTCATAGTAGATTTAGAGAATACTTTATATGAGGAAACCAAATAAAACTAGGCTAACAAAGCTTGAAGAAAGGAAGGCAGGAGCCAGAGCATAGGCAGACTCATAGACCGGTGAGTAGACTGGCTGTGCTCATTGTGGTGGGCAGTAGGAGGCAGAAATCAAAGCACATTAAGAGTTTTTATAGACCTGTACACAGAAAACTATAAGGCACTGATGAAAGACACTGAAGACACAATAGATAGTCCGCACTCACGGATTGGAAGAATACTGTTAAAATGTCCCTACTCCCCAAAACAACCTAGAGCTACAATGCAATCTCTATCAAAATTCCATGGTATTTTTCACAGAAATAGAACAGGGGCTTCCCTGGTGGCGCAGTGGTTGAGGGTCCGCCTGCCGATGCAGGGCACACGGGTTCGTGCCCCGGTCCGGGAGGATCCCGCATGCCGCGGAGCGGCTGGGCCCGTGAGCCATGGCCACTGGGCCTGCGCGTCCGGAGCCTGTGCTCCGCAACGGGAAGAGGCCACAACAGTGAGAGGCCCACGTACCAAAAAAAAAAAAAAAAAAAAAAGAAATAGAACAAATGATCCTAAAATTTGTATGGAACCATAAAAGATCCCTAATAGCCAAAGCATTCTTGAGAAGGATGAACAAGGCTGGAGGCACCATGCTCTGATTTCAAACTGTATAACAATGCTGCAGTAATCAAAACAGTGTGGTATGGGCATAAAACAGACACAATGATCAACAGAGCAGAATAGAAGGCCCAGAAATAAACCCACATATATATGGTTAATTAGTTTACAACAAAGGAGCCAAGAATGCATCCTGGGGAAAGGACAGTTTCTTAAATAAATGGTGCTGGGAAAACTGGACAGCTACATGTAGAAGAATGAAATTAGAACACTCCCTAACACCAAACACAAAGAATGGAACTGGACCACTATCTTACACCATACACAAAAATTAACCCAAAATGGATTAAAGACATGAGTGTAAGACCTGAAACCCTAAAACTTCAAGAAAATATAGGTGATAAGCTCCTTGACACAGGTCTTGGTGAAGATTTTTTGGATTTGACACCAAAGCAAAGGAAACAAAAGCAAAAAACAAATAAGTAGGACCACATCACATTAAGAAGCTTCTGCACAGCAAAAGAAACCATCAACAAAATGAAAAGACAACCTACTGAATGGGAGAAAATATTTGCAAATCATATCTGATAAGGGGTCAATACCCCAAATATATAAAGAACTCATACAACTCAACAGCAAAAAAACAAAAACACAAACCAATTCGATTTAAAAATGGGCAGAGGATCTGAATAGACATTTTTCCAAATAAGACATACAGATGACCAACAGGTACATGAAAAAGTACTCAACATCACTAATCAGCTGGGACACACAAATCAAAACCACAATGAGATCACCTCACAGCTGTTAGAATGGTTATTATCAAAATGACAAGAAATAACAAGTGTTGGCAAGGATGTGAAGAAAAGGGAACCCTCGTGTACTGTTGGTGGGAATGTAAATTGGTGCAGCCACTACTGAAACCAGTACGGAGGTTCCTCAAAAAATTAAAAACAGAACTACCGTACGATCCAGCAGTTCCACTTCTGGAAATTTATATCCAAAGAAAATTAAAACACTAATTCAGAAAGATATATGCATCCCCATCTTCACTGCAGCATTATTTACAATAGCTAAGATATGGAAGCAACCTAAGCGTCCATTAATAGATGAACGGATAAAGAAAATGTGGTATATATATACATACTGGAATATTATTCAGCCATAAAAAATGAAATCTTGCCACTTGCAACAACACAGATGGATCCTGAGAGCATTACGCTAAGTGAAATGAGTCAGACAGAGAAAGATTAACACCGTATGATCTCACTTATATGTGGAATCTAAACAAAACAAAACTAAGTAACTAAAAACCCTGAGCTCATGGATACAGAGAATAGATTGGCAGTTGTCAGAAGTAGGTGGGGGCCAGGGCAGGGTGGGAGACACAAAATGGTGAAGGGGGTTACAAAGCACAAACTTCTACGTATAAGTCATAGGGATGCCGTGTACAGCATAGTGAATATAGCTAATACTGCATTGTATATTTGAAAGTTGCTAAGAGAGTAGATCTTAAAAGTTTTCACCACAAGAAAAAATGTTTTGTAACTATATATGGTGATGGATGTTAACTAGAGTTATTGTGGTGATCATTTCACAACATATACAAATATCAAATCATTGTTACACACCTGAAACTAATATGTTATATGTCATTTATATCTAAAAAAATTTGTATCAAAAAAGATGAGCATTTGTTCTCGATTTCTACTGTGGACAAGATAAATCAGAAAGTTTTAAGTTAAATTTTGACAGAAAAGTTTCATGATATGCAAGTGTTCAGAACCATTGACAAATATCATCAACAGTCTAGGCTTCATTTGCAGGGGCTTTAAATTATATAGGCAGTAAATCTTTACTAGTGTTTTAAATACAATTGTGCCTACAGGTTAATGGATAGAATAAATAACTGAGTCTTCCTACACCAGAGGACAAATGGCATTTGCCTCTTATTTGACAAGTATTTTGGGTGAGTGTCATGGGAGAGTGAGGGACAAATCTGGCCCACTGTCTCAAGAAACCACATCTAGGAATCTGGCCTTATGGTGGGTCATCTGTGATGATTTGTAGCAATTTTGTAATCTGACTGATAATGGTCTTTTTTTATTGGTGCTGTATTTCATGATCTCTATTCATTTTAATCCTACTGATGAACTGCATAGTGATAGGTAGGCATATTCTTTATTGAGCCAATTTGGAAACTGAGGTCCAAGGACATTAAACTAGATGTCCAAAACAACCACAGAAGATAGAGCTTTTCTCAGCCTAAATCCCTTTGCCAAGGCTTAAGTTAAAAATAACATAGTCAACTGTCAATGAACTAGACATAGAAAATGTTTCCCATACAATAAACCGATACACTCATGATGATCTTCTATGTGATAAAACTGCTCCACTGGGAAGAGAACCTTTCCACAGTTCTTAGAATCCAGAATCACTTTGGCCCTTTAGGGAGCAATGGGAAGAGAGTTCAGTTTTTGGATTTTGATTACTGAGATTCACCATGAAAAATGATAGTCTAACTGTATGAAATTTTCTGAAGAAAATCGATGTCACAGTACTAATAGCATATTTAAAAGGAGAATATTGATCCTGAATTGTTAAGCCTGTCAAGGATATCATTAAGCAGAAGACTGCTTTCTGCAGGTTTGTTAAGTGATGCTTTAGAACCAATATTTTGGAGTAAAAAAATACACCAAACTATTAAATAACAAAAGCAAAGTACTTTTATAAACCATGCAGAGAAAAGAGGGAAAATTTGGGCAATATTGTGCCATCAAACATTTTTTTAAGAGCATCCTTTGAATTAAAAAAAGTGAGACATTTGAAGGATAAAGTTGGAGGCTTACATTATTTCACTCATGACTACCATTCATTCATTCAACTGTCACTGATTAAGTTTAGAGCCCTGTATTAAAATATTATTAAGGATCCAAAAGCAATAAAATATATGGTCTGTCAAGGAATATACACCTTAGATAGGAGACAGTGTTTCCATAGGTTTCTGTCAGATAATTTAAAATAGTGTAGGGCTTCCCTGGTGGCGCAGTGGTTGAGAGTCCACCTGCCGATGCGGGGGACGCGGGTTCGTGCCCCGGTCCGGGAAGATCCCACATGCTGCGGAGCGGCTGGGCCCGTGGGCCACGGCCGCTGAGCCTGCGCGTCCAGAGCCTGTGCTCCGCAACGGGAGAGGCCACAGCAGTGAGGCCCGCGTACCGCAACAAAATAGTGTATAGAGTTACATGTGAACAAATAAAGTTGCATGTGTTACAGGAATATAACCAACTTTAGAAAATAAAGCAGAAAAGTTTCCATTTCTCTTACTTGTCTTACATACATGTTTTATCTGATTCCTCAGTATTCCAAAGAACAACAATATTGAATTAGGAAATGAGTTAACATTAAGAACACAGCTAGAAATGAGTCACGTTAGTATGACTGGGTAGGCTTATAATTCATAATCAAGGCTACTGAAGTGATAACACAAATGAAAAGTGTAGGGATGATTGGAAGAATGGACAAAGCACCCTTACGCAAAGTTCTGAAGTAAGGAGAACAATCAGAATGCAAAGTAGTTCATTGTGAAATTTCCAGAGTACACTTAGTCCTCACTGATCCCACCTCTAACGGCTTACAGGAGGCAGGAGTGCCTCTGCCTGGCACACCTGCACCGCAATGCCTCAGAGGGGAGCAAATTCGGGTCGCTGAACCAAGTGTGCTGTTTGACTACCTAGAGGGACCATCCTTCATTGGGATACCGGGAGGTTCAAGTTCACTCTCTTTTGTGATGTGTCATTAGTCTCTTCCATCCACCTCCATTAAAAAAAAATAAACTTGGCTTAATTCTGCTGTCTGCAAGCCAAATTACAGTTCCTAGACAACTAAAATGGTCATGTATTCTTACAGAAATATTAATTTGTTTGTAATCATTAGACAAAGCTATGCACAGCTGATCCTCGAACAAGGTGGGAGTTAAGGGTGCCGACTCTGCACACAGTTGAAAACCTGAGTATAACTTATAGTTGGCACTCTGTATCTGAGGTTCCTTCATATCCATGGATTCAACCAATCACGAATCGTGTGGTACTGCAGTGCCTATCAATACTATTGAAAAACATCTGAGTATGAGAAGACTTGCACAGTTCAAACCCATTTTGTTCAAGGGTCCAGTGTACCTTAAACAGTACACCTGAGAGAGGAAATTTAAGTAGCTTTGTTAGTAAAGTAGTAGAGGAATAAAGGCAACGGAGTGGATGATGTAAAAGACGCACAAAGACAGATGTGTTAAAGGCTGGAGCAAGGTCCTGAAACAGACAAAAGGAGGTGGAATAAAAACTGGTGGTGAAAAGGTGCAGCTTGAGAAGAGAATAAACCTTCTGTGGGTCAGAATTCAGAGAACAGAGGAAGGATAAAAATTGAGAGAGGTTTTGTATTGGAGAAGATACCCTATCATATAAGATGGACTAAATCAGGGTTCTCAAAGTGTGGTCCTCCGGCAGCACCTGCGAGTTTATTAGAAAAGCAAGTTCAGGAGCCCCACCCTGACCAACCAAATCAGAATCTCTGGGGCTAAGGCCCAGGAAGCTATGTTATAGCAAAGCCCGCCATGTGATTTTTAAACATATTAAAGTTTGAGAACCCCTGACCTGTATAATCTCAGTTAAAGCAGTAAACCACATCATCTGCTGAGAACAAGAGTGTGGGTCCAGGACTTCAGGGCTGGAGAGTTAGAACAGCTGCAGGGAGGACTGTAGGATGGAGGTGAGGACTTAGTGAAAAGCTAGCTGAGTGGTACCAGGCCCACGTGAAGCTAGTTAGCATACCTTTCCGAATTAGCAGTCCTCTCGTGAGCTGCCTTCTGCGTGTAATTTCCCTACATGGTAATAATGAGTGTGTGTAAAACTCCATTCTGATCTTCATATAACCAACTAGGGCCCTGAAGACAGCTTTACTATAATAAAGGGACTGTTTATATGTTTTATATATGTGTGTATGATGTGTATTTATATATGCATGTATGTATGTATATAATGAATCAAATTAAGCAAAAGAGAAAAGGTTTAACTGCATTAAAATTGGGGAGAAAATATACTGGAACAAAACTCAGACTCAGTGAAACCCATAACTCTGTGTGGCCCTGGGCAAGTTATGAAACATCTTCAGAGCTCATTTTTCTCTTCTGTAAAGTTGGACCTAGCATTCGTTTATTCAAACAACAAGGCAGGGGAAAAAAGATATGTATACAAGTACACAGCATATATGGTAAAGGCTATGATAAGGGTATTGATAATATACAGAATGCTTAGAGAACAATGAAGAATTACCAACTAATTCTAAACAAGGAAAACAAGGAAGGCTTCATGTTGAAGGTGCAGTTGAGCTTGACCCCAAGGAGTGAGAAAATTCAACAGATGGAGACCATACAGGTAGAGAGTGAGAAAGCATGGGAATGGAACAGCCCAGCGTGGATTTGCAGATGCTAGATTGATGACAGAGGGATAGGTCTTTTTCTACCTCTAAGACTGACTTTTTTCAAACAATTTTCAGCAGCCTGAAAATAATGGGCAAATTTGATGGTGTAATTTTATCAACAGTTCATAAATACAGAACTTTGGGTAAAGGCTTATCTCAGAATTCTTCCTGGCTGTCTTTAAGGTAAAAGAACCAGGGATGTCAATTGTCCTCGGAGTGTCCAACCTTTCCATTTTCCTTGTTCCTGCCATGAGATTACAGGCATTTCTGGGGCCACTTGGCAGAAGGTTGCTTGCCTGTTTGAAAAATAAATCTTGCTGCTCAGAGGCCAGAATTTAAATTGATTCCATCAGAGGAAAGGAAGAACACCCTACAGTGAACTTTTGATTAACCTTTTATAAGTGGGCCAACTTTTCATTCTCATAGTAAAATTCATATATTGAATCTCTGGTAAAGAGCCCCTGCCAAGCACCCTTTTCCTGTCTTGGATCAGGCCTCAGAGGACCTGAGTGAGCAGAAAGCAGTTGTCCCCTTGAATTTAAAAGCAGTTCTGAGCTCTCCTCAGAGCAGCAGGGTTTACATTTAAGACAGAAGAGCAGCAGGCTCTGTATTTCTGGAAGAGAATGCAAAGAAAGCATCTTTTCAGTTTGATCAGATTTCATGATTCCAGGACTAAGGCAACAGGCTGGTCAATCACAAAAATCAAACCTCCCTCTTCTGCAAAGTGTTTATTTCTGATCACTTTTTTACAGCTTCTGAAAACCATCCACACTACCAGACTAAAAGGGCATCCTAACAGTAGACACCTGTGGCCCTACTTAAGGTAAAGTATGAATCATATTTTCAGTTAATGAACTGTATGCCATGTACATGAGTCTTGAACGTTTAGTCCAAAGAACGGCATCTCACTGCGTTCTGAGTTCACATGGAATGAGTCACATACCTGTCTATAAAGATGCCTTTTCTGGGCTTTTTAAGGATGTCCACAGCACGAAAACTCCAAAGGGCCACAGACTCCCCAGAGCAGGGTGTTTAGGATGTGCCTTTACCACCATTAATCAGTCTACACGCTGCCAGCAGGTATTAAGCACCTACGCTGTGCTGAGCACAGAGACAGCCATTGCCTGTTCTAAACACAAGATAAAAATAGGAGTCAAATCCTACCCCTGGAATATAGCCCAGAATTACAATATAGCCAACAATTCCAATTGTTGGTTTTTAATCATTTCTCTGACAGAATGACGGTACTTGAATTTTGAGAGTTCAGATCTGGGCGAATTGATCAAACAGCTGCTCGACCTGTCTTTATGTTAATGATACTGTTTTAGACACCGGCTAAGACTTCCCTGTGTAAGTTTTTCCCAGTTCTTGCTACCTCACTTGGCCTCATTAAATGGGCATCACTTTTAGATTTGGTTCCCTTCCCTAACATGTTAACTAGGTATCATTTGGGAAACAGTTGATATCATGAATGATTATCTCTTTCCTCAATAATCTTTATCACTGTCAATAAGATATTTATTTTGAATGCTATGAAGAAACTTTTTCCAGGTCCAAATAAAATACATCTTTAAGATCTCACAAGGTCGTAAACTCACAGATGGGGCTGAAAGGAACCTTTATTCACCAAGCTCAGGCTCCTTGGACAGACTTCTCATTTGCAAACTGCGTACTCGGACAATTAAAAAGAGAGTAAGTATGAATGCTAACAAGAACCACAAGTGTATGAGGAGAGATGGGAAGAAGGCAGAAAAGAGACCCTCGCCTCACAGGATTCCACTGATAGCCTATCAGAGACAGTACCACCCTGAAGCACTGTAAATTGCCTCCAATTTTGGCTGAATTTCTGTTGGCCGTATTTCTCCCTCAGAAGGGAACTTTAGGAAAAGGTTTTATAATTATGTAAAGTAGCAGGGGAAAAAGGAGAATACAGTTAAACAACTTCTCTCTTCTATCAACAGTTTCTCATTATTTTCATATTTAACTCATTGTCAATTTGCACTACTTTTAAGAATTCATGATTTTTAATATTTAATCTGATGTATTTCTCTTAACCAAAATACATAAAATTATACCATGCAAAGGACATTCCTATTCAAAACAGACCTTAAAGATGAGAAAAAAAAAGCTCTGTTTCCCACTGTCAGAGACTGGTAGGAATACAGATCCCAGTTCACTTTCACTCACATCTCTGACGTTTTGGCTGACTGTGCTACAGAGGTAACTTCTGATTCGTTACCCACTGCATTTCTAACCCAGGGGAAGATCCATGCTTGTAATGCCTGAAACTTACATAATTTGGAGGACCCTTTTTTTTTTTTTTTTTTTTTTTTTTTTTTTGCGGTACGCGGGCCTCTCACTGCTGTGGCCTCTCCCGTTGTGGAGCACAGGCTCCGGACGCGCAGGCTCAGCGGCCATGGCTCACGGGCCCAGCTGCTCCGCAGCATGTGGGATCTTCCCGGACCGGGGCACGAACCCGTGTCCCCTGCATCGGCAGGTGGACTCTCAACCACTGCGCCACCAGGGAAGCGTTGGAGGACCCTTTTTAAGAAAAATATACCCGATTATATATACAAAAATGCCCATGATCAAATCCCTTCAACGCCACCCACCCGAAGGCAAGCACAAAGGAGGGAAAGTTGAATTGGAAGGAGGCAGTGATTGTAATCAATTATGGTTGAAATACATTATATTTTGCAGTGTTTACCAAAAAAACGACCATGACAACACATTGCTAGGATCCCTCCCAGGACTTTGGAAGGGGCTTGTGCAAGTGAGGGGCGCTGAGCCTTCAGTTTCTACAGCATCACACCACACCTGCCTCTGCTCATACCCTAAATCTCCGCTGCCTGCATTACAGCCCACCGAGGGGGGAATTCCAGCCCAAGAATAAGCCTAACTCTCTTTACTGGTTCCCCTTAACCCTGAGAAAGACTTAAATTCTCAAAAGACAAACAATAATTCAAAGTCAAAAAGTGAAAAAAGTTGTAGAAAATTAAAATATTGTTCCTAAAAATACAGGATCTCAGCCCTCAAAACACTACTCACACCTCCTTCATGGTCTTGTCTGAGCATCCAATAGGGCTCATACTACCATAATGTTCTCCTTCATAGAAGGTTACCTTTAGTGATCAAAATTCACTTCATTCTTTAAAAAAAAAAAAGGAACTTAAGTTCAAAGAGGATCTTTTATTGCAGTTCTCAGCTCAGGTCAGAGAAATAATGCTTCCTTCAGAAATAACTTGCCAAAGACCTCTGCCTGCTTCCGGGGCTCTCTGCAACACCTCTCACAGAAGGTGTCTTACAAAGGTCCAGTCCTGGCTACACCCAGCAAGTGACTGATTCTCCCTGACAGCAGCTGGAGCACATTGCCCCCTAGACCAGGCACTTCCACAGTCAGAAGAGAGGCCCTCTCAGAAGCACGCTGGTGGGCAGATATGTTTCAGTAGACCATTCCAGTCCATTTACCAGCTTTCTGAGCTTTGCCCAAGAATAAGCCCTCATCTTCAGAATGCATGTTGTGCAATACACCTAATTAGGTTCTGGTTATGACCTACGATGTATCCAATAAGACCCAGAAAGCAAATTCTTTCCGGCCACAGAGAAATCTGATCTTTACGCCATTCATACCTCTCCCGCTTAGAAAGGAACTGTTTCACTCTTAGTCTCAACTGCTTATATGGCAAAAATCATGCTGATGGTCGAGAGCAAGAGTCGAGAATAACCCTCTTCTGTGGAATATATATATATATATGAATATTACTCAGCCATAAAGAGAATGAAATAATGCCATTTGCAGCAACATGGATAGACCTAGAAATTATCATACTAAGTGAAATAAGAAAGAGAAGGACAAATACCATATGATATCACTTACATGTGGAATCTAAAATATGACACAAGTGAACATATCTATGAAACAGTAATAGGCTCACAGACACAGAGAACAGACTTGTGGTTGCCAGAGGGGATGGGGAAGGGGGATGGAGGAGGCAAGGAGGGAGTTTGGGATTAGCAGAGGCAAACTATTATACATAGAATGGATAAACCACAAGGTCCTACTGTATAGCACAGGGAACTATATGAAATATCCTGTGGCAAACCATAATGGGAAAAGAATCTATATACATGTATAACTGAATCACTTTGCTGTACAGCAGAAATTAACACTGTAAATCAACTATACTTCAGTAGAATTAAAAAAAAAGAATAACCCTCCTCTTCTTACTCCACAATGACAGTCCTTTTAACCCTTATGAACAACATATCAAGTTCCACTGAGGCAGCTAATTCTCTTTATACTGTTAACCATTTGGCATGGTTTCTTGCCCTTTCACTATTCTGGCACCACCTTCTCAATGTCCTCCAATTTTTCAATATCCTTCTTAAGGCATTTCACCTATATCTGAAACCATTAACCTAGATGTGGTCTGACTATGCATATTTGTACCAGATACTTCTATTTTTGTGCAACAGCATTTGTACAATCCACAACTGAGCTAATGGGGGTGTGTGTGTGTGGAATAGGCCAAACTCTTGGTTCAAATTAAGCTCATGGCCAATTACATTTAAAACAAGAACATTCTCTAAACTAGGTTCTCTAAGAAGAGCATATCATGTCTCCAAATGTAGTTAAAGCATCTTACAATGCTCATCTTCCAGTAGATGTTTAAAGGATGGAATCCCACCATAACCCTCCATTGACCTTTTGCAGTTTTCCAACCTAAGGTCAGCAAATTCATCTTCAAATTCTGCTAAATGCTATACCATTAGAATAGCTAAATGCTATTCTGTACCATGCTATACATAGAAGTTGTCCTACAATTTAAGACAAGAGAGTCCTCAGTGGAATGGTCATCAGCTCTAAAAAAAAAAAAAAAAAAAAAAAAGACATCTTGCCCAAGTTAAGTAAATGTTCTATAAATCTCTCATATTTTTATCATTATCTCCACAATGTTAACATAGTACCAAAGGCCCACAGTAAGCATTAAATAGTTACTTATTGACTAACCCACTAGATAAATAAATCATTAGTTCCCATGCTCTCACTCTCCCTTTAATAATGTTGATTGGTTTTCATCAGGGTATTTCATTCCCCACATCACTCTTAAGAGCTATAGTTCTCCACTAGGGCACTGGGCAGTGAAAGTATTCTTGTCTCCACCACTGACTGACTCTGTTATGTTAGAAACATGTGGGAGCCTCTCAAGACCCTTGTCTCCTCCATCTGAACAACAGTCCGAACATCAAGTATTTAAACAGAGACATGGAGTACATACAATGGACCAGGCATAGTTCCAGGCACTTAACAATTATTAATTCATTTAATCCTCAGGAAAACTAGACTGAGGGACAGAAAGGTTAACGAATACAGCTAGGGACTGTATAGCTAGCAAGTGGTGGAGCTGGGCTTTGAACCTAGGCAGTCTGCTTCTTCCATGTGTGAACTTAATTGCAATTCCATACTCTCTACACATGATCCAACGGCACAACATTTGGGTAGTAAGGAAAGTCACCGACGACACTCCTTACATAATAAGTGAATTCTGCTTGATTTTCCATTAGTTCTTCAGATAGTAGCTTCTCCTTTCAGTCATATTTCTTAAGTCACTAACCAACGGAAAAACTATCACTAAGATCCAACTCCTTAAACACAGAGTGGATGCAAATGCCTTGAATTGATTTGGATTCCTTCCAGTCACCACTGTTGGAAGTATTTACCCGAAATGTTAAGGACCATGAGAGCCAGTTGACCTATTGCCAGAACAAGAGCAAATCAAAAAAGGGCTACACCGGGCACCAGGAATCTGAGGGAAAAGGGAAAACACATTTCCTAGGAAAAACATCAAGATGCAGACTATTCCAGAGCTAAGCACGGGCCCAGTTGAAGGTAGGGACAGAAAGGTCCTCAAATATTTGCAGGCAGCTTACAAAAGTATAAACAGAAACTCCTAACCTCACAAATAAGCAATCTCAGGACCTGCTACCTTGCTCCAGGCTTCTCCCCACACGCATTCCCAGTCAGTGAGTCTGCTGGAGCTCAATAGATATTCTCAGTGCACTATCCTAATGGGTTCGGTGCAATGAATTTTTGAAAAATAATTAAAGCCAGTCCACAAAAGCTATAAACAAACTCCTCAAGAATGTGGGGTGATAGGGAAAGAAGGAAATGCAAGTTGGAAGGCAAAGTGGTCACAGAAGCAGCTCTACTGACTGGTATTTTTTACTCCAAATTTAGATTCAAACTGAATTCAGTATTCCTTCAGCTGAATAAGAAATACACAGAACTACATGAAGCCAGAGCCCTAAGGGGCAGGGGCGTTTCTGTTTCACAATGAACCTCACAGAAGGCAAGATCTTTCAGTCTAGGACTAGGGTCTGGGGCAGACTAGTCTCAAAGTTAAGGGTTTCTCTCTAGAAAGTTTAGGTCTGAAAGGAGTGTATGGTGATTAGCTCTAATCATCAGAAAGGCACTGATGGGCTTTGGAATGACCAAAACTCACATTTGATTTGAATGAGGCAGCAATGGGATACAAATAGAACATCTGCATCCTACTACTGTTATAGGTGGAATGATCCACCAGATTCTGAAGGAAATCTGTTGGGAATACAAATATGAATTTGGATTCTCATATTTTGCTAATTGAAATATTCTTCTGATATATTAGATGAAAAGAAAGAGCAGTTAATTGTAAGACAAGGTTTTGAGCAAATAAGCAATATACATGCATATATGTTTATGCATGTATGCATTTACACACACACATATACCCCTCCCCACCCCCATTTAGGAGGTGAGACTATTAGGTTGTTGAGACAGGCTAACTCTCGACATGCTTTTCTGAAAAACAAAAGGAATATTCGCCCCCGCTGAGTACTTTCCCAGTTACTTTCTGGGAACTTTCCAGAAAGTAACTCACACTGAAAAAAAAAATCAGTAAACAGCTAGAAGATGAAGCAACAGCCCAGGTAAAGTCCAAACTTGGAACTGAAACACAGCTTATGCTTATGTTCTGGTACCAACAGGTCTATTTCTCAGTTCTGTGGGTGACACAGAGATCAGAAGAATCGCATCTAAGGATGTCCTGGGTCTCTGGGTCCAGGTAGGCTCCTCTCCTCTTGGTGCTGCCCTGGGCCTGCGAGTCTGGCTGTTCCTATTGTCAGGGGAATGGGCAAGGAGAAAGTGGGCCCTTTCCCTGCCACCGTGAGACTTTTCTCTCTCTCTCTCTCTGGCATCTCCTTCAGTATAGGCTAAGACAGATAATGGATTGGTCTGTCAAAGTAGACCATACTAGACGTGAATAGGTCTAAGTCTCAATCTCCTTATCTGTAAAGTGGAGATAATTTTACCATCTCTCCCATTTCAAAAGCTTGCCGTGAAAATCCCAACATGTGCGATTCACCTACTATAGACTGAATGTTTGTGTTCCCCCAAAATTCAAATACTGAAACCGAATGCCCGGTATGACTGTATTAGGGGGTGAGGCCTTTGAGAGGTGATTAGGTCAGGAGCATGGAACCCTCACGAGTAGGATCAAGGCCCTCACGAAGGAGACCCCATAGAGCTCCCTGGCCCCTTCTGCTACCTGAGGACAAAGAAAAGAGATGGCTGCCTAGCAACCAGGAAGAGAACTTGCCAGCTCCTTGATCTTGGACTTCACAGCCTACAGAACTGTGAGAAGTTTATTATTTATAAGCCACTGGGCCTGTGGTTCTGTAACAGCAGCCCAAATGGATTAAGACAACACCCTCTCACCACCTTACCTCCTTCATCAACCATTCACAGATCATACACATATGGAATAATCTTCCTTTTCCCACTTCCCATCAGGCTATCATAAGTTCCCTGGACCAACCTTTCCCAATGAAAAGTGGGAGAGTAATTTGTTAGAAGACAACAGACAATATTTGTCTTGTCTCAAACTTCCAAAACTGCCCCTTTTCCAGGATAAGAGAAGCCTCTTTCTAGAACAAAGTTATTTGGAACTACCATTTAATTTGTCATAAAGTCAGAATTAAATGATTCCATTTTATAGACTTTAAAAATTCATATTGAAATTTACCTTACCCAACATTTACAGACATATTTTCAAAAAACCTGTTCCTAAAAATCATTACATTCAGTATAAGAAAAACACTGTCCAAAGTTACTCCTCTGGCTTTGCCAACCTGACAGCTGCCTCTGGACCCAGCTGTGCTTTTAATTCAGGCGCTCATTATTAACCAACATAACTCCATTCCTTTTCACCATATCTAACTTAGGCTCTGTGTCACACAGTACCTACCATCCCAGCACTATTTACAGAATTCTCTATTTTCAAGAAGGTCACAGAGTTGCTCAATTGGCAACAGGGAACAATTATTCCTGGAAAGAGAATCTTTTCCTACTTCGTTTTTTCATCATTTTCCCCCAAATAAGTACATCCCAGTGTACCTTTTCAGTCTGTTTAATTTACTCACTTGGGTCACTTGACCTAGTTACTTCTAGTCTGGAAGGACAAATCAGATTCTTTTACTTGTAGTGGAGAAGATAGAAGATGCTCATAATGACAGACATTAGCAAGTGCACTGTGTGTGTGTGTGTGTGTGTACAGACACTCATAACTGAGAACATCACCTCTGCCAAGGACTCTAGGAATCGCCTAGTTCAACCCTCTTTGACCCCATTATACGCTTGGCAAAACTGAGGCAACTTGGCTGAGACATCCCTGGTCTGCTCTTCCTTCAGTCTGTCAGCACACAACCACAGAATGTGGTCATGACCCCCCTGCTTTACCTCTGCTTCACACTTGCTTTATTCCTTTCTCTTGACTAGGTCCATATTTTACGGGTTGCATTCGTACCTGCATCATCTATCACCTTCCAGAGACCTCATTCACACGAGGCAGCTGAGCTTTTCACACAGGTGTTTCTGATGAGAGCCCCACTCTCGTTCTCTAAAACTTCCAAAGTAAAAAGAAACTTGCAACTCAATGCTGCAGATGAAGCAAAAGGGCAGTCTCCATTGGAACAAGGAGAGAAAGCTACTTTGAGTCCGAATGTGAACTCTATTCATTATTATACCCTGGACACCCATAGCAGTGCTGGTACATCATTAATTCTCAATAAACACCAATGCAGATTCCTGAGGAACTCCGAGGACAAGTGGCCAGCAGGTAGAAGATGATAAAGGCAAACTGCATCAGAAGTCAAAGACCTGGAATCTAGTATTAGCTCTGAATGTGCTAGATTATGTGGCTATGAGCAAATTTTTTCCTTGTTTAAAAAAAATAAATCAATGGGATAAAAATACTAAATTATTTTTAAAATATTCTTTAAAAATTCTATGGTAAATAGGATAAAATATATAAATTACAGCTATAGGTTGGAAGATCTCTAAGAGGTTTGTGTTCCAGCCACCCACCTTTCTCCTTTATTTCGTATTTCCAGAAAGATGACTATCCCATTTGGAAAACTTCCAGGAAAATATTTTAGTTTAAACTAAGATTTTAGTTTAAGAAAAGGCTCAGATTTAACCTAAAAATGTATGTTTATACTGCTGTTAATCAATGTAGGATTTAAAAAACCAATTATCAAATTCCACAATCCTCATTATCTTGGAATGTAATTTTATTTTCAATACAAGTATTAAAAGATATGGCCAATATGGCATAAGAACATTTTCCCTGAAGTCATATCATTGACTAAGTCATTAAGCTTGTCTACTGTGCTTCTCTCTAAATATACATTTATAGCAGGACTTCATTAGTTTTCTACCAAGAAATACGTTTATTAAATTATCTCTCATTCACCAGGACTCCTTATTTATTTTAGTAATTTTAATGGAAAAGTAGATGAAACATTATTATATAAATGTTTACAGAGATGACAGTAACTTTATTATAAATTAAATAAGAAAAAGGTTAAATAAATACTAAAATCTTTCAGGAACTGCAGTATAAGCCTTAAAATCATGACTTTCCCCCTTACTTTTTTATAAGGTAGTCTTTAAATATTTATCAGTGTAATATTGAAACTAAGTAATCATGAGTTATTTTCTGGAAATTTTTGTTTATCAAAAGCTTAAGCTAGATGCTACGTTTAGCACATTCTAGTTTTCCATTTCAGAAATGTGTTTTGATGAATAGCTATGCCTCCCTAACAAAAAACTATACAATAGGAAGTGTTGGCATTTCAACCTTCTATACTTTTCGGATTTGAGGGCCTCCCTATATATACACATGTTCTTAAACACACGTTTTGTCGTCAAATATCTGAAACAAAGTACTCAGTCTCATAACCACAATAAGCCAGACACAAAGGAAGAAAACTGCTCTCAATAATAAGGAATTGACTGTAACCTTACACAAAGCAAATATTTGGGAATCTCATTATCTATTAGAAAACAGGTCTACTATGGGGGAAAATAGTTTACATATTATGACAAAATAGCTTAAATTTATATCTGAATTAATAAAATTATTAAAAATCTAAAGTCTCCCCCATTACATCTTTATTGGGTGCAAAAGTAAAAAAAAAAAATCCCAAACAAGTATTATTTTAATTTAGCTTCATTTTAGTAAGCGACTTCATAATTCCCATGGTCATGCTAAAAACTTATGACTCAGAGAGTCCAGGCTGAAACACTGAAATCATTCTAATGACAGAAACAGAGCTATGACCTGTAACAGACTGACAAGAGAAAAGCAACAATTCAAATAAGCTCTATACACAGTAATTCCCAGTTTCTTTGTTCAAGTCAGTGTGTTTGGATTGGAAAGGTGAGCATTAGACTGACCACTCTTTTTTTTTTTGGCTGTGTTGGGTCTTTGTTGCTGTGTGTGGGCTTTCTCTAGTTGTGGTAAGTGGGGGCTACTCTTCGTTGTGTTGTGCAGGCTACTCACGGCAGTGGCTTCTCTTGTTGTGGAGCACTGACTCTAAGCACATGGGCTTCAACAGTTGTGGCTCACGGGCTCAGTAGTTGTGGCTCGCAGGCTCTAGTGCGCAGGCTCAGGAGTTGTGGCGCACGGGCTTAGCTGCTCCGCGGCATGTGGGATCTTCTCGGACCAGGGCTCGAACCCATGTCTCTTGCATTGGGAGGCGGATTCTTAACCACTGCGCCACCAGGGAAGCTCAACCACTCATTTTTAAGAGCTGATTTCCAAAATATGGCCCTGAACAGTTTCATCAGAATTTACTTCTTATTAGGCAGCTCTTGGTCCCTGAGTCCCATGCCTCTGACAAAAAGAGAAAGCCTGCATACCAGAAGGATTATTTCTATAACTGCTTAGGTGTCTGAGTTGCAGGTGGTATGCCAGAGGCAAAGTCTTGAAGAAGCTAAGACTCATCGCCTGTGCTTTTCTACTCTTCACCTGGTTCCCACCAGTCTCTCCTGCTAGCACCCCACTTCTCTAAGGTTTGATGCTTGTACCTCACTTTCCCTGGATGAGATCTTGATGCATTTCTTTTCCTTTCTTCATGTTCCCTTCCATAAATACTCAGACAGCCCTGGTGATGACGCCAACACTGAGCTAGGTACTGAAGGCAGAGTTGGAACCAAACACACACAGTCCCACCCTCATGCGGCTGGGAGGAAGACAAACATGAATTAAATAATCGTAGAGATAAACATGTAGCCAGTCAAGGACACAGAGGAAAGGCCTCCCTAGAGAAATGACAATTGAACTGCCAGTCATTACATACGGGGGACACAGTGGGGAGCATAGTGAGGGGCAGAGTCTAAGGACCCGAAAGAAGATAGATGTGGCCACTGCCAAAAAGGAGGGTTGTAATATGAAGCTGGAGAGGTAAACAGGTGCCAGACCACATGGCTTTGAGGAAAATGGTAAAGATTTATTCTAAGAACACTGAGGAACAACCAAAGAATTTTATGCAGATAATGAAATAATGAGGTCTAAATTTAGAAAAAGGTTGCTATGACCAAATGTGGTGAACAGAGAGAATGAGGGAGAGGGCAAAATTCATCCAGCCAGCCTGCCTGTCAGCCAAACAAAGCTTAAACTTCACAACAAAACCATTTTGCAAGGTTGAAGAAAAAAGTAATGTGCTTATATGGCTAGTAAATGGTAGAACCAGGATCTGAAATTTTAAGTAACTTACTTACCTATCTACTAAATTTAAGTATTTGCTTACATGGTGGTATTTTAGTCTGCTTGGCTGCCACACAAAATACCACAGACTAGGTGGCTTAAACAACAGAAAGTTATTTCTCACAGTTCTGCAGGCTGGAAGTCCAAGGCCAGGGTGCTAGCCAATTCTGTTCCTGGTGAGAACTCTGTCTTGCAGATGGCTGCCTTCCCACTGTGTCCTCAGGTGTCAGAGAGAGAGCTCTGGTGTCTCTTCCTCTTCTTATAAGGTCACTAGCCCTATTGGGTTAGGGCCCCACCCGTATGACCTCATTTGACCTTTATCACCTCCACACAAGCCCTATTTCGAAATACAGTCACATTGGGGATTAGGACTTCTACATGTGGATTTTGAGGGGGACACATATAGTCCATACATATCATGTGGGTAGGAAGTGATAAGGGTAGGATTTGAATAGAGGTCTCAAATGCCCATGACTGGTCTGCTTATCAAGCTGTCCTCTCAAAGTGGGAGATGTAGTAGTTTGAACTCCAAAAAGCTAGATCATCATAGTATGTTAAGACAATGGGACTTACTCATCAATCTCTAGCCCAGCTAGCAAACACAAAGAAATAGCCCATCCATCTCACTGTGCTAGTGCCATACTCATTAGTCTTTCAATTTCTTCTTTACCTTGCCTACAGGCTCATAATATATGAAACTGATTGGAATTTTTAATGAATATACTGTAAATTCCCCTGTCCACATTCACACCAGGGAGCAAAAGTTTAGTAAAAACCTTTAAAACACACAGTAATGACAACTGGCATTTAGCTTTTGAAACAGAAGTATTAACAAGTAGATAATTTATTATGTTGGATGTAGTCAAAAGGCTAATTTATTAATGTCAAAAAGCAGGCATTTGGTGGTGTGGTTTATATAGCTTCTAGTTTAGCTTTTTTTTTTTTTTTTTAAGTTAGACATTACTGAAGAGGTTGGAAGTAAAACCCCTCTCCTTTAAGCAGAAATTTGCATTAACTGAGTTTACACAAATAAGAGTTAAAACTTGTATTAATAAGTAACCTTTAAGAGACTTAAAATTATCTTGAAACCAACATAAAACTTCAAAATACATACTAATTTCAAAAAATAAAATAAATTTAGGAGTTTTTATAAGTCTTCAGATAGAGGAGAGATTATAGAACTCAGCATTTATCCTTCACTATTTTCATAAGATTACTCAGAGTTAATATTGGTTTTGTATGTGCCAAACAGAGAATGTTATGAGAAAACTGTTTTAAAATAAATGTTTATTTTATCCCACAATATGAAACACAAAAAAGTTTCTTGGGCAGCTAAAGCATTTACTGGGGAAGATTATATTTCCTGTTGTTATTGTTGAATTCACTACAGTAATTATATATAGCACTAGTTATAGTAAGTATGCACACACACCACATACATATTCATGTTTATATGCATGTATGCATATGCACAGACACACAGGCATATACATACATATGTGCACACACTTTCACAGGGACGGAGACCTAAGAGTATGGACCCATTTTCAGCTTTTTACTTTTAAAGGCTGCTATTTTTGCAACAAGATAATTAGTTAAGACAAGCACACAACCACACATAAACAATGAAAGGCTCAACTTATTATTTAAATTACTTAATAGACAAGCGACATTGTGCCCCCATTATCCTCCCACTCTCAACTAATCTTTTCCTGACATATCAGGATGAGCTGTATAGGGGCAGATTCACGTCATGTGTCAACTTAAGCATGAGCTATATAAAGGGCAGATTCACATCATGTGTCAACTTATTGCAGAGGTTGAGTACATATAAGCAACCTTTCAGCACCGAAGAATAGACATGGCTTCAACAAGAGAAATTAACCCATCACATTACCCATTCACACTGAAGAGAGCTTGGTGGCAGTTCCCTCTAGACAGCGTGGAAGGGGAACCCGCGGGAAACCAGTAGGAAAATGAAATCAACTTTCAGCCTGGGTTTCAGAGAGAAATTGTCACTGTCTAGTCAATCTAAAAACCTTTAATGGGATTAAATCCCTCAAATGGGAAAATCTCCATAGATTGCTGTTTTTAACAATCAACAATTCTTTAACAAAAGAATGTTCATCTCATATTCTGCATCACAATGAATACATCCTACTTAAAATACACATGGGCAATTTCTAGAGTTGATGAAATACATTTCGTTCATTATCACGTTTGATCCTGGAAATATCCCTATGGACTGAGGTCAGGTACATATTACCATCTTTTTCTAGCAAGGAGACTGGGGCAGAGACTCCCAGGGTCATGTGGATAATAAATAATTTGCTTGGGTTACCGCTGCAATTTTTTTAAGGCAAGATATATAGGGAATAACCTTAGCTAAATTAAAGATTTTTGCAGTTGCATAGAATTTCGCAGTCCACCATGTGTAAACAGCATTGATAAACAATAACAACATATCCAGTGAAGTAACTGGTGGAACTAGGGGGAAAATATATTTAATATACAACAGTGTGCCTTGTCTTTGTCAAAACCAATACTCATTTGAATTTACCAAAAACTGCTAACAGACGTCTGGTTATACAGGTTAATGGATCTCACTTAACATAGCTCTGATATATGGAAAACCAAATAACTGGCTTTGAGCCTCACTGTTCCTCATCTATAAAACAGGAATAATAACAACACCTAGTTCATAGGAGAGCTGTGAGGAATAAATTGGATATTTATGAAAAGTACCTGGAACACTTCTGGCAGATAATTAAATGCTACTCTTTATTACTGTCACCATATATAACATATGTCATAGGTGTACAGCAGATTACTTTGATACATTTATATATTTGTATATGATTGCTAATAGTGATATTTATCACACTACACAATTATAGTACAATATAATTTTCTATATTCACTGTGACGTGCATTAGATCTCTATGGCTTATTTACTTCTCAAGTTTGTACTCTTAAGCACCATCACTCCTAGTGAAAAAAAAATTTTTTAAATAGAGCAAGGCACAAAGGATTATTCACTATGGGCAAGAGGTTCTTCACAAACCAAGTACATATTTTCAATCTGTAAAAAGTAAAACTCTATTAATTCAAATACACCCACTTAAATCTCATGATAGGCAGCTACCAATAAGCCATACAAATCAGTCCTTCCGCCCAGGTATTTGCTCTCAGGCAGACACAGCAAGGAGCCACAAGGAAGCCAAAAGAGAGCGAGATCCTCAAGAGGCTTCCGCAGCAAAAGGCTCACAGGAAAGTGAGTAAAATCTCTGATAATTGCCTCTCTGCTCCCTTGGGAGGGCCAGTCACATCCCAACTAATGAACCAGCTCTCAAACAGGAAAGAATGAAAAAGAAGGGGACAGCTTCATTAAAAATCCCAGGAAAACGAATTAATCCCCTTCCTCCCCCTCCCTCTTGCCCCCAGCAGGTGTCCTGTACATAGTAACACGTGGAGTTCTGCTGTTAATGCCACTCTCTCTCCTTCCACTGGACCCTGGGGTTTTTCCATCTTCAAAGATTAAGTTCCCTTTGATTTAATATAACAACCAGCTTATGGATAAAGGTGCCATTTATTTGCACTAGTTTTCCTGCTTTGGAAACACGCAATTTAAATAATTTGAGACTTTAGAGACCATCTAATTCAAATGAAAATGTCTTCAAGGGCCAGGAAGGTAACACAAATAAATGAAGTGGGCCAGGTAGAAAGTGGGGTTTACTTTGTTGAATTTTTACCACTCAGAATTTTAAGCCCAACTGTTGCCCAATCTTTCCATTTTTCCAAGAGAAACTGGAATTTTTTTTATGTTGACAACTAATTTAAAAGATTATTAAACTCCATACCCACATGCATGGAAAACTCACCTATAGAATTCCAGTTGGGACCTCCAACCTAATCTGGTGAATTTCAGCCCTGGTTTTAAAAAAAAAAAAAAAAAAAGAATCACCTGGGAGCTTTAAAAATACACATCGCCTCCTCTTCCAACTGGCAATTCTGATTCAATTGGGAAAGGGTAAGCTTTCAGGTGATTCTAATCAGCAGCTAGAGTTGGAAACTACCAATCTGGTCTAATTTATGAATTCTACAGATGAGGAAATAGTGGCCCAAAGACTAAAGCAACCTGCAGCTAGCAGGAGAGAAAGAACATGGCTTCTTACCAACATGCTGTTTGCAAAACTCTAATATAAATGCTACTTTTTTTTTGCCAATGAACTGGAGTTTGGGCTCCAATATATATCATCTGTAAATATATATCATCTGTAAACTTTCAATTGCTTTCTCAGGAGAAGTGTTAGGAAAAAGAGAACTGCAGCATCAAAAACTAAGTCTAGTGACTATCATGCAACATTTGCATTGGATTGTAAACTCCACGAAGGCAAAGGATTGGTCAGCCCCTCCCTCACCACTGAGGTAAGTCAGCGCCTCCATAAACACTTGAGCGATAAATGACTTCATGATTTTCAAAGTTCTATTCCCAAATAAATTGGGAATAAAGTTCCCTAAAGGCTCAAAAATCAATTTTCTACAGAGCAATGTCAGTGACTAGAAACATTTCAGAGGAAACAAATTATGAGGTCTCAACTATCTAAGGGGAAGATCCTTAGATCACTGTTGACAAAGCTGTAAATAGTAAAGAGCTGTAAATAGAAGGAATAAGCTGTTGACAAGAGCCCATCTCATTAGGTTTAAAGCTTCCTTTCCCTACAACGGCACAAAAAGGAACAGGCCACTCTATTTACGTCACTTTCATCCCACCACTAACTCAGAATATTTATTTTTTCTGGAGCTGAACCCTTGCCAACTCCAATAGCCATAGCTTAAATATCCTGTCTGGTTTCTTGACTCGCTGTCACAGAACCACTGCAATCCCTTGTCTGTCTGCACTTTTTTTCCTTTTCACACACTATAGTGGATAACTGGCCTCAAAAAATGGAATATAGCATTGTGTTATATTTACCTCAAAAGATTTGGTGATAAATACCAGGCTTCCTTTCACCCTATGAAGATGCTGGCAAAATCCTACTCACTGTGCAAGAGTAAGACAAGTTATTGGCTTATTATTAAAAAAAACACACCTCTGCCCTGTCAGTCAGTGCAATCCAACCATCTTTCTTCTTCATAGTGAGCTGTCTGTCACTGAACCAGGTTCGTCTTGCCCCGACGCACAGCAAACCAAAACGCTGAGACACCGAGGTTTGCAGCAAAGAGAGGGTTGATTAACAAAGCAGCCAAGCGAGGAGATGGGAGAACAAATCTCAACTCCGCCTCCCTGAAGGCAAGGGGGCTTGGGGTATTTATGGGCCACGAATGAAGAAGCCAAGTGGTCTGAGGCGTGGGAGGCGTGGGGGAAGGTGATTGGAAAAAGGTGCGGGAATCATCCTTCTGCACGGGCGTAACTAGGCAACAGGTCTCTGCACCTTTGAAGGGTAGCGTTTTTCGGTCCTCCGATGTCAAAAGGTCACCGAGCAGACAATTAAGCATGCCCAGGGTCGGTGGTCCGATCCAGTCTTAACCAGCTCAGCTCAAAATAGATGTTGCTGACTCCAAGTTCCTGGAAAATAACTCTGGCAAACATCTGTTTAGGCTAGGTGCCGCTTGGAGGACAGGCAAGTCTTCAAACAACCTTGATTAGTGAAGGCAGGTGGAATGGATCTGACTGCTTACCCATGGGTTTATTTCTAAAATAACAAATCTGATCATGTCACTTACCTACATAAGAGATTCTGGGGCAGCTACCTACCGGGACTCAGAAAAAGTCCAAGATCCCTGACACTATGTATGAATCCTACCGACTTTTCCAGCCTCATTTCCCTTCACCTACCCTCAAATATCCTCTGGTCCAGCCACCTCAAACCACTTATCAAATTTCCCTAACACACCATCTTCTTTTGTAGTTCCATGAGTATGAGCTGTCCCTTTAAGAACGCCCCTTCCCCTTTTCTCTACGGGGTTGGGGAGGGGTGCTTTTCAAGAATGGGCTCAAAAGGCAGATCTTCTGAGAAGCCTTCCCTGACTCTCCAGGACCATAGGTCTCTGTTTCCTCCATCTCTCCTGCCTCCCATGGGGTTAGTTGTGAATGTAATTAAATGCCTCTAGGCTGTGTGCTGCCAAAGCCCGTGTGTCTGCTCTTCACACAGTATGGAACCCAGGTTTGCTGAGTTCAACTAACTACTGCTGCCCCGCCTGTGCGGATAAGCAGACTAAAGTGGGTGTCCGGGAAGTTCCGCCTCCTGTGACAACTAGGGCTCCACTCACGGTGAGCCTACTGGTATTTGTGACTGTTCTGCTTATTAGTGCTTTGGTTTCAACTGCTCCATTATGAGTCTCTCCTGTGAACAAAAAATACTGGACAATCTCACTTACCTGTAGAATCTAAAAAAGGCGAACTCATAAAAACAAAGTAGGATGGTGGCTAGAGCGGTTGGGAGTTGAGTGAAACTGGGAGATATCTGTCAAAGGGTGTAAACTTTCAGTTATAAGATGAATACGTCCTAGAGACCTAAGGTACAATATGGTGACTATAGTTAACAATACTGTATTGTACACTTGAAATTTGCTAAGAGAATAGATCTTAAATGTTCTCACCACACACAAAAAAGTAACTATGTGAAGTGATGGATGTCTTAACTAACATTCATGTGGTAACCATTTCACAATGTGTATACATAGATCATTGCGGTGTATACTGTAAACTTGCACAATGTTATTAGTCAATTATATCTCAATAAGGACCTTAAAATACATGAAAACAAACCAACAAGCACAAATATGCTCTCTTCTCTAAAGCACACTGAGCTTAAGTCAGACCCTCGTTATTCAACATAATGTATGACATAAAAGTCAATGTTGATTGAAGTATACTTTTCAAATCAGATGTCATAGGCAGTCTCTCTTGATATTTACCTAAATCTCTTTTGCTGTGATTTAAATCAGGAGAAATCAAGAATATCTTCAGAAAACTCACCACCAGGGATGGAGGAAACAGAAAATCACAGTTATATCAAGTTTATAAATGAAAAAAATTTTAAAAACCACAACGATGACTGGACCACCAAGTCTTTTCCCCAGCAAAAGAACACACTCACACTGTTAGTTCAGTACAGAAAGCTAGCTATGGGTGCTCTCAGAGTGGGGTATTTTCTATCGACATCAGCACCAATCCTTTAGAGCTTGATGGTGGCATAATTCCATCAATGATTCTGACTCATGATTGACTCATTTTTCTATTTGCTGGACTTTAAAAGATACCATAGTGCCCTCATAATGTGCATCAGCAATGTTACCTTTTGAAACCTGTATCATAAATTCTACTTTAGTCTGAATGCATCCAAAATAACTTTATCACATAGAGAATAAGTCCATCAATTACTAATTAGTGAATGCCCACTATGGCCCAGCACACTGCTGTGGAGGTTATGCAAAAAAAAAAAAAATCAACCAAAATTCTTTCCTTGATGAATTTAATGTAAATCATAATGACATTTTACATATTAGGTCCCTTATTTTGATTTTTCTCGACAAGATCTCACAGAGCAGAACGCCTCATCATCTGCAAGGCACTGTAGTGAGGCTATCGGGGAAGCTGCAGACTTTGACCCTGAATACGTGCCATATGCAGGAAGGCAATGCTCATGAGAAACTCAAGTGAGAGAAAGTGTGAGAGTCTTAATAAACATGCCAATAAAGTGCCAGGGAAAAGGAACAAGGGAGCTTGTGGCTGGAAATGGATCAGATGCAAGAGAAGGATCGGAGCAGACCCTGTGGAGTTTGACATTGTGGCCTTTGAGCTGCGCCTCAAAGGATGAGTAGAATGAGAGGATGCAAAAAATAGAGAGAAAGGCCACTGGGGAGGGAACAACATGAACAGAATTGTTGGGCAGAAACAAATGAGATATTTTGAGGGCAAAGGAGCAGTTCAGCTTGAAGCTCGGCAGAAAATCCAGATGGATAAGTAGGTTGGGGTAACATCACAGGGCTACGAATACCAGGCTAAGGAATCTGAAAATCAATCCTTAGGCTAATAAGATGTTTTTTTTGGTTTGGTTTTTTTTTTTTTTGCGGTACGCTGGCCTCTCACTGCTGTGGCCCCTCCCGTTGTGGAGCACAGGCTCCGGACGCGCAGGCTCAGTGGCCATGGCTCACAGTCCCAGCTGCTCTGCAGCACATGGGATCTTCCCAGACCGGGGCACGAACCCGTGTCCCCTGCATCGGCAGGCGGACTCTCAACCACTGCGCCACCAGGGAAGCCCGAATAAGATGATTTTTGAGAGCATGAGTGGTCAGAACAACAATTATTTAAGATGATTTGGCAACGATGAGATGGAGCTAAAGGAGGATAAATAAGGGCTTCTACGGCCGTGGCTTCTGCTCCAACCAGTGTATGAGCTGAACACTGTAGTGATTCTTCTGATTAACATTTACAGCTACTGTCAAATGGAAATCTATTAACTGCTTGTGGTGTCTTGCTTCACAAAGCTTTGGCTTCAAACACATCATTATAAAGTCTCTTGTCACTGGCATTGAGCAGTCTGTGTGCTTTCTATCTGCCCTAACTGTTATAAGACCAAAGTGCCAAAAAATACATACAGCAAAATGCTCATGATTCCCAGCAAAGACCAAATCAAACTTGTAGTGTAATGTTTATGTTCTACATAGCACCTGCCGTATATGAAGCACCTGACACATGATTAATTAGATTGAGTATTTTTTGTTATTGTTGAATCCAGAGAAGACAGTGTTATAATCCGCCTTGGTGTCAGGTTAATTTTATGTGTCCACCTGACTGGGCCACAGTGCCCAGATACATGGTCAAACACTATTCTGAGAGTTTTGGGATGAGATTAACATTTAAATCAGTAGACTTGAAGCAGATTGCCTTCCAGAAGGTGGGTGGACTCATTGAACCAGCTGATGCCCTGAATGAAACTAAAGACTGACTTCCCAGAGTTAAGAGGGAATTCTGCAGCAGACAGCTTTTGAACCTGAAGTGCGACTTCAGGTCTGCTCCTGGGCTCCAGCCTGCCCTGCAAATTCTGTACTTGCTGGCTTCCATAACTGTGTGAGCTAATTCTTTGAAATAAATCTCCTATATACATGCACCTCCTATTTGTTCTGTTTCTCCACAGGACCCTAATACCATGGTAAAACATGCCAGAGTTTTCACAACCTACTTCAGGTCTACCTGAATCTTCTTATGATCATCTTCTCTAGAAAATGCCCTTGACATGAAATTTATGGAATGACAGATCAGGGCTATGGGCTGGGGGTAGGAGTATCTAGCTAGATTTGCTGGGCTTTCTTAGGCAGTCGTTATGTCTATGAGCCCTGTACATTTCATAAGCACTCCACTTAGCCAGATGTTAACTATACAATGACCTTCTATTTAATATGTACAGAAGAGAAGTGAGTTGTCTGAACTGAAAAAATGTGGCAGTGACGATTCTTATTACTGAATTCCAGGAAAAATAAATTAATGTATTATACTTTCATATGTGATTTCAATTAATAAAATTCTGACACCATTGGCAAGGTGAGTGGACCATGATAGAGCCACTGAGTCCAAGGATCTAGGCTACCTGAGGGCCAAGCAGGCTCCTTACAGGAACCCAAGCCTCACATTCAGACCTCTGCAGCCAGGCTGACACCATCCCATATGCCAAGTGAGCCAAAGTGCTGTCTCTCCCAAGAGACTGTAGTGAACAAATAATTACCATGTTTCTAGTTCCTGTTTTCATCAGTCAAATCCCAAAACACCAGATAATTTGTCCTGAATTGTACTAGCTTCCCTATAATAATTTTTCCTTCTTTGCTGTGGACTTCTAACATCGAAGAGAATGAGCCAGAGGGCAAGACCTATGACTTCAATCTATGAAAAAGGAAATGCATGGTTTTAGAGTTTTTGTTTTATTTTAAAGGCACACTTTTTTTGACTGCTTTCTCTAATTATGTCTTTATCTTGATTTCACACTGCTAGTATCTTTTATCATTATGGGCTTAATAACAATCACGTCATCCTATTCCTGATTTTTTTTTTACACTACATCCTTATATTCATTTAAAAAAAAAAAAAAGCACTGGAATCACCAGTGAGCTTTAAATCATCTATGGGCCCCACCCTTAAAGATTCAAATTTCTTTGTTCTGGGGTGCAGCATCCTGTTCTGATCGCTGACCTCTATTCTTCTATCACATTTAATCAAGTACTCTGCCTTCTACTCTCTCTCTCTCCTGTCTTAACTTTTTTTTCTTAACCAGCTTAGATTCCTGGTTGATCATTTCAGAGGCTCCCTTGCTGCTTCCATCTTTTCATCACAGCTCTCTGACAAAACCTTAGGCCTAGATGATCCCACTTTCCCTGTGCTTGGCAATGGCTGAATACCTCCAGAAAGCATCAAATACTTCATAATTCTTTTAACAGTGTATCACCATGAATTTGTGAACATCAGCCTCAACTGGGCCTTCAAGAAATGACTAGGGATCCTACTAAGCTTTACTAATTTACTCCCTTTCATATATTCGAGCTTTCTCTGTCCTCCTCAAAAATCTGAAACTGGGGCTTCCCTCGTGGCGCAGTGGTTGAGAATCTGCCTGCTAATGCAGGGGACACGGGTTCGAGCCCTGGTCTGGGAGGATCCCACATGCCGCGGAGCAACTAGGTCCGTGAGCCACAACTACTGAGCCTGCGCGTCTGGAGCCTGTGCTCCTCAACAAGAGAGGCCGCGATAGTGAGAGGCCCGCGCACCGCAATGAAGAGTGGCCCCCACTTGCCACAACTAGGGAAAGCCCTCGCACAGAAATGAAGACCCAACACAGCAAAAATAAATAAATTAATTAATAAACTCCTACCCCCAACATCTTTTTTTAAAAAAAAATCACCTTGGTTTAAAAAAAAAAAATCTGAAACTACTTCCTTTCTTTGCCAGGATGCCACCCCTTTCTCTCTCCCATTCAGCTACTTTTCAAAGCCATTTCATAGAGACGCCTTTAACTTGCAGTTACCACACCTCGGCATCTGCACCCTTCCCTTCTTCCCTCCTAGTGCAGAAGGGAAGGAATCCTCTCTCCTCTCTGATTCCTCCAGCTGTCCTCAGAGTTGAACCCCTCCTATCTTCTTGGGAATCCTGCACGACTGATTACCCACCTTTTCTTTCGCTTCAACCCCCATCCTCCCCATTGCTCTTTCCCATCAACCCTTAGACAAGCTTGGGTCTCCTAACTTTAGAAACCTCTCTCTTAACGCTATTTTCTCCTCTAGTTAAAGCTCCATCCTTTTGTTCCCCTCCAGAGCCAAGTGTCTTGAGCTATCTCTAACCACTGTGCCCCTGTGTTCACACCCCCGCTCCCCAGGACGCTTCATTCTGGCCTCTGCTCCATCATTACAGCAGCCCAGCTCTCCCTGAAGTCCATCCAGACATCATTTTACTAACCCAAAGGACACTTATAGGGTCCTTTTTACTTTACCCCTCAGCAGCATCTTAAATGATTCTCTTTCCCTGGCCTCTGAGGTGACACTCTAGCATCTTCTGTCACACTTTTCATTCTTATTTGTCAGCTTTTCCTCCACGTGGCTTTTAAATGTTGGAACTCCTCATGGCTCAGAGCTATGCTTTCTTCGCTCACTCCATTTTCACCCTGTGAGCTAAGAGTGATACCTTTGTGGCTTCAATACTGTGTCTAAACCCCTGACTTCCAAATTTATATATCCAGACACCTGTGATCCAGGACCAAGACCACACGGAATCTCCTCATGGATGCCTTAAAAAGGCCTCCAACTGAAAATGGCCCCAAACCAAACTACTTTCTCCTAACCTATGCCTGGTCTCCCTCCAGTGCTCCCCGTTCCCCCGAAGAAGCCAAATACCAGGGAGTTTTCCATGGCGTCGCTCACACAATCATATCCAAGTCAGCACGACGTCCAGTCTACTTTCCTTCATAAATAAGTGGTATATCTATTAACCATAAGTAACAGTAAATCTCTCCGCTTCTCCCCATCTTTATCACCACCACTCTGGCCCATGCTACCAACACCTCTGGCCTCCAACAGATTCAGAAAACATCTCCCTGAGCACCTCTGTCCACACCTCCTCCATCCATTCTTCATTGGAGAGCGAAGTGACCTCCTTCAAATGCAAACCTGATTGTGTCACTATTTTGCTTCAAAACCTTCAATGGTTTTCTATTTCCCTTTCTATTGATAAAGACTACAGTGTGGCCTGCAAGACCATGTGGGATACAGTCCCTGCTTACTTCTCTGGCCTCTTCCTAAGCCATGCTCCTTGCGCTCTGGGCTCTGGCCACACTGACTGTTTCCAGTTCTCAGCAATACTGGGTACCTTTCTGCCTCCTGTTCCCTCTGCCCAGATTGCTCTTCCTTCCTCCTCTTCCTTCTACTCCTTTAGATCTCAAATATCTTCCTTTGAAAGCCTTCCCTAACCACCAAGCCCCAACCTGAATCATGTCTCCTCATACTTTTATTCCATAGTAGTTAAAACTGTTTTTCATTATACTTGGTTAATGTCCTCCTCCATTCTAGACCATGAACTCCTGTGAGGCAGAGGCTATGTCTGAGTTGCTTACCATATGATAGTATTCTAGTACCTAGTCTCCTGCTCTGCTGGGCAAAGTATAGACTGAATTAAGGGGTAGTTTGTGAGTGACTGAATGAATGAATGATCATAATGATGGATCTTTATACTCAGCTATCAATATTCATCTTTATCCTCCCCTGCAGCACAAACCCAGAATCAAGCTCAAGCATAAACTTTCAAGTCCAGTTCAATATAAAAAGTATTTTTGAAATACTTTTTCAGGGTACCAGCTGCATGGAGGAAAAGTCATTGAAAGGGAAGGACTAGCAGGGTCTGATCTGTGTTCCCCAACGTAGGGAAGGAAAACCAGTATCTCTGTATTCATCCTGAAAACCAATCAAGAACAAGCCATATCCGCTTCATGAATGAATTCCTTAACTTACTTAAATCACCTACTTTGTAGATATATAAGAAAAAAATCACTTTCACATATTTTTTTAAAAGGCAAATAATTTAGGATCTTCCATAAGGATCTTAAAATGCTCCAAATTCAGAACCTATACATGTACTAAAACCAACACTAACCTATCCCTTCCAGCTCTTAGAGTCCATCCTTAAATAAGTTTGCAGTCCTATGTCCCAAAGTCTTATACAAGTTCTTGGGCTTAAGCTCAAAAGATATTAATCAAAGTCCAAGTAATTTATTAAACTGCAAGTGGCCATAAAGCAGAGTTAATTCAATTTGGCAGGCAGAGCAAACCAAGACATGGCTTGACCTATAAGCTTTTAGGACCCCCTTTGAAAAGCTGAGTGAAATCACTAGGGAAGAGGTTAAAATTCAACTTTGTTTTATATCCCTCTTTAAATAATGTAAAGTGCAAGCGTGCTCCTGACAATTTAAGATTTTGAGTGATAACTTACCAAACAAAATCCTTCCTGAGTTTTCCCACAAGAATTTTTTAAAAGTTCAAAATGCTCTCTTCAACAATGTGGTTATTATTAATACCCTTCCTTTTAAATCACGGACTTTTAAGGCAGTTGTCCTTTGAATTACAAAATCCCAAATCCCAGGGAAGTCATTATAACTATTATGTTAACGGGGCATTAATATTTTACTACTCACATTTGGCAGCTGTTTTTTTCTGGAAAATTTCTCCTTGCTGGATCAATATTTCAAAATTTAAGATTTAATAAAATTAAGAAAAAAAAATTTTTTTTTTAATGATCAAGGCAGTGTTAGGCTGCCTTAGCTATCTATTACTGCATAACAAGTTAACTCAAAGTTTAGCAGTTTAAAACAACAAGCATTTATTATCTTACAGTCTGGGGCAGGGGCCTAGAAGAGGCTTCGCTGGGTGATTCTGGCTCAGGGTCTTTCACAAGGTTGCAGTCAAGTTGTTGGCGGGGAGGGAACTGCAGTCATTCTGAGGCTGGACTGGTGCTGAAGGCTCCACCTCCAAGGTCACTCTTATGGTGGCTGCTGTCAAGAGGCTTCGGTTTCACATTGGCTATTGGGTTGGGGGCCTGAGCTCTTCATTCCACACTGGTCATGGGACTCCCTCACTTTCTTTCCATGTGGGCCTCTCCATAGGGCAGCTCAAAACATGGCTGTTGGTTTCCCCCAGCGTGAACAGTCCAAAAGACAGAGCAACCAAGACAGAAGCCACAGTGCCTTTGAATGATTTAGTCTCTGAAGCTGCACATCTTCACTTCTACATTATTCTGTTCATTAGAAATGAGTCACTAAGTCCAGCCCCCACTCCGAGGGAGGGAAACCTGGACTCCACCTCTTGATGGGAAGAGTATCAAAGAATTTGTGGACATATTTTTAAAACCACCACATAGGCAGTGGCTAGAAGCATGGGAGTTGGCCACATGTGGAATTAGGAAGAGCTGTGTTTGAATCTTGACGTGCTACTTACAGCTGTGGGTCCTTGCATAAATTTAACTTCCCTATGTCATAGTTTCACCAAACGCAGAATCAGGTGGATCATGGGGGTTTTGTGTGGGATTAAATAACATAACATGAAAAAAGGCCTTGGAATAGCCCCTGCTAATAGTAAGCACTTCCTTAATGTTGCCCATACAACAATTATTGGTGAAGCAAACTATTGAGTGCCCACCGAGTAAAGAATACACAGTCCTTTGCCCTGTAGGAGATTACAATCTCACTGTTACGAAAGTAAATCTGAAGTTAGGCGTAGAAAAGCTAATGTGACATAGAAAAGCTAGTTTTTCCTCTAGAAATCCAAGGGCTTCCTAAAGAGAAGAAGTACTTCCTAAAGAGAGGTGGTCAGAAAAGCAGTCTAAACAAAATAAGGAAATATATAACGGTTTAAATATTTTTGTTTGCCTGCTTTTTTAAAGAACAGAGGCTGTTCCTTCAACTTAAATGTTCTCAGAAGTGTTGTGTATACAACAGATGAAAGCCCGGCACTCTGCGAGTGGGAAGCATGCAGTGCAGCCAGCTTGGCCCTCTGCTCTGGACACCCCAAGGGCCCTGAGGGGGCTTGCTGGAGCACAGTTTGTAAATCTGCATTAACAGATTGTGCCTGTATCACAAACACAAAGGTCAAAGGTCAAATGGTCCTTTGACCATTTGATTAAAGGTCATGGTTTAAAACCATGCCAACCTAAGGTAGCCATTTAAGTAAACAGTTTCATACATGTGATCTGAAAGGTAATGTTTTTCTCCTTTAAAAATGTGCAATGCTTTAAACATTAGAATCTGAAGGGATTACCTTTCAGTCAATCCCTGTTTATTCCTTCTAAGAAAACAAAGACCATTTTTACATGATTGTCCCTTTGTATCTTCATAGAAGTTAGATCTCATTCTGAGCCAATAATTTGTGTTTTACATAGATTGTGTTATTAGATACTAACTTTAAGCTTCCAACAACTTGTAATCAAAGCAAAAATTGACAAAAAACCTTAAAGCCTATTCTTTTCTGAATTTAGAATTAGAGGTTAGAGGAATTTAAGCATTGGTTAGCCTAGATATCCATGTTGTTTATCTTCCCAGAGTCAAAGCTTGAATAATTTATAAAAATTTCTTCTAAATTTTATGCCCCAAGTTCCAAGGCAACCAAGGGTAATTTTCAGTTGGGCTATTGAAAGTATAAAGATCAGTCAAAGATTTCACTGAATATTCCATATCCTTCATGTAATATGTAAAAAAAAAAAAAAGATAGTAACTACAGAAAGACTGAGAAATGGAGGCTAACTATCCAGACTTAAACATAGTATAAAATAATAAAATATTTGAATTATTACACAACATCAATGTCTGCTCTATGGAGGTGCTTTGCTTCCAAGCCTATAATTGGCCCTGGATCAAAACTTTATTATTAGAGCATGGGGTAACTTTCTGATGAGCTTTATGGTCAATGCATGTGTATATCAAGATAACAGGTTTTACAATTATTAGTTAGGCTCTGAAAATGTTCCACAGATCCTAGGCTGACAGTTAATCCACCTTACTAAGAAATATACCATGCATGTTTCATAATACAGTTTTGTCAAAGACTGCATGCCCATCAAAAGGCACCAAGGATAGGGGATGGGCAAGTGGAGAAATAAAAAGTTTATTTAAAAAAATCATATTGTGTTATCCAATGCAAGATGCCTGTCCCTTCCCCAACCATGCCCTCTTACCCCTAACAGGGCACACTGCCTAATTTCTAACTGCCAGCACCTGTATTTCTCTGCCTGAAGGTTCTCTCTTGCATCTCGAGATTGCTTTGCCCTCCTGAATGTTAGTGACCAGGAATTAGTGACTGATGGAAGTTGGTGGGTAAATTATTCCAAATCTTTCAACCTTGGGTGAGAGGGCTTAGGTGTGTGTTTTGCCTGGGCTCCCAAAATCTCTCCAGGGAGATGACAAACTCCAGTTGCCAATGACGGTAACTTGCTTCATAACACACCCTTTATTGGCTCCTTTTGCTTCCTTTTTTCACTTTCTCAAATAAACTTTTACCTGAATCCTTGTGTTATGGCTTTCTTCTGGGAGAAATCCAAACTGAGATGCTACTCATAACTATATTTGCTGATCAAGTGAATTGGCTATTGAATATATCAGTTTAAGGTCATTTATGGAGAGATATTATAACTATCCTTGATTATCTTTGGCCCCTCACTCCATACCATGAAGAAATCTCACCAGATTATAAATACACTAGGAATTGGCACATGAAAGTCATGCATTTTTGAACATGTGGAAGGAAAATAAATTTTTGGAAGAATGCTAACAAAACTTCCATTAACTACTAAAATGCATTCATTCAACCAAAACTTACAAAGGATTTTCTATGGGATATAAAGTGAACAGAAAAAGTCTCTACTATTAGGGAGCTTACATTTTTGTTGGTGGAGATGGACAAAAAATAGACAAAGAAATTAATAAGTAAGATAATATTAGATAGTGGTAAGTGCTGTGAAGAAACTAAAACAGGGTTATACGATCGCATGACCTAGTTGGGGAAAGGTTACTCTAGCTAGGGGTCAGAGAAGTCCTTTTGAGAAGGTGACATTTGAGCTGGGGCCTGAATTACAAAAGAGGACCAGTCCTACATGGATGCTTATGTGTATAAATGTGTGTGTACACACACACACACAATCACACCTCCATCATATCACAGAGTCAGGCCTGAAGAGGATAATGTCCTTTCATAAAGTATTATCTCTCTATCTTCCATAAAATACAGACCATGCAGTTATTAAAAATAGGAGGCTTACTTGTTAGATATGCATCCTAAAGTATAATATTTACATCCACAAAAGGAAAGGACAAGATGTCTGAGACTGCTTTAAAATACTCAGGGGCACGGTGGAAAGATGAAAGAAGATTAGCAAAATACTGATGACTCTGGAGGCTGAGTAATGTGTACCTGAGGCTCAAAATACTATTTTCTTTACTTTATGTAAAATTTCCCACAGTCAAAAGCTTTTTTTTTTAAATAAAATGTATATCAAAGATAGAGAATTCCCAAAGTTATAGAAATCCCACCTCACCAAATTTTCATCAACAAATTAGGAGTTCAAGCAGGAACGGGGTCCAGTGGAATCATGAAGGTGTAAAGAAAAACTCTAGACTATGCAATGAGAAAGGAGGTTACAGGATATCCCTTCAATGGAATGCTGAGCTGGCAAACTAGATGTGTCTCCCCAGTCCTACTGAGTCCTACAGAAAAATTCAAAATGTCTCCGGCTTGCTTCAAATATTAAAAACTTCTAGATGTTTCCAAGGCCCTGAACAAGATCCACTTTGGAAAGTTGGTCATCAGGTTTGGGTGCCATCATTAATCTAAGGAGAAATATACCAAATTTGCATTACGAACTTAGATCCTAGTTATCGCCCGATCCTATCCACGTCCCTTTGACCCCAACTCTCCACATACTTCTTGTCAACAATTCAATTTCTCTCTGTGTTTTACTACATACCAACGTCATTAATAAAATATTTATTGAATGTTTATTCTGTGACAAGCAGAGTACTGTTTTGCCAATGTCCCTATTGGAAATAAGATGCTACACTGACTGCTGATAGGAAAGAAATCCTTCCTCTTCATTTTGCTGCTCTTTCTTTAATATTTCAGACTTGCTAGGTATAAAAATGGTATCTTTTCTTCAGTCATCATCATCTTGTCCAGGGATTCTGGTATTTTCTTCTACTCCTTTGGGAAGAAGCCATTGTAGAGGTTTTGTCTTTAGGAATCTTTTTATTTCTCCTTCACATATGCTTTTCAAGGCTCTTCTTTACTTTGCTTTACCAAATTGAGGTTTTCTGGGATAACAATAACATAGCTTGAAGATGTCCAAAGAAGCAGCTGAAAGGGTGAAGCAGGATCATATGCCATCATCCTGACCAAGGACAAAGGCTGATTTCCTGACCGACAGCAATCAAAATTGGCAGTCTGACTGAAGACTCATCAGCCGTCATCAAACTTGAGATGAGCTATTTTCTGCATCATGGTAGCACCTTCTATTTTAATGAGCATGGGGAGAGAACTATATAAGACTCTGTTTTGTAATGGTCTCACTCTACCTTTTTTTTTTTTATATGGACACTCAAAGATAAAAAAGATGGATGTGATGCTTACTATGATAAAGTACATTTTTTAAACAAGAAAAAAAAAGAGCTTTTCTTTGTACCAAGTGACTATCATATTTCTAATATACTAAAGGAACAAAGAGGGATGCCTCTTTTAAGGTTGTTAATTATATACTACTTTAAATGTTTCATTTGATAAACAACTGAGGATACAATCAAGGAGTTATTATAGCAAATGTCTAGCATAGCAGGCTGTCCACCACAGATAAATACATCAAAGCACCTGTTCAATTTGCAAGCCTTTTTGGTTCTAGTGCTGACTGAGGGATTTATCAGGGTGCTTTCTACCACCGGCGCCAAATCTCCATGAAGTGAGTGTTTTCCCTAGGATACACTTTCCACTTAGAAGCCCAGCCAGCTGGGAAATAGACTTGTTTATGTTTAAACGAATTCACAATATAAGAAGAATAATTCACTGGGATTATAATGATATTCTTCTAAAAAAAAACGGACTGAAGTCTAGTCAATAACAAAAGACGCAAGCCCTAATCAGAGCAGTAAACACATCTGGAAGTTTTAAGGACTCTGTAGAAGAAATTATCTACTGATTTTGGAATGGAATATTTGAAGGTAAGTTGAGATGCTAATCACACAGCCCAACAATTTCTGACAAAAATCACTGCCTTCCTATGAATCATTAGTAAGTGAAATTTGTGCCTGACCTAAGGCTTAATTTACCTATATTAAAAGGTAGTGAGAAACACCCAACAAAGAAGTTGAGACTAAACAATGACCCTCTCTTGTCATCCTTCTTTTAAGAGTCTGGTACTCATCATGGAATTTTCTTTAGCTCAAAGCAAAAACAACAACAAAAGAAAAGAAACTACTTCAGAAAGACCTCCTGCATCAGACCATGATGAGCTGTTATTGTTTAGAATGGGAGCTGGAAGCACAGATGTGATTACATTTTTATCTGTTTTAGTTCATTGATTAAAAAAAAATTAATGGTAAGGGAAAAGAGTAAGCAAACACTATTTCCTGATGCTTATATTCAAAATTGTTGTGTATTGTTAAATAAGTGATATAAATTATAGCCTGACTGTCCAAAGCAGCCCACAGTAATTCAACTAACACTCTTCCCGCAACAGCTATGTTTACAGCATTCAGCAGAGTGGAAAAATATAAAAATGAATAAAATTTATTTTCTGCTCTTGAAAAACCCACAGCCTAGCAAGAAAGACAGATATGTAAAAAGACCATGAAACTGAAAATGAATGAAATAGGTGTTCCCGCATTCAAGCAAAGCCTCAAAAGAGCTGAGAGAAGAGAGAAATTCAATAATTTGATGGATTCAAACATAGCCCTGAAAAGAATCCTAATAGGTCATCTTGTTTACTCCTCTTTTTTTGTGGTTGTTGATTTGTTATTAATGTGTAAGAAATATGAAACCCAAGAAATTCAGTAGTTTGCAACAATGACAAAGCCTGTTGGAGGCAGAGCTTAGAGGGGACCCAGGTCTCCTGACACCCTAGTTGACTATTATTTCACATGATGTCATCCTAACTTGCAGGTTTCTTATATCAAAGTTGAACTTTGGTTTAGAACTTATATGTCCAAATACTTATCAGTTGGTCTACTATAATTTTTTTTTGGCGGGGGGAGGGTGGATATGAGGCAGGGAGTAGTGAAATCGATTTCTGAACTTTAAAAAAATGCACTTTATCATTGATTATTTCCTCCCTTTATATGAGAACAGAATAAAGCAAAGAAGCAAATGTAATATGCAAGGGGGGATGAGTGACAACTCTTACTGCAAACACACACACACACACACTCGAGGGGGACAGCACGGACAATTTCATCTAAGAGCACAAGACTCTCATTGGCCCCTTGTCCTGACTGAAGGTCTGTGCACACAGTAGGGCCTTCTGATAGGCCCAGATGTCAGTCTATATCACAGGTTGGTTTTCTCTCTTTGCCAAGAAGAAAGGGTCATTTCTTTCACATCCAGACTTGCTGAAGTAAACAACATTGTCATCATGTCAACCATAAACATTTCCTGCAGGAAGACAGAAGATTCTCATCTGTGTCAGATTCTCAGCTGGGAAACTCATAATTTAGTCAAGAAGCCTCAGACGGATACACAAAAGAGAAATCAATCATAACAGATAGGTGTCTAATGCGAAGTACAGGCCATAAATGCTACAGACTTTGTGTGGAAATGCCTCAGCCCCAGGCAGTAGGCATTAGAATTCTCACAGAGGAGAAAAGTGAGTCTCAGAGGAGTTAATCTGCATGTTGGTGGTAAAGCTCAAACTCATACTGAGCTCTGATAGGTCCCAAAGTGGTTGCCTTTGAAGCACACCCTCTCCCCGGTGTGTCCTGTATATACCAGCTTTGCTTCCTTACTCCAAGGCAAGGACTTGGTAAGTGAGGAGCATCAGGGAACTCCCTTAGGGCTGATGGCCAGATATACCTGCTCTAGACTTCCCTGAGGCATTGGCAAGCATTTACCTCCAGAGGAAGATGAGGTTGTTGACTCAGTTCATGTCCTGTATGTACACCTTAAATCCCAGTTGCCTGAAGAAGCGTTTCTGTCTGATGTACCTTCACCTCATTTAGGGCCAGATGGCATAGTGTCTAGGACTTGGAGAGAACAAGCCTTCAATAAATGCTGATTGCTAGTACTGACTCATGCTCATGGAAGCAGACACAATGAGGTCCATGAAAAGAATACCTCGCAATGTAGTCTTTACCTGTCTGTAACATGCAGCTGCAATTTGCTTGTCTTCAGAACATTCTACTTCTGCTGTTCTGGGGCTTGGTATTCCTTGATAGTAAGAAATTAGGTAGCTGTCTTCACTGCATGTAGAATTCTATTTACCTGCACAGTATTATACTTTCCACAGATTTACTGGGAGTTCAGGCATGAAAAAATGTTTTGAAACTATTATCATAATGTTTTGACTGTGGATGATTAATAATCTGAAAAGAATGAGTTGTTTACAGGTTTGAAATTAGTGAACAGTGTAATGAGATGGCTAAAACAGCTCATGAATATTAAGCTGACTTAACAGATACAGAAAGCCCAGGACGAAGGATTTCACATCTATGTTTTCAATGACGTACACTAGGAGGGATGGAGAGAATGTGGACTCGAGGCATACTGGTCAGGGCAGAAAAGGGTGGCACCCCACAGTGGGTGAGGAACAGCTCCAAGAACAGGCAAAAAAGAATTCAGGAAGAAGGAGCATACTGTTTGTTTTCCAATACAGCACTTAAAGGGAAGAGAGATTAGATTCATTGTGTGTGCTTCCAGCAACTTAATACTAGGCCAGTGAGCAGAAGAAAGTGTTGATTCAGTACAGGCAGAATTTTCTAAACATAAATCTCTCCTAGAATGGACTGGCTAGTGAGGAAGCAAGATTTCCATCGGATTATTTCCAAGGAGAGGTAAACTGGCCCACTAACATGGAGGGCTACTGAAGTGGAAGTTCTTGCCCCAATAGGGAGTTACCTATAAAGTCGGTGATCGTACTAATCAACCATGTTATTGAGTATATAGTTTGCATTATATTGTCCCGGGTTGAAAAAACTCACTTGCCAAAAAGACATCCTGTGTTGCCTTGTTTACCCAATTAGCAAAGGTCTGACTTCAGCCTTACCAAACTTCAGTTCTTATCAATTCAAGATTCAGAAAATGATTGATTACGTGATTTGAATACTCATATTATTTGTCACTACCACAGATATTAAAGGGTTTTCTTATTTATTTATTTATTTATTTATTTATTTATTTATTTATTTATTTTGCGGTATGCGTGTCTCTCACTGTTGTGGCCTCTCCCGTTGCAGAACACAGGCTCCGGACACACAGGCTCAGTGGCCATGGCTCACGGGCCCAGCCGCTCCGTGGCATGTGGGATCCTCCCGGACCAGGGAACGAACCCGTGTCCCCTGCACCGGCAGGCGGACTCCCAACCACTGCGCCACCAGGGAAGCCCAGGGTTTTCTTTTTTAGGAAGAAAAAGTGACGGTTTGTATGGACGCATGTGAACTCACTAAAAAATACAAGTTATTTTCATTATTGACATACTTTTAAAAAATGTCTTCCCTGAAAGTAAACCAAATCTCCAGAACTGTGCAATTTACCAGTGGAATGACCAGAGAAGTTTAAGATTAGCAGATTTAAAAAATATAACCCATGCCTTTTTTCTGAGCTAAACAATTTGCTGTGCCACATTCTCAGTGTATCACTCAGATTTATCTTTACATTAACAACGCTTACCAGCAGATAGCCAAAAAGGCTCTCCAAGTTGGACCAACTTCAAGATTTGTTTCCATGCTGGGGTGCTTCACGCGCTTAGCAGAAGCAGAGTGCAGCTAGGCCTCATTTATTACATTACACTATAAACATTTTGTCTTGAGCTAACAAGATACTCAACACAATTCCATAGGTTACTAAGCACTGTAAACATCTGTTAACACAGGCACCAGAGATAGCACAGAAAAGGCATCTAGAATCCGTTTTTAAGAGGTTTATGATGCGAAGTCTGCTGTTTAAAAACTAACAATCAAAAACACAGCCCCAAACTCTGCCTAGAACAAATATTTGCAAGGCAAAGTTATGCTCAGTTTGGAAAAAAATGCACTCGCGTCGTCGCTTTGTCAATGCATTTATAGATTTTCATTTCACACCTCTGCCCATTAAGTGTTGGTTTTCCATGCCATTCAGGAGACCCAAGCTATAATTTCACTGTGATATACTTACTCCAAAAGAAAAGCTGAATGTTGACTCACCAACTTTCCTTAGACTCATGTGAAGCAAAAAGTTTACGAGGGTGGAAGAAGATGAGAGATGGGACATACTTAAGCTACGAATGAAGTTTTCCAGTGGTCTCTGGGCTTAAAACACATCCTTCCAGCTCCATCTAAAGTCCATCTGAAGGGAAACCACAAATGGCCAGACCCCTTGAAATCTAATCTGGGAACACTGAGCTTTGTTTTTCTCAAAAGGAAGAAGAATCCTCAATCACAGAAAAGATGGAACCAACAACTCTGTCTACTAAATCATTTTATTTCGTTCCTATCCAGCATTTTAATTTCTGGAAATGTTTCAGTACTATACACCTCCAAGGTCTATACCCTGGCACTCCAGAGAGGAGGACTTCCAAGATGACACCACCTGCTCAGGTGAGGAAAGATGAGTGCCTTCCCAGGCACACACACCAGGGAGTCTAAACACCCCAGAGGCTGTGCACAACAGTACCCTGGGAATCTCAGATCCACGGATCCAACCTGGGTCCACATCTCCAGGCTTCTGGACCCACACATTAACACGTCTCCTAGACCCTCCGTCCTCCCATGCAGGTCTCCTGAGAGCTCCAGAAACCTCCACCTCCAGCCTTTCGAAGGCAAAGGGATTAGTATTTTAAAGTCCGTGGTACTTAAATCCTGTACAGAAACTCCTGAGACTTCCCAACCCTCTGGCCTCCTGTTACCTTTCCCTGTCCCTTCCAAGGTCTCCTGGCGGCACAAACAGGCAGGCGGCACCTCTCTGGCCTCCTGCCCCCAACTCCCCTGCACACCCTACTGGCTCAGGCTCCGACACGCCCCCCCAGGCGCACACACGCGCGCACACACACCGCGCGCACACACACAGCGCGCACGTACACCCATTCAGCCCACTGACCCTGCACCGGGCCACCCACTCCCACAGCATGACCCCAGCAGGCGTAACCCCCGCTCCGGCTCATATATAAAGCACTCACCCCAACATAGACTTCCCTGTGCACTCGCAAGTGGGTGACCCTGACCAGCACCCTCTGCGCGCCGCCAGAGTCTTCTCCCCAGAGCCGTCGCGACCCCACTCACCCGCGCGGCTCTCTTGCCTCGGGCAGTTCTGTCAAAACTTTAAGCCTGGTTGATTTCATAACCACGAGTGTGTTCAGGGCTGGAGGAGTTCGGCTTGCCACGATCTCCACCCACCCCAGCTCATGGGGACTGGTGGCCGTGACTCTAACTGACCCCAGCTCCGCCGGTGCCAATGCGCGGCTGCAGTCCGCAGAAACGCGCAAGGGTGCTGCGCTTTGGGAAGGAGCGCGCCGTGTAGAGGCGCACAGCCGAACAACCTCTCCTCTCCTCCCGCGGCGCAGCCAGGGACCTCTCCCCGCTTCGCAGCGAAGCCTCAGCAGTTCCTGCCCCAGCCCGGCTGGCTGATGATGTCAAACAGAAACAGTCGCAAAACTTCTAAGACTTTAACAAAACTGGCTTCGGAGGAAGCCCCTCCAGGCACCGCAAACGCGGGTGGGAGCAGGCGCCAGCGTGGGATGGTTCGCCTGTCACCCCCAACTCCCTGACGCCCCCACCCACTTACACATACACACACGCACACGTCCAGAGCGTGGATCAGGTTACAACTACCCACCAGCAGAAAACAACTTCTTGGTGAAGACAAGGGGAGCAGTACCAACCCCCAAGTCACCAGGACAAAAATTACCCGTGTAAATACATAAGACAGATCCCCACTTTCATAAACAACTGGCGTCCCAGGCTCCACTCCCAGGCCCCCCGACACAACATGGGGAAAATAAGAGCCCGATTCCGGAGCTCCCTTCCAGTACCTCCGAGCCTCGCCTCCGGAGAGAGAGAGCGGTTCGCGGCCGCGCTGGGGCCGAGGGCGCGGGGCCCTCCGGCCTGCGCGGCCCCAGCCCGGGGTCCTCGCCGCTGCCTCGGCTCAGCAGCAGCAGCCGCCGCCGCCGCCGCTGCAGCAGCCGCCGCTGCTGCCGCCGCCGCCGCTCCCTAGACCGCCTCCTCTTCCCATGGCTGCGCCCTGCTTGGCAGCTCCCGGGCTGTCAGGCTTGGGAAGGGGGAGGGGAGGGGTGAAACGGGAAGGGAGGATGGGAGGGGAGGGGAGGGGTGAGAACCGGCGGGCGCCGTTCACTAGGGGTCACGCCGCGCCCGGCCCTCCGCCCTCGGGACCCGGGCTGTCGCAGCGAGGGGAAGCGGGAGCTCAGGGCGGCTGGTTCGAGACCCGCTGGGGAGGGGCCGAGCGCAGTTCGGACCGAGCACTCCGCGGAACTGGGATGAAGCGTTCCCCGGCGAGGAGTTGGAGTTGGTGCGTGTCACTCTCATCTGGGCTGCGCGGCTCCTCCTAGAGGAAAATATTGGTAGTTGCAGGACACTTCCTTCCTCTCCGCCCACCCCTGTTCCCAAAAAGAAGGCAGGACCTAAAAGAACCTAAATGCAGTCAACAAATTCAAGGGAACGCTTACAGAAAGGTTAGCTTTTTGCTGGAATGGGGGCGGGGGGGGGGAACGGACAAGACAGCTTGAAAAGCGTAATTGGCAAACCAAACATTGCCTCTTTACACCTGCAACCAATTTCCAAACTCCTGCTCGCTGGGGCATGGTGAAAAGAGAGTTAAAGGACCTTACTTCAGAGGTTAGAAAAAGGAGGCAAGAGAGATGAAGTAACTTACCAAGGACACGAGGCATGTTAGAATTGGGGTATGTCCAGAAACTGGAGCACAGGGAAGCAGGGTGTCCGGACACAGACCTCGGCCTGAGAACTGTACTTGTGTGTGACCTAGGGAACGTGGTTTTTAAATGTCTTGCACTGGACGTCTGTCAAATACGGGCCTGCCCACCTCATTCCACTGCAGGGAAAAGAAAGTGAGAGAAGAAGCTGTCAAAGTGCTTCAGAAAGTCAGTATCGTTCTGCATAAGCCTGTCATTTTGTTAAAGCATCAAACTCCCAGTCGCCACATGCTTTTCTAAGTAGAAAGTTCAAAAGTCCAGTTCCAGGTTGTCTGAGATCTGACGGAGCAGCCCATCATGCTATCTTTTCACTATTTACTTTATTACTGACAGCCAGTTGTAATGTCATTTATTTAACAGATTTAGCTTACTAAATGACATTTTTTTACAGCGTTCCCAGACACAAAGCCAAATTTATACCCAGAGAGAAATGTTTAAGCAACAACTTAAAGAAACCAAGCTTCTTAGCACTAGAATAAAAAATCCCCAGGGCATGGAAAATAGTACAGGGAGGCCAAGACTTGGGAAGGAGCATAGTACCAAAGACTTCGGGCAGCAGATGTCACATAAGATACCCATCTTTTTAAAGGAATCAAAGAAGTGGAAAATTCTGTTCCTTAGAGTCTTTTCTGGTGCTCAGCTGGGGCTCAACAGCCCAACTGTTCAAGGCAAAGACACCCAGAATGAAAGGAGGGGGAAAGATTCTAGTAGGGGTGTGGACCACACTGTCCCATCCTGAGGCAGGAGGCAGGATGGGTGTTGATCTTGAACTGGTCCTGCTCTAGCTGTATCCCACTCAAATATAATGAGGCTTCTTTTCCCTAAGAACCACCCCTAATTCCTTGATTTCTGGGGTTCCATGCTTTGCTAGAGCAGTAGGAGTGCTTACCAATGTCTGGAGTTTTTAAAAGGGGAATTGCCCACATAGAGAGAGATTAGGGCACAGGCAGGCAGAACACCTGCTGGGTGGTCAGTACTGCCAAGCTGGCTGAAAGGGCAGCACTGGCAGGAGTGGAGACCAGGCAGTCCACGAATGCTGACTCCACTCCTTCTGAGATGAACTTCCAATTTGGCCTTTCAGACTCTGACACTGCCAGATTCTCTCTTTATATCCCTTCTGTGCCTTCTCATTCTTACCCGCCCCCCTAACCCTCAAGCTCAGAGAATCTTCTAGCAGGTGCCAGAGGGACTCACAGAATATTTTCTAAGTTCTATCGTTTATGCCCTGAGATGATTTCAGGGCCATGCTTAGCAAAGAAAGATTACCTTCTTTCTTCTTCTGGGTTCATCTGGAGCCTTCATTCTGTGAGACAAGGAAGCTGACTGCTCCGTCTTTGGGAGAAAGGTCATCATGCACAGAAAACATTGGTTAATATAAAAAATTATGGAACCAGACATAAATTTGCAACTTACATGAAAGGCAGTCCTTTTTAAGCCCCATGAATAGAGATCCTCTGATCTCATATATGATCATGTATAGGTCTATAGTAGTATTTGCCTCTTTATATTTTCCAGATTATGAGGGAAACTGTATCAGGTACTGAATTAACTAATTTGCTACAGGTTAAGGCATGCCAGAGTACATTTACCTTATGAAATGTGAAAATGTACTTCCCATTCCTTCCCTGCTGCCTGGAATATCCTACTTTGACCATATAGGGAAATTCTCCTTAACCTTCAAATTCCAGCTCAATTGTTTAGTGCCTGGCTTTTCCCAAAGGTGGAATTAATTAATGAACTATCCCTGTATCTGCATCCTCATGGGTCTTTATACCTACTTGTATTAAATATTTCAGTTTTTACTAATATGTCTACTTTTCCCATTAATTATGAGACCTCTGAGGGAGGCACCATATATTCTGAGTATCTGTACCTAAAATGTCTACGTTGGTGCCCAGCAAATGGTACGATGCCCAATAAATGCTTAACCAAATTGAATGAAAACGTAGAACTTCCAAATTTGTATCTCAAACCCAGATCTTTATACAGAGCTCTGAACTGCCATCCTCCACATTTTCTCACACTCCACATTCAAAATCGGGTCACTTCCTGACCCCTCCATGCCTAACATCTGGTCCAAACCACCATTGTCTTTCACCTGGATTACTGTTGTAGTCTCTCAAACTCCTACTGGTCCTGTTTTCCTGGGGGATCCAAACTAATACAATATTTACTGATAAAATTAGTAAGATTCTAGAAATAAAGCACACCTACTTTAAAGGATTTTTGAAAACTAACACTGAACTCCCATCCACTAGGTTCTTTCGACAAATGTTGAAGAGCCTGCACCATGACAGATTTGTTCTATGAACGTTAAGATGCCTCAGGGAACAAAACTTACATGGCATGTTCACAAAGACCTTGCCCTCATGGGGCTTACATTCTATTTGGGAGAGACAGTGAACAATAATAAACATAATAAATAGGTAAATCACTGAAGTGCTGCTCAAAGGAAACTATAGTAGGATAAGGGTTTCAGGAAAGCCAGGTAACAGGTGGAAGAATGCTGGGAATTCTTTCCTTGCCCAGGACTCAGGGCATATTGTGGAGTTGAGCATGTGATGCTGTGAACACCCTGAAAGAGCACCCTTGACTCTCCCCACCCCTGTCCCTAGCCCCCACCCTCAATTGCCTTGGTTGAGAAGATGGCAGGGGAATCATGAAGGGAAGAAAACAGCTGAGGAATGTATTTATCTTTTCTTTCCTCTACTGAAAGGCAACAGGGGAAAAACTCATGATCTGGAAATTCTTAGCCAAGACTTATGAGGAGTTCCCAGAGCCAGAATTAAAGCTTAAAATCACCATTTATTTTATGAATTTCAAAAAATAGGTATTTTGATTCAGAGCTCTTAAAAACTAAAAGGAATATGATTGCCTGGACTCTCTCTAGTGGACTCAGAACCACCCCCAGAAAAGCTCAGGACCTGGGCAATGCCATCCATGTGCAGCCAGTGGGTGGAAAGGAGCCAAACAAGATAGGTCTCAACAGAGACTCATGAATGAATGTTCCCCTTTAAATGACTTAAGTGTAAAAATTAAAATTTTTTTTTAAAATATTTGAGATTATTTTCTCTATCCTCCCACCAAATGCAAAAGCTTGTTTTTAAAAAGCATCTGATAGATGGTCCTCCAGCTTCTATCTGGATAATTATATTGATGAGTAACCCATTAGCTCCCTCGTTGGGAACCGAATTCCATTTTGTGACTGTACCATTTGTTAAGAGTACTTTAGCCAGAATCTGCTATTCTATTATTTATACCTGATTCTATCTCTAGAGCACATAGGGAAAAATTAGAAATTTAAATTTGCTTTTTTTCATGAGACACACTTTCCACATGTCTCACTGTAAGTTACCTCTCCTCCAGGCCAAACACATGCAGGTCTTCCCACTACTTCTCATGTGATGAGGTTTCCAGACCCTACACCATGCTGGACCTCCACCTTAGTATACACTCCAATTCATCAAAATCCTTCATAAATTGCTGTTCACAGTATCAAATTCAATCCCATTATGGTCACCACAAGATAGAGGAGGGCCATAAGCTTCCAACTAGGTGTTCTGGAGTAATGGAAATGGCAGAAGCCTTGAAGTCCAGTAGATGTGGTAGGAGCCCCCAGCTCTGATCCAACTTCCATCTGTTGTCACTCAGCCTACACTCCAAGGAAGTGAATTTAGCAACCTTACCATGATCAGAGCATTTCCATCCCTTCTTTTCTTTCACATTCAATCCTTTCCTACTTTTTATCTTCACATATTACTTTGTTCTTTCCTTCTATACTCTTTATTTTTAAAAGAGGTGGGACTATAAAAGCAAAAAAAGATGTGAATGAGAAAGGGATCTGAGCAGGTATGAAAAAGTTTTTCATAGCAATTTTTCTAGAAATTAGGCACACAGAGTATTTCCAACTACTAAATAAACTATCAATCTAGTTTGCTAATCAGACTTCTCCAGGGCATAATGAAAACCCAAGAGGAAGAATACTGAACGCTTTGCATACGAAAGGAACAGACCTGCCTACCACCCATTGTCTACTCAGTGAAACCAGGAAAGGTCAGGTGAGGGGAGGAACTGCTGAACTCCTTGAGGAGAGAGAGGGCTTGCAGGGTAACAGAACTTTACTCAAGGTCACTGGCCCTCTGCAGCACTTGCTGAACCACGTGAAGGCTGAGATGTATTAACCAGAGGAACTCATAATATCTTGGATAAAAGAATTTGAGAGCTAAGTCAAATAGGTCTCAACTGTTGTAGGCAAATAATAAATCAGAATGTCTGTTGAAATTAAATTTGCTTCATAAATTTTTTTCTCATACGTTTTCCTAACACTATAGAGTATTCCAAGCACATTCACAGCAATTATGTCAATTTTTCTTCACAGCAGTCCCATGAAGAAGGTGTGATTATCTTCTATCAGTGAGGAAGCTGGTTAAAGAAGTAAAGCAACTGGACCAAATCATGCAATTAGATAGTTATAGGAGTTGGATGGGAACCCAGAGCCTTTCTGGGTCAAGTCCGTTCTTGGGACTCCTCCGCAGCTTCTCCAGTTATCCATGCCAACCATTTTGTCTATCTTCTGTTTTTAAACCAGCAGACCACAGAAAACTTTAAAAATTTCCCCCAATCTCTCTCTCTATATAATATATATTGTTATATATATTATATATTAATTTTTTTAATTATATGGGAAAATTACCTTAAATTATTAACTGTGGTTTCCTCTAGGGAGTGAAAAATTTTAGAAAGTGGGAGGGAGTAGGGAGAGTGAAAGAACAAGGACTTTTACAGTTTTACACTCTAGTTTTCTTTTTTTCTTAATTGAGGTATAGTTGATTTACAATATTATGTTTTGTGTGTACAACATAGTGATTCACAACTTTTAAAGGTTATACTCCATTTGTAAATAGTTTTCTTTTAAATCAGGGAACATAAAACCTGAATCTGCATAACAAAAACCTCATCTATATCAGAAGTTGAGTATTCATATGATATACTAAAATTCTGTGCTTTATGAAATGCTTGAATGGCATTTCATAATGCCATTCTACTAGCTCCTCTAGTAGATTAAATGTATAATTCACTTTAAAATAATTTGATTCACAAGCAACATTCTAGAAACATGTCCATTGTACAATGTGAGATGAGGTACTACTTCTCATCAATTTATTATATAATTTTTATATATAATAATAGTTTTTTTCTGTCTATATGCCTTATTATCTATTTTATTATTTATTTGCCTTATTTATATCTATCTGTTTAATATTTTCCTAGCCCCCATCTTCTAAAAGAGGATTTGAGGTGCCTTCTGGAGAAATATATAAGCCATAAAGATGAATAAATAGGGTTTCCCTGGTGGCGCAGTGGTTGGGAGTCTGCCTGCCAATGCAGGGGACATGGGTTCGTGCCCCGGTCCGGGAAGATCCCACATGCCGCGGAGCGGCTGGGCCCGTGACCCATGGCCGCTGAGCCTGCGCGTCCGGAGCCTGTGCTCCGCAACGGGAGAGGCTACAACAGTGAGAGGCCTGCATACTGCAAAAAAAAAAAAAAAAAAAAAAAAAAAGATGAATAAATAAAACAAACGAAAAAATGGGAATGGAAGAAAAATAGGGTATAAAACTAAGATAACAGGCAAGGATAGTTAGCTCTTGAAATGCATATTATAACATCCTGTTCATTTGCTAGAAGTGGGCCACAGTTTTGGCTCTGAGCTTCTTTGTGACCATAAGAAATAAGAAAACATAATCCATTATAAGATGTATACTTTCCATAGGGTGAAAGCCAAGAATTGCTTAGAAGTGCATCTTCTTCTGAAACCAAACATACAAGAAATTGTTCCTGAAGGTCATGTACAGGGACTCAACATAGTGGGCTGGATGATGTATTAGTGATGTTATATACAACGAGACTGAGGGGTATTCTTTCCCTCTGAGAATTCATGTGCAGATACCAAAGTGGTAAAATGCTGCCAGAAATTAGAGGCAATCTCACACTCATCTTTAACTCCTTTTTAACTCAAAGCCATCGGTAAAATTTAGTTGTAAGAACATAAAGTATTTATTTCATAGCAACCACAGAAAGTTTTGGTTCAAAGTTATTTTAATTTAGTAATATCTTAGATTTGAAAATGCTGGTATTTAAAATTGTAATTGCACTCATAGTTCATAAAAATCTGTGGAACTATGTGTCCAAGGGTTTGAGCAAAATCCATCCAGATAAACAAAAAACAAAATGAATAAGATAGTTGAGATTTATTTACAATTCTCGGCTTTCATGGGATTACTTGAAATAAAAGATTGACCTAACTACTGCCTTATCTGGAGGTTTATTAGGTTTACCGTAAATACATCGACTGTTTCACTTATGTTTATAACTCACGAAAAAGTTAATAAACATTTTAAACCACATTTGCATACCTGATGCCTGATGGGTGTTGATTCCAAAAGAAAATCATCAAAACGCAACATAGAGCCTGTTTTTTACCCCTTTAGAGCACTCTCCAGAAATAAGTTTGCAGAAATAAACAGCATTAGTAACTTTCAGTTATTGAAAGTGGTCATAATAGGATTGGTGGAATCAGCAGCCCAATTTTTGTGGCATGAATCAAGGTCATCAAAGTTTCTCTGATAAAATTCCCCACTGTATTCTCACACTGCTGTACCCCAGATTTGTCTTTCTGGGCATGCAATTTCAATGTCAAAATCTCTTCTTCTGGTTAAGGCTTCGTTTGTAGAACGGTCTTGTCAAAATTCAAATATTTATTTAAGATGAGCCACAAATTAATTTATGAGAAACTATTTACACATTCACAGGGATGAATTAAGTGGTTATAATTTTTAAAACAAAGTAGTTGCTTAATTTATGGTTTTCCCCAAGAATTCCACATTTTGAAGGAGATTGTGTGCCAAGTATAAGTTCACTTATATTCCCGTTTTCATTAATCTCTCTATATAAATACAAAATTGAGCTGCAGATCACTGTGAGATAAAATTGGGTTAACATAGTTTCACTCAGTGGGCAGGAATTTGGTGTTACATGTTTCCTATCTGGCTTTATTATGGATAATGTATATTTTGCATTAGAAGAAATTGATTATATACAGATATAGATACATCATAATATATGTTTACATATATTCTAGAATTTTAATTTTAAAACATAACATATTTCCATGGTAAAAAAAATGAACACAAAAGAATATAGAATGAAAATTTATTTGCAACAGATAAGACAGAAGAAAGACTTAATTAACCTATAAAGAACTCTTAAAAACTGATTTCTAAAAAATAGACAAATTGCCCAATAGAAAAATAGACATTTCAAAGATAATTAAGAAGAGACAATTCACAGAAAAATAGAAAAATTAAAATAATTATAAACATATGAAAAGATGCTCAAATTTATTCACTGCTAAAAGTGTAAATCAAAACAATAAAAAACTTTTTTTAAATCTATCATACTGGAAAAGATAAAACATGTTAATAATATGCACTATTAGTTAGGGTGTGGGGACAAAGACATTCTTATTCAATGTCTATTGAGAAAGTAAATAGGCAAAATCAATTTTCAGGATCATTTGGCATGTTGATAAAGTTTTAAATACATGTATTCTTTTACCCAGAAATTCAACTTTTAGAGGTATATACTTATGAACTCACAAAGTTTTGCTAAATTATATGAATGAAGGCAATTTAAAAATGATTCTATATTGTTTATCTTTTAACTTTGGTATATTGTTTTGGTAAAATGGTATATTGTTTCTATGAAAAGACATTTAATTTTTACATGGTCATATTTATCCATTTGCTCATCACAGGCTATTATTTATTACCTTACATAGTTAATTCTGCCTTGAGATAAGCCCAAATACCACCACTTTTCATTTGAGGAAACTCAACCAAGAGAGCATTCATTCACTTACTCAGAATGAGAGTAGAGATTTGATCTCAGTTCTAACTGACTTCACAGCCTATGGTATTTCACCTCATTATACTCAATCTTGAAAAGTTGGAAAGACTGAAACCTTGAAAGTAACTTGGGGATCACCACCACTGTTTTAATTCTTATCAATTTGGGGACCAGCAGATGGGAGAAAGGATTCTTAGCTGCTGATGCATAGTTCTCCTTAGTGTAGTCACTTATTCCACCTCTTAGTTTTTGGTATATAAAATATGCATCCAAATCTTTCTCAAACTTAGAATGTTGGAATAAATAAAATCGCATTTCCATACTTGGAAATTTGTCTCTGAAGGTAATAACGTTTTCAGTGATTTCCAAATGGGGAATTAGCACATCAAAAAGATTGATAAAATAGACAATCAGTAAGGACCTACTGTATAGCACAGGGAACTCTACTCAATATTCTGTAATAACCTATATGGGAAAAGAATCTGAAAAAGATTGGATATATGTATATGTATAACTTAACCACTTTTCTGTACAACTGAAACTAACAAAACATTGTAAGTCAACTATACCCCAATATAAAATAAAAATTAAATTAAAAAAAGAGATAACACGTAGAATGGCAAGTACATAAGGAAAGGCACACTCCCATATAATGGTGGTAATGTATGGTTAGTAATATTTTCAAAAGACAATTTGGCAACATATATAAAAATTTTAATTCTGCATACCCTTTGAACCATCGATTCTACTTCTGGGATTGTCCAACAGTAACATCTACCCGACGAAAAAGACATATGGACAATGATATTTATTCCATATTTAATAGCAATAGAGACAATTTGATGACAAAATACTCCTTAGTATAATCAATTAAATCAAAAGTTTATACAATGGAGTGGGATGCAAATATACAAAGAATGAGATAGACCAGTCTTCACTGATATGGGCTGCTTTTAGTGATCTATTATTAAATAAAAATAGTTGCAGAAAACTAAAGTATGAACCAACTTTTGTAAAAATGCATAGCAAAAGATCTGGGTTACCCCTAGAGACGGGATATGGGAAAGGGCAAGTGGGGAAAGGTGAATATTCACTCTGTATTTCATATAGTATTGTGTACTGTTTGAATTTTCTAGTGAGTTTAAAACTTTCACAAATTCAGTCTTTATATAGTTTTCATTTTTTAGATTTTTTTTCAGTGAGCAAAGACAACTTCTGTAATTTTTTAAAAAGCAATGATTTTTTATAAAGGTGAAAGTTATACAACTGCTTTGGTTTAAGAAACAGGTAGTAGAGCCAAACTAAGTCAACTACTTTGACTCAGACTAAGGTTGAAAACTCTTCCATTAACAACACAAAGCAATAGATTAGAGAGTTTTACTTTCAATAAGAATTGTTTACATTAAAATTTGGTGAGAGAGTAGCACTGACATATATACACCACCAAATGTAAAATAGATAGCTAGTGGGAAGCAGCTCCATAGCACAGGGAGATCAGCTTGGAGCTTTGTGACCACCTAGAGGGTTGGGATAGGGAGGGTGGGAGGGAGACGCAGGAGGGAGGGGATATGGGGATATATGTATACATATGGCTGATTCGCTTTGTTATACAGCAGAAACTAACACAACATTGTAAAGCAATTACACTCCAATAAAGATGTAAAAAAAAAAAAAGGAAAAAAATTGGCATCGTTATTAACCCAATTTTCTTTAGAGGTCTTAAAACCATTCAAGCAAAAATGACTCACAGAGAATGATGGTTATGTTAAAAATCCCCATAAGGCCTCCCTTCCCATAGGCTTAATAGAGACCCAACTTATTTGTATATTCTGAAGAAAGGAAGAGCTCACAGTGGGATAAGGCTGGTCACTCATTCCAGCTCCCACTATAATCAGTTTCTTTTATTTCTTCTGAGTGCTGGCACTCCATCTCTGTGCCCAGCAGATTATGGTCTCAGCACAAGTCAGGGAGGAGACGTGCATTCTTTCCTGGGGAGGAGTTGTTAGACTTCTTGGCACATCCTAGGTTAAGGTTGGATTATGCTATCATGAAAAAGAGTTTAGCTCAGGAGGTAATCTGTACTTTGTTAATTTATCTGGCCACAGAGTTTACTAAGGAAAAACTCTGTAATTCTTGCTCCGTGGTGGATTTCAAAGAAGACACGATAGCTTTTCTTCTTCAATGCTCTGCATATGATGTGCTTTGTGATACATTTCTACCCAAATGAAAGGTTTTAGTTAGAAGCTAGAGATGATACTTTTAAAAATAGAAATTCTAAATATGCCAGAAAAGAGGCTGGTTTGGTCAGGCCTGGGGATGGTGTTAGTGTAGTTTAGATTTAGAAGTTATGAAATTGGTGGAAACACTTCTGGGTCATTGCAGTGAGAGGTTTAGCAGTGTTGTACAGAGCAAAGCCTAACAGACTATGGTTTCTTTCTTCTCAGATTCAATCCTTACAGTTACTTTTCTTCCCAAAACCCAGGGACATAAAACCTACTCCACTGTCTTGCTGCCCTATCTTCCCAGTGTAGAACAACAGAGGCAGCTCAGAAACAGTAGTGCTGTGGAGGATCTTTTTTTTTTTTTGAATTATATTTTATTTATTTTTTTTATACAGCAGGTTCTTATTAGTTATCCATTTTATACATATTAGTGTATATATGTCAATCCCAATCTCCCAATTCATCACACCACCCCCTCCCCACCACTTTTCCCCCCGGTGTCCATACGTTTGTTCTCTGCATCTGTGTCTCTACTTTTGTCCTGCAAACCAGTTCATCTGTACCATTTTTCTAGGCTCCACATATATGCGTTAATATACTTATTTGTTTTCCTCTTTGATTTACTTCAATCTGTATGACAGTCTCTAGATCCATCCACGTCTCTACAAATGATCCAATTTCATTCCTTTTTATGGCTAATATTCCATTGCACATATGTACTACATCTTCTTAATCCATTCATCTGATGATGGGCATTTAGGTTGCTTCCATGTCCTGGTTATTGTAAATAGTACTGCAATGAACATTGGGGTGCATGTGTCTTTTTGAATTATGGTTTTCTCCAGGTATATGCCCAGTAATCGGATTGCTGGGTCATATGGTAATTCTATTTTTAGTTTTTTAAGGAACCTCCATACTGTTCTTCATAGTGGCTGTGTCAATTTACATTCCCACCAACAGTGCAAGAGGGCTCCTTTTTCTCCACACCCTCTCCAGCATTTGTTGTTTGTAGATTTTCTGATGATGCCCATTCTAGCCGGTGTGAGGTGATACCACATTACAGTTTTGATTTGCATTTCTCTAATAATTAGTGATGTTGAGCAGCTTTTCATGTGTTTCTTGGCCACCTGCATGTCTTCTTTGGAGAAATGTCTAGTTAGGTCTTCTGCCCATTTTTCAACTGGGTTGTTTGTTTTTTTAATATTGAGCTGAATGAGCTGTTTATGTATTTTGGAGATTAATCCTTTGTCTGATGATTCATTTGCAAATATTTTCTCCCATTCTGAGGACTGTCTTTTTGTTTTGTTTGTAGTTTACTTTGCTGTGCAAAAACTTTTAAGTTTCATTAGATCCCATTTGTTTATTTTTGTTTTTATTTCCATTACTCTAGGAGGTGGGTCAAGAAAGATCTTGTTGTGATTTACGTCAAAGAGTGTTTTTCCTATGTTTTCCTCGAAGAGTTTTATAGTGTTCGGTCTTACATTTAGGTCTCTAATCCCTTTTGAGTTTATTTTTGTGTATAGTGTTAGGGAGTGTTCTAATTTCATTCTTTTAAATGTAGCTGTCCAGTTCTCCCAGCATGACTTATTGAAGAGACTGTCATTTCTCCATTGTATATACTTGCCTCCTTTGTCATAGATTAATTGACCATAGGTGCATGGGTTTATCTCTGGGCTTTCTATCCTGTTCCATTGATCTATATTTCTGTTTTTGTGCCAGTACCATATTGTCTTGATTACTGTAGCTTTGTAGTATAGTCTGAAGTCCAGAAGCCTGATTCCTCCAGCTCCGTTTTTTTCCCTCAAGACTGCTTTGGCTATTCGGGGTCTTTTTTGTGTCCATATAAATTTTAAGACTTTTTTCTTCCAGTTCTGTAAAAAATGCCATTGGTAATTTGATAGGAATTGCATTGAATCTGTAGATTGCTTTGGGTAGTACAGTCATTTTCACAATATTGATTCTTCCAATCCAAGAACATGGTATATCTCTCCATCTGTTTGTATCATCCTTAATTTCTTTCATCAGTGTCTTATAGTTTTCTGCATACAGGTCTTTTGTCTCCCTAGGTAGGTTTATTCCTAGGTATTTTATTCTTTTTTTGCAATGTTAAATGGGAGTGTCTCCTTAATTTCTCTTTCAGATTTTTCACCATTAGTGTATAGAAATGCAAGAGTTTTCTGTGCATTAATTTTGTATCCTGCAACCTTACCAGACTCATTGATTAGCTCTAGTCGTTTTCTGGTAGCATCTTTAGTATTTTCTATGTATAGTATCATGTCATCTGCAAACAGTGACAGTTTTACTTCTTCTTTTCCAATTTGCATTCCTTTTATTTCCTTTTCTTCTCTGATTGCCGTGGCTGGGACTTCCAAAACTATGTTGAATAATAGTGGTGAGAGTGGACATCCTTGTTTCATTTCTGATCTTAGAGGAAATGCTTTCAGTTTTTCACCATTGAGAATGATGTTTGCTGTGGGTTTGTCGTATATGGCCTTTATTATGTTGAGGTAGGTTCCCTCTATGCCCACTGTCTGGAGAGTTTTTATCATAAATGAGTGTTGAATTTTATCAAAATCTTTTCCTGCATCTGTTGAGATGATCATGTGGTTTTTCTTCCTCAATTTGTTAATATGGTGTATCACATTGATTGATTTGCATATACTGAAGAATCCTTGCATCCCTGGGAGAAATCCCACTTGATCATGGTGTATGATCCTTTTAATGTGTTGTTGGATTCTGTTTGCTAGTATTTTGTTGAGGATTTTTGCATCTATATTCATCAGTGATATTGGTCTGTAATTTTCTTTTTTGTAGTATCTTTGTCTGATTTTGGTATCAGGGTGATGGTGGCCTCATAGAATGAGTTTGGGAGTGTTCCTTTCTCTGAAATTTTTTGCAAGAGTTTAAGAAGGATGGGTGTTAGCTCTTCTCTAAATGTTTGATAGAATTCACTTGTGAAGCTATCTGGTGCTAGAGTTTTGTTTGTTGGAAGGTTTTTAATCACAGTTTCAATTTCATTACTTGTGATTGGTCTGTTCATATTTTCTATTTCTTCCTGGTTCAGTCTTGGAAGATTATACCTTTTTAAGGATTTGTCCATTTCTTCCAGGTTGTCTGTTTTATTGGCATAGAGTTGCTTGTAATAGTCTCTTAGGATGCTTTGTACTTCTGTGGTGTCTGTTGTAACTTCTAGTTTTTCATTTCTAATTTTAATGATTTGAGTCCTCTCCCTCCTTTTCTTGATGAGTCTGGCTAATGGTTTATCAATTTTTTTGATCTACTCAAAGAACCAGCTTTTAGTTTTATTGATCTCTGCTATTGTTTTCTTTGTTTCTATTTTATTTATTTCTGCTCTGATCTTTAGGATTTCTTTCCTTTTACTAATTTTGGGGTTTGTTTGTTCTTCTTTTTCTAGTTCTTTTAGATGTAAGGTTGGATTTTTTATTTAAGATGTTTGTTGTTTCTTGAGATAGGATTGTATTGCTATATACTTCCCTCTTAGAACTATTTTTGCTGCATCCATAGGTTTTGGATTGTCATGTATTCATTGTCATTTGTCTCTAGGTATTTTTTGATTTCTTCTTTGATTTCATCGGTGATCTCTTTGTTATTTAGTAACGCATTGTTTAGTCTCCATGAGTTTGTGTTTTTTACGTTTTTTTCCCTGTAATTGATTTCTAATCTCATAGCGTTGTGGTCAGAAAAGGTGCTTGATAGGTTTTCAATTTTCTTAAATTTACTGAGGCTTGATTTGTGACCCAAGATGTGATCTATCATGGAGAATGTGCCATGTGCACTTGAGAAGAAAGTGTAATCTGCTGTTTTTGATGGAATGTCCTATAAATATCAATTAAATCTATCTGCTCTATTGTGTCATTTAAAACTTGTGTTTCCTTATTAATTTTCTGTTTGGATGATCTGTCCATTGGTGTAAGTGAGGTGTTAAAGTCCCCCACTATTATTGTGTTACTGTCGATTTCCTCTTTTATAGCTGTTAGCAGTTGCCTTATGTATTGAGGTGCTCCTATGTTGGGTGCATGTATATTTATAATTGTTATATTTTCTTCTTAGATTGACCCCTTGATCATTATGTAGTGTCCTTCCTTGGCTCTTGTAACATTCTTTATTTTAAAGTCTATTTTATCTGATATGAGTATTGCTACTCCAGCTTTCTTTTGATTTCCATTTGCATGGAATATCTTTTTCCATCCCCTCACTTTCATTCTGTATGTGTCCCTAGGTCTGAAGTGGGTCTCTTGTAGACAGCATATATATGGGTCTTGTTTTTGTATCCATTCAGCCAGTCTATGTCTTTTGGTTGGAGCATTTAATCCATTCACTTTTAAGGTAATTATCAATATATATGTTCCTATTACCATTTTCTTAATTGCTTTGTGTTTGTTTCTGTAGGTCCTTTTCTTCTCTTGTGTTTCTCACTTAGAAAAGCTCCTTCAGCATTTGTTGTAGAGCTGGTATGATGGTGCTGAATTCTCTCAGCTTTTGCTTGTCTGTAAAGCTTTTGATTTCTCCATCGAATCTGAATGAGATCCTTGCCGGGTAGAGTAATCTTGGTTGTAGGTTCTTCCCTTTCATCACTTTAAATATATCATGCCACTCCCTTCTGGCTTGTAGACTTTTTGCTGAGGAATCAGCTATTAACCTTATGGGAGTTCCTTTGTATGTTATTTGTTGTTTTTCCCTTGCTGCTTTCAATAATTTTTCTTTGTCTTTAATTTTTGTCAATTTGATTACTATGCGTCTTGGCATGTTTCTCCTTGGGTTTATCCTGTATGGGGTTCTCTGCACTTCCTGGACTTGGATGGCTATTTCCTTTCCCATGTTAGGGAAGTTTTTGACTATAATTGCTTCAGATATCTTCTTGGGTCCTTTCTCTCACTCTTCTCCTTCTGGGACCCCTATAATGCGAAGGTTGTGGTGTTTAATATTGTTCCAGAGGTCTCTTCAGATTTCTTCATTTCTTTCCATTCTTTTTTCTTTAATCTGTTCTGCAGCAGTGAATTCCCTCATTCTGTCTTCCAGGTCACTTATCCGTTCTTCTGCCTCAGTTATTCTGCTATTGATTCCTTCTAGTGTATTTTTAATTTCAGTTATTGTATTGTTTATCTCTGTTTGTTCTTTAATTTTTCTAGGTCTTTGTTAAACATTTCTTTCATCTTCTCAATGTTTGCCTCCATTCTTTTTCAGAGGTCCAGGATCATCTTCACTATCATTATTCTGAATTCTTTTTCTGGAAGATTGCCTATTGCCACTTTGTTTAGTTGTTTTTCTGGGGTTTTATCTTGTTCCTTCATCTGGTACATAGCCCTCTGCCTTTTCATCTTGTCTATGTTTCTGTGAATGTGGTTTTTGTCCCACAGGCTTCAGGATTGTAGTTCTTCTTGCTTCTGCTGTCTGCCCTCTGTTGGATTAGGCTATCTAAGAGGCTTGTGTAAGTTTCCTGATGGGAGCGATGACTGCTGGTGGGTAGACCTGACTGTTGCTCTGGTGGGCAGAGCTGAGGAAAACTTTAATCCACTTGTCTGCTAATGGGTGGGGCTGGGCTCCCTCCCTGTTGGTTGTTTGGCCTGAGGCAACCCAAGACTGAAGCCTACCTGGGATCTTTGGTGGGGCTAATGGTGGACTCTGGGAGGGATCACGCCAAGGAGTGCTTCCCAGAACTTCTGCGGCCAGTGTCCTTGTCCTCACGAGAGTCAGCCCCCACCTCTTCAGGAAACCCTCCAACACTAGCAGGTAGGTCTGGTTCCGTCCCCTATGGGGTCACTGCTCCTTCCCCTGGGTCCCAATGTACACACTACTTTGTGTGTGCCCTCCAAGAGTGGAGTGTCTGTTTCCCCCAGTCCTGTCAAAGTCCTGTAATCAAATCCTGCTAGCCTTCAAGGTCTGATTCTCTAGGAATTCCTCCTCCCGTTGCCGGACCCCCAGGTTGGGAAGCCTGACATGGAGATCAGAACCTTCACTCCAGTAGATGGACTTCTGTGTATAAGTGTTCTCCAGTTTGTGAGTCACCCACCCAGCAGTTATGGGATTTGATTTTACTGTGATTGCACCCCTCCTACCATCTCATTGTGGTTTCTCCTTTGTCTTTGGATGTGGGGTATCTTTTTTGGTGAGTTCCAGTGTCTTCCTGTCGATGATTGTTCAGCAGTTAGTTGTGATTCCAGTGCTCTTGCAAGAGCGAGTGAGAGCACGTCCTTCCACTGCGCCATCTTGAACCAATCTCCTCTCGCTGTGAAGGATCTTATATGTGAAATCATCATTCCCACATAACAATGACTGTCGAAGAAGGAAGAAAATTTTTTAGGTTTTTTGAAATAAAGAAGAGTCATTAAGCTATTGAAAGTGTACAAAGTCAGAATTAATGAAAGAACAGTTGAGACTGATAATTTTCTAGTATACTGGTAGTATGGTCAATTATTTGATGGAAAAGCCATTTCAACCTAGAATTGCATGAAACTCAGATAAAAGAAACCTGAGCCATAAAATAGCTAAGAAGGAAACCTGAACTTACCACAGAAGCAATTGCTTAAGCCATGCAAGGCCAAAGGTTTTACCAGTGCTTATGTACAGAACCTGGAGGTTAATGGAAGTTAATACCTGAACCCCAGCTATTATCTCTATTTCATTCTATATAATGTCATATATAGTAAAATGCATATAATTCTTGTTTCAATCATTCTTATCTAACCCTCCTGTCTTTTTAAGGAACCCATTTGAAGAACCCTTGTGGATATTATTTTAGGAAGGCATCTGTGGCAGTCATGGAAATGCTCAGATCTCCCTTCCAGAGAACTTTGTGCAAGTCTGGGGTTGGCAGACAACCTCCAGAGGCCCAACCTTTGGATCCGCCGTAATGTTCATGCCAAGGCCGCACTTTCTTCAGGCTTCACCCAGCCAGTGACTGGCTACTAGGGCTGGGACATTTCTGCTCACACCAGACTATTCTAAAGGGCAGTCTCTGCTTTGTGGCTCCCCATCGACCTGATTGATGCAGTGTCAGAGCTGTAGTATAGTCTGAAGCTCTTCCTATTCAATACATCATCATCCTTCCTTCCTTCTCTCTTTACACAGGTGCTAGACCTTCATCACAGTCTGATGCTTTCCTTGCCTATTCTTCTCCCTCTCCCCTACATCTTTCACAGGTGTCTCCTCCAAAAAGTCCTTCAACCATCTAATTCCATCTTGCCTTCAGCTTCTTAGATAACTTGAGATGATACAGCATTTGAATTAAGTGGACCCCCAACTTGCAATAGAGATAAAAGTTCTTTTAACTTTTAAGTACATTTTTAAAGGACTTGTAGGCACTGCTTAAAATCTTGTTCCAACAAGAGTCATTGCTGTCTGAATGTGCTTTAGATTACTTACTAACAAGGAGGCCTTGAGCAAGATGCCCCTTATCTGAACAGTGGAACTATTACTGTTTACAGTGCTGTGAGAGAATCTTCAGGGTCTTGGCTTTCTCTCTGACCCAAGTACAATTTGCTTTTCAGCCAAAAAGAGTTACTTCGATGCCAGTTGGCCATCACTGTTGACTGGCATCTCACTGGCTATACTTTGCAAAAATATGTTTGATGATCAGGTTCAGAGTTCTTACATGCAGATCAACCACTGGATCCATCAGATTCTAAAGAATAAGAGTATCATATAGAATTTTTCTCACATTTGTCTCTGCTTAAAACAATAACTTATTCCTTGAGGATGTCAAAATCTGATTTTAATATGATCAGATTCAGATTCAATTAATGAAAAAGGATAAATCAAGAGGACGAGTTTACTTACATTTTTCAGCCATGTATGTATGTATCTGTAATATGTTCATTTTCCCTGCAGATGGGTATGTAAGATCATCCACTTTCTCACTTACACAGACCTCCTTCAAAGTGTCTTGGTTTTACACAGGGACTTTGGGTGCATAAGTGCCCTGGGTTCATTATAATACCCTGCGCAACTAGTGAGATTCATGAATATAATTTAAATAGTATGAAGAATTTCTTGATAAAACTCCAGTCAAATTTAATTTTTAAGCCATTTAGAGCAGATTATTTTCACTATGTATTACAATACCATCAGGAATTTGAGCATAGTGGATTTATATATTTCCTGTGTTATTATTTTCCATGTGCAATGACCTATTAAATTGATTACCTCACATAATTCACATTACAACCCTATGTGTTATGTTATTTATTATCTCTAATTTAAGATATGCAAGCTGGGTTTTAGAAAGGATGAGTAATTTGCTCAAGGTTATATAGCTAGCTAAGAGTTTAGAAGGGATTTTAGTGTGTGTTAGTCTGACCCCATGTCTGTACTTTTATGTACACATGGTACATCTTTCCTAAATGTCCTACATAATAGAAGATGGGGGCCATGCTACACAATAATGTAACATTGGGCAAGACTTTTAACTTCTCCAGGAGAATTTATAAAACAAGCAGGGTGAGTTGGCCTCGAGCCCTAGACCCTCTCTGGGGTTCCTTCCTGCTGTAACATTCTTTTACTCTATAGCTAATCTGGATAAGCTCCTACCAAAACACAGTCTGAAAAAATTCATATGCAGTGTAGGGTGCAAGCCTCTGCACATGCTGATCGGGTATGCCAAGTCTTCTGAAACGTTCTTAAATGTCTATTACTCCCTCTACCTTAAAATAGAGTATGTATAGCAATAAAAGAAAAATGTCGTTTATAGCTTTGATGAATGGGTGTCCTGTGCTCCTGTTGGGGAGTATATCTAAGTTTAAAACCATGATTAAATCTCAAAACCAAGATATCATATTTTAAAACAAATGGATAGCTGTAAACTATATATAAAGATGCAACGGGGGCTTCCCTGGTGGCACAGTGGTTGAGAGTCCGCCTGCCGATGCAGGGGACGCGGGTTCGTGCCCCGGTCCGGGAAGATCCCACATGCCGCGGAGCGGCTGGGCCCGTGAGCCATGGCCGCTGAGCCTGCGCGTCCGGAGCCTGTGCTCCGCAACGGGAGAGGCCACAACAGTGAGAGGCCCACATACTGCACAAAAAAAAAAAAAAAAAAAAAAACACAAAAAATGCAACGGAATTCACCCAAATCTTAAAAAAAAAAAAAGGCTTATATCCTACAAAATTTAAATTAGTGTTCCTTATTGTAAATTCTAATTCAAGTAATAGTATTTGGGTGATAGGTCTCTGATTTCCTCCACTGCATTCATCCTAAAGTTTCTAGTCTGATAATGCTAGCAATCTATAATAATGATAATATCTGAGATAAAGGTATTTGGATCTAGAAATGGTCACTTCAAAAGCATTCAAAAATCAGTGAATCATCCAAGTGGAAAGTCTCCTATGTGCAGCATAATATAAATTATTTGTTCTTTTTGAAGGATTGACATCTCATACTTATCCTGAGGTTGAAAATATACAATTTCCATGTAAAATACACAATTTCATGTTTGCATTAGCAAATTGATGCCATGTGAGCAGAGTATTGTTGTATAGGCCAGGTGGCACTATGATACAATCATACAATTTCCTCCTCAGAGGTCTCTTCAGTTTTATTCATTTATTCCTATAGTTGTTTACTACAGGGAGACTTGAATGGATTTTCTGGCATTTTGGACTATAATAGAATGTTGTTGAATAACTTGATCATCCCCCACTTGTTATTATCAGACAAAAAATAGGACATTGAAAAGTGAAGTTAATATTTAAATAGTCAAAGCACTGAGAGTACCCAAAAACACTGAGCCCAGATTTAGTTTATAAAATTTCTCTTCTCATGTGTTCCCTCCCCATCTGTTATTCCTGTCTTATCATCCAATTCAAGTTCAAGCCAAAATTTTGCCCAATGGATCTGCCATTGAATGTTTATTATTTCTTTAAAAATTAAATTTAGCATCATATTGAAAACATGTTGAATGATCAAAACGAATTGTGTAAAGCTCAGTCTTTCCTTCTTATTTTTTCCACAGTGGCAGCTGGAATAGAGGTGCTTTCATGCTCTTTAAGAACATTGCTCCTTCTTGCTATGGATGCACTAAGCCAGACCTGAAAATATCATTTTCTTTTCTTTTCCCCATGAGGGGAAATAACCCAGATTTTAATTTGGCAAATGTGCCTATGAAACAAAACTGAGATATCTCAGTTTATGTGGATGGTCTCCTTTTGATACACCATCACCAAAATGAAGCAGAGAAACCTAGGTTTTCTTTTTTTTTTTTCCTGGTTGAAACAAAGAATTAAAAGGAAACAGAAGAAACAAACTCCTATCTTGCCAGAAACACACATATCCACCCCGTCCCTGGAGGTGCCGCATGACTGATATGGCTCTTGTTAAACAGTAACTAATAGCAAAATGGCAAGCGGCTAAAAGGAAATTGGCTTAACACTTCTCAACCCCAAAGTGAAGTGTTGTAATGAAAGGGAAGCACAGAGAACAGGTGTAACTCAATGTCTTGATGTTAAGTCATAAAGAAAACTGTCAGGGTTTGAGTTTTGTGAGCAATGAGTTCAGGCATGCCCGTATTTTTCTGGGTGAATAATGCTTAAGTTTATAGCTGTTTAATTTTCTGACTAATGCTACTATCCTACCCATCTGAGCCCATTCAGAATGACTTACCAATTACATAACAGGGCATAACATTTCAGATGATTATTTCATATCTCTCCTCTCCTCTCAAACCTCCAACTCCTCTTCTCCATCCTCTCTTTTGGCTGTGACCTTGCTTCTTAGTTCACCAAGAAAATTGAAGTAATCAGAGGAAAGCTACCACAGACCCACCCTCCACCACTGCTGCCACCACACCTACCCACCTTCCAGCATCTGTCCACGTACACCTGTCATGATCAGTCAATTTTCCACTCCTACTAAAGCCAGACTCCCTTCTTGTGCACAAGATTCCATGTCACCTCACTCAGGACATTGCTGTCTCCCTTCTCTCCTGCTATTAATTTTTGCTCTCTCCTGATTCATTCCTGACATATAGTCACAATTATTATATTAAGGAGAAAAACTGTTCTTGAGTCCAATTCCCCTCCCAGCTGTCATCCATTATTTGTAATTGACTCAAACTGGAAACAACCCAAACCCATACCAGCATGTTAATGAATACACAAATTGTGGTATATCCATACAATGGAATATTAACAACAAAAAGATTGAACTACTGACACATACAACAACATAGGTAACTCTCAGAATGATTACATAAGCAGTGAAAGAAGCCAGGCCAAAAAGTGCATACTTCATGATTCTATGTTTAGAAAAATTTAGAAAATGAAAACTAATCTATTGTGGCAGAAAGCATATCAGTGGTTTTCTGTGGATGGGGGGAAGGATGACCGGTGAGAGGAAGGGATAACAAAATGACATGAGAAATCTTTTGATAATATTGGATATTTTCATTATCTTGATTCTGTTGATGGCTCCAGAAGTATACACATATTTCAAAACTTATTAAACTGTATACTTTAAATATGTGTAGTTTATTATTTATTGATTATACCTCAACAAAGCTGCTAAAGAAACTGGAAACATCAGAATGTATCACATAGTAAGTTTAAACTTTGTTTCCTGAAAATTTTGTTTCATTGAGTGTGTGTGTGTATGCAGCACTTGTATTTTCATATCAATTATTTCTCACTTTAAAAAACTATTTTCTAATTAATTAATTTCTGTCCTTAGGTATGTTTTTTGCACTCCCCTTCTGCTTCTCCTCCTCCTCCTAAATTCTGGAATTAAGTGCATAATTCATTTTTTTCTCTTGTTTTTAAGAATAAAATAATTTAAGGCTATAAATTTATTGGGGACTTCTCATATATTATTTTAATGTAGTGTTTTCAGAGTCATTAGCTTGTTCTGGGCTTCTTTTTGACCCAAACAAAGAATAATTAAGAGAGCTTTTAAAACTATCTTTTATTGAAGTTTAATTTCTAATTTTATTGCATTGTGCTCAGAGAATATGCCCTGATCAGCTTCTTCTAATTAGAATGAAATATTCTGGGAAAGAGTATATTAAAGTGGTTAGGAGGAAGCTCTGAGTCACACACGCTGGAGTTAGAATTCTGTTTTTCCCACTACAATAGTGATTTTGGGGACACAGATTAGATAAGTTCTTTAAGCTTCAGTTTCTGCCTCTTTAAATAGGTTTAATAATGTCTATCTCATTGTATTATTGTGGGGATTAAATGAGATGATAGATGCCAAAAAACCCTTGGCATGGTGGCTGGCCTGAAATGGAACTAAACTCATATTAGCTAACTAGTATTAATATTGTCAATTCTTTTTTTGACTAGGAAATAATGTTTACTCTAACATGTATTCTCAAATTACAGCATTTAATCTAATTTATAGAACATCTTTAGTACTTATATTGTTTAAATCAGCTATGTCATTTTTTCTTTGTATTTCAAAGTGGTCTGCTTAAGTCTCCCACTAAAGTATTTTTTCAAGGACTTCTCTTTTCCAATAACTTCTTTGTATATTTCAATAACCTGATATTTGCTCCACAAAGTTTCATGGTTATAATCTCTTCTTTGGGATACCTTGAATCAATATAAAGTGTTGACCTTTCTCCACTTAATCCAGTCCTTTTAGGCTTGAATTCTAGGTTGTTTCTTATAATAAAATGGTCACTGTTTTTTGCTTATTTTTTTACACTTACCTAAAGATATCTTTTTAATTTAAATCTTTATGTTACACTTTTAAGCCTTTCTTTTCAAAGACCATAAGATGGAATCTGACAAAACCATTAGTCTTTGTTTTTCAATAGTGTCAACCCAGTTTTGCTTAGGATTATGTATGTCTTTCTGCATTAGTTCTTCTTAGAGGTTATTTTTTACTCTGGTATTTTATTATGTTTTGTTTTTTTCTTTTTACTTAATTGACTTCGAAGATACACTCTTCGGAATTATTTTTATTAGAAAACTTAGATCTATTTTTCTGTGATTATGAATACTATACTAAGAATGCAATGGTTTCCAATGACACATTTGTAAAATAATTTTCCTCTTTTCTTCCTCTCTCGATTTCTCAGTTTTATTGACATCATCTATTATTCAAATTGAGAATCTATTTAATAAGATTCTTATGTTTTACAAGTTTATTTTTAATATTTGCATTGGAGTTTTTGAACATTTAGAAATGACTTATTGATATTTTTAAAGTCTCTGGTCTGTGAGTTTTAATGTTTATCCACAGTTCATTTATTTTCCTCATTCTTGAGTTCTTTATTTAGTTTCCTCTCTTGGATAGTTCTAGCATATTTTTAAGTAATGTTTTAAGGGATGGTATCTGGATAGCATATTTTTTAAAGCTCTTGCATTTCTGTTCTTTGATGAGTATTTTGACCATAGACTCAAATCTTTCTTCAGTTCAGGAAATATTTTACTTTCCTGTTGTTTCTTTGATCACAGACTTTGCACATGCTCTATACTTTTCTTCTTGAATTCCCATTAAACTCACTTTGTTCTATTTTCAATCTATGTGCTGTGTAGTCTCCATTTGCCCTTCACCTCCATTTGTCCCTCAGCCCTTCTCTGTCCTACTATGTGTCTCAGAAAGCCAACCTCTATAGACTGCATTGTCCAGTTTCTCTTGCTCCCTGGTCTGGCTATCAAAAGGAACCAGTAAAAGATCAGAAGGAATGAGGAGTGGGGGTTGGTGGTGGTGTATTTACTCACACTGTTCCCTTTCTACCAGGCCTCAGCTGGGACAGAGGCTGCATTCCTCTACCAAATGTCACAGCTTCTGTTGGGCAGCACCTCTCCATTGGTTAATGGAGGAGAAAGATAAAAATGTAATATAAAAATGTATAAATTAAATAATTACAATTTGGAATATTTTCTATGAGTCAATAAATGGGGTGTTATGGTACAGAGTACCCTGAGGAGGCTACTTAGAGTCTGGGCAAGGAAACCTTCCCTCTGGAAATAACACTTAAGCTAAAAGATGAGCAGGTATGAAGAGCTGAAGAGAGAACGGTACACACAGAAGGAATTGTAAAGCAAAAAGCTTTTGGTGTTCTGGGAATAATAAAAAAGTCCAGTGTGACTGGAGCATAGTGAGAAAGGACAGCCATGGAATTAGATGAAGATGAAGAAGACAAGCCATTAAAGTGTAAAGGAAAGCTATTTGAAAGTTTGTTAGCAGAGAGAAATGTATGTTTTTAAAGGATTGTTTTGAAGGCTGTATGAAGGGTGAATTGTTGCAAAAGTGAAAATGGACAGTACAGGTAGTTGGCTGTTGTAGGAGTCCATGAGAGCGATGCTAAGGATGAAGATGGTACCAGCTGATTATTCCTTTCTCCTTTTAGCATTTTGCAGCTCTAAGATTTTTCACTGTTGTGTCTTTCATTCCAATCGAGAATTCAAACAGCTGAAAATACATTAAAAAACATTCAAAGAGTGCCTCTCGTTCCAGTGCCACTTTTTCAGCTGTTTGATCTTAGGAAATTTTCGCTTGCCTCAACTTCAGTGCCAGATTTGCTTCTACCTGAAAGTAGAACATAAGGGCTCTTTTGGTTCATGTGCTGTTTGGTTCATATACCTTCAAAAACTGTCAGCAGTCGAAGGGTCTGTCTGTATTTCTTTTCTTTCTTTGCCTCAGCCATCTTGACTGTCCTAAGCAGAACTGACTTACCTTAATTTCCATGTATATCCCACTTTAAAAATATGCAAGATTCAGACTGTACTTACAGTTAACCCTGCTGGTCTTTCACAGAGGCTGTGCCTTCTAATCAAGGTTATTCCTTATCACCATATGGTGGCAGACCATGAAGAAAGTAGATGGTGAGTCTCCAAAGTCCTTTGATGGCAGGGTCTTCTCTTGCATTTCTTTCATACCCTTCAAAGTGCAGGGCTGAACCCAGAGTTGGTCACGGGCCTGGTGTGAGATCAGTGAATGAGTGGACCTCTCAGAGTTACGCTTACAAGGTCTCTATGCAGCAAATTGTAGCAGTGACGCTTTTCATCTAATGGCAGACTTGATGTTCAATAGCTTCCTCTAAATCTTTTAAACCTACTTCAGGTTTAATGGGCAAATAAACCTCCTCCCTCTTCTTTTCCACCCCAAGGCAAGGCATGATTCCTTGGTTTGCTCAGTTCATGGTGAGCCTACTGCCTTCTCTAAGGGGATTTGTTCTTCATTTCATTCAAGCAGGGTCCCAATTCTACTTGGCAATAATCCCCAAATGCTTTGCATATGTTTTCCCATAAGGACTGGGAGAGACAAACAAATTTAGGGACAGCCACATCTATCCTAAAGTATAATGTGGAAAGTATGCATATTAAACTTAATCATGGTCCTAGCTTATATATTACGACTACAAAAAATTAGTTTTAGTTCATGTATCCAATACCTAAGTGAAGCAAATGTGGCCCAGGAAAAAAATGTAAGCTGAATAAAAATCAGACAGTTGTTCTTAGAACACCTGCCTTCTATTTTCTCTCTGTTTGACCTGAGAAGGAATTGATATTAAAGGAAAGACCTAAGCAGAGTTTATCTGCTATAGGAGGACACTTATGGCCTCCTGGGCTTTGTCTGCATGGAAGTGCCTGAGTCAGTTTTGGCCGAGTCAAGGCAATTGTCTAGGGAAATGCCTCAGTTGTCAAAAGAGTTGAAATGACTGGATGTCTGTTCTACAGTGCAGTCATTTTGATTTTCTATTATCAAGCTGAATAAATTTCTAAAAAAGATTAACCAATGAAACACAAGCATGACCTAATAATAAAATCTGTGGATCTATTAGTTCTAAGTGTTTGGATGGAAACTAGAGGAATCCACAAGAAACACTCTGTCCTTGGGTGTCTTATTTCCTAGAGGGTGGGAACTGTGACTTGCTTCTTTTTTTCTTTTTAATTAATTAATTTATTTGTTTTTATATTTGGCTGTGTTGGGTCTTTATCGCTGTGCACGGGCTTTCTCTAATTGAGGCGAGTGGGGGCTACTCTTCGCTGCGGTGCATGGGCTTCTCATTGTCCTGGCTTCTCTTGTTGTGGAGCAGGGCTCTAGACATGCGGGCTGCAGTAGTTGTGGCTCGTGGGCTCAGTAGTTGTGGCTCACAAGCTCTAGAGCGCAGGCTCAGTAGTTGTGGCACCCAGGTTTAGTTGCTCTGGGGCATGTGGAATCTTCCTGGACCAGGGCTTGAACCCATGTCCCCTGCACTGGAAGGCAGATTCCCAACCAATGCACCACCAGGGAAGCCCTGTGACTTGCTTCTAACCAACAAAATACAACAGATAATCACAAAACCAAAAGAAAGAGATGGAAGGAAAGGAGCTGACCAAAAAAATTTGGGGGAACAGTGTTTTGACTGAAAAAAATTGGGGTGAACAGTGTTTTGACTGAACACTGTAAGTCTAAAGATAAGTGTATACAAACATTTCACTATAGGTGGAAATTTTATTTCTCACAAGGATATGGGTGGGAATTCTGAAACTACTTTTTTTTTATACTACAGTTGATAATTAAGTGTATATGTTATGGATAATAAGAGCCAGGTTTCTCACTTTCAGAGAAAGAAGTTATAAATGAGGAGAGGAAGAAAGTAGAACAAACCCTATAGAGGTGGATTGGTGTCAGAGGCATCAAAATGGACTCATGTTTGTTTTTAAATATATATACAGATAAATAAGTAAATAAATAAATGAGTTAATATATTAGCTTTATCCACTGAGGGTGAATAGAATAGTGATATCCCAGTAGCAATGAGCACAGCTAACACCCAGAACTTATTTTCTAAATGTCATTCTCCAATAAAAGCAACCAGAACACCTTGGAAAACTGGTTTAGTCCAGGACTGAGTGAGGGAAAACACAAGATTAGCTTAAGCATCTTGTGGTGTCAGAAATAAATGAAGCACACACACACACACACACACATACATGCAAAAGAATTGTGGCATATCAAAAGGGCACAGTTTTAGAATTCTAAAAAAGTTCCCAATGGGCAAATTTAGAACAGCTTGAGTCAAAAAACATTATAACCCAAAGAATAAAATAAATAAAATAAAATATATATCCATGAGTTCATACTAATATATATATATATAAATAAATAAATGACCTAGGAGTGACAAGTCTTCCTTACAGAAGAAATACAATTAATACATGTAAAAGGAATGAAGGAAATAAAAAAAATCACCATTAGAATATCATACTAAGAATTGCTGTTGGCAAGTCCATTATGTTTGCTTAAGTCTATTGGCTAAAGTTTAATCAAAACAGGATTTTTGTCCAAAATGTCTAATTTACAAATCCCTTAGTCACCAAATGCATTCATCAATTAACACTTCTGATCAAGTATAACACTAATTAAAATAAAATTAAGACAACATGCCAAAAAACATAATAGTTGATTAAATTTCTAATTTAATACTCCTATACAATTCCACTGTATTTTAAAAACCATCTATTTTATTATAATTCCCTTTTTAAACACAAGAATGTTATAGTGATAAATGTTAAAACAAGGATTTTCTAATATGAAATGAATCTAAAATAATCATACCCTACTTTTAACATTATTTGAGAAGAAAATAAATTCTACCTCTGCATTGTGCTTAGTTGTTATTTCTAATTTTTCTTTCTTAGCCCCATGGAGCTTCTTTCTGAGATCAGCAGTAATATCCAAGTGTGTTTCACTTTTAACCATTTGTTTTATATCAGATTAGGCATTCTTCAACCTATAAAATGAGATCAAAATAAAATTCTTATTAAGTAAAAAAAAAACCCAGGTTTTTTGCAGAATCTCAAAATATCTCTTTCAAAATATTTAGTAACTACAAAGGAAAATTACTATTTTGTAAGTTACCACTTTAGCCAGATGATCAAGCTTAACATCCCCAGTATTAATAGCTATCATGATCCCTGATAAGAAACCCTGAGAAGGGCACATCACCCCTATGGTAGCCTTCCCAATTATACATAGCCTCAAGGTAATTATAAGAAACATTAGACAAACCCAAGTTGAGGAATATTCTTCAAAAGAATTGACCAGTACTCTTCAAAGGTGTCAAGGTCATGCAACATAAGAGAAGACTAAGGAACTGTCATAGATTGGAGGAGACCAGGAGACATTACATCTAAATAAGGAGTGGGCAAACTTTTTTGTAAAGAGACAGATAGTAAATATTTTAGGCTTTGTAGGCCATATAGTCTTTGTTACATCTATTCATCACCATCATTTTAGTGTAAAAGTAGACAGCGATAATAAGGAAGTAAATGATCATGGCTGTATTCCAATAAAAACTTTATTTACAAAACCAGAAAGTGGGCCAGATTTGGCCTGTGGGGCTGGAGTTTTGCTGATTTAAGTATAATTTAGGATCCCACGGTATAGACAAAGGACAGTCAATGGAAAAAAATAAAACAACTGGTAAAATCTGAATTAGCTCTGTTTATTAGTTAATCGTACCAAGATTAATTCCTTAGTTTTCGTAAATATTCTATGGTTATGTAAAATTAGTGAAAACTGGGGGAATGGTATATAGAAATTCTGTAAAATTTTGCAATTCTTTTGTAAATCTAAAATTGTTTTTTAAAAAACTCTAAAAAGTCAATTAGACAGATACATACATACATACTTAGATACATATATACATCATTGGAATTGAAAGTGCCTAAGAGAGCAGAGGCATGCTTAGTTATTGCAGGAAGAGTCAGTGCAAACTTGGCATATTTGTAGGCCTGGTGAGCTTTGAAAACTACTATAAATTGAACTCTTATTTAAGTGTTTTTTCAAGTCACTAAAGTTTTCCCTCTAAGCATTTTTATTTTATCCTTGCGACATGCTGGGGGCCATTTAGGAGATTCTTAAAATAACTTATATAAAAATTGTTCATTTGTAGAGAAAACTCTCACAACTTTAAAGCACTACTAAAAGTGCATTTATGAGCTGGTCAAAGCAAAGTTTCTTATCATCTTCAAATGATCCTTTAAATGATTCAGGTTAAACTGTCAATTCATTTAAAGAGTCTGAGGTCTTTTGTGTGCTTAGAAACATAAAAAGACCTGCCCAAAGACAAAGGCAGATAGCTCTACATACACATATTCACAAATTTCATTCTACATTTCCTTTAAATCCACTTAAAATGCTTAATTATTTTCCTGAGAAATATAGAAATATGTGGTGGGAATGGGGGTAGGGGTTGTGGCATTTGGACTTAGGCTGGAATTGAAATACCACTTCTTCCCTTGGTAGGAATCATATATATATATTTCTGGCTAACTTTTTTTTTGTACTGTTAAACCATACTTGTAGGATCTTAGAAGATCACTTACCTTGGAAGTACCTGAAGTCATCAGCCATGAGGCAATCAACAAACTTTTATTAAGTAACTACTGTGTGATAACTCTCTCAGTCCCCATCTTGTTTAACTCAAATCCTGTTAGAGCAAACTCTAAAATCTATCACAAATATAACCATTTCCATCATCTGCTAAAAGTCCCAAACTAATACAAATCACCATTTTTCCTCACCTGGGTTCCTGTGTCACCTCTTACCTAATCTCCTATGGCCACTCTTCAGTTTGCTCCTCACATAGTAACCAGAACTGGAATTCAGATCACATCACTTCTCTGATTTGTATCCTCCTATATTTTCCCATTTTATTAAAAATAAATCTGAACTTTAAAACTGGAATTTACATCACTTTTCTGATTAATACCCTCATATTTTCCCACTGAATTAAAAATAAATCCAAAATCCTTTTCAAGGACTACACAGTCCTACACAATCTCTCTCCTCCTTACCTCTCTGTTCTAATCTTGTTATTCCCTTTATCTGGAATGTTATTTCTCAGGATTTGTGTGTGTGTGTGTGTGGGGGGGCTTGCCTGTTCTTACTTAGATCTCAGCTCAGATGTCAGAAAGCCTTCCTGAATTTCATGTATAAAGTTAGCCCCAGCAGTCTCTATCTCATTACATTCTTTTCTTCATAGCACTTGCTACTCTGCAATTAGCCTGTTTCCTTTATATGGCTGTTTTCTTGAACTAGTCCCTTGAGGGTAGGGACTGTATCTGTCTTACCCACCACTGTACTTCCAATGCCCAAAATGTGTCTAGCATGAATAGGTGGTCAATGAATACTCCTTGTTAAAACTAAGTGAACCTGTGAATGAATTAATGCAAGGCACCGTACTAAGCAAATACAAGTATTCAGGATTGATTTCCATCCTCAGAGAGTTTATAATCTAGTAATTTGCATGACACACTATGAGAGATCTTAGAAGACAAGGGTAATGCAGGGTCAGGATGGTTTATAGAAAGGACTGATGAATACTGACTGAGGAGATCAAAGTGGTATAATTCAAAGTATGCATTAAAGAGTCAGTAAACTTTTAAAATGCAAAGACCTGTGGCTGCAGAAAGGGTGTGTAGACTGCCCTCTCCATTTAACCCTCCAGGCCAATGGTAAAGCCCATCAGGGAATGTAGCAGTAGACAGCAGACAGTGGGAAACAGGAGCAAGAATAAAGGGTTTATGAGGTCAGTTTAAGAAGGCTTCTGCTCATTAAGTGAGAGTTGGAGCTACAGAAGTAGAAGAAATTTTGTGGGAGAACTGGGGAACTGATGCAGATAAAGGCAGAATAAATAACTACATCTAAGAAATAGGTAAACACAAAGTTACTACCAGGGAGAGAGACAGACGGAGAGGCAGAGAAAGAAACAAAGAGAATGGCCAGAGTGGTAGAAAGAGAGCATGTAATAGAAACTCATATTATTTATCAGCCATTTCAAGTCAATTTTGAAACTAACAAACACAAACATTATCTGGTAGGATTTTAACCAGAAGGATTACAGAAACCGAGGGAAAAGAGGTCCAAGAATGAAGAGTTGGCCAACAGGGTCAAACAACAAGTCTAGAGAACTGGGAATTGGGTTTGGCAATCAGGAGGTTGCTTCAGACCTTCTGGGAACAGCTCTAGAGAAGTGCTAGAGGCAGGAGGCAAAGTGCAGTGGGATAAAGATGACTGGCAAGGGGTCAAATGGAGGGAAGGCAGTGAGTTTAGCTTTGTTTTTCAAGAAGTTTTGTGGTGAACGGAGTTACAAAAATGTGTACTTTATTTTTGTTTTGTTTTCAGTGTTTTTTTGTTGTTGTTTTGTTTTGTTTTTGATGGGAGGACATGCAGCCATTGCAAATCATCTTCTGGAGGGAGCATTGATGGGGGTGCCTGCATCTCTGAGTGAGGCCTAGTCATGGAAATTACTATTGATGTGCAAATATGGTCGGTGTTGGAAGGATTCCCTCCTCATGAAGTGAAGGAAATTGGGGCCAGCCAATCTAACCTGTTGAATGTACTAAACTGAGTTAAATTTGGCTCGTATACATATGTTTCTGTGAAATTCATCTGTTTCTACACTCTTTGTTTTGTTTTGTGTTCTCTTAGTTCTTTCCCATAAAGTTTTCTTTTAAAAACTTTCACATTAGTTTGACTAAATTAGAAGAAAATAATTTTTTTCACACTTTAGTCAAGATAGATTAGTATATAGTTGGGCAATTGGGGAAAGTGTGTATGTATGTGTGTGTGTTGGGTGATAGTACAAATTAAGATGATTTAAGGTGGATGGGTGAATAGGGATTGAGAACATATTAGGGGAAAAGGTAGGGACAACTGTAGACGCTGGTCCTTTATTACTTGCATAGTTGTCCCTATTAAGTTATAGAACTAAGATCAGTTGACTATCAAACTTCTGGGGAGCTCAAAACCTTGCTTGAACTTTCGATATGTTTGCATGTCTGGCTTATCCCTATGAGTATAAACATTTCAAGGGCTTCGTGTGGCTTTCTTCCTTCTCTGTTCACCCTCACAGTGTCTAGCATGGGATTATGTACTTTGTGTGTTCTCCTCTGCTGATGGCCATGACCAAGATTCAGCACAGCTCTAGAATTCCTGCTGCATTTCGGTGCATTCAGATGTGGCCTGAGGCATGTTTCAAGACATGAAAGGCTGAATCAAGCATGACACTAATTCTGTATCTAATATGAATCCTCCTAAATTAATAGCCAGGGTCTGGAAGTTGTTTCTCCTTCCCAAGACCCCAGGCAATAGCTAATTATTTCAATGTGAAGACTGTTAATGGAGCTGGAGAAGAAAGCCACTGAAAACTGATTTCTTTAAAGCTAAAGTAACTGAAGAAAATGTCATTCAATCAGTCAAGAAACATGTATTTGGCATCTAGAACTTACTATGTTCTGGGCAGTTAGATGTTTGTCATGAAAATTTAAATAAGAAAATAGTTCCTGTTATTAATGGGCTCTACCCTAGTGATCTATGTAAGATGGTGGCCATGAGACAGGAAAAGCTTGTCTCTGAGAGATATAAGTAGAAGTCATGACTTAAGAGCACAGATAAGTTAACCTATAGGCAGATCCATAGGAAGGACAGCCATGCATGACCTCTACAAACCACATAGGAGGTATTGACAGTTGTTTGGACATTTACTGTAAAAGTCAAGAGGAGAGCAGGGAAGACTTGGATTTAACTGGAGTCTTCTACCAGTTGTTCTGGCCACCAATGCCCTGAATGTGATTCTTTTGTTGCAGGATAATTGTACAAGAAGAACAGATAAGGTGGCATTATAAGATTTGAACAGTGGACAGAATGAAAGCAGAAGAACTTAGGAAAGCCATCCCTTGAAGGTGTAGTGATGAAAGCAACAGAGAAGTTGTGAGGTCTCCTAGGAGAGAGGGTATTAGGATCTGCCTGCCATTTCTATTCTTTCACTCCTCTTTCATGTTGTCTGTCACCTCACCTGTGGACTTGTGATCAGCCAGCTTGTTTGACTTGTTATTTGACTCTTTTTACTGCATTGAAAGCTGATGCTCCTGACTGACTCAACTGTAGATCCTTTCTGTATTGCTAACACTGGACTGTGTCTGAGCTCTGGTAATTAAGCCTATCTTTTTTTTTTTTTTTTTCTGCCTGAAGTGGGTTCTGCAGGATTTTGCCTGGTGACAGTATTTTATTACTCACCACAGTCTACTGAAAAAAATGAGCTATTAAGTACTAAAAAGACATGGAAAATCTTAAACGCATATTATTAAGCAAAAGAAACCAATCTGAAAAGGCTATATACTGTATGATTCCAACCATATGACATCCTAGAAAAGGGAAAACAATGGAGGCAGTAAAAGATCAGTGGTTATCAGGGGTTGGAGGAGAGGAGGGTGAATAGGTGAAGCACAGAGGATTTTTAGGGCAGGAAAATACTCTGTATGGTACTATAATGATAGATATGTATCATTATACATTTGTCCAAATCTATAGAATGTGTGACACCAAAAGACAACCCTAAGGTAAACTATGGACTTTGGGGAATTATAATGTGTCGATGTAGGTTCATCAGTTGCAACAAATGTGCTGCTCCAGTGGGGGATGTTGATAGTGGGGAGGCTCTGCAGGTGTAGGGCAAGGACATATGGGAAATCTCTGTACCTTCTCCTCAATTTTGTGTGAACTTAAAACTGTTCTAAAATAATAAAGTCTTTAAAAAATCGTCTATTAAAAATAATTTCTAGAACATTACCAAAGTTATCATCATAATCTCCTTTCCATCTTTTGCAAACTACCACCAAGTGTTCCATTTTTCTTCATTAAAATTTTTTTCTTTTTATTAAATATGACTTCAGTTAAACTAAGAAAACTAGAATTTGAGGTAATACATACATTTATAAAATTAATTTTCATTGCACATTATTAATGTTTAATCTTTTTGTCATACATATTCAAAATGTATGACATTCAGGGGTTAAGAAGCTGCAGTATTCTTTCTGTACAAAAAGAATTTTAGAACTTTTTTGTTCTCTGAGAATAGACCTCTCCCTCTCTCTTCTAGATTTTCTAATTTCAATCACACTCTCAGGAAAGCTATATGCATAAAAATTGCAAATTGCATCTAAGTGAAATATTTATCTCACAGTCTCACAAAGCTTACATCGTTATACTCTGTCTGCAGTTCCCATTCTTAGAGTCACACCATTAGGTTAGGCTTTTATTACAATGTGGGCAACAGAAATGAAGACCATTATGTTTCAAAATCAAAATTAAAGGAGGGGGTATTGAACCACTGCATCCATTCTTGAGAAATCTTTCCTAAATTACTTCTCTTAAAGCCTTCCCTGGTGAACTCAGCCCATTTTCTGTCTATAGCAATAATTGACACTTTATTATATTTATTCTGAACCTCAAATTATTAGTATCACATACACATAATCTGATATATTATTATATACATTTTGGTTCATTAAATGGCTCTGTGTTCTGAGCTAGACCTTAAACCCTTGGGCTTTTGTCTCACAGCACCTTGCTCTGTAGTGGGTCTATGGTTTATATTCCATAAAAACTTGACTATCAGTTGACTATCGGAGACGTTACCAGAGAGCAACATACAGCTACTGGAGTTGTGATTACTTTGAGTTTGAATTCACTGCCTTCTGTACTTTGCTTAGCTTCTTTCTGCATTTTCTACCTTGCTACAGTACTGTGAGTTGCTGTCTTCCTACAGGCTACAAAAATACCATTGTCCTGTGGATTATGAGTCTTTCTGCCTAGTTATTACTGAAAATTGTAAAGACCTCTTTAAGCTTGAGCTCCCTTCATCTGTGCAACACTCAGGTCTGCTTTTAAAGCCAGTGTATTGTCTAGGTCCTCCTGGAGGAAGCCTCCCATCAGTCATCATGTTCACTAATGTCAAACCTTTCCCACATTAGCCTTTTCATTTACTATTCTTTGGAACCATTTCAAACTTACTGTCAAGTAATAACCCACCATCATTTAACTCTGTACATTATGGCTTTCTTCCTTTCTCCACATTCAACTCTTCCTCCTCAAACACTCAACTCTCCTACCCCATACAACCTCTAAACTAGACATTACTGCAAAAGAGTCATGAGGTTTCCAAGCATTTCTCTGCCCTAACAATTTATTTCCAGAGTCATAATGCATTTAATCTTTCTAAATTTCTCTGACCTTCTTAAGCTTTCATATAGGAACAGGATGCTTAGTTAAGTAGTGGAGCGTGAAATATCCCTTTGCTGTTTGGTACAGGGAAATGGAGCCCTGAAAACCTATTTGAGGCATAATCATCTGATAACTGTTCAAACTCCGGGCAGAGCAAATCAGGAGCAGATTTATTACTGCTCCAAAGTAAGCTTTTGATTTTGATAAGAGTTTCTGCACAAGAAAAACAGTCATTTCATGCTGATATTACTTCTTATATTTTTGTTCAAGTTTAACAACCTATGCAAGAGTAATAACATTTCCCTCCAACTTCTGCCTTTCACAAAGAACTGTTATTCAGAGACCATAAGCCCTACAAGTCATTAATGATCATCCTGACTGAATTATTTAGGAGAGCTTTTTGTGGACTCCATGATTTTAGCCCACACTGGAGCTGAATTATAGAGGTCCTATTTTCAGCATGAGGCTGTGATTCCCTATGTTAACTTGAACATCTGTTGATTTAGATATCTGCCTACCCGGAAGTCATGTGGTTGTCTTTTGAAATACATTAAATGTTAACGGGATCCTTAGGGGAACCTTCTTTATGTAAATAGTAGATAATTCATATTCTGTGCTTAACGTTTTTCTTCCTGTTGATTTGGGGGTAGAGCTGATGGGAAGTATAATGCTTCCTTTAACCACAGGGAAGAGGTGAGGTCAGAGGGGTAGAGGGCTTCAGTTGTCTGTTCCTCACTGTACATTTATTTCCAAGGCAATGTTGCAGGGTAGTAGAACAACCTCTTTGAGCACAAATGTTGGTAATGCATTTCTCAAGGCAAAATAATAAGCGAGGTCCAAATCCATTTTCTAGAACATTTGGGAGTGTTTTGAAGTAGTCCTGATGTTCTCTGAGGTTATGGAATTCCATGCTCCATTAGGAAAAGGTGGCTACAAATGTGATGGAGAGAGAGGCAGGCATTCTTGGCACATTTGTGTGTGTTTTCTAATGTGGTTGGTTTGTGTGGTCTGAACAAGTAAATGGCAAGGAGGGTGCAGAAAACCCCATGTCTTCTGGTCTTCTAACAAGTTGACCTGTGTGCCACAGAATGAAAAAGGATGGAAAACTCTTAAAAGGAAGACCAATTGTTATCTTGGCACATTTGTCAACAAATTGATCCTTAATTGTTCACACTGACTTGTTCAACACAAATGGCAAATGCCTTTATAAATCTAAAGCTGCCATGGATTAAGGTTACAAAGAGTTCTGTTCACTCCAGGGCTTGGTAGTCCCTGTGCTGCTAATGCTGTTATTTTAAAATTAGGGATTAATGGTCCTCTTCTTCCAGGTGTCTGATGCCCTAAAAAGTTGCCCAACACCAAATGAAACAAACCTACGTCTGCTTCATATGCATCATAAGCTAACCCTTTCCTTAGTGTTTTGGGGTTTCATGGGAGAATTACAACATAGTTTAAAAATGTGTGAGCTGTGAATTTATCTGTGTGATTACCAAACTGCAAACCACTTTATGGCAGTTATACAAGTCCAGGGTGGACAAAGACTGCAAACGCATGTTTATGTCCTCCCTCTTCCTGCTAATTAGATTCAAAATGACTCCCATAACGTCAGAATGACCCCTCCCCCACCCCCAAAAGAGAAAGTGGTGATTATTCTTGGGAGAGAGAGCACACGCACGCATGCGCAGTGAAATCCCTGTGGAAATCCCTGATGAAGGGAGAGGGGTGTGCGTGGCTGGAGGTCAGGCCAGCTTAAATCCCTGCTGGTCCATCTTTATCTCATCTATATAGTAGGCTCATGTACAAGCTTTTATTTGAATCTAGAGTCCAATGGCAACAAGTTAAAAAAAACCCTGCTTTTTATGACAAAACAGCTAGCAAAATTAATTTTTGATGTCATGTCTCACTTCCACCCTCTTTCTACATCCTTATCTTCTTGATCTTTATTCCAGTCAATCAATCAATTAATAAAGTCTCTATGGCCTCCTCTTAGAAAGCTTAATTTGTAGCAGTAATAGAGGATGGCACCATCCATGGCTCAGAACTTTTTTGCAAGGCCCTTCTCACTACTCCATAATCTTTATCTCTACCATTCTCACTTTGATGGCTCCTTTGTCTTCTACTCAATTACCTGATTCCTCTGCTTTCACCTAAAATTCTTTCTCTCTTTCTGTCTCTCTTCCTCTTCCTCCTCTTACAATTCTCATTCCAAGAGGAACCACAAAAGATAGTGAAGCAGAGAGAAAGAGTCAGAGAGAGAAAAATGCATGACTATGGTACAGAGACAGCTATTCTCTCCTTTTCTGTATCTTAATTTATCCAACTTTTACTGGGATCTTTGTTCCTTTTATTAAAAATATGCATACAATTCTTTAGAGCAAAGCAAAGAGCAGCTTTAGCCACAGACAGCCGGTGCCTGGCAAGTGTGTCCTCTAAGGGTCCTCATGCTTCCCCGGCCTGCCCCCCACTCCCTTATGTGTGCCCCCTGCCCCAGACATGCCCACCTTCTTGCTGCACATCACTGAGCAAAAGCGAATTCTCAGTGGATATGGAACAAGGGTTGACAAAGTTTTCCCAAAAGGGGCCAAATAGTTAATATTTTAAGTTTTGCAGGCCACATGGTTTCTATTGCAACTACTCAACTCTGAAGCTGTTACACGAAAGCATCCAAAAGCCATACATAAATGAATGGGCATGGGTGTGTTTCCAATAAAATTATATTCATGTACACTTAAATCTGAATTTCAAGTAAGTTTCATGTGTCACAAAATATTTTTCTTCTTTTGTTTTTCCACAACCATTTAAAAGTATTTAAAAAATTCTTAACTGGTAGGCTGAATAACAACAAAAAAACCGCACAAGGCCATGGGCCAGATCTGGCTGGAGGGCTGTAGTTTGCAGACCCCTAATATAAAAGATAAACTCTCAGAGGCTAGGAATTTGATGCCAGTGACATGAAGTTTAATCTACTTCTATTTTGGCATGAGTCATGCACACAGGCGAGGCTCTTTCAATACAATATGTCTCAAGACTCCCTTAAGGTATCCAATTATCCCAAATCATAAGTGAAAAGAGAGAACATTCCATCTTGAAAGAACTGAAAGTTACTCAGGAAGTCAGATTTTCAGAGAGCATTATGATCTACACATGCCAGCTTTTAAATTCTCATGGTTACCGGTACTCTCCTCCTGTGGTATGTTTTCCATCTGCAATTACCTCCATCTGTAAGGAACCTGGAAAGCACTGCCACACAGATGATGTCACTCTCCTCAAGCATGATACCTGAAGGAGGGGAAGCAGCAGGATTAGAAGAAAAAATCATTTAAGGGGAAGAAAATATATCCCCTCTGACAGAAGTTCCCCATAGCCAAGAACCAATAACAGCATTGACCCAATTCTAAAATGGGTCCGGGAAGTTCAAAATTCAACTCCAGTGACCTCAAGGGTACAATACCCCCCCACCCCGCAACCAACTCTCCCTTCAGTAAAACCTGTCTTCCAAGGAGAATAAAATTTCCAGGGCTTGTCCTTTGCTTCACTCACCGCAGTGTTTGCTTTTCACCTGCACTCGCTTTTGATCATTTTGAAACTACAAAGGGCCTTGACAAAAGACAAAGAAGAGCTTGGCTTCCTGTGAGATTTTCACCAACTTTGTTGCTTTCAGAGCTGGAGCCTACCATCTATATCCAAGCAACGAAATGACTGCATCATTTAAACAGCAGAAAATTGAGTAGGAAAATTGAATTCTGAAGCTGAAGGACAGAGTACAGAATCAAAGGCCCTTGCTTATAAATGAGATCTGTTCAATCTTGCTTTTGCATGTATCTTCATTTTGTTGTTGTCAGACTGTTTTCCCAACTAGATAGTCATACTGGGAAACTCTGCTTGAAGGCCATTTGATATGTAGAGGAAAAAAAAAATCAACATATAACTTGAAGAAGTCGTGAGTTTTCACAGAAATTAAAAGAACGATTTGTTGTGATGACATACCCTGTGGCAAGGATATTGTATTAGAACAAACAGTTACCAACTTATAAGTAGATTGTGAGCCAAAATTTGTAAGTCAGTTGTTTGCAACTTGGAAGGCATTCGCCTATAGGGACAGTGTTGTAGGTGGTGGCTGGACACCAGCATTTAGTTGTGATGGCTTGTGTAATCCAGTCATACTTTTGAAATGGTAAAATGACGCTGTTTGAGCTTCTCAGACTGAAGTATGCAGGGATTAACAATGAATATTTCAAGTCAGGGAATAAACATGGTACAACTTCCTGGCATGTTAATTTTGTTATAAAATTTAAGGAAGAATTCTTTCTGAATTAAAAATAAATATGCAGAATTTTGAGTAAAATATAAAATCCCTGAAAACTTTAAAGATTAATCATGAGACTTCAAAACTACCTTGTGCTTATAGCTTGAAATTTTGGCCTAAGTACCCAGACCTCCTTGATTTCAGAGCTCTCCTATTAGGCAAAGTGGAGATGTATGAGAAGCAAAGCAGTCCAGCATGACAGCTCCATGTTCACCTGCAGCATGGCAGCTTGTTGTATAGACTCCACTGGTCTGTGCCGCACTAAGAGTCAATGAAACTCAGCTTTGTAAATTACAATCTTGCTGGGGTCGAAGGAAAGAAAGCACCCAAAGGTATTTGGAGATTGGAGGAGGCCAAGGAGACATAACTACATCCAATGTGCTTCCTGGATTGGATTCTGGAAGAGGAAAAGGACAGTAATGGGATAATTGGTGAAATTCTAATAAGGACTGTAGATTAACCATACTATTATAACAACAAATGGTAGCGGGAAGAAGAGTACGGAGGTCAGATACGCATGATAAAGATTGAACTATTAAAAAATCAGTAGTCAGGGCTTTCCTGGTGGCGCAGTGGTTGGGAGTCCGCCTGCCGATGCAGGGGACACGGGTTCGTGCCCCAGTCCGGGAAGATCCCACATGCCGCGGAGCGGCTGGGCCTGTGAGCCATGGCCACTGGGCCTGCGCGTCCGAAGCCTGTGCTCCGCAATGGGAGAGGCCACAGCAGTGAGAGGCCCACGTACTGAAAAAAAAAAAAAAAAAAAAAAAAAAAATCAGTAGTCATAGCAACCTCAGTCTTTGTTCTCAAATACCTTTTTATCAATTAGTAAGATAGGTGGATCTCCTGATATTGTTTCCACATATGCCATCCCCAGAGACAGCACTAGTGAACAAGGCTGAGAGCAGTTGGGGATGAGTATATAGGGCTTTCTTTGGATGATTCACACATCTAAATTGAACAGTCCACAGAGGCAGATCAAATTGTCTCCCAGACTCCACCATGGCTGTGAGGGTTCAGGGTGGCACAGAGCTTTGTTGGGAGACTTCCTCATGAACTAAGTCAGAGGTCTCATTCCAAGGTGGTCGACCTGAAAGTCCTGCCCCTACCTCAAGATATTGGTGGGGCCAGGAGCATTTCCTGCTCATGGGGGTCAGTGTAAGGTTTAGCATCATTTTTGGCCTGAAGTGTAATTTCCCAAGCCCTTAAAATATTCAGGCTGTCCATGAAAGGAAAGGAACATTATATTAGTGTGACAAGATGCTCAAGGTTAAGATAGATAACTAATAAGAAGCTGCTGTATAGCACAGAGAACTCTACTCAATAGTCTGTAATGGCCTATACGGGGAAGGAATCTTAAAAAGAAAAAAAAGAGTGGACACATGTATATGTATAAATGATTCACTCTGCTGTATACCTGAAACTAATACAACATTGTAAATCAACTGTACTCCAATAAAAATTTTTAAAAAAGAAAAAAGAAAACAAAACAGACAGGGACCAGAAAGAGAAGTCTGTCTATGGCCTAGAAGGCTTCCTCTAGTCCACAGTCATGCCTAAGAATGGCTCCTTATGTCTCCAACTATTTGAGAAAAAACAAAAACTACTCCCAGAGGTGCTCTAAACCCTGCATGGAGCATAAAAGAAAACATTTCCCAACATTTACTATTCTGTTGCTTGTTCTGAGGGCTTCACAACACTTAGTGAGTTAGAGATCTCCAGGAAAATGCCTTGCTCTGCAGAGCAAATTTCCTCTGTTCTACTCTATGACATAAATCACAGCAAGATCTTTTTTGACCCACCTCCTAGAGAAATGGAAATAAAAACAAAAATAAACAAATGGGACCTAATGAAACTTAAAAGCTTTTGCACAGCAAAGGAAACCATAAACAAGACGAAAAGACAACCCTCAGAATGGGACAAAATATTTGCAGATGAAGCAACTGTCAAAGGAATAATCTCCAAAATACACAAGCAGCTCATGCAGCTCAATATCAGAAAAAACAAACAACCCAGTCCAAAAATGGGCAGAAGATCTAAATAGACATTTCTCCAAAGAAGATATACAGATTGCCAACAAACACATGAAAGGATGCTCAACATCATTAATCATTAGAGAAATGCAAATCAAAACTGCAATGAGGTATCATCTCACACCAGCCAGTATGGCCATCATCAAAAAATCTACAAACAATAAGTGCTGGAGAGGATATGGAGAAAAGGGAACCCTCTTGCACTCTTGGTGGGAATGTAAATTGATACAGCCACTATGGAGAACAGTATGGAGGTCCTTCAAAAAATGAAAAATAGAATAACCATATGACCCAGCAATCCCACTACTGGGCATATACCCTGAGAAAACCATAATTCAAAAAGAGTCATGTACCACAATGTTCATTGCAGCACTATTTACGATAGCCAGGACATGGAAACAACCTAGGTGTCCATCGACAGATGAAGGGATAAAGAAGATGTGGCACATATATACAATGGAATATTACTCAGCCATAAAAAGACATGAAATTGAGTTATTTGTAGTGAGGTGGATGGACCTAGAGTCTGTCCTACAGAGCGAGGTAAGAAAGAGCAAAAAAATACCATATGCTAACACATATTTATAGAATCTAAAAAAAAAAAAAGGGTTCTGATGAACCTAGGAGCAGGACAGGAATAAAGATGCAGACATAGAGAATGGACTTGAGGACACAGGGAGGGGGAAGGGTAAGCTGGAAAGAAGTGAGAGAGTGGCATTGACATATATACACTACGAAATGTAAAATAGATAGTGGGAAGCAGCTGCATGGCACAGAGAGATCAGCTTGGTGCTTTGTGACCACCTAGAGGGTTGGGATAAGGAGGGTGGGAGGGAGACATAAGAGGGAGGGCATGTGCAGATATATGTATACATATAGCTGATTCACTTTGTTATACAGCAGAAACTAACACAACATTGTAAAGCAATTATACTCCAATAAAGATGTTAATTAAAAGAAAAATTTCCTCTGTTCTGATATGGCCCAGCCATCCAAAGGGTGAGATGTTTGTAAATGGATTCACCCAAGCCAGAATATACTTGTGTACTGTTGGAAGAGGTTTTCTTTTCCCCTTAATATTTAACTCTTTATTTTGAAACAATTTTAGATTTAAAGAAATGTTGCAAAAATAGCACAAAAACTTCCCATTGAGATTTTCCCAATGTTAACATCTTACATAGCTATGATACAATTATCAAAACCAGAAAACTAATATTGGCACAATGATGCATTTAATATGCAGACCTTATTCGGATTTCCCAGTTTTCTCACTGCTGTCCTTTCGCTATTTCAGGATCCAATCCAGGACTTCATGTTGCATTTAGCTGTCATGTGCCCTTGGTCTCCTCCAATCTGTGATAGTTCCTCAGTATTTCCTTGTCTTTCATAACCTTGACAATTTTGAGATGTATTGGTCAGTATGTTGAAAACTATCCCTCTTTAAAGTTATGTATTTTGAATAAGAATACCATAGAAATGTTGTTTGTTCCTTCTAGGAACATCATGTTGAGAGTTTTTGATGCTAGTATATTTTATTACTGATGATGCTAACCTTGGTTAACCAGAATCCTGCCATGGTTCCCCACTGTAAAGTTACTCTTTTTCCCTTTGTAATTAAGTAATATACAGTGAGATACTTTGAGACTCTGCAAATATTCTATTTTTCATTATATGTCACTCAACAATTTTAACATCTATCAATGGTTTTCTTTGCAAAAAGTATTGTTATGGTGATCACCTAAAGGTGATTTTCTATTTATATCATTCCTTTTATGTTTATTCATTGGGATTCTGCTGCAGGGAGGAGCTCTCCCTTCTACCCCATTTATTTACTTACTTGATTATTTATATCAGTATGGATTCATGAGTTTTTTATCTATAGGTTATAATCCAATACTATCAGTATTTACTGGAATAGGTTTTTTATTTTATTTTATTTTTTTATTTTTAATTTTTTTTTCTTTTTGCGGTACGCAGGCCTCTCACTGTTGTGGCCTCTCCCGTTGCGGAGCACAGGTTCCGGACGTGCAGGCTCAGCGGCCACGGCTCACGGGCCTGGCAGCTCCGCGGCATGTGGGATCTTCCCGGACCGGGGCACGAACCCGTGTCCGCTGCATCAGCAGGTGGACTCTCAACCACTGCGCCACCAGGGAAGCCCTATTTGTTTTTTTTAAATTTTGCTTTCTAACCTCATGCATTCTGACTTCCTAAAAGGTGAAAATTATGTAAAGAAAAACATCCTCTCACCTATCTTTAGATTTTAAATTTTAGTGCCAGACCTGAACTGAATAAATCTTTCAGAAACACTAAAGAGAGACTGGAAGGCATGGGAAAATGCTTGGTATATTTTGGTAATACATGATTACAGACAGCCTTGTCTCAAGCAAGCAATTTAAAGATACCCTCAATGGCTAGAGATAAGATTTTTGCTTGTTTGTTTGTTTGTTTTTCCTTTTGCGGTACGCGGGCTTCTCACTGCTGTGGCCTCTCCCGTTGCGGAGCACAGGCTCCAGACACGCAGGCTCAGTGGCCATGGATCACAGGCCCAGCTGCTCCGCGGCATGTGGGGTCTTCCCGGACTGGGGCACGAACCCGTGTCCCCTGCATCGGTAGGCGGACTCTCAACCACTGAGCCACCAGGGAAGCCCTAGAGATAAGATTTTAAACCAGGGGAAAGAGAATACTTTCAACTGGGAAGATGAATATGAAGATAAGCTCCATATTGGAATTATTAGAATTTGGCTTTGAATGCTCAGAATTTGTCTAAATTGTAAATGTACAACTTCCTTGCTGTTAACTGAATTCCTCTCTCTGTTATTTCCTACTTACTAAGGGAAAGAACACAATATCCACAAGTATTCGATGTAGAAGAGGGACTTCCCCCTGTGTATTATTTCAGAGCCACTTTTCCGAGAAAAGCTGAAAACAAACAGTTGTAAGATGTCCTAAACATAATCCTTTCCCCTGGGTAAGTTGTTCTTTAATGCTGGAAACTACCCTCCCCTTCCCTGAACTCCCACAGCTCATTAGGTCTTTTCTTAAGACCATTACCACATTCAGTCCTAATCATTTCTACTCAGAAGTAAGCTGCTGCTTTACTTGATAATATTAATGTTATTTTTACCTTTTTAGGCTTGATAATGGTATTGTGGATTTATCTTTTTTAAGATTCCTTATTTTTTTGGAGCTATATGCTAAAATATTTATGGATTTCATGATATGTCTCAGATTTATTTCAAAATTGTCCAGGATGGGGTTGGGGATATTGGGTAGAGGGTGTAGGAAAATATCTCCATGACCTTAAATCAAAAAGAACTTCTTTATCCATTGATATATCAGTGGACACTTAGGTTGTTTCCATATATGGCTATTTTAAATAATATTTCAGTGATCAAACATTTAAAGTAATTATTTATAGGTAATGACTTACTAATACCATCTTATTGTTTTCTGAGTTTTTTGTAGTTCCCTTGTTCTTCTTTTGCTATCTTCTTTTGTGATTTGATGACTTTCTGTAGTGGCATGATTTGACTACTTTCTCCTTATATTTTGTGTATCAAAAATAAACTCAAAATGGCTTAAAGACTTAAATATAAGACATGTTACTATAAAATTCCTAGAAGAGAACATGGGCAAAACATTTTCTGACATAAATCGTACCAATGTTTTCTTAGGTCCATCTCCCTAGACAGTAGAAATAAAAGCAAAAACAAACAAATAGGACCTAATCAAACTTACAAGTTTTTGTATGGCAAAAGAAACCAGAAACAAAATAAAAAGACACCCTACAGACTGGGAGAAAATATTTGCAAATGATGAAACCAACAAGGGCTTAATTTCCAAAATATACAAGCAGCTCATATAATTCAACAGAAAACAAATAACCCAATCAAAAATGGGCAGAAGACCTAAATAGATATTTCTCCAAAGAAGACATACAGATGGTCAACGAGCACATGAAAAGATGCTCAACATCACTAATTATTAGAGAAATGCAAATCAAAACTACAATGAGGTACCACATCACACTGGTCAGAATGACCATCATTGAAAAATAGACAAAAAACAAATGCTGGAGAGGGTACGAAGAACAGGGAACCCTCCTACACTGTTTGTGGGAATGTAAATTAGTGCAGCCAGTGTGGAAAACAGTATGGAGGTTCCTCAAAAAACTGAAAATAGAGTTGCCATATTATCCAGCAATCCCACTCTTGGGCATATATCTGTACAAAACTATAATTCAAAAAGAACATGCGCCCCTATGTTCATAGCAGCACTATTCACAACAGTCAAGACATGAAAAAAATCTAGTGTCCATCAAGAGATGAATGGATAAAGAAGATGTCATACATATATACAATAGAATACTACTCAGCCATAAAATAGAATGAAATAATGCCATTTGTAGCAACATGGATGGGCTTAGAGATTATCATACTAAGTGAAGTAAGTCAGAAGGAGAAAGACAAATACCATATGATATCACTTATATGTGGAATCTAAAATATGACACAAATGAATTTATCTATGAAACAGACTCACAGACATAGAAAACAGACGTGTCATTGCCAAGGGGGAGAAGGAGGTGGGAGAGGGATGGATCGGGGGTTTGAGATTAGCAGCTGCAAACTATTATACAGAGAATAGATAAACAACAAGGTCCAACTGTATAGCACAGATAACTATATTCAATATCCTGTCACAAACCATAATGGAAAAGCTCATGAAAAAGAATATATATATATATATATATATATATATATATATATATATATATATATATGTATATATATGAATCATTTGCTGTAGAAATTAATATAACATTGTAATCAACTATACTTGAATAAAATAAATTTTAAAATAATAATGTGTCTCAGTATAAACCTTTTAAGTTGAAACTGTTTAGGGATTTTTGAGTGTCATGTATCTTCATGTCCAATTCTCTCCCCAGATTTGGGAACTTCTCAGCCATTATTTCTTTAAATAATCTGTCTGCCACTTTTTCTCTCTCTTTTCTTTATGGGATCCCCATAATTCATACATCAGATCTCTTGATGGTATCCCATAAATTTCGTAGTCTCTTTTTCATTACTTTTGATTCTTCTTTTTCTTCTCTGAATGGATTATTTCAAATGACTTGCCTTTAAGTTCAGAGATTCTTTCTTCTGCTTGATCAAGTCTGGTGTTGACACTCACAACTGCCTATATTTAATTTCATTCACTGTATTCTTCAGGTCCGGAATTTCTGTTTGGTTCCTTTATATGATTTCTCTTTGTTGAAATTCTCATTTTATTCATTATTGTTTACCTGATTTCATTGAACTGTCAGTGTTTTGTTATAGCTGATTGAGCTTCCTTAAAACAGTTGTTTTGAATTCTTGATCAGAAAATTCATAGATCTCCAATTTATTTGTGGATGATTACTAGAAAATTATTCTATTCCTTTGATGGTACCATGTTTTCTTTATATTTTTGTGTGTGTTCCTTGGAGTCTTGCATTGCTGTCTTTGAATTTGAAGAAGGAATCACCTCCTCCAGTTTTTACTCACTGGCTTCAGGAGAGAAATACCTTCACAAGTCAGCCCAACTAGGGATTCTGAGGCTTTTTCAGAACTTTTCTGTGGATAGGATGTACCTACTCCACACCTATTCCTCTCTCTTGCGTTATTCTTAAGATTGTATGCCTTCTCTTGATCCTGCAAAGCCAGGTTGAATGCTGAGAGCCTCTCTTTTGTTTTCCTTGGAGAAGTGCTGTCAAGTGCTCAAGTTTGTGTGCCTTCTCCCAATGCTGCAGAGCTGTGTTGGCCTTCTGTGTGTGCTTTCAAGACATCTGCAAAGGCTCATACTCACAGCCCATGCAGGCATGTGCAGAGAGCTGGCCATATGAGTGTGGGTGAGGTATGTGGAACACTGGGGATGCCTCTGGGCCAGTTGGAGGAGTCTGCAGGCAAGGCATCCAAAGTGGTTTATGAATGGGCTTCCTGATGGAGTCTGCAATGTAGTGAGTAGAATCTGCAGCCCTTTGATGAGTTCCAAGTCCTGCTTGCTGTGCTCCAAGCTTCCCCCAACCCCTCAGTCATGCCAAACACCTCAGTGTTCTGGGTTGGGTGAAAAAGTAGGCCTCTGGGGAGTGTCCCACAGGGCCGGGGAAGCCAGATAGTCACTCACTATGCTCTCACTTTCCCTGTGGAAGAATTTGACACTGGGCTGTGCTGCCTTGGAGGGGTGGGGTAACATGCATAAAATGAAACTGCTCTTCTTACCCTATTCAATGCAACTACTCTTGGATTTTTTGCTCCAACAGTGTGCTAGAATGTTTCTGCTAGACACCCAGTCTCTGACAAAAGTACACTGATCTGTGGGTCATTGTTAAAGTTGATCTTTTATGAGGGATGAGGATGGAAAACAATTAAACCATGTTGTTGACATCACTCTCTCCCTTCTGAATTCATTAATTGGAATTTTGTTGTAAAGAACAGCTATCACTTGTCCCCTATTTATGTATGTATTAAAGAAGTAAGAAGGGTGAGAATTAGATGCCTTTATTTTATTTTATTTATTAATTTATTTATTTTCATAGTGTCAATTCTTTTATTTTTCTAATTTTCTTTTTAACATCTTTATTGGAGTATAATTGCTTCACAATGTTGTGCTACTTTCTGCTGCACAACAAGTGAATCAGCCATATGCATGCATATAACCCCATATCCCATCCCTCTTGTGTCTCCCTCCAACCCTCCCTATCCCACCGCTCTAGGTGGTCACAAAGCAGCAAGCTGATTTCTTGTGCTATGCAGCTTCTTCCCACTAGCTATCTATTTTATGTTTGGTCATGTGTATAAGTTAATGCTACCCTCTCACTTTGTCCCAGCTTGCCCTTCCCCCTCCCCATGTCCTCAAGTCCATTCTCTACATCTGCATGTTTATTCCTGTCCTGCACCTAGGTTAATCAGAACCTTTTTTTTTTTTTTTAGATTCCATATATATGTGTTAGCATATGGTATTTTTTGCTTGTTCTGACTTCACTCTGTATGATAGACTCTAGGTCCATCCACCTCACTAAAAATAATTCAATTTTGTTTCTTTTTATGGCTGAGTAATATTCCATTGTATATATGTGCCACATCTTCTTTATCCATTCATTTGTCGATGGACACTTAGGTTGCTTCCATGTCCTGGTTACTGTAAATAGAGCTGCAATGAACATTGTGGTACATGACTCTTTTTGAATTATGGTTTTCTAAGGGTATATGCCCAGCAGTGGTATTGCTGGGTTATATGCTAGTCCTATTTTTAGTTTTTTGAGGAACCTCCACACTGTTCTCCATAGTGGCTTTATCAATTTAATTTCCCACCAAGAGTGCAAGAGGGTTCCCTTTTCTCCACACCCTCTCCAACATTTAATGCTTGTAGATATCTTGATGATGGCCATTCTGACTGGTGTGAAGTGATATCTCATTGTAGTTTTGATTTCCATTTCTCTAATGATTAGTGATGTTGAGCATCCTTTCATGTGTTTGTTGGCAATCAGTATATCTTCTTTGGAGAAATGTCTATTTAGGTCTTTTGCCCATTTTTAGATTGGATTGTTTGTTTTTTTTGAAGTTGAGCTGCATGAGTTGTTTGCATATTTTGGAGATTGATCCTTTGTCAGTTGTTTCATCTGCAAATACTTTCTCCCATTCTGAGGATTGCCTTTTCGTCTTGTTTAAGGTTTCTTTTATTCTGCAAAAGATTTTAAGTTTCATTAGGTCGCATTTGTTTATTTTTGTTTTTATTTCCATTTCTCTAGGAGGTGGGTCAAAAGGATCTTGCTGTGATTTATGTCCTAGACTGTTCTGCCTATGTTTTCCTCTAAGAGTTTTATAGTGTCTGGCCTTACATTTAGGTCTTTACTCCATTTTGAGCTTATTTTTGTGTATGGTTTTAGGAAATGTTCTAATTTCATTATTTTATATGTAGCTGTCCAGTTTTCCCAGCACCATTTATTGAAGAGACTGGCTTTTCTCCACTGTGTACTATTGTCTCCTTTATCAAAGATAAGGTGACCATATGTGCATGGGTTTATCTCTGGGCTTTCTATCCTATTCCATTGATCTGTATTTCTGTTTTTGTGCCAGTACCATATTGTCTTGATTACTGTAGCTTTGTAGTATAGTCTGAAGTCAGGGAGTCTGATTCCTTCAGCTCCATTTTTTTCCTCAAGATTGTTTTGGCTATTTGGTAACTTTTGTGTTTCCATACAAATTGTGGACTTTTTTGTTCTAATTCTGTGAAAAATGCCATTGGTAGGCTGATAGGGATTTCTCTGAATCTGTAGATTGCTTTGGATAGTATAGTCAGTTTCACAATGTTGATTCTTCCAATCCAAGAACATGGTACATCTCTCCATCTGTTTGTATCATCTTTAATTTCTTTCACCAGTGTCTTATAGTTTTCTGCATACAGTTCTTTTGTCTCCTTAGGTAGGTCTATTCTTAGGTATTTTATTCTTTTTGTTGCAATGGTAAATGGGAGTGTTTCCTTAATTTCTCTTTCAGATCTTTCATCATTAGTGTATAGGAATGCAAGAGATTTCTGTACATTAATTTTGTGCCTGCTACTTTACCAGATTCATTGATTAGCTCTAGTAGTTTTCTGCTGGCATCTTTAGGATTCTCTATGTATAGAATCATGTCATCTGCAAACAGTGCCAGTTTTACTTCTTTTCCAATTTGGGTTCCTTTTATTTCTTTTTCTTCTCTGATTGCTGTGGCTAAAACTTCCAAAACTATGTTGAATAATAGTGGTGAGAGTGGGCAACCTAGTCTTATTCCTGACATTAGAGGAAATGGTTTCAGTTTTTCACCATTGAGAACGATGTTGGCTGTGGGTTTGTCATATATGGCCTTCATTATGTTGAGGTAAATTCTCTCTATGCCTACTTTCTGGAGAGTTTTTGTCATAAATGGGTGTAGAATTATGTTGAAAGCTTTTTCTGCATATATTGAGATGATCATATGGCTTTTATCCTTCAGTTTGTTAATATGATGTATCACATTGATTGATTTACATATATTGAAGGATCCTTGCATTCCTGGGATAAACCCCAGCTGATTATGGTGTATGATGGTTTTAATGTGTTGTTGGATTCTGTTTCCTAGTATTGTGTTGAGGATTTTTGCATCTCTGTTCATCAGTGATATTGGGCAGTAGTTTTCTTTTTTTGTGACATCTTTGTCTGGTTTTGGTATCAGGGTGATGGTGGCCTCGTAGAATGAGTTGGGAAGTGTTCCTCCCTCTACTCTATTTTGGAAGAATTTGAGAAGTATAGATGTTAGTTCTTCTCTAAATGTTTGATAGAATTCGCCTGTGAAGCCATCTGCTCATGGGCTTCTGTCTGTTGGAAGATCTTTAATCACAGTTTCAATTTCACTGTTTGTGATTGGTCTGTTGATATTTTCTATTTCTTCCTGGTTCAGTCTTGGAAGGTTGTACTTTTCTAAGAATTTGTCTATTTATTCCAGGTTGTCATTTTTATTGACATATAGTTGTTTGTAATAATCTCTCATAATCCTTTGTCTTTCTGCAGTGAGTTGTTATTTCTCCTTTTTCATTTCTAATTCTGTTGATTTGAGTCTTCTCCATTTTTTTCTTGATGAGTCTGGCAAATGGTTTATCCATTTTGTTTATCTTCTCAAAGAAACAGCTTTTAGTTTTATTGATCTTTGCAATCGTTTCCTTCAGTTCTTTTTCATTTATTTCTGATCTGATCTTTATGATTTCTTTCCTTCTGCTAACTTGGGTTTTTTTTTTTCTTCTTCTTTCTCTAATTGCTTTAGGTGTAAGGTTAGGTTGTTTGAGATTTTTCTTTTTTCTTGACGTCAGATTGTAATGCTATAAACCTCCCTCTTAGAACTGCTTTTGCTGCATCCCATAGGATTTGGGTCATGGTATTTTCATTGTCATTTGTTTCTAGGTATTTTTTGATTTCCTCTTTGATTTCTTCAGTTATCTCCTGGTTATTCAGTAGTGTATTGTTTGTCCTCCATGTATTTGTAGTTTTTATAGTTTTTTTCCTGTAATTGACATCTAGTCTCATAGCATTGTGGTCGGAAAAGATATTTGATAAAATTTCAATTTTCTTAAATTTACCATGGCTAGATTTGTGAGCCAAGATATGATCTATCCTGGAGAGTGTTCCATGAGCACTTGAGAAGAAAGTGTATTCTGTTGTTTTTGGATGGAATGTCCTATAAATATCAATTAAGTCCATCTTGTTTAATGTGTCACTTAAAGCTTGTGTTTCCTTATTTATTTTCATTTTGGATAATCTGTCCATCTGTGAAAGTGGGGTGTTAAATCCCCTACTGTGATTGTGTTACTGTCAATTTCCCCTTTTATGGCTGTTAGCATTTGCCTTATGTATTGAGGTGCTCCTATGTTTGGTGCATAAGTATCTACAAATGTTATATCTTCCTGGTTTGATCCCTTGATCATTATGTAGTGTCCTTCTTTGTCTCTTGTAATAGTCTTTATTTTAAAGTCTCTCTTGTCTGATATAAGAATTGCTACTCCAGCTTTCTTTTGATTTCCATTTGCATGGAATATCTTTCCATTCTCTCACGTTCAGTCTGTATGTGTCCTCAGACAGAAGTGGGACTCTTGTAGACAGCATATATATGGGTCTTATTTTTGTATCCATTCAGCCAGTTTATGTCTTTTGGTTGGAGCATTTAATCCATTTACATTTATGGTAATTATCAATATGTATGCTCTTATTACCATTTTCTTAATTGTTTTGGGTTTATAATTGTAGATCTTTTCCTTCTGTTGTGTTTCCTGCCTAGAGAACTTCCTTTGGCATTTGTTGTAAAGCTGGTTTGGTGGTGCTGAATTCTCTTAACTTTTGCTTGTGTGTAAAGGTTTTAATTTCTCCATCGAATCTGAATGAGATCCTTGCTGGGTGGAGTAATTTTGGATGTAGGTTTTTTCCTTTCATCACTTTAAATATGTCCTTCCACTCCCTTCTGGCTTGCAGAGTTTCTGCTGAAAGATCAGCTGCTAACATTATGGGGATTCCCTTGTATATTATTTGCTGCTTTTCCCTTACTGCTTTTAATATTTTTTCTTTGTATTTAATTTTTGATAGTTTGATTAATATGCTTCTCAGTATGTTTCTCTTTGGGTTTATCCTGGATGGTACTGTCTGTGCTTCCTGGACTTGTGACTATTTGTTTTCCCATGTTAGGGAAGTGTTCAACTATAATCTCTTCAAATATTTTTTCAGACCCCTTCTTTTTCTCTTCTTCTTCTGGGACCCCTATAATTCGAATGTTGGTGCACTTAATGTAGTTCCTGAGGGCTCTGAGACTGTCCTCAATTCTTTTCATTCTTTTTTCTTTATTCTGCTCCTTGACAATTATTTCCACCATTTTATCTTCCAGCTCACTTATCTGTTCTTCTACGTCAGTTATTCTGCTATTGATTCCTTCTAGAGTATTTTTAATTTCAGTTATTGTGTTGTTCATCACTGTTTGTTTTCCCTTTATCTCTTCTACATCCTTGTTTAATGTTTCTTGTGTATTCTCCATTCTGTTTCCGAGATTTTGGATCATCTTTACTATCATTACTCTGAATTCTTCTTCAGGTTGGTTGCCTATTTCAACTTCATTTATTTGGTTTTGTAGGTTTTTACCTTGCTCCTTCTTCTGTAACCCATTTTTTGGTCGTTTCTCTCTTTTTTTAATGGGTGGGGCTGTTTTCCTTTCTTACTGGTTGTTTGGTCTGAGGCGTCCAGCACTGGAGTTTGCAGGCAGTTGGATAGAGTCGGGTCTTGGTGCTGAAAATAGGACCTCTGGGAGGCCTCACCCTGATTAATACTCCCTGGTGTCTGAGGTTCTCTGTTAGTCCAGTGATTTTGACTCAGAGCTCACACCATATGAGCTTGGGCCCAACCTCTGGCCTGGGAACCAAGATCCCACAAGTTGGTTACTGGGGGTTCCTCCCATCCCGTTAGGTGTCCGTGGTCCCCCACTGATGCCTGGTAGGTGCCCTAAGTGAGCAGAGACATGAATTCCGTGTCCTCCTAGTCCATCACTAGGTGGTTTTATTTTAAACTCACATTTTAAATATTAACATTTTTAATAAAACACAATACAAATAAATGTATAAAACACATGGACTACCTTATAAATGTTTCTAAAGTGAACAGACACTTCCAGAAATAGATCACTAATGGTTTTCCATAAACCCTTAGTGCATCCTTTCCTAGTGACAATCTACTCCCCTCTTAGAGATAACTGCTGCCATGACTTTTAGTTTTTTGTTTGTTTGTTTGTTTGTTTTTGTGGTACGCGGGCCTCTCACTGTTGTGGCCTCTCCCATTGCAGAGCACAGGCTCCGGATGCACAGGCTCAGTGGCCATGGCTCACAGGCCCAGCCAGTCCGTGGCATGTGGGATCTTCCCGGACCGGGGCACGAACCCGTGTCCCCCCCATTGGCAGGCAGACTCTCAACCACTGTGCCACCAGGGAAGCCCCTGCCATGACTTTTATAGTAAACTTTTCTCTCCATTTCTTTATGTATTCCTAAACATTAGAGTTCACTTTTGCCCGTTTCTGGATTTTATATAAACAGAATTATGCTATATGTATTTTTATGATTTTCTCCATCATATTTTGAGACATCCATATTTCTGTGGATCTCTGTACCTCATGTATTTTTAGTGTGTAGTACTCCATTTTATGAGTATAGCACAATTTTTTCATTCTGTTAATGGGTTTATAATTGTTTTTAGTTTTTTGCCATTATGAAAAATGTTACTATGAACATTTTTGTGTATTTTTTTTTGTCTTTGGGGAGATTGATTTATAGCTCTCTATATCTTCTATATATACGTTAGTAGTTCTTTTTTGGTTATATTGCTGCAAACATCTTTCTTCCCCCACTTTATGACTTATCTTTTCACTCTTTTTATGTCATTTGATGAACAGATGTCTTAATTTTAATGTCAAATTTATCATTTTTCCCTTTATAGATGGTGCTTTTGTATCTTGTTTATGAAATCTGTCTACACCACAAGGTTATAAAGATATTCTCTTATATTCTTCTCTAAAACTTTATAGTTTTGGCTTATACATTTAGATTTTTAATCCATCTGTGATTGATTTTGTATTTGAGGTGAGGTAAAGATTGAATTAAAAAAATTTTTTACCTATGTATAGTTAATTGTCTTGAAACCATTTATTTGAAAGTATGTTTTTCATTAAAAAGACCTGTGGTTAAAATCACACAGTCATAAAAAAAGGAAATAATGACGTTTGCAGCAACATGGATAGACCTAGAGATTATCATATGACGTGCAGTAAGTCAGACAGAGAAAGGCAAATATCATATGATATTACTTATATATGGAATCTGAAAAAAATGATACAAATAAACTTATTTACAAAACAGAAATAGACTCACAGACATAGAAAACAAACTTACGGTTACTAAAGGGGATGAGGGGAGAAAAATTCGGAGTTTGGGATTAACATATATACACTACTGTATATAAAATAGATAAGCAACAAGGATCTACTGTATAGCACAGGAAACTCTACTCAATATCTTGTAATAACCTATAATGGAAAAGAATCTGAAAAAGAAAAGGATGTATATATATGTTTATATATATAACTGAGTGACTTTGCTGTGCATTTGAAACTAACACAAAATTGTAAATTAACTACGCTACAATTAAGAAAAAAGACAAGTCGTTGCCAGGAGTTGGAGTTAGGAGAGAGGGAAGGATGAATAGGCAGAGCACAGGGGATTTTTAAGGCAGTGAAACTATTCTGTATGATACAGAATTGATGGACACATGTCATTATACATTTGTCAAAACACATAAAAAATGTGCAACACAAAGTGTGAGCCCTCGTGTAAAGTATGAAATTTAGTTAATAATATATTAGTATTGTCACATTAATTGCAACAAATGTTACAATTACAAGATGTAAATAATAGGGGAAATTGCAGGGTGTGGTGAGGATATTTGGAACTCTGTTCTGTACACTCTGCTCAAATTTCTATAAACCTAAAACTGCCAAAAAAAAAGTTTATTAGTTTTCTTAAAAAATTCTTTTTCTCAGTGCTCTGAGTGTCACATCTATTATAAATTACATTCACATGGGACTGTTTCCAGGTATCTATTCTGTTCCATTAATCTTTTTATTTATGTCTTATCAATAAACATTGTCTTGATTATCAGAGCTTTATAAGGAAGCTTCTTGTCAAATTCTCCCACTTTTTTATTTATTTTGAAGAGTGTTTTGATTAGTTTTGGTCTTTTGCATTTTTGTAATTTTTTTGGAAACAACTTGTGAAATCACATAGATACACACATGCATGCATGCACACAAGTAGTTAGTATTTGGATTGAGATTGCATTGAATTTATAAATTAATCTGGGAAGAACTTATACTTTTGTAATATTGTCTTCCTTTCTATGAACAAAGTATTTTCTCTATTTATTTAATTCTATTTTAGTATTTTCAGTAAGGTTTTATAATTTCCCCTGTAGAAATCTTGCATGTTTTTGTTAGATTTATTCTCAGTACTTTATATTTGTTGATATGCTTATAAATGGTATCTTTTTAAAGATTTCATTTTCTGTTTGATTCTGTTGTCTGAAAATATGGTTTGTTTCATATATTGACTTTTAATTCTGGGACTCTGCTCAGCCCTATTGAGAGGCATGGACATATATACACTACCAAACGTAAGGTAGATAGATAGTGGGAAGCAGCCGCAGAGCACAGGGAGATCAGCTCGGTGCTTTGTGACCGCCTGGAGGGGTGGGATAGGGAGGGTGGGAGGGAGGGAGACGCAAGAGGGAAGGGATGGGGTAACAGAAGTATATGTATGACTGATTCACTTTGTTATAAAGTAGAAACTAACAAAAAAAAACATTAATAGTTTACCTCATAATTCTTGGAATTTTTATACACATCATTGTATCATTTGTGAATAGTGGTAGTTTTGTTTCTCCCTTTCCAATCTGCATAACTTTAAAATTTTTTATTGCTTTGCCTTTTAGTGATCACTAGACCTTCCAGTTCAGGGTTGAACAGAAGTGGTACTCTCATGCATTCTCTTCTCATTCCTTATCCCAAAGAGAAATATTCAAAATTTTTACCTTTAAGTATAATATTTATTGTAGGAATTTTTTTTTTACAGATACCATCTGTTATATTAAGGAAGTTCCCTTTTATTTCTAATTTACTAAGAGTTCTTTTTTTCCCCTCACATTACTGAATTTTATCAGAAGATTTAACTGCATTTCAACCCGTAGGTGGAAAAGAGGCTGAAAACTACAATCATTATGCAGTATAGCTATTTGTGTAACTAAAAATTGGGAATATAATACTCCAGAGCAAAGAGAGCCTGGGCTGAGTGGCCACTGACGATCTCAGCTGCAAGCTCCAATATGTGGTGGGGCCCTTTTACTGTTTAGAGGTTTTTCTATCGGTAGCCCTTGGTATAGGACTACCATACTTTCCAAGGAGGGGAATATATTTCCTGCATATTGTGGGTCTCAGGTCCTAAAATCCCAAGAACAAGGTTTCCTGAAGACTTTATCTGGGATCCAGTGCCCTATATCAGAGCAGGGACTGGCCAGAGCTGCAGAATCCCTTTAATCCTGGGTGTTGGTGTCTTAGGCACAACAGGCAGCTATTCCACTGTTGACACTCTTCTCTGATTTTCATTCATTCAGTCTTCTGTTGTATTTTAAACTAAATTTGAATTTCATTTCTGGAGCTCATTTTCACAGTTCCTGAGTTACTCAGAGAAAAGACATCATCTCAATTCATGACTAACAGAACTGAATTTGAGTAAAGGTGGTTACAGTTTAATTTTTAATAAAATGACTGCATTGGCTCTCTAAAAAGCTAAGTGATCATTCTCATTTGGCCCTTTCCCCTTAAAGTTAGTGAAACAAAATCACTAGGTTTTGAAAAGAACAGTGAGCATGGTACCAGGTAATGGTGTTGCCTGTGGCAATGACAGAAAAGAGCTCTCTGGCCTCAAAGGGCTCAGATTCCTTACAGTGGGCTCCTTATCCAAGTCTCAGAACAACAGTGTTTAAATGGGCTAACATGATGAGCTATATTTATAGGAAAAGATATTGAAACAGAAAATTTTAAGTATTTCGTGGACTTAAAAACGTATGAATGCATCTAGAGTTCCAGAGCCTATGCAATCTAAATTTATTCTTGTTTTTTTTCCAGCTTTATTAAAATATAATTGACATGTAACATTGTATAAGTTTAAGCTGTACAATGTGATGATTTGATACATGTATATATTACAAACCATCTATCTGATAAGGTGTCAATATCCAAAATATATAAGGAACTCATACAACTCAATAGCTAAAAACCAATCCGATTAAAAACATAGGCAGAGGGGGACTTTCAAGATGGTGGAGGAGTAAGACTTGGAGATCAACTTCCTCCTCACAAATACATCAAAAATACATGTACATGTGGAACAACTCCTACAGAACACCTACTGAATGCTGGCAGAAGACCTCAGACTTCCCAAAAGGCAAGAAACACCCCATATACCTGGGTAGGGCAAAAGAAAAAAGGAAAAACAGAGACAAAAGAATAAGAATGGGACATGCACCTCTGGGAGGGAGCTGTGAAGGAGGAAAAGTTTCCACACACTAGGAAGCCTCTTCACTTGTGGAAATGGGGTGTGTGTGTTGGGGGGAAAGCTTTGGAGTCATGGAGGAGAGTGCAGCAACAGGGGTGCAGAGGGCAAAGTGGAGAGATTCCCGCCCAGAGGATCAGTGCCAACCAGCACTCACCAGCCTGAGAGGCTTGTCTGAGTGGAGGTTGGGAGCTGAGGCTCAGGCTTCGGAGTTCTGATCCTAGGGAGAGGACTGCGGTTGGCTGCATGGACACAGTCTGAAGGGGACTAATGTACCAGAGTTATCTGGGAGGGAGTCTGAAAAAAAGTCTGGAACTGCCTAAGAGGCAAGAGACCATTGTTTCAGGGTGCATGAGGACAGAGGATTCAGAGCACCGCCTAAATGAACTCCAGAGATGGGCACGACACATGACTATCAGCATGGACCCAAGAGGCATGAAATGCTAAGGCTGCTGCTGCAGTCACCAAAAAGCTTGTGTGCAAGCACAGGTCACCATCCACACCTCCCACCCCGGGAGCCTATGCAGCCTGCCACTGCCAGGGTCCCGTGATCCAGTGACAACTTCCCCGGGAGAACACAAGGTGTGCCTCAGGCTGTTGCAATGTCACGCTGGCCTCTGTCCACCCCATATTCCATACTTCTCCTTCCCCCCTGCCTGAGTGAAAAAGAACCCCCTAATCAGCTGCTCCTTTAACCCTGCCCTGTTTGGGAGGGAACAGACACCCTCAGGCAACCTACATGCAGAGGCAGGGCCAAATCCAAAGCTGAACCACAGGAACTGTGCGAACAAAGAAGAGAAAGGGAATTCTCTCCCAGCAGCCTCAGGAGCAGCAGATTAAATCTCCACAATCAACCTAATGTACCCTGCATCTCTGGAATACCGGAATAGACAATGAATCATCCCAAAATTGAGGCAGTGGACTTTGGGAACAACTGTAGACTTGGGGTTTACTTTCTGCATCTAATTTGTTCTGGTTTTACGTTTATCTTAGTTCAGTATTTAGAGCTTATTATCGTTGGTAGATTTGTTTATTGATTTGGTTGCTCTCTTCCTTTTTACATATATATATATATTTTTTTTCTTTTTCCTTTTTCTCTTTTTGTGAGTGTGTATGTGTATGCTTCTTTGTGCAATTTTGTCTGAATAGCTTTGTTTTACAATTTGCCCTGGGTTCTGTCTGTCCTTTATTTTTTTCTTTCCTTTTTTTTAGTATAGTTTTTAGTGCTACTTATCACTGGTGGATTTGATTTTTGGTTTGGTTGCTCTCTACTTTCCTTCTTTCTTTTATTTATTACTTTTAAAATTTTTAATAATTTTTTTATTTTTTACTTTAATAACTTATTTTCTTTTATTATTTTTCTTTCTTTCTTTCATTTTTTAATCTCCCTTTTCTTCTGAGCTTGGTGGCTGACAGGGTCTTGGTGCCCAGCTGGGTGTCAGGCCTGAGACTCTGAGGTGAGGGAGCCAATTTCAGGACATAGGTCCACCAGAGACCTCCTAGCCCCATGTAATATCAAACAGTGAAAGCACTCCCTGAGATCTCCATCCCAATGCTAAGACCGAGCTCCACTCAACGACAAGCAAGTTACAGTGCTGGACACCTTATGCCAAACAATGAGCAAGACAGGAACACAACACCACTAATTAGCAGAGAGGCTGCCTAAAATCATAATAAGTACACAGATACCCAAAAACACACGACCAGACCCAGTCTTGCTCACCAGAAAGACAAGATCCAGCCTCATCCACCAGAACACAGGCACCAGCCCCCTCCACCAGGAAGCCTACACAATTCACTGAAACAACTTTACCAACTGAGGGCAGACACCAAAACCAGCAGGAACTATGAGCCTGTAGCCTGCAAAAAGGGGACCCCAAACACAGTAAGTTAAACAAAATGAGAAGACAAAGAAATATGCAGCAGATGAAGGAGCAACGTAAAGCCACCAGACCGAACAAATGAAGAAGAAATAGGCAGTCAACCTGAAAAATAATTCAGGGTAATGATAGCAAAGATGATCTAAAATTTTGGAAATAGAATGGAGAAAATACAAGAAACGTTTAACAAGGACCTAGAAGAACTAAAAAGCAAACAAACAATGATGAACAACACAATAAATGAAATTAAAAATTCGCTAGAAGGCATCAATAGCAGAATAACTGAGGCAGAAGAAAGGATAAGTCACCTGGAAGATAAAATAGTGGAAATAAATACCACAGAGCAGAATAAAGAATGAAAAGAATTGAGGACAGTCTCTGAGACTTCTGGGACAACATTAAATGCACCAACATTTGAATTATAGGGGTCCCAGAAGAAGAAGAGAAAAAGAAATGGTCTGAGAAAATATTTGAAGATATTATAGTTGAAAACTTCCCTAATATGGGAAAGGAAATAGTTAATCAAGTCCAGGAAGTACAGAGAGTCCCATAAAGGATAAATCCAAGAAGAAACATGCCAAAACACATATTAAGCACACTATCAAAAATTAAATACAGGGCTTCCCTGGTGGCACAGTAGTTGAGAGTTCACCTGTCGATGCAGGGGACACGGGTTCATGTGGCGGTCCAGGAAGATCCCACATGCTGCGGAGTGGCTAGGCCCGTGAGCCATTGACACTGAGCCTGCACGTCTGGAGCCTGTGCTCTGCAATGGGAGAGGCGACGACAGTGAGAGGCCTGCATACCACAAAAATAAATAAATAAATAAATAAACAAATAAATAAATAAATACAAAGAAAAAATATTAAAAACAGCAAGGGAAAAACAGCAAATAACATACAAGGGAATACCCATAGGTTAACAGCTTATATTTCAGCAGAAAGTCTGCAAGCCAGAAGGGAATGGAAGGACATATTTAAAGTGATGAAAGAGAAAAACCTGCAACCAAGATTACTCTACCGAGCAAGGATCTCATTCAGATTTGATGGAGAAATTAAAACCTTTACAGACAAGCAAAAGCTAAGAGAATTCAGCACCAAGCCAGCTCTACAGCAAATGCTAAAGGAATTTCTCTAGGCACGAAACACAAGAGAAGGAAAAGACCTACAATAAGAAACCCAAAAGAATTAAGAAAATGGGAATAAGAACATACATATTGATAATTACCAAAATGTAAATGGATTAAATGCTCCAACCAAAAGACATAGACTGGCTGAATGGATACAGAAAAAAGGCTCATATATATGCTGTCTACAAGAGACCCACTTCTGACCTAGGGACACATACAGACTGAAAGTGAGAGGATGGAAAAAGATATTCCATGCAAATGGAATCAAAAGAAAGCTGGGTTAGCAATTCTCATATCAGACAACAGAGACTTTAAAATAAAGACTATTACAAGAGACAAGGAAGGACACTACATAATGATCAAGGGATCAATCCAAGAAGAAGATATAACAATTGTAAATATTTATGCACCCAACAGAGGAGCACCTCAATACATAAGGCAAATGCTAACAGCCATAAAAGTGGATATTCACAGTAACACAATCATAGTAGGGGACTTTAACACCCCACTTTCACCAATGGACAGATCAATCAAAATGAAAATAAATAAGGAAACACAAGCTATAAATGATACATTAAACAAGATGGACTTAATTGATATTTATAGGACATTCCATCAAAAAACATCAGAATACACTTTCTTCTCAAGTGCTCTTGGAACATTCTACAGGATAGATCATATCTTAGGTCACAAATCAAGCTTTGGTAAATTTAAGAATATTGAAATCGTATCAAGTATCTTGACTGACCATAACGCTATGAGACAAGATATCAATTACAGGAAAAATTTATTAAAAATGCAAACACATGGAGGCTAAAGAATACACTACTAAATAACGAAGAGATCACTGAAGAAATCAAAGAGGAAATAAAATAATACCTAGAAACAAATAACAATGAAAACACAATGACCCAAACCTACAGAATGCAGCAAAAGTGGTTCTAAGAGGGAAGTTTATAGCAATACAATCCTACCTCAAGAAACAAGAAATATCTCAAATAAATACCTAACCTTACAACTAAAGCAATTAGAGAAAGAAGAAGAAAAAAAAACCCAGAGTTAGCAGGAAAGAAATCATAAAAATCAGATCAGAAATAAATGAAAAAGAAATGAAGGAAATGATTGCAAAGATCAAGAAAATTAAAAGCTGGTTCTTTGAGAAGATAAAAAAATGGATAAACCATTAGCCAGACTCATCAAGAGAAAAAGGGAAAAGACTCCAATCAATAGAATCAGAAATGAAAAAGAGAAGTAACAACGGACACTGCAGAAATACAAAGGATCATGAGTGATTACTACAAGCAACTATATGCCAATAAACTGGACAACCTGGAAGAAATGGACAAATTCTTAGAAAAGTACAACCTTCTGAGACTGAACCAGGAAGAAAGAGAAAATATAAACAGACCAATCACAATCACTGAAATTGAAACTGTGATTAAAAATATTCCAACAAACAAAAGCTGAGGACCAGATGGCTTCACAGGCTAATTCTCTCAAACATTTAGAGAACAGCAAACACCTATACTTCTCAAACTCTTCCAAAATACAGCAGAGGGAGGAACACTCCCAAACTCACTCCACAAGGCCACCATCACCCTGATACCCAAAACCAGACAAAGATGTCACAAAAAAAGAAAACTACAGGCCAATATCACTGATGAACATAGATGCAAAATTCCGCAACATAATACTAGGAAACAGAATCCAACAGCACATTAAAAGGATCATACACCAAGATCAAGTGGAGTTTATTCCAGGAATGCAAGGATTTTTCAATATATGCAAATCAATCAATGTGATAAACCACATTAACAAATTGAAGGAGAAAACCAAATGATCATCTCAATATATGCTTAAAAAGCTTTCAACAAAATTCCACACACATTTGTGATAAACACCCTCTAGAAAGTAGGCATAGAGGAAACTTACCTCAACATAATAAAGGCCATATATGACAGACCGACAGCTAACATTGTTCTCAATGGTGAAAAACTGAAAGCTTTTCCTCTAAGATCAGGAACAAGACAAGGCTGTGCACTCTCACCACTATTATTCAACATAGTTTTGGAAGTTTTAGCCACAGCAAGCAGAGAAGAAAAAGAAATAAAAGGAACCCAAATTGGAAAAGAAGTAAAACTGGCACTGTTTGCAGATGACATGATTCTATACATAGAGAATCCTAAAGATGCCAGCAGAAAACTACTAGAGCTAATCAATGAATCTGGTAAAGTAGCAGGCACAAAATTAATGTACAGAAATCTCTTGCATTCCTATACACTAATGATGAAAGATCTGAAAGAGAAATTAAGGAAACACTCCCATTTACCATTGCAACAAAAAGAATAAAATACCTAAGAATAGACCTACCTAAGGAGACAAAAGAACTGTATGCAGAAAACTATAAGACACTGATGAAAGAAATTAAAGATGATACAAACAGATGGAGAGATATACCACGTTCTTGGATTGGAAGAATCAACATTGTGAAAATGACTATACAACCCAAAGCAATCTACAGATTCAATGTAATCCCTATGAAACTACCAGTGGTATTTTTCACAGAACTAGAACAAAAAAGTCCACAATTTGTATGGAAACACAAAAGATCCCGAATAGCCAAAGCAATCTTGACAAAGAAAAACGGAGTTGGAGGAATCAGGCTCCCTGACTCCAGACTATAGTACAAAGCTAAACTAATCAAGAGAGTATGGTACTGGCACAAAAACAGAAATATTGATCAATGGAACAGGATAGAAAGCCCAGAGATAAACCCATGCACATATGGTCACCTTATCTTTGATAAAGGAGGCAAGAATATACAACGGAGAAAAGACAGCCTCTTCAATAAGTAGTGCTGGAAAAACTGGACAGCTACATGTAAAAGAATGAAATTAGAACACTTCCTAACACCATACACAAAAATAAATTCAAAATGGATTAAAGACCTAAATATAAGGCCAGACACTATAAAACTCCTAGAGGAAAACATAGGCAGAACACTCTATGACATAAATCACAGCAAGATTCTTTTTGACCCACCTCCTAGAGAGATGGAACTGAAAACAAAAAGAAACAAATGGGACCTAATGAAACTTCAAAGCTTTTGCACAGCAAAGGAAACCATAAATAAGATGAAAAGACAACCCTCAGAATGGAAGAAAATATTTGCAAATGAAGTAACTGACAAAGAATTAATCTCCAAAATACACAAGAAGCTCATGCAGCTCAATATCAAATAAACAAACAAGCCAATCCAAAAATGGGCAGAAGACCTAAACAGACATTTCTCCAAAGAAGACATACAGATTGCCAACAAACACATGAAAGGATGCTCAACATCAGTAATCATTAGAGAAATGGAAATCAAAACTACAATCAGGTATCACCTCACACCAGTCAGAATGGCCATCATCATAAAACCTATAAACAGTAAATGCTGGAGAGGGTGTGGAGAACAGGGAACCCTCTTGCACTGTTGGTGGGAATGTAACTTGATAGAGCCACTATGGAGAACAGTATGGAGGTTCTTTAAAAAACTAATAATAGCACTACCATACGACCCAGCAACCCCACTACTGGGCATATACCTGGAGAAAACCATAATTCAAAAGGAGTCATGTACCACAATGTGCATTACAGCCCTATTTTGAATAGCCAGGCCATGGAAGCAACCTAAGCGTCCACCAACAAATGACTGGATAAAGAAGATGTGGTACATATATACAATGGAATATTACTCAACCATAAAAAGAAAAGAAACAAAATTGAGTTATTTGTAGTGAGATAGATGAACCTCGAGTCTGTCATACAGAGTGAAGTCAGAAAGAGAAAAACAAGTACCGTATGCTAACACATATATATGGAATCTAAAAAAAAACCAAAAACAAAAAACGGTTCTGAAGAACCTAAGGGCAGGATAGGAATAAAGACACAGACGTAATGAATGGATTTGAGGACACGGGGTGGGGGAAGGGTAAGCTGGGACAAAGTGAGAGAGTGGCAGTTGCATGGACATATATACACTACCAAATGTAAAATAGATAGCTAGTAGGAAGCAGCCGCATAGCACAGGGAGATCAGCACGGTGCTTTATGTCCACCTAGATTGGTGGATAGGGAGGGCGGGAGGGAGATGCAAGAGGCAGATAATGGGATATATCTATATGTATAGCTGATTCACTTTGTTATACAGCAGAAGCTAACACACCATTGTAAGGCAATTATACTCCAATAAAGATGTTAAAAAAACAAACAAACAAAAAACATGAGCAGAGGACCTGAAGAGATATTTTTCCAAAGAAGAAAGACATACAGATGGCGAACAGACACATGAAAAGATGCTCAACATCACTAATAGGGAAATGCAAATTAAAATCCCAATTAAAAAAAAAGAAAAACCCCACAATGATATATCACCTCACCCCGTTAGAATAGCTAGTATCAAAAAGCCAAGAAATAACAAGTGTTGGCAAGGATATGGAGAAAAGGGAACACTTGTGCTTGTTGGTGGGAATGTAGATTGGTGCCGCCACTATGGAATAGAGTACAGAGGTTCCTCAAAAAAGTTAAGAATAGAACTACCATATGATCCAGCAATTCCAATCATGGGTATTTATTGGAAAAAAATGAAATCACTATCTGAAGGAGATATCTGCTCCATGTTCATTGCAGTGTTATTCAAAGCAAATTTTAATAAAACTTTGTTCTCTTTTCTGTTTACAGTACTAGCTTTAATGATTTAAAAAGAAAAAAGAATATAGTTTTATGTATTTATGAATTCAAGAAGTCCTTATATTTTACCTTTAAACTAATTGCTTCCCTAGTCAAATTATCTTCTTTCTTCATGTTGACACTTGTAGTAACTTTTTTCTGTAACTGTTTGTGAATTTATTGGCAGATAGATTCAAGTGTCTTTTCTCTCTATGATTTTATTTTTATGAAAACTAGCAAGCAGGTACACACCACTGTGCTGGTTTTCTGTTTGTTCCTGAGGACAAGAAAAGAAATATTCATCATTATTCTCTTTGACTTGGAGATTTCACAGCCAGCAAGCACCTCTTCTTTTAGATTTGTGTACTTTTCTGGGTGGATTCAGAGAGATAGGGCTGGGGGGAAGCCCTCTTAAAATAGAGATAGGTAATGTAAGGTGAGAATTTTGATATTCGTTTGACAAAGTGACACACTCATATTCATGTAGTCAGTCAGCAAGGCAGTGCATGTACACACATGCACACAGCAGAGAAAGGGAAATTCTCTAGAGCAGGCAACTTAGCTATGGAACTATGGAGATTTTACCTCCCTGTGCATTAGCCAGTGATCTCTGGATATAGATGCATATTGGAGTAGGAGTTGGTTTGCATATTGACTTCAAAACATCCACAGAGTTCAGATATTTTTTTCAATATCCCTCTATTTGCTTTTTGTCTTTTACATTCCTCTTTTCCCCCAAAAGTACAATTAAGTATATATTCCCATTCTCTGGTTAAGCAAAATTTTATTATATATAATTTTTACCCTTTAGATTCTTCCATTAAAAGAAAGAGCAAAAAACAATAAATAAAAGATCAAATCAATTCCTTTTCAGAACTATTATCCAAGTTCTTCTGGTTTAAAATTTCTTTAGTGTTTTGGTCTGAATTAAGAATTATAGATGGTCAAATTATAGAATTTTGTACTCATTCATTCTTTTAGCCTAAATATGGATGGTCTTCTACATGCCTGATATGGTGTAGACTCTGCATATATAATGGCCAGAGAAATAAATACATAAAAGGAACAACATGGTCCCTGCCCTCATTGAGCTTACAGAAATTTAGCTACATATTTTAGTTATTTGTGCTTTTGAGATTCTTTGCAAAAACAAGAGTTGAATTTGCTACATTTATAGAGGAGGTCATTATATTTGAAATGTACCATCTGTAGTCTTGAAGGATAAAGATGAATTTTATGCTAGAGTGTTATAAGCTGAAAGCAGCTAACCTGTGGTTCCATGATGAAATTCTTATTTCTTTGAGGAGAGGAGAAGGCAGCTCAGGGCCCCTTCTTTAAGGTCTGGCCAAACTCTAGGATGATGTGATACTTGGGAGGAAAGCATTGTTCTTTGGAGTATTTCCTTAAATAATAAAGATGTCAAGAAAACAGTGGAACAAAAGGAAAGAAGAAATAGAAATGAAGAGAAAAATGTACAAAGAATAAAAGAATGGGGCTTCCCTGGTGGCGCAGTGGTTGAGAGTCTGCCTGCCAATGTAGGGGACACGGGTTCGTGCCCCGGTCCGGGAGGATCCCACATGCTGTGGAGCGGCTGGGCCCATGAGCCATGGCCGCAGGGCCTGCGCGTCCAGAGCCTGTTCTCCGCAACAGGAGAGGTCACAACAGTGAGAAGCCCGCATACCACAAAAAAAAAAAAAAGAATACAAGAATGGAGGAAAGGAATGTAAAGAACAAGTTACAAGAGGTAGAAGGGGAGGAGAAAGAGAAGGAAAGTGGAGGGGAGGGGAGGTGGGAGAGAGGAAGAGGATGGGGAGAAGGGAAGGGGTTTGGGAAGTAGAGAACTTAGAAATGACTAGTGGTTTCCTGAGACACAAGGAAGGAAAATAGCCACTAAAAGAGATTTTTTCCCTTAAAAAAAGAACTAAGCCCACACAGCCATCCCCTCCTCCATGTTGCCCCCTGCCCTGAGCCCCACTCCTGCCTGCTCTTGTTTGAGGGATTTTCAAAGGAAGCTCAGATCCCCTTGGGCCACTAACCTATCTTTTCTCCAAAGCATCTTACTGGAGGCTGTTACCCTCTCCTTAATGAACACTAGAAATTCTGGTTTTGTTAAGTCTTTGGAGAGGAATTATTTCTGACCTAATTCTGAAATATATCTAATTAGTTAAAATAAAAGCAGCCTTTTAAAAACATGGCTTCATTAAAATCATCTGATTCTTTATTTAAATAACTTTTCTCTGAATTCCTTCTATGAGGGAAGATGCAACAAAAAACGATCGGATAGAAAGAATGAACACATTTTAATGAATATCTTTTATTTTGGTAATTAGAATTTATGGAGTCACAACATTTAAGTATTGAATGCATGATATTTTTATCTCAAAACCCTGTCTATATATTTTGTTTCTAAATAATTTTTGATGAGAAGGCCATTTGGGAGGAAGAAAAATGCTAAAATGTATGGATGTAAACATTGACCTCTGTGATTTGTACTCAGCGAGGATCCCTACCCAGGTCTGGGTGTGTTGTAGAGTGTCAGGCATGTTACTCAAACTCTAAGGTCAGATGTCTTTCACATGTAAAATGGAAGAATAGCATTTACCTTTTAGGATTATCAGGATTACAGAAAATATATATGAAGGCATATGGAATGCAAGAAATAAATGACACCTCTTATTAGGGTGCCTGCCCTGGGTTCTTCCTTTTCTTGACCTTCTAATTCTAACTTTTCTGCTTCTGTTGTAGGTTCTGCGACCTAAGCATTATATCAGCAAGTGTGTTATATGCATGCAGAATTAGAGTTAACAGCAGTTGAGAGGTTGTTCTAATGGCAAATTTCATAAGTTTTACTCCTTAGAATCCTTGACCTCTATCTATGCAGCTCAAAACTACTTTTGCCTTTTTTCCTGGTACTCAGAGTACAGCAGTCTGTAAGTGGTCTATGCCTCAGTAGAGTATTGTTGTAGTTCCAGTGATCCACTGGGAGGTTCTCAGGTTCAAGTGCAAATAGTTTTGCCTTAGAAACTTGGAATCACCCACACTGGGAAATCACCTATTTTTCCATCTGATTAAAGTAGTATTGCAGAGAGATAAAGCAGCTCTCAAGAGTCAGTTAAGTTTTTTTGAATAAAAGTTTTAGCCTGAATAAAAATTTTAGACCCTCCTATGCCTTCCAAGAGGACATTGCCTCAAGATGTCGATTTTATTTTGTAGGGAGACAGGTGACCTTTAATTTGGGTTCCACCTACCTCTACCCTATTTATTTCAAACAATGTGGGTAAAGGCAGACAGATATTATATACTCCAAACACTATTATATGTGTATTATTTTATTTAGAGTTTCTTTTTCATATTCTAGCAGAGAAGGTAGTGCAGGATACCAAACACATATATAAAACATGCATAGAAAAAAGGAGTGACAGGACTTCCGGGTAACATGGCGGAAGAGTAAGACGCAGAGATCACCTTCCTCCCCACGGATACACCAGAAATACAGCTACACGTGGAACAACTCCTACAGAACACCTACTGAATGCTGGCAGAAGACCCCAGACCTCCCAAAAGGAAAGAAACTCCCCCACATACCTGGGTAGGGCAAAGCGGAGAGATTCCCGCACAGAGGATCGGTGCCGAGCGGCACTCACCCGCCCGAGAGGCTTCTCTGCTCGCCCGCCAGGGCGGGCGGCGCTGGAAGCTGAGGCTCGGGCTTCGGTCAGAGCGCAGGGAAAGGACTGGGGCTGGCGGCGAGAACTCAGCCCGAAGGGGGCTAATGTGCCACAGCTAGCCGGCAGGGAGTCCGGGAAAACTCTGGAGCTGCCGAAGAGGCAAGAGACTTTTTCTTCCCTCTTGGTTTCCTGGTGCGCGAGGAGAGGGGATTAAGAGCGCTGCTTAAAGGGGCTCCACAGACGGGCGCGAGTCACGACTGAAAGCGCGGAGCCCAGTGACGGGCGTGGGACGCTGGGGCTGCTGCTGCCGCCGCCAAGAAGCCTGTGTGCGAGCTCAGGTCACTGTCCACACCGCCCTTCCGGGAGCCCACTGCCGGGGTCCCGGGATCCAGGGGCGGCTTCCCTGGGAGAACGCACGGCGCGCCTCGGGCTGGTGCAACGTCATGCCGACCTCTGCCGCTGCAGGCTCGCCCCGCACTCCGTGCCCCTCCCTCCCGCCCGGCCTGAGTGAGCCAGAGTCCCCGAAGAGGCTGCTCCTTTAACCCTGTCCTGTCTGAGCGAAGAACAGACGCCCTCCGGCGACCTACACGCAGAGGCGGGGCCAAATCCAAAGCTGAGACCCAGGAGCTGTGAGAACAAAGAAGAGAAAGGGAAACCTCTCCCAGCAGCCTCAGAAGCAGCGGATTAAAGCTCCACAATCAACTTGATGTACCCTGCATCTGTGGAATACATGAATAGACAACAAATCATCCCAAATTGAGGAGCCAGGAGTCAGTGCTGTGCCTCTGAGGTGGGAGAGCCAACTTCAGGACACTGGTCCACAAGAGACCTCCCAGCTCCACATAATATCAAACGGCAAAAATCTTCCAGAGATCTCCATCTCAACACCAGCACCCAGCTTCACTCAACGACCAGCAAGCTACAGTGCTGGACACCCTATGCCAAACAACTAGCAAGACAGGAACACAACGCCACCCATTAGCAGAGAGGTGGCCTAAAATCATAAAAAGTCTGCAGACACCCCAAAACACACCACCAGACGTGGACCTGCCCACCAGAAAGACAAGATCCAGCCTCATTCACCAGAACACAGGCACTAGTACCTTCCACCAGGAAGCCTACACAACCCACTAAACCAACCTTAGCCACTGGGGACAGACACCAAAAACAACGGGAACTACGAACCTGCAGCCTGCAAAAAGGAGACCCCAAACACAGTAACATAAGCAAAATGAGAAGACAGAAAAACACACAGCAGGAGAAGGAACAAGATAAAAACCCACCAGACCTAACAAATGAAGACGTAATAGGCAGTCTACCTGAAAAAGAATTCAGAATAATGATGGTAAAGATGATCCAAGATTCTATTTCCCAGATCCAAAATCTTGGAAATAGAATAGACAAAATGCAAGAAACAGTTAACAAGGACCTAGAAGAACTAAAGATGAATCAAGCATCGACTAAAAACACAATACATGAAATAAAAAATACTCTAGATGGGATCAATAGCAGAATAACTGAGGCAGAAGAACGGATAAGTGAGGTGGAAGATAAAATAGTGGAAATAACTGCTGCAGAGCAAAATAAAGAAAAAAGAATGAAAAGAACAGAGGACAGTCTCAGAGACCTCTGGGACAACATTAAACGCACCAACATTCGAATTATAGGGGTTCCAGAAGAAGAAGAGAAAAAGAAAGGGACTGAGAAAATATTTGAAGAGATTATAGTTGAAAACTTCCCTAATATGGGAAAGGAAATAGTTAATCAAGTCCAGGAAGCACAGAGAGTCCCGTACAGAATAAATCCAAGGAGAAATACGCCAAGACACATATTAATCAAACTGTCAAAAATTAAACACAAAGAAATCATATTAAAAGCAGCAAGGCAAAAACAACAAATAACACACAAGGGAATCCCCATCAGGATAACAGCTGATCTCTCAGCAGAAACTCTACAAGCCAGAAGGGAGTGGCAGGACATAATTAAAGTGATGAAGGAGAAAAACCTGCAACCAAGATTACTCTACCCAGCAAGGATCTCATTCAGATTTGATGGAGAAATTAAAACGTTTACAGACAAGCAAAAGCTGAGAGAGTTCAGCACCACCAAACCAGCTTTACAACAAATGCTAAAGGAACTTCTCTAGGCAAGAAACACAACAGAAGGAAAAGACCTACAATAACGAACCCAAAACAATTAAGAAAATGGGAACAGGAACATACATATCGATAATTACCTTAAATGTAAATGGACTAAATGCTCCCACCAAAAGACACAGATTGGCTGAATGGATACAAAAACAAGACCCATATATATGCTGTCTACAAGAGACCCACTTCAGACCTAGAGACACATACAGACTGAAAGTAAGGGGATGGAAAAAGATATTCCATGCAAATGGAAACCAAAAGAAAGCTGGAGTAGCAATTCTCATATCAGACAAAATAGACTTTAAAATAAAGACTACTAGAAGAGACAAAGAAGGACACTACATAATGATCAAGGGATCGATCCAAGAAGAAGATATAACAATTGTAAATATTTATGCACCCAACATAGGAGCACCTCAATACATAAGGCAAATACTAACAGCCATAAAAGGAGAAATCGACAGTAACACAATCATAGTAGGGGACTTTAACACCCCACTTTCACCAATGGACAGATCTTCCAAAATGAAAATAAATAAGGAAACACAAGCTTTAAATGATACATTAAACAAGATGGACTTAATTGATATTTATAGGACATTCCATCCAAAAACAACAGAATACACATATTTCTCAAGTGCTCATGGAACATTCTCCAGGATAGATCATATCTTGGGTCACAAATCAAGCCTTGGTAAATTTAAGAAAATTGAAATTGTATCAAGTGTCTTTTCTGACCACAATGCTATGAGACTAGATATCAATTACAGGAAAAGAGCTGTAAAAAATACAAACACATGGAGGCTAAACAATACACTACTTAATAACAAAGTGATCACTGAAGAAATCAAAGAGGAAATTAAAAAATACCTAGAAACAAATGACAATGGAGACACGACGACCCAAAACCTATGGGATGCAGCAAAAGCAGTTCTAAGAGGGAAGTTTATAGAAATACAATCCCACCTTAAGAAACAGGAAACATCTCGAATAAACAACCTAACCTTGCACCTAAAGCAATTAGAGAAAGAAGAACAAAAACACCCCAAAGTTAGCAGAAGGAAAGAAATCATAAAGATCAGATCAGAAATAAATGAAAAAGAAATGAAGGAAACGATAGCAAAGATCAATAAAACTAAAAGCTGGTTCTTTGAGAAGATAAACAAAATTGATAAACCATTAGCCAGACTCATCAAGAAAAGAAGGGAGAAGACTCAAATCAATAGAATTAGAAATGAAAAAGGAGAAGTAACAACTGACACTGCAGAAATACAAAAGATCATGAGAGATTACTACAAGCAACTCTATGCCCATAAAATGGACAACCTGGAAGAGATGGACAAATTCTTAGAAATGCACAACCTGCCAAGACTGACTCAGGAAGAAATAGAAAATATGAATAGACCAATCACAAGCACTGAAATTGAAACTGTGATTAAAAATCTTCCATCAAACAAAAGCCCAGGACCAGATGGCTTCACAGGCGAATTCTATCAAACATTTAGAGAAGAGCTAACACCCATCCTTCTCAAACTCTTCCAAACAATATCAGAGGAAGGAACACTCCCAAACTCATTCTACGAGGCCACCATCACCTTGATACCAAAACCAGGCAAGGATGTCACAAAGAAAGAAAACTACAGGCCAATATCACTGATGAACATAGATGCAAAAATCCTCAACAAAATACTAGCAAACAGAATCCAACAGCACATTAAAAGGATCATACACCATGATCAAGTGGGGTTTATTCCAGGAATGCAAGGATTCTTCAATATACGCAAATCAATCAATGTGATACACCATATTAACAAGTTGAAGGAGAAAAACCATATGATCATCTCAATAGATGCAGAGAAAGATTTCGACAAAATTCAACACCCATTTATGATAAAAACCCTGCAGAAAGTAGGCATAGAGGGAACTTTCCTCAACATCATAAAGGCCATATATGACAAACCCACAGCCAACATTGTCCTCAATGGTGAAAAACTGAAACCATTTCCACTAAGATCAGGAACAAGACAAGGATGCCCACTCTCACCACTCTTATTCAACATAGTTTTGGAAGTTTTAGCCACAGCAATCAGAGAAGAAAAGGAAATAAAAGGAATCCAAATTGGAAAAGAAGAAGTAAAGCTGTCACTGTTTGCAGATGACATGATACTATACATAGAGAATCCTAAAGATGCTACCGAAAAACTACTAGAACTAATCAATGAATTTGGTAAAGTAGCAGGATACAAAATTAATGCACAGAAATCTCTGGCATTCCTGTACACTAATGATGAAAAATCTGAAAATGAAGTCAAGAAAACACTCCCATTTACCATTGCAACAAAAAGAATAAAATATCTAGGAATAAACCTACCTAAGGAGACAAAAGACCTGTATGCAGAAAATTATAAGACACTGATGAAAGAAATTAAAGATGATACAAATAGATGGAGAGATATACCATGCTCCTGGATTGGAAGAATCAATATTGTGAAAATTACTCTACTACCCAAAGCAATCTACAGATTTAATGCAATCCCTATCAAACTACCACTGGCATTTTTCACAGAACTAGAACAAAAAATTTCAAAATTTGTTTGGAAAAACAAAAGACCCCGAATAGCCAAAGCAATCTTGAGAACGAAAAACGGAGCTGGAGGAATCAGGCTCCCTGACTTCAGACTATACTACAAAGCTACAGTAATCAAGACAGTGTGGTACTGGCATAAAAACAGAAAGATAGATCAGTGGATCAGGATAGAAAGCCCAGAGATAAACCCACGCACATATGGCCAACTTATCTTTGATAAAGGAGGCAGGAATGTACAGTGGAGAAAAGACAGCCTCTTCAATAAGTGGTGCTGGGAGAACTGGACAGGGACATGTAAAAGTTTGAGATTAGATCATTCCCTAACACCATACACAAAAATAAGCTCAAAATGGATTAAAGACTTAAATGTAAGGCCAGAAACTATCAAACTCTTAGAGGAAAACATAGGTAGAACACTCTATGACATAAATCACAGCAAGATCCTTTTGGACCCACCTCCTAGAGAAATGGAAATAAAAACAAAGATAAACAAATGGGACCTAATGAAACTTCAAAGCTTTTGCACAGCAAAGGAAACCATAAACAAGACCAAAAGACAACCCTCAGAGTGGGAGAAAATATTTGCAAATGAAGCAACTGACAAAGGATTAATCTCCAAAATTTATAAACAACTCATGCAGCTCAATAGCAAAAAAACAAACAACCCAATCCAAAAATGGGCAGAAGACTTAAATAGGCATTTCTCCAAAGAAGATATACAGACTGCCAACAAACACATGAAAGAATGCTCAACATCATTAATCATTAGAGAAATGCAATTCAAAACTACAATGAGATAGCATCTCACACCAGTCAGAATGGCCATCATCAAGAAATCTAGAAACAATAAATGCTGGAGAGGGTGTGGAGAAAAGGGAACAGTCTTGCACTGCTGGTGGGAATGTGAATTGGTACAGCCACTATGGAGAACAGTATGGAGGTTCCTTAAAAAACTAAAAATAGAACTACCATATGACCCAGCAATCCCACTACTAGGCATATACCCTGAGAAAACCATAATTCAAAAAGAGACATGTACCAAAATGTTCATTGCAGCTCTATTCACAATAGCCCGGAGATGGAAACAACCTAAGTGTCCATCATCGGATGAATGGATAAAGAAGATGTGGCACATATATACAATGGAATATTACTCAGCCATAAAAAGAAACGAAACTGAGCTATTTGTAATGAGGTGGATAGACCTAGAGTCTGTCATACAGAGTGAAGTAAGTCAGAAAGAGAAAGACAAATACCGTATGCTAACACATATATACGGAATTAAAAAAAAAAAAAAGTCATGAAGGACCTAGGGGCAAAACGGGAATAAAGACACAGACCTACTTGAGAATGGACTTGAGGATATGGGGAGGGGGAAGGGTAAGCTGTGACAAAGCGAAAGAGAGGCATGGACATATATACACTACCAAACGTAAGGTAGATAGATAGTGGGAAGCAGCCACAGAGCACAGGGAGATCAGCTCGGTGCTCTGTGACCGCCTGGAGGGGTGGGATGGGGAGGGTGGGAGGGAGGGAGATGCATGAGGGAAGGGATGTGGGAACAGATGTATATGTATGACTGGTTCACTTTGTTATAAAGCAGAAACTAATTTAAAAAATTAAAAAAAAATAATAATAATAAAAAAACATGCATAAAAGTGTATTTTCTGCTTCTCCCATCTTACTGGGGCTCCCACAAAGCCTCAACATCTTTTAACACCAATGTCCTTCCAGAATTAACCATGTTGTGCATCTCTCTGTCCTGCTCGTCACAACATGACTCTCATTCACTAATTCACAATTTTCCCTGCTCGTCTCTCACATCGAAATTCATTTGTGCTGGGTCCCTTTTATATATTCATATAGTCTTAGCAATGGAAAGACACAACTATCCACCAAAATTAGGAGTTCCTATTATAATAGCTGTGGTCCCTTTTTTTGGTTTCAGTATCCCTTTTATACTCTTAAAAATTATTGAGAACTCCAAAGAGCTTTGGTTTAAGTGGGTTATAGTTATGAAGATTTAACATATTAGAAAATTAAATCTAGACCTATTACATGTTAAGATAAATAACATTTTTATGAGGAATAACTGTGTTTTCCAGAAATTTACAAGAGTGGCACTGTTTAACATATGGATACTCATATCTGCTTCTGTATTCAATCTGTTGTATTATTTCATTCACATAGCCCCTGGAAAACCCCACTGAACACACATGAGAGAATGAGAGTGAAAAAGCCATATGACATCTTATATTTGTATCAGTTTTCTACTACTGCTGTAACAAACTACTACAGACTTAGTGGCTTAGAAAAATTAAAATGTATTATAGTTCTGGGGATCAGAAATACAAAATGGGTGTCTCTGAGCTAAAATCAAGGTGTTGCCAGAGTTGTGTTGCTTCTGAAGGTTCTCGAGGAGAATCTGGTTTCTTTGTCTTTTCCAGCTTTGAGAGGCCCCCAACATTCCTTGGCTATGTCCTCTTTCCATCTTCAAGGTCAGCAATGTTGGGCTCAGTCCTTCTCATACTGCCATCTCTCTGGGCCCCTCTTCAGTTTCCCTCTTCCACTTTTATGGACACTTGTGATTACATTGGACCACCCAGAAAATCCAGCATAGTCTCTTTATTTTAAGGTCCCAGGATTAACACCTTTACTTCGTTATAGTCTTAATTTCCTTTGCCATTAATGTAACACATTATCAGGTTCCTGAAATTAGAACATGGACATCATTGGGAAAGCATCATTCTGCCTACCACAGTATTATTGTTAAATTCATTTTGACCTCATGGATCCCCTGAAAATGTCTCAGGGAACTTCAGGGGTTCCCAGATCCTTCTTTGAGAGCCATTATTCTGTGATACCCCTAATAGGTAGCATGTGCTTGATAAGGTACTTCATAAGGCAGCCTTTTTTAAAGAAGTAAGTAAAATTTTAAACTTTTAAAAAATTTGTCTTCTGTAACTCCCACCCAGTAATGCTCTTCTATTCCTTGGAGCTACAAAGAGTAAATCTACTCCTTCTACAATGTTAACAGATTTTCAAATATTTAAAAAGTATTATTGATTTGTCATTGAGTCATATGAGTTTTCTCTTCATGTTAAACATGGACAGATCCTTCTTAGAAAAGTTATGACAACATCAACAATGATAATATTTGTCCAAACTCTATCTATCTTTCAAGGCTCAGTCTAGTGTCAAATTTTCCATAAACTTCCTCAAATGCCTCTGATAAATTATTTTTGGTTTCTCTGCTCTTCTATTGCTCGTTACAAGAAAATTCATTTATATTCAGGGCTTCTCAGTGTGCTAAGATTGTAGGTTTCTTGAGGGCAAGGACTTTCACTCATTTCTTCTTATATTACACACAGTTTAGTATCTATTGGGGAAGGAGCTCACTAAATGGTCTTGAATGAAAGGATAAAAAATTGGAGCTTGGGTCCCAGCTGGAGCTCGTGTTTACCCATGGTCTTAGGAACACATGGCCTGGTTGAGGGTTCCTTGCAGGAGGCCTGAGAGCAGAGGTTCCTGACGGTGGGGCATTCATCCCAAGGGAAAGGAACATAGGGACACACTCTGATTTGAGGAATTTGTCACAGGTCTGAGGGAGGAATGACTGAGCATAACACAGTATCTGCCACTGGGGCTGTATTGAGTGCTGGGGAGGAAGGACTCAGAATGAAAATGGAAGCACTGTTTCCTGAAAGTCTCTACAAGAATAGGTAATATAGTGCAGCCCCATTCCAAGACCCACATTCTAGTGAGTATCACACGATCACACAGCACACAGCTTCTCTGAGGCACAGACTTCTATCATCACAGCAGGACCTGCTCAAGACTTCTGCCCAAGCTCTCTGAGCAATGGCATCTTTAGCAGAGACAGATTGTTAAAACTCTTTTCCTTGACCAACCCTTCCCTATTTCCCTCACCACTCAGCCCCAGTGACCCCCATTCTGCTCTATGCTTCTAAGAGTTCAACGTTGTTAGGTGCCACATATGAGTGAGATGATGCAGTATTTATCCTTCTCTGTTTGGCTTATTTCACTGGGCATAATGCCCTTGAAGTCCATCTCTTTTGTTGCAAATGACAGGATTTCCTTCTTTTTTAAGGCTGAATAATATTCATATATATTTTTATATATATCACATATTTGACGTCCCTTCATCTGTTGACAGACACTTAGGTTGTTTTCATATCTTGGGTATTGTGAAAAATGCTGCAATGAACATGGGGGTGCAGATGTCTCTTTGAGATACTGATTTTATTTCATTTGGAGTTTCAGATATATAGGATGAATAATTTCTAGAGATCTAATGTGCAGCAGGGTGGCTACAGTTAACAATACTGTATCATATACATGAAATTTGCTAAGAGTAGATCTTGTTCTCAAAAAAAAAAGTAACTACATGAGATGACGGATGTGTTAACCAGCTTGATTGTGGTAAAAAAAAATCATATTGAATACACACATATATCAAAATATCACATTGTATACCCTAAATATGTACAAATTTAACTTGTCAATTATACCTCAATAGAGCTGAGGGAAAAAGCTCTTCAAGAATCAACAGAAATATTAATTTTGATAATATAAATGAGAGCAGAGGCAAAATAGAGCAGCAGTAGCTTCCTTACCTCCTGAGTGAAAGCATTTGCTCCTCTTCTGAACTCAGGCAGGGAGGCCGGTCCTGAGGTGGTCATTCACTGTTATCAGAAATAAAAAGCAACAAGACACCTTGGTGCAGGGAGGAGGGTGAAGCCACCATATGATAGCTCAGGAACTAGTGCTCATCTTGAAAGACACAATCTCTACTGAAGGAATTGGGCTTTGAGTGGGGCATGGAGGCCCTGGAATTGTGGGTAGGGTAGAGCCAGGGGAAAAGTTCTGTTTCGCCTCCTGTTTTTTACCCCCAGAATGGCGTGGCCCATGTTTCATGAACTGCAGCTCCCCATCCTGTCTTGACTTCCTCACAGTTTTACTTCTCAGAGGGAGAACCTTGGTCTCCCCATCTCCCACTCATTTCTGCTATTATAGAAGTCCCTGAAGTGTTGAAATGATTCCCCAGTTGATGAAATCTAGCACTTTGCCATAGGGCTAACACTTAGCTTCTTCTGCAAACACTTGAGTCTGCTCTTATTAGAATCTTTTTTTTTTTCTTGAAATCAGCTCTGCTTACTGTTAACAACTTACAAACAATTCAGATATATTAGTTTCAAACTTACCAGAAAGATACATAGTGTGGAAAAGCAAATAAATATTGTAATTCATTCCTTGTTTGTTCATTAAAGAAATCAGATAAACATGCTGATCTTAGTATTCTGATGGTGTAAGTATATATGTGGCACCAATTTTCATAATGACCCCAAAATTAAGTAATCATGTTCTCATCCAACAATTGTATAACACTCATTTTGTTCCAAAGTTAGAGATATCAATAAAAACACATGCTGCTCTGTGCCAGATGAGAACATAGGTTTTGTTTTCCTACTCTCCACTTCCAGGCATCTGTATCTGCACTCCATCCTAAATTACCGGGGTCTTTACCACTCACTGAGTGCCTCCCATGGCAAGTACTAAGGTGTTCCCGTCCACACTGGCCTTTGCTGTGGTGTAGCTTGTCTTCCAAACTGAACATTGGGTGATGTGCTCTGATATCAGCTGACATGTGGTTAGTCCCACCTGGTTTTCAAACACTGTGACTGAAATGCCACTGTTACTGGCATTGGTGAATAATATCCATGGTCACTGCCATTGTCTTGGGTCACAATGTCATTTAGTGTCCTACTGACACCAGAATCCTGTGGGTTCCCTAACTCATTTCCAACCAGCTTTTTGGTTGCTCTACCTTACTACATTGAGTCAATCTGCCAAGATCTTTTTTTCTGTTATTTATATTTGACCATCCAGGTGCTGTATTGGACTTGAAGCTTGACTCCTAGGCTTGCCTTCTCTCAGGATAGAAGTGTGGGTGAAAAATGTTGCCTGCTATTATCAGTAAATAAAGGATGTTTTGGCCATCAAGCCGTCATCCATTGCAGCCGCCCCCCAACTGTGCATGCTGAGGCGATTCAGAATAGAAAAAAAAAACAGGATACTGGCCCTAGATAGTTAAGGAGCATATCAAAAGAATGATTTCAATGAGCCCAGACTCTTGCATCTTCCCATACACAGATAAGTGCTAAATTCATTAACTTGAGATATCTGGTTTATCTTTAACAGTAATCTTCTGATGTTCTGACTACCTGTTGTTTGTTGCAAAAATTCCTATTTGTCCTGGTTTCTCCCTTTTACCTCCTCAGAGTAATCCCTCAGAGCCATCTGATAGGCTGTCTCCCAGGCTTAAGTCCTCAGTTTGTCTACCAAATAAAACATAATGCTCAACTGTTAGGTTGTGCATTTATTTCAGTCAACAGAAGCTAGGCACAATTACTCTCTGCTGTAAGATTTACCCTTACACCATGAGGGTTTCTGTGGTGTTCAGGAAAATGTGCCTCTCAGATATCTGACATTGGAGAGTATATATTTACCCACAACTCTACCTGTTATGCTCATAAATGCATCACTGTTGTTGAGTGAGGCCACACTTCCCAGGGACTGCTCCCAGTCACTGAGGAGCATGGCCAGGATATGAAGGTCAGGAAACTACCTGGAAGGCAACGGCATTCATCTGATTGGCGACTTTGGCTCAAAGACTTCCTGTAGGCTTTTCCAAAACCTTCTAAGAAATGTACTATAGTCTGCAACCTCTCTCCTTCCGTCCTTTCTCTCCTTCCTTCATAGAACCTTATCACAGTCTGACAACTCGCCTGGCTTCCTCCCCACTTTCTCTCACCAGTGTTTTACCCAATAAATTTCTTTCATGTCTAATCCCATCTTGGCATCTGTTTCTTCAAGTCTAGAACTACAACAATTTAGAACAACTAAAAATTTCATCCTCCTGCCTTATTTCTCAGGGGTACTATATCTAAGATTGAAATCTCAGCCATATCTCTTCCAATTCCCCTCTTCCTACTTTCTAATTGACCTTTTCTTTTAGATGGGAGAATGGCTAACATTATCATTTTGTAAACACTTCAATTTTGTTGTTTATTTTTGAAACTCTAAAATCTAGCTTTTAGCCTTCTTCTTACTTAGAGAAATCAAATATTTGGAATTTCAGAAAACAAAATCTCTAGCCAAACATATCAAACAAAAATCTCTTTTCTTCCCACAACATGTGGCTCTTACTTTTGCTTGCATACCATGTGTTCAACAAAAGTTTATTCAGAAATTCAGTCTATCCCTTGGTTTTAAGATGTGTTCACTCTCCTTTTGTAACAGTGCAATGAAAAAAGCTATCACTGATAATTAAGTAGTGGGAAAAAGGAATTGTGGGAAAAGAACATGAAGGGATAGAAAATAACATATCATTTAGAATAAAAAATCACTAAAGTATGATTTAATATCATTTAGCATCAAAAGACTTTTTATTCTCAGCTAGGCTCCTCCCTTTCTCATGATTTAGGACCCATAAGGAGGGACTGAGAATTCTGTGCTGGAAATAGTTTAGTTATAGGAAAAGATTACATCTATTTTTGCAATATCACACCTATTTATTTTGGGGCATCAGCCCAGAATTTCAAAAATTCTTGTGTACCATGAACTATTACAAACCTTACATGAGAACTGGAGCAAGTCATCTGGAGGTCAGGACTTTGACCCTGGGAGATACGGTGAATGCTAGATAAGCCAGATTTTGACTTTATAAGAGTGGACTAAATAATATTTAGCTTGAAAATATACTGAAGAATGGTTTAAATTCCCCAGAAATAATCAACAGATGTACAAAAAGTGGGGGAAGGGCTCAGTGTCGTGAAAAAATTAGGCTTCTGCCTTGGACTGTGAAGTTGGAAAAGACTTGAAGCCTTTCTTTAAAAGGAATGACTGATTCCAATGATATTAACTCAAAATGCAAAAGAGACAGATCTTGAGGGAGAACATTTCCATGACGACAATTAAGAATTTAGATATATGTATATGTATAAGTGATTCACTTTTCTGTACTGCAGAAACTAACACAACCTTGTAAATCAACTATACTCCAATAAAAATTAATTTTTAAAAAGTTAATTAAAAAAGCCAGGGTTTAAAGCTGTAGTATGCCCTTCTTTCTGGTTTTCTTTTGATAGAAGAATAGAACTTTGGCAGTAATTTTATCATAAAGAGAATAGGCTGAGCAGAAGCTCATGGGGGCCAGAGTTCTTTGGAAGTCAGCGGAAGAGCAGAGGATGGAGCCCAGGTTTTGGGTCAGGTCAGGCTTGGCTGGTGCCTGCTCTCCTCATAGGTCAAGGCCAAGATCTGAGCAGTGACCTGTTCACTGCATGTCAGTAAAGGCCCTGCAGAGTCACACTTACACACAAGGAGGCTTCCAGTGCTCCTGATGCTGGCCCCTACAGGACAAGGGGGTGGTGGGAAGCACTGAGGAGGGAGCAGTGGGACCCTTGGTGGAGGGAGATGAACATTTCATCCAGTATCCAGACCCTGATACAAGAGCTCAGTGAACGGCATGATATTCTAAAGAAACAGATTCTAAAGAGTCATAAACCCCCTCTACCCCTGCTTAGACAGGAAAAATTTAGATGAGAATAAACATTTTTTGTGGTGGGTTATGGAAAAATTGGAAGAGAAAGTTTAGAGTAAATTCTCTTTCTTTTTATATTCTTCCCACCATTTAATGGTGGTGAAGTTTTCCTATAGCCAAGACCATCAGGATGGGAATGACACAGAAAAAACTAAAATTGAAATTCTTATTTCTGAATTCTTATATTGTCTTCTATAACCTACAGCAGAATCAACAGTTTTGAAAGCCCTGACATCAATTTCAAAAGCTAAACAGTTACAAGAGAAAACTATATTTATCTACCTATTTATAAATGTATCATTTCAAAAACTTCTTTAAAGCATTAAAAGCTATAGGCTGATACAGAGATATAGGACACATAATTTACAGTATGAACCACAAAGTCTGAAGAATCCCTTGATTTAGGAGAAAACGTTCCCACCAAGGTGAGAGGAGATGATAGTTCCTTTCTAGACTGGGAGGAGATTATAGAGGAGAACAAGAGAGTTTTAAGTGCCAGTATTAGGCTCTGTTCCATGTTTCTATCCTCTGAAGACATTGAAGCACTGGTGTGTGTGTGTGTGTGTGTGTGTGTGTGTGTGTGTATGAGAGAGAGAGACAGGGAGGAAGGGAGAGAGAGAGAGAGAGAGGGTATGTGTCAGAAGCCTCTGGATGTGTTCGAATCTCTGAAAGCTGATGGGTCTTGTGTCCCATTTTACATCTGAAATTGCAAGTGAAAAGATTATAAGGTTAAGTATGTTTCTCTCCTGGTCCCTTTTTAAAAAAATACATTAATTTAATTTAATTTATTTATTTTTAGCTGCGTTGGGTCTTCGTTGCTGCGCGTGGGCTTTCTCTAGTTGTGGCGAGCAGGGGTTACTCTTTGTTGCGGTGAGCAGGCTTCTCACTGTGGTGGCTTTTAAAAGATGAAGAAACTCTAAAAAGAGTAACAGGTAACATCACTAATACCTTTAAATAGCATAGTTCTTTGTAGTGGGGGCTGTCCTGTGCATCCTGAGATTGTGGGGTGTTTCAAACAGCCCTGATCTCTATTCACTAGGTGACAGTAGCACTGCCCTCTACCCCAAGCTGTGACAATCAAAAACGTCTCCAGCCATTGTCAAATGCCCCTAAGGGGCGAAATCACCCCTAGGAAAGAGCCACTGTCCTTATAGTAAATTAGAGTCAGTTAGATGGCTCTTCTCCATGCTATACGGACCAGGGTATCACAGGCCAGGATGCAGAAAGGGCACTGAGAGCGATGGTGGGGCCAAAACACCAACCTCCCTCTGCTATCATTTTGTCCTGGGTGAGGTCTTTGTTCAGTCTTTGGATTTCTATCAGGATTTTTTAAACAAAATCCAAATCTAAGTATGTGAAAAGGAGAATTATTCCAAACAACAGGATATAAAGAAGACAATGGGTGTGTTTAATGGCCTGAGGTTGGTCAGGTTGCAGCGAGCAAGATGGTTTCATTTAATGACTTATTAGTGGGCTGCAGAAAAACAGTGTCCTAGTCCTAAAACAAAATCTGCAGCTAGACCAGCAAGTAGCTTGAGCCCCAGACATACATAAGTGTCCCAGGCAGAAAATAATAAGTTGAAATTCATTTGGCAAAATATTAGCTAATGCAGTTGAAAAAAAAAAACACACCACAGATATTCTGATGGGAAAATACACCTAGTGAGTAATATTTCCAGAAAAGCACGTGAGTGTGTACACAGGATGAATTCTGCAGTCTGATACCACAATAAGAAAGACTAAATAATTTTTAGACGTGGGAGGCTCACTCCTGGAATTTATTTACTTTGGCTTATTCTAGGTCTGAATAGACGGAAATTAATTGGCAAGCGTTCAAGAGTGAGCCATGACAAAGGTGGGGGAGGAGGTGGATGAAGAAGATAGAATGTGGAGGAGACAGAATATTACCAGGAGCTTCTCCTAAGCACCAACAGTGAATACTATGCCGCATAAACACTTCGTCAGAGATTGATTAATGGTGGAACCATTTAAAGTGACTCATACTCTAGAATGTGGTGGTCATTAACAATGTGTAATCTGCAGTCGACCCACTCAGAAAGTAGCCTTGTCAAGACAGAGCTCTGTAAGAGATACGCTTATCTGCTTTTATTCATTTGGGGCACCAGAATTAATCATAATAGGTAAGGTTCTAAACATTCCCAGGCACTGTCTAATTCATTACCGGGAGGAGGTTCTTTAGACTGAGACTTTAAAGACAACACAATGATACCACACACTATATATATTTTACTGACCTCAACAAAATACTAAGGATCTATATATTGCACAATATCTGTACACGTATATGTATCTATGTATCTATCATCTATCTATGTTTCTATTATCTATCTACCAACCATGTATTTTGATATCTATTTACTAAGGAATTAGAAATAACTCATAACTAGCATGATCAAGAGAATAATTTGCATCCTTGTCTGATGTAGATCCTAGTCTCTGCATCTCATGATGTGTCCCTCCTGAGCAGGATGTGCTGGGCTCTCCGTTTCTTAATGAAGGCCTTTTGGAAAGGCCTTTAGGAAAAGCACACTGAATATAGGCTGTGTTCTTTGGAGGTGAGCTGATAAATTTCCTTATAGCAGAGATTTTAATATGCTTTGGAGATACTGTTTTTTTATGGGAATACACCTGTTAATTTTCTTTCATAAAATTAAATTCATTACACATAACTTTGTTTTTAAAATTATCCTTTTGGAGACATGTATATTCTCTATGTATTAAAAAGTCTCTGACATAAACTAAAATAATTAAATTCTACTAACTTTGTCATTTTTACATCCTCAAAGAACCTCACAAAAAATTATGTGTATCACCTTGAAATGTCACCTCCATATCAAATAGTCAAATAGGAGCCTAGAAAGATTAAATTACTTCCTGCTTTAATACTTTGGTTTATCTTGATAAATACCAACCTGTGCAGTTACCTACGATGGCTCCCTTCTCAGCTGGTAGGGAAAAGAAAGGAGTCCAATAGAGCCTCCTTAGAGCTACTCTCCTCTTCAGCTTCTGATTCCTGTCCTCACCCCTTTTCCTCTCCAACTTTCCCTTCAAACCCTCTTGCTCTGATCTGATTTCTCCAGCTTCTGTACTATCACCTAATCTAAAAAACTAACATTCATTTAATGGTAAATATTAATATAGCCTAATTTCTAATCAATCTGCATAAAAATGTCCTTGGCTTTTCATTAAAAATATTTGCTGTTGGTTCATTGTTTATTGTAACCTATGCCAATCAGGCCTGAAAGTCAACTACTAAAAGGTATTTTGTTTAATCTGCAAAGTGTTTTAGAAATTGGTTAATTGGGGGACAAAACATATTTAAATGAGAAGGAAGGGAGGGATCTACCTACCAGCCAGTGAACTGAAGTTCGGTAGTCTTTCTGCTGGGCAAGGCTGCATGACTTGTTTAGTATTTGAAGATAGGCTGGAATGCTTTAGGTATCAAGGATACCTCTGATGAGAGCACAGGGAAGGCAATCCAAAGAATTGTTAAGGAAGTCAAAAGACCCCAGAATGTGGCTGGTAGAAGGTTCTAAAAAGAGGCTTCTTTGGTGGAATGGCAATATTGCTTTATCATCAGCTAATTTGCTGATGTTGGTCTTATAGAGCTTTGTTTCTCAACTGAATTTTTGAAGTTATTTGTCTTACTTCAACCTGTTCCTAAAATGTTGTAATGTTTGGTCCACCAAGCCGTTTCATTCTGGTATGCCCTCAGAGGTATAATGAGCCCAAGACCCAGGAAATACTGACGTTCTACACCTTATGATTCTTCTGTATTCAGAGACGGTCATCATACTGTGATTATAAAATGAAACGCAAGTCTGTATTGTTATGTGAAGATGAAAACGTGAGTTCTCCTGATCCTATAAGTGAAAGGAGTTTATCCATGTGATTATGCACCAGGCCTACTGCCACAGCCCTGTGCTTGTAATGTTAATGAACACTTTGAGCTTCCATAATCCAACCTTAAACATCCAAGTTATGAGAGAACAGACGTTTCCATGTAAGGGTTGTGTGATTTAAACAATACACTTATTATTTTTATTAGTGATAGCGTTTCCTGCTATCTGAAGGGTTAAGGATGAGAAGTTGCTAGCATTTGGTGGTATTGTTTGTTCCCTTTGACACTTGTGAAAAGAGATGGAATACACAATATAAATGGTTGGTGATGAGACTTGAATTCTGTATCAACATTGTCATCTCTTCTCCAATAAGATTAAAACTGAAGTAGGTGGTACAGTGTGATGGATGTAGAGTAGTTTAATAAAGTGTAGAATTATCTCTTATTGGGGGTACTTAGGATAATTTCCTTTTCCATCTGAATGCCTGTTTAAATTGCCTTCTATACCTAAAATTTTCTTACTAATCTATAGTCATCTTAGCATTTTCAAACCAACAAACATACTCCTTAACTCTTTAATTCAGTGCTACATCTCAGGTTGGGTTTCTGAATCTGTAGCTATGGAAAACTAGGATACATTAATAAAATTATAGCAGTTTGAAAAGAAAAATATCTTTCCAACTTTTTCCAAGACAAAGCAGTACAATTTCATAACTGCAAGGGACCCTAGAAGTATTGAATCCAACATCTTCATTTTAATAGAAGGAATAAGACCTATGGGAATAGAATAATTTGTCTGTCACACAACTTGCTGGCCCTAAAACCTGTGTTTCTTTGTTCTGGGTGCAAAGTTGGTCTCCCTGTGTCGTGGTTCTGGCCTGTGAAAGAATATTCTCATATCACATATCACTGCCAGGTGTACTGATAGCTAAGGAAGGAGCCTCTGCAGAGGCAGAACAGCTTAGTGGGTAAAGTTTGAGTACTAGACTGAGAGGATTCTGGCTTGCAAACATGGCTCTACTGGCTGTTATTTTAGGCAAGTTACTTAACTTCTCTGACCTCAGTTTCCTTATCCATAAAATGGAGTTTATAATCTTGCTAAATCTATAGGTCATTGTAAAGGTCAAACAAGGCTCTGACACATATTATGAACTCAATATGCTTCGGAATAAATATCCTAACTCTGGTTTTGACAACCATGAGTGGAGTTCAGTAATTTTAACATTGAGAGCTTTATCTCTTTATCTTCAGACCACAGAATTCAATAAGCAGAGGGTAAGAAAGATTCAAATCAATTATGACTAACAGACTGGTCTCAGTGTTATGATTTGCCAAACCCAGCTAGCCTGTATAAATTGGAAACCTGAGTCTTTTCCCAGAGATTCAGATCATTTTCACCACAACAATTCCAGGCAGCAGAGCATCTATCTCAACTTGTGACATATCCAGGGATAGAGACTTGAGAGCCCTCTAGTGAGTCCATTTTGGGGGATTTAATCCCCATCTTCTCAGTTTACCTCCCTAAGAAAACAGCAAGAAGAGAAGAAAGTCAAATTTGAATTTACTGAATGTTCGTAGCAATATGTAAAATATATCTTAAGTGTGTGATTTGGGTTTCCCCACATTTGAGTGTGAGTAGTTTATTTAGGAAGTGATCTCAGAAGGCATCAGTAGGGGAGCAGAAAACAAGACAGAAAAGTGAAGAAGAAGCGTTATCAAGCGGGCTATTGCTGTGAACAACTGGGGCTCAACCTCTGTGGAATTAGATGTAAAACACACCAAGATTTATTGTACCTGAAATGTGAAGAAGCTAGGATATTTACCCTTCAACTTCAGGCATCCCTGATTGAGAGCTGTTCCTGGGTGATTTAAGTCCCTGACACTTCCAGCCTGTGCCATACATGGGCTGAGAGAAAGCCATGTGGCAGGATATTGCAGTAGAATGCTGTGGCATAAACTTGATGAATGAGTGAGTATGAACAGAATCTGGGTGATGTCGCTGTAGTATGTCTTATGATAAAACCAATAACCACTGGAAAGCATCTGGCCACAGAATGTGATTCTTGAAACTGAAGAATCTGATATATTTATATAGATATTTATATAGATATATTTATAGATATATAGATATATTTATCTATTTAGATATATTTATCTATTTATTTAGATAATTTAGATAATAATAGATATATTTATCTATTTATTTCTTTGAAGAAATAAAAATAGACCATATTACATCCTTCTTAGAAAAAGCAGGGGAAGGTGGACAAGAGGTGTCCTTTAGCACCTGAGGATGCATATACCTAAGCACACATCCTTTTGATCCCATCTTCATTCCTCATTTCACTAATACTTTTTGGAAATATGGCTTATTAGAAATCATTCTACAGTCATGCTCATAGATTATGTATTTTGCACCTCTTTCCTTCCCATATATCATTATAACAAATTTTGTCATGTTATTACAAACCTTTTGTTAATTAGCATTTGGGTGATATTTTTTGAGGGACACATGTACTATGAAATTGTTATATGGGGAGGGAAGCATGCATTTATAGATTAGGTATCATGCTTAATACTTTGGGATAATTTCCTAAGTAATAATAATAATGAAAACTAATAATGATTAAAAAAAAGAAATCATTCTAAAACACAACAATAGGCCGTTATCTCTGCAGTTCCCATTTTCCACTCGGCACATAGTGACAAGATGTTTATCAAGTTGGTGGAAACATCAACAGCCCCAAACTCGGCTCTTCATTAAGCATCGTATTCTGCAAAAATTCAGTTGATTACTAATTATAAATGGACAGGAGGATAATATAGATAATACTGAAAGAATAACAATATAAGGAAAGTTAGCATGAGTCTAACTCAAAATTCAGAATAAGTTCAAGCTGTTGCTCTGGCATATGTCTTCATTTGGGACCAGAGTGAAGGGTGGGAAATTTCAAAATAACCCAACATGTTTTCTTTTTGTACTTGGAAAGATGTCTAGGGTTTTCTATTCTTTTTCAATTTATGAAATGAGCCCAATTACTTGTGTTCCTGGGATGCATTCACACAACTAAGAATTAAAGCACCATCTTGGGTCCTTCTTTTTCTCTACCCAGGCTCACTAACCTGCTATTTAGGAAAGACACTGATAGCATATATTAAATTTACTTGCATGTCATGACTTGCTCTAACAGCAATGTGATGTTATCTTTATCTTTTTCAGTCAAAGTTTAAAAAAAACCCTGTTAACGAAGTCTTATCAATAATTTTGATGAGACAGAGTATCTATAACCTACTCTGCAGAGGCAGCCTTTGGATAAGAGGTGTACATTAGGACAGCAGCTAAATGCTTGTTGTAGGATCCACAGCTATAGAGGTAAATTAATTTATATTTTGGTATGCCCTGTGATGTAGTAAAAATGGTAAACCCAAACTATTTAAAATTATGTCTAAGAAGGCAGAACATTTGCTCCCATTGGGCATTAGGTGGAAAATCAGGCATCAAGTTGAGTTTGCTCAACACTATGCTTTAGTTGATTGTTTACAGATCAACCACCAGCAAAGTGGAATAGGGACATTGGATTTTGGGGGGTTGCTTTTAATGACTGCAATTAGTTAATGGATTGTTAGTGGACCAGCAATTAAATATCAGATTAATGACTAAACAATCAACTGGGAAATGGTTACATCATTTATTTTAATTTTTAAAAATGGAAGCATTATAAAACAAGTTGGCAAACTATGGCCCATGGACCAAATCCAACCCACCATTGTTTTTCTAAGGTAAGTTTTATTGAAACTCTAGCCATGCTCCTTTACATATTGTTTAGGGCTGTTGTTGCATTACTGTGACAGAATTGAGCAGTTGTGACAGAGACCAAAGCCCCCCAAAGCCTAAAATACTTACTATTTGAGAAAAAGTTTATTCACCTCTTCTACAGAGATGTGACAATTATTTTGTACAACATATGCTTGTAGACTGCTACCTAAAGAGACCAAGGATGTGGATTTCATTGCTATGTGCACATGTTAATATTACCTTATCATGCTGACTCTAATTTGCCCTCTTTCTACTCAGCTCATGGCAGAGGGAGGATACTATTTCTCCTAAAACAAACAGACAAACAGTCAAATAGCAAAAGGTCTTCTGATGAATCCCAGTCCCTTCTGATGTACATCAGGGAATATTAACTTTGTTCTGTCACGAACAGTCTTCCATTCTATGTTGAGCAAATTGTTACTCTAATATACTGGTTCACAAACTCCAGTGTATATCAGAATTATCCAGAGAGCTTTTTAGAATGAAGACTGCTGGGCTTAATCCCTCCTTTCCTCCTAGTTGCTGATGCGGTGGATCTAGGGTGGGTCTTAAGAATCTGCATTTCTAAAAAGTTTCCCAAGTGATGCTGATGCTGCTGGTCTAGAGATCACTTTAAGATCCACTGCTGGAATACACTGAGGCTGATTAATTTCTGTTCCTCTCCTATATAGGCACTTTGCCTTAAAGCTGAAACAACCCATTACCCGCTCATGGTTTAGTAGAGAATGGTAATCAACAAAGAACAAGCAACAATCTCCTTAAAGGTGACTATTTCACACTACTGCAGTACACCAATTAAAACAAAAAGAAAGAACAAGAACAGGTGAGACTAACCAGTCTTAGTTATCAAGCTACTATAAGGGAGCAGAGACATATAAAAGACAGATAATGTAGAAAGTTTTCATTCTGTGGGTGTGTAGCAACTGACAGCAGAAGGCAGGAGTGTTTGTGAGGATAGAAGAGATGAGACATTATAAGGTGTTAAGGTGTCAAAATGTTCTCAGCATTTCTAAGTACATGATTCATTAGGTAGTGAATCATAGAATTTACATTGTGAGAGATCATCTAATACTATCTTTTTTCCCCACATACAAATTTAAGATGTATGTGTGTGGATTTACATAAATATTTATTCCATAAAACTTTAATGTTAAAACTGCTCACTTGGCCTCATATTCATAAATTCACAAGATCCTCTTATGGTCAAAGATTTTTTTTGCAACTAGAAAAATAAGAAACAAATTACATTAAGCACCTAATATCCTATAACAAACCACTAAAAAGACAAAGAAAAATGCTAAGTCCCCTTGATTCTTGGTGAATAAGGCAGACATTAATGGAAATAAATAAGCAATAGACGTTTATTTTTCTTGGATACTTTGTAATTTAAGTTGCTTCGCCTTTTCTTGAAGAAAAAAAGTAGGGGGAGAAATTTAATCTCAAAAGATTAAATTTGAACAGGGCAGTGGTGAACAAATATAATTCATACCCTACCCTCTCAACAACCATCAGTAAACACGATTGAAGTGGCTTCCTATAAGAAAAAGTTCTAAAAAGTTAGAACTGGGAAAATTTAAACCTGATGTTTCTCATTTCCTTCCAACTTCTCCTGTGTCTGTTGCAACACTTGACTTTTCCTCTGCATCTGTGCTGGTGGGTTTCTGGATTGCTGGCACCGTGGTCTCTCTGGCTATTGCTCCTGAGAAGAAGAGGCCCAAGCTGGGCATGTCTGAGCTCCCCCTGTCCTTTCCTCTAGTCCCTGCATGCTCCCTCTCTGCACTTCCTGCTGTCAAAGTTATCATTGTCTCCAGTCACACAATCCCAGAAGCTCAGAGAGAACCCTGCTGACTCCTGCTTCCCTCTCAAATCTAGCCTTTTCCCAGTCTTCTCCATTCCTCTTTTATAATGTCTTTCATACCTGTCCCCTTGTCCCCTTGTCTCTCTCTTTCTCTCCCTCACTTCCACTTCCACCCACCCACTCTAAACCCTCCTCAGGGCAGAGTGGTTAAGAACATGTGTTTCAAGCTAGGGCACCTAGACTTTGCTGCCAGCCCCCATGCCTCTGAGCCGGCGACTTCTGATGTTAAAGTGTCTGAGCCTCAGTGCCATCATTTTATTTTAAAAGTGGGCATAATAATATTTGCTCGTTCAGTTGTTATGAGGAGAAAATAACACACAATGCGTAGCATGGTGTCTGGCACACAGTAAGTGTCCCCAAATAGAGTGACTATAAAAGTTATCATTCAGGAGGTGAACTTACTGTGTAGCTTCAATTTTCTTTTGCACTTTATATACAAGTACTTACTTTCTTATCTAATCTTATATTCCAAATTTTCTTTTCTTATATACAATTTTTATTGCCTTTTATGAAGGATTCATCTTCCACCCTGGAGGAGAGGACCCTGTAGAGAGAGAAAAACAAGAATTCACTGTGTAGGGATAGTGGTGAAAATATCTGCCTTTGTGCAAATGTCAGAAAAATGAAAGAAGGCTCTCCCCTACTTCTCCCAGCAGTATTCATATATTATGTTTAAGTTTTTAGGGTGCTTTCATATTTGCCATTTCTCTTGAACTCTACTGTTATGGATCACATTGTGCCACTCCCAAATTCTTGTGTTGAAGTCCTAAACCCCAGTACCTCAGAATGTGATCTTATTTGGAAAAAGTCATTGCAGATATAATTAGATTTTGATGAGGTTATACTGGAGTAGCTCCTATTCCAATATGACTGGTGTCATTATGAGAGGGGAAAATTTGGACCCAGATGCACACACAGGGAGAACATCATGTGAAAATGAAGGCAGAAGTCAAGGAACGCCAAAGATAGCCAGCAAATCACCAGATGCTAGGAGAGAGGCATGGAGGAGATTCTCCTTTGCACTGTCAGACAGAGCATGGCCCTGTTGACACCTTAATATCAGACTTCTAGTCTGAAGAATTATGAGATGATAAATTCCTATTGTTTAAGCCACGCAGTTTGTGGTAGTTTGTTATGGCAGCTAGCAAACTAATATGCTTACAAAGATGCTATGAGACAGAGCAGGTGGTGACTGTAAAACAGACTAGGGTTTGAAGGAACTACTTCAACAGTGGTAGCTGGGGAGGGACAAGGAAGGCAGGGAGTTGCTGCCCGGTAGAAGTCAGGGGACCCAGGCTGGGTCCTCAGGCAATGCCTCTGTTTCCCTCCCTGCTCAGGCTTGGCAAGGAGAGGAACAGGAAGTTAGATCAGAAGATGAGGCCTGAGCTAGCCTCTGGGAAGCCCCAAAGTGCAGGTAGCCATTTCCCCATTGCTGAAGGTTCATCTTCCTGAGAGTGGAGTCCTTCAGAACCATTAAAGGGCAGAGGGCATTATGCTCCCAGCCCAACCAACCCTGAAGGGTTTTTAGTTTGTAGAATTTTCCATCTAACACAGTTTCCCAGTGCACTGAATTCTCATAGTCAATCAATATCATCCCTGCTCTATCTAACCCGCAGTCCAGAAAAAATTATAATTACACTTTTAAAGTCAAGAAGGGTAAGCTAACTCACAACCTCATGCCAAGAAGTATAGAACATGTGCCAGTGCCAGCTGTTTTCTACATCTGAGTTTTTCCCCTTTAATTGTGAATTTATGACTGTTTAATGAATAACTGAATCAGCTGGAAGTCTGATATCAAGATAAGTGGGATTTTATTTTAATCAGAAAATAAATCCCTTTCAAATTTATCAGCTGAAAAGCATCCAGATCTACCCTCTAGGGAGCTAATTTTGGTATCTCCATGGTGATGAGAATGGCAGCCCAGAGTGGCCCAGGAAACAGATCATCCTCTAGGCAATATGAAGCACCCTGGTGGATTCTATCTCAATATCCTTTGTCAGATTGAACTACACTCACTGGAAGGGAGCACCTAGCAACATGTCTGCTATGAATAGTGCAGAATTATTTTTTCTTGTTTTCTGTGGGTTTTTTCCTTCTGTGCTTGAATTTTAGAAACTTTTGTAATAAAAACGTGCTACCATTTCCCCTTTATAATGTTCAGTCAGGCCTAGACAAACATCAGTGCAATCTTAAAATCCATTGAATTGAAATCTAATTGGCCTCTCTGTAATAAACCTGACAGATAAAAAGACCACATACCTATTTAAATTTGAATTTTAGTTAAACAGTGGATAATTTTTTACTATAAGTATCTTCCAAATATTGCATGCGATAGACTTATAGTAAAAAATTATCCATTATTTATCTGAAATTCAAATTTAACTGGATGTCCTATATTTCTATTTGCTAAATCTGGCAACCCTACTCTGTCAGAGATGGAGGTTTTTCTATCCCAGTTTTTATGTTCCCTTAATCAAATAAGAAGATGTTACTGGGTTCTTTTTTTCCTTAGCAAAGAAGAACTTTGAGTGTGCCCCAGAAAAGTTTTTTAAAAAATGTTCTCCCTGATTACTCAATTAAAAGGTTAAAATGCCAACTCATGAGTCTCACTTAAGCGTGTTTAATAATTGGATTCTCAAGCTCCACAGGAGAGCCTTAAACTCGGTAAAGAAATGACCCCTAGGATGTGGATCTCAGTTAAAACCTGATGTGAGAGTCCTTTCTTACTGTAGAATGTATCACTTTGAAGAAGCATTGAGATTTGATAGCACTGGAGACTACTGAATTTTTATCATAGTCTCGGTTATTGAAAATAACACTATTTATTTCTAATGTCTTTCTAGAAATTTTCAAAATATATACTTGTATTTAATTAAACTGGTTTAAGAAAACAAAGGTATAGTTTTTATTCATAAAAATAATTTGCCCACACACTTGTTACTGTGCTCATCTCCAGGTCTCCAGGCCCAGGTCTAGGGACGAATACAAACTATCATTCACAATAGTTTTGTATTTCTAGGTCTTAAAAATATATCACAGGTGGAAACGCTGCTTGGAATAATCCAGAATCCAGAAAGCTTTGCTACAGTTTAACAAAATTTATTATATTGACATTAAGAGATATAAAATGTAATTTTAAATACCACTCTAGATAGCAAGTTATTTTCTTGTGCAACATATTGAACTGACTCAGTTTACTTTCTCATCTAGAAGATAATAATAGTAATAGTAATACTTCAGGGTTTGGAGGGAATTAACCTAAAGATATGTGTAAAGAATTAGCACTGCTGCTTGGCATATGTACATAGCACAGTGCTCAATGAATACTAGTTGCTACTATTATTATTATTAAAAGTATTATTTCATGTATAAAACCATAAAACTTGCAAAAGACATATAGTTGGAGAAGGCTTTTCCATAACAGTTCTTTCCTAATTTTGCATTCTGGGGCTACTATGGAAGGACACCACTTTAAAACCCAAGCACAGTGCTATGGATGTGATACAAAGATGTAGCCTAAATCCTTCTTTCTTTCCCCCTACCATCTATTGTTGGGAATTTTGACTCTTTACTCAAAGTATTACAAGATGGCTCCATTGTTTTTTCCATGTTACAAGAGGGGCCCCCTTGATACAGTAAACACAAGAAATGCAACCAGTTAACAATTTATTTAAAAAAAATCTATATTCAGACCAGTGTGCTGAAGAACAATGAATAAGAGAGAGAATAGCAGGATTTGAGACTGACTAAAAAGCTGGAGATTGGTTTGAAATGCTCACATTTTAATTAATTAATATTTTTCTGAATGTGCTGGGCAGCCATTGGAGGGGTGTAAGTAAAGGAAAGACATGATTACCATTGCAACAAAAAGAATAAAATACTTAGGAATAAACCTACCTAAGGAGACAAAAGACCAGTATGCAGAAAACTATAAGACACTGATGAAAGAAATTAAAGATGATACAAACAGATGGAAAGATATACAATGTTCTTAGATTGGAAGAATCAACACTGTGAAAATGACTATACCACCCAAAGCAATCTACAGATTCCATGCAATCCCTATCAAACTACCAATGGCATTTTTCACAGAACTAGAATAAAAAACTTCACAATTTGTATGAAAACAGAAAAGACCCCGAATAGCCAAAGCAATCTTGAGAAAGAAAAACGGAGCTAGAGGAATCAGGCTCCCTGACTTCAGACTATACTACAAAGCTACACTAATCGAGACAGTATGGTACTGGTACAAAAACAGAAATATTGATCAATGGAACAGGATAGAAAGTCCAGAGATAAACCTATGCAAATATGTTCAACTTATCTTTGATAAAGGAGGCAAGAATATACAGTGGAGAAAAGACAGTCTCTTCAATAAGTGGTGCTTGGAAAACTGGACAGCTACATGTAAAAGAATGAAATTAGAGCTCTCCCTAACAACATACACAAAAATAAACTCAAAATGGATTAAAGACCTAAATGTAAGGCCAGACACTATCAAACTCTTAGAGGAAAACATAGGCAGAACACTCTATGACATAAATCACAGCAAGATCTTTTTTGATCCACCTCCTAGAAAAATAGAAAGAAAAACAAAAATAAACAAATGGGACTTAATGAAACTTAAAAGCTTTTGCACAGCAAAGGAAACCATAAACAAGACGAAAAGACAACCCTCAGAATGGGACAAAATATTTGCAAATGAAGCAACTGACAAAGGATTAATCTCCAAAATGTACAAGCAGCTCATGCAGCTCAATAGCAAAAAAACAAACAACCCAATCCAAAAATGGGCAGAAGACCTAAACAGACATTTCTCCAAAGAAGATATACAGATGGCCAACAAACACATGAAAGGATGCTCAACATCTTTACTCATTAGAGAAATGCAAATCAAAATTACAATGAGATATCATCTCACACCAGTCAGAATGGCCATCACCAAGAAATCTAGAAACAATAAATGCTGGAGAGGGTGTGGAGAAAAGGGAACCCTCTTGCACTGTTGGTGGGAATGTAAATTGATACAGCCACTATGGAGAACAGTATGGAGGTTCCTTAAAAAACTAAAAATAGAACTACCATACTATTCAGCAATCCCACTACTGGGCATATACCCTGAGAAGACCATAATTCAAAAAGAGTCATGTACCAAAATGTTCATTGCAGCTCTATTTACTATAGCCAGGACATGGAAGCAACCTAAGCATCCACTGACAGATGAATGGATAAAGAAGATGTGGCACATATATACAATGGAATATTACTCAGCCATAAAAAGAAACGAAATTGAGTTATTTGTAGTGAGGTGGATGGACCTAGAGTGTATCATACAGAGTGAAGTAAGTCAGAAAGAAAAAAAAACACAAATACTGTATGCTAACATATATATATGGACTCAAAAAAAAAAGGGTCTGAAGAAGCTAGGAGCAGGACAGGAATAAAGACACAGACATAGAGAATGGGCTTGAGGACATGGGGAGGGGGAAGGGTAAGCTGGGATGAAGTGATAGAGTGGCACTGACATATATACACTACCAAATATAAAATAGATAGCTAGTGGGCTTCCCTGGTGGCGCAGTGGTTGAGAGTCCGTCTGCCGATGCAGGGGACACGGGTTCGTGCCCCGGTCTGGGAAGATCCCACATGCCACAGAGCAGCTGGGCCCGTGAGCCATGGCCGTTGAGCCTGCGCGTCCGGAGCCTGTGCTCCGCAACGGGAGAGGCCACAACAGTGAGAGGCTCGCGTACCGGAAAAAAAAAAAAAAAAAAAAAAAAAAGATAGCTAGTGGGAAGCAGCCTCATAGCACAGGGAGACCAGCTCCGTGCTTTGTGACCACCTAGAGGGGTGGGATAGGGAGGGTGGGAGGGAGACGCAAGAGGGAGGATATATGTATATGTATAGCTGATTTACTTTGTTATAAAGCAGAAACTAACACACCATTGTAAAGCAATTATACTCCAATAAAGATGTTAAAAAAAAAAAAGGAAAGACATGAGCAGATTTGCTTTTTGAAAAGACCATTCTGGCTCCCCTAATTCCCTCAGGCAATAAATAATCTCTCCTTCTTCTACTTCTACTTTGTCTTTATTGTTTATGGTTCTTTGTTTTGTTTTCTGTGTATATCTTCCTTGAGTAACTGTAAACTTAATGAAGATGGAAATTACCTTATTTTATCTTTATAACCCCTATATTTCAAGGTGCTTTGCAAATAGTAGTTAGTCAACAATCAGTTTTTAAGTGTGAATTAGCGCACAGATAGGAACAAAGAAAGCAACATAACCAGCCCAATCTTCAAGATAGGCTAAGTGACAAAAACCCAGGTGTTGACATTTCTCCTCCAAGGATGGCAGTTTTCACACCGTGTGTGGCTCACTCTGCACTGCATTAAACTAGAGCAGTTTCACCACAGGGCATTTTGATCAATCCAAAGTAAAAGCATTTATTATCTCAGTCACTGTTTTGTTTGGGGGCCATCAAAAAGAAATGACACAAATTGTGAAGGTGCTATTTCTCGGATACATGCTATAAGAAAAGGAGATTCTTTTATCTGTACATGATGCACAAGCTGTGCTGTTAACCATGGCCAACTGTCATAGGCTGGTGTCCTTACTGCTTTTCTGCATTTAGGTCAGAATCTTGGGAGCAAGATGCAAGAATAACAACACCTTGTATTCTCATACCACCACAATTTTTGTGTCCCCAAATGTTCCACAGATGTTCAAACGTATGAGGAATGTGTAGCACTGAGCAGTTAAGGGCTCGAGGTGTCCTGATTCTAAGCTAAGTTTTTATTAATCAAAACAAGAACCCAAAGGATGTTTCCCACCTTTCTGCCTGTACAGGTAATGCTTTGGACAAAAATTTTTCACCCAAAGTTCCAGTGGGATATGGAAGACTGGTAAAGCCCACAGGACTGATAAGAAAGAAATGGAAGGCAAAGATTGGATGAGCTTTCCCAGTCAGCTGTGCATACATCAGGATGGTTGCCTGTCTGGGATTGGACTTCCAGAAGACCACGGAGCAGAAAGGATTTAGCCAAGAAAATGAAGGAGAGGATCAGAATGAGAATCCCTCAGATTGGTATGAAGTTAAAAGGGGCCTGAATGCAGAAAAAATATACTGACTGGGATGTTTATTGAATGCTTTCTCCATGGTGTTTAACATAAAACTACTTCCCCAAATATTTTCCCATATCTTCAGTAAACTATATATTGCTTAATATTGCCTTTGAAGGGAGTCAATTCTTAGGAATGAATGTGGGGATGTGCTGAATCCAGCTTCAAGGGTAGGTGTGGGCAAGAGCCGATGCTCTCCTGAAGCCAAGATCTATGGTTACACAACTCCAAAATCAAATGCCATATTTTCCCTGATCTTGGAAAATTCTTGCCACAACTTTCAGAAATTCATTCATGAACAACTGCAAAAAAAGATGAAGTTTATATTCTCCAGAGTTTTATCTAAAATATATATATATAGCATGCAGGATCTAAACTGGTGATAAATTCTTAGTCTGTACTTTCTAAAGATAATTTTTACTGAGAAATCATTCAGAGGACCCTGTTCATTGAACTGGCTGGACAGTATCCATATAAGCTCAGTCTTGCTGTCTTGCAAATTGTTATTGGAAACATGATTAGACTCGAAAAAAAAAATCTATTTGACTTGCAACCTTTGGCCGGCTGCCTGCTTTTTCCTGTCTCATCCTTTTACAACCAGCTCCATTGACAGCTGCTTCCTTAGGCTCTCATAAAGGAATGTATGCGCTGGGAAATAAGAGAAAAATAAAAAGAGAAAAGGAAAGCAGAAAACCTGTTCTGTATCAGTTCCCATGATGAGGTGGGGATTGTAGGGCTTTATTTTATCCAAACCCCCTGAACACTTCTGTTATCCGTCAGACTTCCCTGATGAGTCTGATGTTTCCTGTTTATTTTTTAATAAACTTTAAATTGATGTATACTACTTAACGAACCACACATACCATAAGTCTAAAATTCCATAAATTTTCACAACAGTAACACTCATGTATTCACCACTAAGGTCAAGAAATAGGACACCAGCAGTATGCCAGAAGTCCCCCTCATGTCTTCTCCTAGTCATTGCAACCTTCATTCCTTGACAGGAGTAAACTTTACTTCCAATTTCACAGATTAGGTTTTTCTTTCTTAATACTTTATCTATAAATGGAATCATATTAGTCTGCTTGAGCTGCCATAACAGAGTATCACAGATGGGGTGGCTTAAATAATAGAAATTAATTTTCTCACACTCTGAGGCTGAAAGTCCAAGATGAAGGTGTCATCAGGGTTGGTTTCTGGTGAGAACACTTCCTGGCATGTATACGGCAACCTTCTCACTGTGTCCTCACATGGCCTTTCTTCTGTGTGGACACACTCCTGGTGTCTCTTCCTCCTCTTATAAAGACCCAAGTCCAATAGATTAGGGCTCCACTCTTATGACCCCATTTAATTTTAATTATCTACCTAAAGGCCCTATCTCCACATACAGTCACATTTGGAGTTAGGGCTTCAACATATGAAATTTTAGGGGTGTGTGTGTGTGTGCAGTTTAGTCCATAATATTCAGTATGTACCATTCTATGCCTAAATTTTTGCTTAATATTATGCCTGAGATATTCATTCATTTTGCTTTTGTGCAGCTTTCATCCATTTGTTTTCAATGCTATAGTATTCCTTTGTATGGGTAAAATATATTAGCCATTCTATTGTTGATGGACCTTTTAGTTGACTCCAGTTTGGGGTTATCACACATGAAGTTACTATGAACATTCTTGTGCATGTTTTTAGTAAATATATGCACACACTTCTGTTTGGTATTTCTCCCAGTAGTGGAGTAGTTGGGTCTTAGCATATGTGCATGTTCAGTTTTAGCATATATTGCCAAAGAGTTTTCTAAAATATTTGAGCCAATTTACACTCCCATCAGCAGCATATGAGAATTCTGGTTGCTCCATATCCTCACCAACATAATTATTGTTGACCTTTTACATCTTAGCCATTTTGTTATATGTTTAGTGGTATTACATTGTAGTTTCAATTTATACTGATGACTAATGATTTTGAGTACTTTTTTATATTTATTGACCTTTTGATATACTATTTTATGATGTGCCTATTTCACCTGTTTCCTTTTGTATTAAATGTTTCTTCTATAGACTTGTTAGGGTTCTTGATATACATGTTATGTTTAACTTTTCTTCAATTCTGTAGTGTCAAAGAACAATTTCTAGATTTTCTTAGTCACCAATGACATAGAAATATTTTACTCACATATACAAGTGAGAGCTGTCATTAGATTGTTGTTAAGAAACAAAGGCAAAGTATAGACTTATAAGAAGAGAGAAAAGGAGAAATCTGTGGACAGTCTGAGCAGTCTGAGAACAGTAAGTTTCGTTTTACTCTGTTTTTCGTGTAGGAGGAGTCAATTGATGTTGGTGGGTGGATTCTCCAGAAGTAAACACTGAGATGGTATTTAGGTCACAAATGTCTGTGAAGGGAAGGGGAATAAAGCAGGTCTGGAGAGAGGGAACTGCAATTCAGGACAAACAGAGTCATTGCCAACATTTCAGGGAAAAGTAAATTTTGCCTTTACATTTTTGGGGGTAAACTGATAAACTAGAAAAATAGTCAGTCTAGGCACTTTGCCCTTGAGCAGGCTGGGTAGGTTTATCAAAAAAACCAAAAACAAAACAATTTATTATCTTTTAATTCTACAAAAATTTCTAAGAGTTTAGCTGTCCTGTAGCATATCTGGCCATTTCTTTCTATTACCAGCCCCACTTTAGGCCAGTTCTGCAGATTCCCCTCATCAAAATTTCTCAGTGGCTTGTCTTCCCCCTCCCTTTCTAGTGTATGCTAATGAAGAGAATTTCTTTGATTTGTACTTAATTTTAGTTCTTTAAAACTTCTAAGATAATGTAGGAAAATATCTTCATGACCATAAAATAACAAAAGTTTTCTTAAACAGAATATGAGAAATACTATTTAAAAAACAATTTATAAATTAGACTGCATTGAAAATAAGAACTCTACTCAGATGTCATTATAAGAGTTAAAAGACTATGAGAGAAAATATTTTCCCATACATTGTATCCAATAAAATTAACTTTTTTTTGGTGTTTGAATATCCAATTGACCCAATGATATTTCTTTGTTTGTAGTCATTTTACTATGATGTTCCTAGGTAGATTTTATTTATATTTTTCTTATTTACTGTTTTTAGCATTTCTTGGATCTGTGGCTTGACATCTTTCACTAATTTTAGAAAATCCTTGGTCATTATCTCTTCTAGTATTGCTTCCACCCATTCTCTCTCTCTTCTTTTACTGGAAGTCCAATTACATATGTTAGATCTTCTCACTGGTGTCCATCTGTCTCTTAAATGATTTTCTATATTTTCATCATTTTTCTTTCTGTACTTTAGCCTGGATATTCTCTTCCCAGTTTTAAAACTGTTAGAAAATGCTCTCTTAACTGTGTCTGATATTCTGTTAAAAACAATTTATTGAGTTTTTGTGTTTTTCATTTCTAGTATTTCAATTCAAGTCTTTTTTTCTCTAACAGATTCTGATAAAATTATCCATCTATGGTAGTTTTTCCATTATCTGTTTTTCTTCTCTTGGCTTTAGATTATTTGTTTTTGTCTTGTTGTATGCCTGGTAATTGAAAGAATGCTAAACATGTATGAAAAATTGAGAGCTAATTAGAGATTCTGGATAACATTATCTTTTTCCAAAGAGAATTTACTTTTGCTTCTTGAAGAAAGTTAGGTTAGGGCAGATTATTTCATCTCCTCTCAAACTGAGCTAACAAGGAGCTGAGTTTCAGCCTTCCTGCAGGCTGGTCAATTTCCTTTACTATTTAGGCTTTGCTCCTCAGGAGTTTCAACTGAAAATATGAGGTATTTTCCAGGGCTTCTCCTCCTTGGCAGACCTTGATCTTCATTTTTAAAAAAATCCCTTGAGACTGCCAAAAACTCTAACCAGCTTGTCAGGTTCTTAGTTCTAGTTATGAATTGTCAAACACATGTCAGAGCATAAAAGGGAACTTATTTCAGTGGTTCAGGAGTATCTCACAGAACACACAAGGTAACTTGATCCATAGAGATGGAAAAGATGCTGATGTTCCTTGAAAAGAAAAGCATAACTAGATGTTGTACCCACTTCTCAGAACTTCTTTCTGAAATCACGACCTTTCAAGTCCTTGGTGCTTTGACGTCCCTTTAATGCCTTCAAACAAATTTTCAGAAAACATTTTTTGAGATTTCTAGTTGTTTTCAGTGCGATATGAAATGAGACAGTCCACTGATAGCCAAAAGTGGAAGGTGTTTTCCTGTCCTTTTAATTAGTACCCTTCAGCTCTGCATAAGTCTTTCCTCTCCTTCCCTCCCCCTTCCCAGTTATTGTTTTATCATATCCACAGGAGATGCATACCTAGTTTTAAGGAACCACCTTTGACTTTGACTTTGCCTCACAATATTTAGGACTGTACACTTACGTATTTCAATTCAGATAACACTGACTCCTGAGACTCACCCCTGCCTGGGCCTGGAAAATTTATCCCTACACCTCAGTAATAATTCTGAAGGCATTTGACAGTGTCCTATGGCTAATACAGTAAAAAAAAAAAATTGAAGTTAACTAATGTTTGATGTTTGCCAGGTACAAATAGTGTGTGTGTGTGTGTGTGTGTGTATAATATATATATATAATATATATATATATATTTCTACTAAAGTTATTTAGTGACTTTTAATTCTTATTTCTAAGCCTTATTATGGATTCTATTTTCTCCAATGGTTTCATAAAGAGCGAATTGAGATTTATGAGAGATGGAGATACCTGAAAGACTAAACTAATTTGTTTCCTTAGCTCAGAGTTAGAAAGAAACTTATTATAGGAAAATACCTAAGATGAGTGAACCTTTGCTCTTGCCATTTACTATAAGACCTGGAGAATGATAAATCCCTTCCTGCTGAAGAAGGTGAGTATCTGAGACTACATTGGAATAAGATTAAGTGATGAAAAATTAAGGATAATGTCATTGTGATAACTGGTAATAAAAACACACTCAAACCTCATTAAGCATAAAAGGAACCATTGATTCAGGAGCATCTCATGTTACACACAAGGATTCAGGAGCATCTCATGGAACACACAAGGTAATGGATCAATGGAGATGGAAAAGATGCAGCCACTGCTAGATATGTCATCTGAAGCATAGAGCAAAAGAGAAATAATGTGCTTATTTCCCCTCCTACAACCCTCAGATCTGCCACAGTTTCTGATTGGCCAAACTTAATTGGAAGGCAAGAGAACTTTGGAAATAGAGAATGTAATAGCCCCCATGGGAGCAAAGAGACTGCAGGGAGTGGATTTGAAGATAAGATGCAAATGACATATACTGTTATCAAAAGACAAACTATGAGTTTATTGTAGGAAAAATATGTGCTAATGGTCCAGGAAATCCTATTTGAGAATACTATTTAAATGACAGTCTTTCTAAGGAAAAATTTAAAGGTGACAGTGATTTTAAAGACAGTGACATACCTATCTGAAAATAGATATACCAGGAGAAGATTTCAAAACCACAGACATACCTCATTTTATTGTGCTTTGCTTTATTGCACTTTGCAGATATTGTGTTTTCTACAAAATTGCAGGTTTGTGAACCCTGCATCGAGCAAGTCTATCAGCACCGTTTTTCCAACAGCATTTGTTCACTTGGTGTCTCTCTGTCACATTTTGGTAATTCACACAATATTTCAAATTTTTCCATTATTATTATATTTGTTATGGTGATCTGTGATCAGTGACCTTTGATGTTACTATTGTAATTGTTTTGGGGTGCCATGAACCTCGTCCATATAAGATGGCGTTTTAAGTGATTAATGTGTGTTCTGACTGTTCTACCTACCGGCTGTACCCCATCTCTCTCCTTCTCCTTGGGCCTCCCTATCCCCTGACACACAACAATGTTGAAATTAGGCCAAATAATAACCCTACAATGGCCTGTAAGTTTTCAATTGAGAGGAAGAGTCTCATCATGCTTCTCACTTTAAATCAAAAGCTAGAAATGATTAAGCTTAGTGAAGAAGGCATGTCAAAAGCCAAGATAAGTAATAAAGCTAGGCCCCGTGTGACAAACAGTCACATTATGAGTACAAAAGAAAAGTTCTTGAAGAAAATTAAAAGTGCTACTTTAGCACACACAAGAATGATAAGAAAGAAAAGCAGCCTTACTGCTGATATGGAGAAAGTTTTAGTGGTCTGGATAGAGGATTAAACCAGCCATAACATCCATTAAGCCAAAGCTGAATCCAGAGCAAGGGCCTAACTCTCTTCAATTCTACGTAGGCTGAGAGAGGTGAGGAAGCTGCAAAAGAAAAGTCTGAAGCTAGCAGAGGTTGGTTCATGAGGTTGAAGGAAAGAAGCCATCTCCATAACATAAAAGTGCATGGTGAAGCAGCAAGTGATGACGTAGAAGCTGCAGCAAGTTATCCAGAAAATCCAACTAAAATAACGAATGAACTTGGATACATGAAACAACAGATAGTCAATGTAGATGAAACAGCCTTATATTGCAAGAAGGTGTCATCTGGGACTTTCACAGCTAGAGAGGAGAAGTCAATGCCTTCCTTCAAAGCTTCAAAGGACAGGGTTAGGGGCTGATGCATTTGGTGACATTAAGTTGAAGCCAATGTTCAATTACCATTCTGAAAGTCCTAAGACCCTTAAGAATTATGCTACATCTACTCTGCCTGTGCTCTGTAAATGGAACAACAAAACCTGGTGACAGCACATTTGTTTACAACATGGTTTATCGATATTTTAAGCCCACATTTGAGATCTGCTGCTCAGAAAAAGAAGATTCCTTTCAAAATTTTACTTCTCACTGACAATGCACCTGGTCACCCAAGAGCTCTAATGGAGATGTACAATGAGATTAATGTTGTTTTCTTGCCTGCTAATATGACATCCATTCTACAGCCCATAGATCAAGGAGTAATTTTGACTTCCAAGTCTTGTTATTTAAGAAATACATTTTGTAAGCCTATAGCTGCCATAGATAGTGATTCTTCTGACAGATGTGGGTAAAGTAAATTAAAAGCCTTCTGGAAAGGATTCACCATTCTAGATATCATTTTAAAATATTTGTGGTTCATGGGAAGAGGTCAAAATATCAACATTAACAGAAGTTTGGGAGATATTGATTCCAGTGTTCATGGCTGACTTTGAGGGGTTCAAGACTTCAGTAGAGGAAGTAACTACAGATGTGGGGGAAATAGTAAGAGAACTAGAATTAGAAGTGGAATCTGAAGATGTGACTTAATTGCTGCAATCTTATGATAAAATTTTAACAGATGAGAAGTTGCTTCTTACAGATGAGCCAAGAAAGTGCTTTCTTAAGATGGAATCTACTCCTGGTGAAGATGCTGTAAAGATTGTTGAAATGACAATAAAGGATTTAGCATATTACATGAACTTGGTTGATAAAGTAAAGCAGGGTTTGAGAGGATTGACTCCAAGTTTGAAAGAAATTCTGTTGTGGATAAAATATTATCAAACAGCATTGCAGGCTATAGAGAAATTTTTTGTGAAAGGAAGAGTAAATTGATGAAGCAAACTCATTGTCGTCTTATTTTAAGAAATTGCTGCAGCTATTCCAACCTTCAGCAATCACCACCCTGACCAGTTAGCAGCCATCAACTCCCAGGCAAGACCCTCCACCAGCAAAAAGATTACGACTCACTGAAGGCTTGGATGATGGTTAGCATTTTTTAGGTATTTTAAAAATCACAGTACACACATTTTTAAAGACATGATGTTATTGCACACTTAAAACATTTGTATACACTGGGAAACCAAAAAATTCATGTGACTTGCTTTATTGCAATATTAACTTTATTGCAGTGGTCTGGAACTGTACCTGCAATATCTCCAAGGTATGCCTGTAATGGTCTTCTTTGGTAATCATATGTATGTTGGGCATACGTTCATATGAATGCATATTAATGCTTATGATATGCATTTTCACACATTTTCATATAATTGTCTTACTTATTCAGATATTTCATGACTTAAAAAAATATTTCCCCTTGCTTAGCACATCATGTTGAACTGAATCTTTGCACATGAATCTGAATGTCTGATTCCTCTTAAGACAATGAATCCACCTGGCTTATATTTACTGTGTGGAGAAAGTTCACCTCCTGTGGCTGAAAAATACTGAATTAGAGCTAGTTTCTATCTACTGAAATACTTCTCAGCTACGTTTTAAACTGTGAATAAGTTGAAGAGTACAAAAGAGGAGCCTCTTTTATAGGAGTTAGTGGAAAACAATTCCAGAATGCATTATTCCAGTTTTTATTTTACTCAGAACGGAATTAGATAAAAGCCCAACATATCTCTCTTCAGTTTTAGGATATCAAGAAATGGAAGACATCACCAATGAACCCAATCTACTGTTCTGGAATAGAAACATCATCAGCCTAACAATAAACAAACAATCCAACTCTTATAAGCCATGGAGAAAACAAAATAAATACTTTGAACTTAGAGTTAGGATAGAGAGGTTCCTCATGGGATGTGTGAACTTCCACCCCACTTGAACATTATCTATGATTCTTTCCATGCAGGGGATGCTACTAAAGAGCAGGACTTGTAGTGGGACTGTCTCTCCCTTCCCTTGTCTGTGGGCTGCCATTTGATTCCTGAAAGAATTGTATCAAATAAATTTTTGAGCCAAGATCACATCTACTACTTGGGATAGTCTTCTGGGCTACTGCCACTGACAAGGAGGTTTGGAATTAAGGGGAGTTTGTTTATTTTAGCTTTACTAAATCTACTCTGGTGGTAGGATATCTGGGGTAAGGCAAAGAGACCTCTGTAACAACACAATCCAATGTTGCTGGATGGAAGTTTCAGCAAAGATCTATAATCTGTGCTGTCTAATATGGTATCCACTGTCACAGGTTGCTATTAAGGACTTGAAATATAGCTAGAATGAAACATTAAATTTAAATTTTTAAAAATTTAATTCACTTAAATTTAAATAAACACATGAGGCTAGTGGTTACCTGAATTAATTTCCTATTGTTGCTGTAACAAATTACTACAAACTTAGTGGTTTAAAACAGTGGTTCTCAACCTTTTTGGCACCAGGGACCAGTTCTGTGGAAGACAATTTTTCCATGGACCGGGGAGGAGGGTTGGTTTCGGGATGATTCAAGCGCATTACATTCATTGTGCACTTTATTTCTATTATTATTACACTGTAATATATAATGAAATAATTATACAACTCACCATAATGCAGAAACAGTGGGAGCCCTGAGCTTGTTTTCCTGCAACTAGATGATCCCATCTGGGGGTGATGGGAGACAGTGACACCCGAAGTGGGTCCCATATGTCCAGTCTACTTCGTAATCTCGTTTTGGTTGCTGTCACTGCAGAAAAGCCTGCTTCACAAAGATAGGATGTTGGAAATGGAAGCGGGCTTTTCAGCGCTTTTGTGGCAATCTCAGGATATTCTGCCTTGACTTTAATCCAGAATGTATGGAAATTTGAATTTGTCTCAAACATACTTTTAAGGCCACTGTCATTTGAGATCTCAAGCAGTTGATCCCCTTCTAGCACGGACAAAGTCGATTCACCTGGCTTATTCACAAATGGGTCGCGGATCCATTCCTTCCCAGTTCGGGGGTCTTTTGTGGTTGGGAAGTAATGCTCAAGCTCTTTTGAAAGCTGGGGTAGGTGAACATGCACCAGCTGGAAGAAAGAAGGCCCTGGCTCAGTCTCTTTCAAAATCTCTGCTAATGTTTGAAACATGTCAGAAATCTCAATGTTCACTCGTCACCCCCATAATTCCAGTTTGGCTTTGAATGCAGCCACATTATCTGCCGGCTTGAACACAGTTGTCGTTCTCCCCTGAAGTGACAGATTGACTTCACTGAGCAGGTTGAATATGTCACACAACTAAGCAAGTTTTGGAACCCTTTCTGTGTCACTGAAATATGCTGCCAGGGGTGACTGTTTTTCTAAAAGAAATCTCTGGAGCCACTGTCATAACTCAAAATCTCTGGCCACTGATATACCTTTAGAAAGCCATCTCACTTCTGTGTATGAGAGAAGATGTGTGTGCTCTGCGTCCATCTCCTCACAGAGCTGCATGAACAGATGTGAGTTAAGGGCATATACCTTAATGTGGTTGATAAATTTAATCACATTCTGCAAAATGTTGTTAAGTCAGGTGACATTTTTCGGCTAGCCAGCATTTCTCTATGGATGACACAGTGCATAGACTTACATTCAGAAGCGACCTCTTTGACCTGAGTAGTAAAACCAGAAAGCCGTCCAGTCATAGCAGCTGCTCCATCTGTGCATATACTAACACATAATGACCAGTTCAGTTTTCCTGATATGTAATCATTCAAAGACTTGAATAGTTCTGCATCTGTGGTGTTCGTTGGCAACAAAAGTGCACATAACATATCCTTATGCACATCCTTCTGAAAAATATATCACAAAAAACAAGCATTGTTGCCTTGTTGTCAACATCGGTAGACTTGTCAACCTGGATTGTGTACAACGGTGACTCGTTAATCCTCTCTAAAAATTGTGCCTCTGCTATTTCATCAATTTGTCTAGTTATGGTGACAGCCGAAAGAGGAACACGTGCCACCTTTTGAACTGCAGCTTCTCCTGTAAGTTCATGACAAATGTCTTTAGCAGCAGGCAGGATAAACTCTTCATCAAGAGTAAAGGGCTTCTTGGCTTTAGCAATGTGGTTAGCCACTAAGAATATTGCTCTTGGTGCAAACATTTTGATGAAGTAGTGGTCCTCAATAATTGCTTCTGTTCTTCTTGTCCATGTTTTTTTTTTCTTTTGAAAAACTCCAAAGTCTTGTCTTTTAATGCAGGGTGCTTGGTCTCCATGTGGCGAGGCAGTTTTGAAGGTTTCATGGCTTGTTGGATACCTTGTTGCCACATATTATACAAAGTGGGCTTGGAGAGTGTCAATCACCTGTTGCAATGAACCCATAATTTAAGTAGGACTCGATATTTTCTTTTAAATGCAGCTTTCTTTTTATTGGCAGTCTTAGTGTCTTCTACTCTCTCATTATTGGGTCTTTCTCCCTTTACAAAGAAGCTCTCCAGTGACATTTGTTTTTTTACTCATTTTGGCTAGGGTTAGCTTATGGCTTACCAAAACTGTGACTGAGACAAGTGTGTGGTGCAGGAAAGAGGTGCGGATGGAAGCGGTAAATAAAATAACAGGCGCGCCACATGCGGACTAAAATAAATGTCGGTTTCTGACTTAAAGCCTGCCACCAGATGCAGTGTACAATTGAAGTACATCTACTCACTTGCCACTATAAAGCCGGCCACCACATGCAGCTTAATTGTCACTTGCCACTCACTGATAGGCTTTTGATATGTCTGCAAGCAATTGATTTATTATGGTCTCTGTGCAGTCAAACCTCTGTGCTAATGATAATCTGTATTTGCAGCCGCTCCCCAGCACTAGCATCACTGCCTCAACTCCACCTCAGATCATCAGGCGTTAGATTCTCATAAGGAGCTCGCAACCTAGATCCCTCACATGGGCAGTTCACAGTAGGGTTGGCAGTTCTATGAGAATATAATGCCATCACTGATCTGACAGGAGGCGGAGCTCAGGCGGTAATGCAAGCAATGGGGAGCGGCTATAAATACAGATGAAGCTTTGCTCGCTCTCCCACCACTCACCTCCTGCTATGTGGCCCATTTCCCAACAGGCCACGGACTGCTACCCCTGCTCTAGGGGATAATCTATTCCTCTCCTTTCCCAGCTTCGGGAGGCTGCCCACATTCCTTGGCTTATGGCCACATCACTCCATCCTCTGCTTTCATTGTCACACTTCCTTCTCTGATTCTAAGTCTCCTGACTTCCTCTTTCTCTTATAAGGATCTTCATGATTACAGTGGGATCACCTGGATAATCCAGGATAATCTCCCCATCTCAAGGTCCTTAATCACATCTTCAAAGTTCCCTTTTGGTATCTCAGGTAATGCAGTCACAAGTTCTGGGAATGAGGACTTGGACATCTTTAGGGGGTAACATTATTCTGTCTACTATACTATTGTATTGAATACAATAGTATTCAATAGTATTCAATTTAGACTGCTCTAAAGAGAAGTCAGGACAGGGCAGGTACAAAAAAATCTGGAAGAACTGAAGGTATAGAGAGATATGTCCAAGATTTCTAGTTATAGAGATAGAAATTAAGCTGTGAAAACCATCAAATTTTTATTAGAGCCCACAGGAATCCTGATGGAGGAGAAGGGGTATTTGATTTGAGAAACAAGCATAGAGGTGCATTAATTTACCTCAGTAAACTCTATTATAATAACTATTAGAAACAAGGGCCAATAATATTTGCTTAATACAGACTTATCTGAAAGTTCTATAATGGTAGGTTTTAGATTACTCACCAAAATTTCTATGGTTGATGGTGCCCAGCTCAGTCAACTGTGCCAGTCAGAGCAGGCCATGATGGATTATATGGATGGATTGATTGCCTTTCAAGTAAGCTTGAGAAATAACATAATATTCACTATTTCATTCTAAAGGATCATTTTTAACTAAATTAGTATCATAGTTGGCTTATAATAATTTTAGTTGTTTTCTAAAAATAAGTTCATCCTCAAAGAATGTTTTCCAACATGAAGGATAGTCTTATAAAAAGATGCCACATCCTTAAAGTAACTCCAAAGAAAAGTTTCAAAATCATTTTGATCAATGACAACATAATTTAGTATTACCTTGAATTTTTTAAATATCATTTGTTAAAGTTAAATAAACTGGAAACCAGGCTTGAAGCTCTCCCTAGCAAACAAAACTAGTTAAGCCACATAAGCAAAACTTCATCTAGTTTACTCCATGAATGTAAACAAAACTTAGGTTATTCCTTGCAAATGCCTGATAATCATAAATGTAACTTTAAGTATCTTCCTAAAATGGTATAAGATAATGAGTTTTAACCAATCCCCTGCTGTCTGATAACCCCCATTTTAATAACCAATCATTGTAAAGGTTCACCAACTTCCTCATTTTCACTTTATAAGGCATCCTGTAATGGCATGCCTCCGAGCTTTGTACCAGTTTCAGGTTTGAAGTACCCCGGTTCACCATTTGTTTCTCACTCAATAACAAGTAAAACTCTCTGAATTTCTTTTGATAGCTTGCATATCAAAAATGCTTAAATATTCCAATGTGACTTTTTAGAAACAATATGAGCTGAGCCATAATTTTTTAGTGTATAGATTACAAATAATCAGTGTTAGTGTGATCAGATCTTTTGTCAACTTCAGTGGGGCAATTTAATTTTATGAACATATACTGAATACTCTTTATGTGCTGATGATATAAAAATGCACAAGATATAGTTACTGTCTGATCTTAAGTTATATTTTAGTCCAGTAAAGGACATACTTAAGCAAACAAGCAAAAACTTGTAGGACGTTAGGTGTTTCCTCAAGTTATAAATCTCTACCAAGTACCATTCAAATATTCGTTTTCATTTATTTAGCACTTTACAGTTTGCAGAAGTCTCCTGTGTTTCCAAGGTGCAACCACACTATAAATGAGGAAGCCACCATCTAGGAGAAGGAGGGGACTGCTGATGGTCACTTGGGCAGTAAATGGAGGAAGAGATTATCACCTACTAATAGTTTATTACATCTACTTATAAAAAATCTATTCTGCCATACTGCCACCCAAGTTATAAAGTGATAAATGGAAGAAGTTAGGATGCAATATTATGGGAATCTGAGGGAAAGAGGCAAGACTTGATTGGGAGGCACCAGAGAAGGTGTCACAACTGGGTCTAGAATGGTGAGTAGGAGCTGAGGCTGACCAACGTGGAAATAGTAGCTTAAAGAGTTTCTAGAATGGGCTTCTCATTATTCTTTTATTACATTTTCCTTTTTTCCCACTATACCAAACTACTTGCTGTTCCCCAGACACACCTTATTTTCTCGTGCCTTCTCTAAAGTCAGTCAGTATCTTCACCTATACATCTCCAGCCACCTCCCCCTTGGTCCTTTGTTTTGCTGAAAAGTGCCTATTTATCTTTTATCAGCCAAATCACTTCTTCCTTCTGTGAAGCTTCCCCTGAACAGCACACTCCCCTCCTCCTCCCTTCCCCCTAGACAAGCAACAGATGGAGGGACTATTTGTAGTTTGTCATATCACCAAGGGTAGAGAGAAAAGCCAGGTAGATCTGCGAGGGCATTTCTGTAAGAGAGCATGTTAAGAGTCTGCAGAGTGTCGAAATAGGTTAGGCTCAGTGAGAGCAGAGAGGGAAGAGTGAGAGGTATCTGTAGTAACATTTAAAGGGCAGGGAGCAGATGAGGTGAGAGAAAGGGGGAGGTAAGTGTAACATGACTCAGATTTTGTTCCTGGCTGACTTAGAGCAGGTGTCAGCAAATTTGTGCTGTAAGGGTTCAGATGATAATAATAACAACAACAAAACAACAACAACAATAATAATAACATTAAGGCTTTGGGGGCCATAGGGGCTCTGCCACAACTACTCAACTCTACCACTGTGGCACAAAAGCAGACATAGACAATATATAGATGAATTCATTTGGCTGTGTTGCAATAAAACTTTGTTTACAGGAACAGGCTGAATTTGGCCTGTGGACTATAGTTTGCAAACCCAACTGAAAGGATGGTGGATCCTTTATCAGAAACAGAGATTCCAGGAGCTGAAGCCTATTTACAGATGAGGGAAACTGGCAGAGGGGGTGCTTAATTGAATTTGGATGTGTTGAATCTGAGATGCTGGCATGAATTCCATGTGAAAGTGTCCAGCAGGCAGTTTGGAATATACAGTTGGAAAAATCAGGAGGGGAATACAGATTTGGGAGTCATTGTCACAGGAATGACATAGTTTTACTTTAATAATTTCTTCTATAGGAGTGTAATCTATACAAAACATTTAAAAGATGTGAAGTTATGCTTGTTACAGTTCCCAGAATTCAAAGGCACAGCTAACTTCCAAGTGTAGGTCATTTAAAGGAGGCCTGCAGTTTGAAACTAGCAAATAAGGAATCAGAGGGCCTCCTAAATGTCACTGATTGGTCAGTGACCTAAAATAAGTGACCCTAAAATATTGTCTCCTGTGGCACCTTGAAAACAAACCAAATAAAGAATGAAACTTGCTCTTTATCCTGTGTCTCTGTCCTTCTTAGCACTAAACTGAGCTGGAATCATGGGAGTTATCGGAGATTCCCCATCCTCCCTTTTGAGCCTCCTTGCATTCATCTGGTTCATTTCATATTTTTAATGTTTCAAATGCTGATCTTTCTTCTTCATTACTTGTGCCTTGTTTTAGGCCCTCCTCAGTTTTTGCTTGAATTGCTGCAATAATCATTTTACTTTTCTTCTATTATTTGACCTTACCCTATACTACCAATAATATAATATTATTATATACTAATAATCTCTATACTAACCCTCAGTCTTGTGCATTCTCTATGCTACGTTTGCCATTGATTTCAGAGATCCAGTTGAAAAATTTGTGCTTCCATTCCCTCCTAGGCTCTACTGGTCCAAAAGTTCAGGTTCCAAGAGGGAGAAGGCTTTCATGAGGTCACTTTTGCTTCCTTGAACCAAAACCATCTGTTAGGCAAGGAAGAAGAGCCATCCTTAGCAGGGGTAATTGACCCTAATGATCAGGAGACACAATAGGGCTGTTGTTAAACAGTGGGGACAGGAAAGAATATATTTGATTCCCAGATGATTCACTAGGGTGTCTCTTGCTTCTTTCCTAATTTTGATAGTAAATGGACAAGTGCAGAAGCCAGGTTCTCTATTGTCCGATTATGACAGTAAATAGACGAGTTCAGAAGCCATATTTTAAAGAAGGTCATGGGGCTCTAAAACTCAGGGATGAGAGTCAGGGTCACCACATCATGCGAACTCCGTAGACTAGCAGGAGTGCTAGTTAAAGATGAGAGTAATCTAGAATTGGTAGTTGAGCAAGGAAATGATAAGCACTAGTTGTAGCCCTGAGACTATCTGTAACCATGGAGGCTGCAGTTCATTTTGTTAGCCTTCCTTAGATAAGTTTTCCCTAGAAAAGAGACCATCCAGAATGGTCTCCATCCATCCTGGACAAACTCTTCTCAGATGGGAGGAAGCAAGCAGATCTGAGTGATGCAAGGGGTAAACTCTAGTGGATGCTGAGGTGCACAGTCCAGATCCTGTCTCCAGGACCCAGACACCCATGCCCCCACCTGTCAGGAACTGACTGCTCCAGGCTGAGGACCTCCTCAGGGTAGAGAGGCCTAGCCCTGTGCTTCAATTTGGGACATATCTAGAGAACCAAACCAGCCCCAGGGCTCCCTGTGGGAGTGGCTGAGGCCTCTGTTGCAGATGCATCACAGTTCAACTTCTCCCTCTGCCCAGTCCTGCCTCCCTCACTTCCTTACAGGTATTGCTCCTGAGGACACTCCACAATAAGCCACCCACTTGAAAATCTCCATCCCCATATCTGTTCCCCTGGGATCTCAACCTATAACATACACTATTACAACATTTTCCATGTTGATCTCTAGGGAGTTACCATTTCAAGTAAGCACATTTTTTATTAATGAAAATTGTGCTCTTGATTCTTTTGAAGTTCAGAACACATAATGCTTATTATCTATTGCAGCCTTTCTGCTCACAGGCCTGGCTAGTTCAGCCACTGACTCATGGCTTCTCCTCAGGCACATCATTTAAGATCTGTGGTCTCATTTTAAACCAGCCAGGAAATTGGGTCCAAACTCCAGACTGGAGACCTTTGAAAATCATGTTAAAGCCATATTATTTCAATTTCTGTGACTTTGGTATATTTCATGCTCTATTTTAAGCTGTCACTTTTTAATCTACCTGATTTTCATTGTTTATTCAAAGATGAATGATGCACTAGAACCTTGATTATATCAGCTGAACCAAATGTGTGACATGAAAGCCATGTAATGTTGAAAAGGCTGCCAACCAAATAAGATTTCCCAGAATACAAAACAAGTGGAATAATGAAGCCCAAGTTTTGTCTCATGGACACTTTACTGCAATAGTCAGTGATGAAGATAAATGTGGTCTGAAATTGTGTCCATGTTATGTATTCGGTCAACATATCCTAATATGGAGGAAGCGCACTTATAAGGTAAATATCACCCTAGGCATTTGGATGTTTGGCATGGCAGCAGAACTCCCCCAGTACTGGCTATAAGACAGCTTAAAAGCACACTCAGGCTTCTAGCATCTACATCTAATGTTTAAGGAGATTGATTTGTATTACAAGCTTCCTGTCTAGTAATTTTACATCATATCTCAACCTTAAAAGTTTCTGTGCTTCTTTGGTAAGATTTTTGTTTAGAATTAAAGGTCTAGAATTTTGGAGCTGTCTTACATTACACTTATTGACTGCCTGGCTTGCCTTGCCTTCTGGATTGTAGACTCTGTGGTCAGGAACTGTGGCTTATTCTTTTTTTAAAATCCTGAAGTCTCCTGCATAGGAATTTGTGGGCAGTATGTTAACAATAAGTAATGCTGAGTTTAATTAGGACTGGCAGAGCATTCAGAACTCAATTTGCTGAAACCTCATTTTTGAGATGAAGAAACTGAAGCTCTGAGCAGTAGGAAATAAATTATTTATGGAAGGGCTGAGGCAAACCACATAATATGCACTAATTAAAATGAGAAAATGTAAGAACTCAGATATGATTTATTTCCAGTCTGTTTTCGTGCAATTACTTACATCTGACTAGAAAGTAAATTGCCCATAATTAATTAAGGAACCTTGCTTGTTAAAAGGTACCTCATCTTACAGGATATCTTCTTGTAGTTTTACATCTTGTCTGATAAACGTCTCTCTCTTTTTTAAAATTAATTAATTTATTTATTTTGGGCTGTGTTGGGTCTTCATTTCTGTGCGAGGGCTTTGTCTAGTTGTGGCAAGTGGGGGCCACTCTTCATCGCAGTGTGCGGGCCTCTCACTATCGCGGCCTCTCTTGTTGAGGAGCACAGGCTCCAGACGCGCAGGCTCAGTAGTTGTGGCTCACGGGCTTAGTTGCTCCGCGGCATGTGGGATCCTCCCAGACCAGGGCTCGAACCCGTGTCCCCTGGATTAGCAGGCAAATTCTCAACCACTGCGTCACCAGGGAAGCCCCCTCTCTGATAAACTTCTATTTTCTAAATCATTTTTCTATTTTCAGTAGAAAGTAAAATATCTTAGATTCATTCACATTTAAGGGAAAATTTGATGATTTCTTCCTGCTTTAAAGTAAGTTCTGCAGACTGATTACCATCTAAACCTTAAAGTCCTAAATGAAATGGATTACTAATCTGATCTTTGGAAAGTTTTGTTAATTAACAGTTGTAGATATTAGATGAAAACATTTTAAAAAATATTATAATGTAAGTTTCCATAGCAGTTTCTTAGGTGATACTGTGAAAAAATTTGATTACTTGCTTTCTTGGTTGCTGCTATATTTTCTCCTCCATTGGGCACTTGCTTTGTCAAATATTAAATAAAATTCTAGAACAAATTAAGTGAATTGTAAGCTTAGAGACAGGCTGCCTTCATGGCATGAGACCTCTGTATTTGCACGGTCCCAGGCTTAGAAACTCTATGTGCTTGTTTCAAAGTTCTGCTGTCACTTTCTTAAAAATTCTTAAGAATACTTTAACAAGGGCCTGCATTTTAATTTTGCACTGGATCCCACAAATTAAGGAGCTAGTCTTACTTAGAAGTAATTTGAAAACCATCAAATTCTTATCTTTCATTCACAATTCTAATAAATATTAAAAGCGTATCTTTTGTAAAACTTCAATCAAAGAATTCTTGAGAATTGAGATGTTAGTTGAGACTTGATCCCTAACACTTTTTAAAAAAACTTTCTTTGAGCGAAATGCATTCAACTACTTTTCTGTCTGTCTTAGTAGATATAAAAGGGAATTTTTTGGTTGATGGAGGACTTTGTGTGTCTTGGTTATAATCATAGGTTTGAAGATGTATAAACCAGGATGAGTATTTCTGGAATGGCCAGAGAACTTCACATGTCTAGAAACCAGATCTATCACATTCACAACTTTTCCCTAAGGTTTTGCACAGTGCATGGCACACATTAGTAAGAATTGCTTTTCTAATGAAATCCCTGATTGTATAGCCTTAATTATGAGTATCCTCTTCCTCCTATTATTAAATGTAGAAAATCAAAGTGATTTAATATTGCTGGTTATTTGGGACATGGTTAAATGAGATTTTACTGGATACTATGTCCATTGTTGGGATAGGTACCAAAAACTATCAAATTTGCAAAATTTTGTACAGAATTCTTAGATGGAGGGTATGGGAATAGAGGAATGAGATTTAGAGAACATGGAGCATAGGGAAGTAAGAGAAAGAAATTGATAATGCCCAGATAAAAGGAAGCCACTGATACCACCTTATAATTTAAGATTCAAATGAATCACATGTGCATTAAGAGACTCAACTTTCCTCCTATTCTCTCCAAGGATTCCTTGAATGAAAGGAGGGTTACGTTTCTTGGAGTCTCTTGGTTCTGAGTTCCTGCTTCTGCTAAATCAATTGAGTTTGAAAATTATCTTGTCTTGTCCTCAAATACTGTCCCTTTTCCATGCCATGGCGCACCCTGTGGGGACCTACAGAAATGGTAACAGTTTTAATGATGGTTTGGGATATGGGAGGGATTATGCTTTTCACCACACAGACAATTTGATTTTGATATTAATATGTTCTCATTCTTAAATGTCCTTCTGCCATCCTAACAAGGGGAATTTCTCGCTGAATAACTTTTCTCCTTGGGTTCCAGTCACCTGCCATTTACTCTGTTCCCTTGCTCTCTGGTCCATGCTCATCCCCTCCTCTCTCCTCTCTCACTATTATCCCAATCGCTGTATTCCATCTTCTTCCAGACAATGACACATATTTATGCTCTCACACTAATTTTATTAATAAAAACTGTTCTCTCCAGGATAGGAACTCTGGTGAAAACTGAGGGAAAAAGACTATATGAAAGAATTAATATTAGTTCTTCTTTAAATGTTTGGTATAATTCACCTGTGAAGCCCTCTGGTCCTGAGCTTTTCTTTATTGGGAGGTTTTTGATTACTGATTGAATCTCCTTATTTATTATTGATTCAGGCTTTCTTTTTCTATTATATACAATCATTTAAAAAAATTTTAGATTCCACATATAAGAGATAACATACAGTATTTTTCTTTCACTGTCTGACTTATTTCACTATGTATAACACCCTCTAGGTCTATCCACACCATTGCAAATGGCAGAATTTCATTCTTTTTTTTTTTTTTTTTTTACAATGTTTCCTCTGACAGGTTACAAGACAAACACCCAGTTTGCTTGAGTTTTAAAAGGGTATTTCCTTTGCCCCACTTGAATGACCAATAAAGACATAAGTCCAACTGGCAAAGTGAAAGGGGGGAGAGTTTCATTCTTTTTATGGCTGAGTAGTATTCCATTGTGCATACTACTACACACCACATCTTGTCCATTCATCTCTGGATGAATACTTAGGTTGCTTCCATATCTTTGTTATTGTAAATAATGCTGCTATGAACATTGGGACATTGGGGTGCACATACCTTTTCAAATTAGTGTTTTTGTTTTCTTCAGATGTATGCCCAGGAGTAGAATTGCTGGATTATATTGTAGTTCTATGTTTAGTTTTTTGATGTACTTCCATACTGTTTTCCATAGTGGCTGCACCAATTTACATTCCCACCAACATTGTAAGAGGGCTCCTTTTTCTCCACATCTTCACCAACATTTGTTATTTGTAGACTTTTTGATGATAGCCATTTTGACAGTGTGAACTGATATCTCGTTGTGGTTTCGATTTGCATTTCTCTGATGATTAGTGATGCTGAGCATCTTTTCAGGTGCTTGCTGGCCATATGTATATCTTCTTTGGAAAAATGTTTATTCAGGTCTTCTGCCCATTTTTTAATTGGGTTGTTTGCTTTTGGATATTAAGTTATATGAACTGTTTATATATTTTGGATATTAATCTTTTATCGGTCATATCATTTGCAGATATTTTCTCCCATTCAGTAGATTGTCATTTCACTTTGTCAATGGTTTCTTTGCTGTGCAAAAGCGTTTAAGTTTAATTAGGTCCCATTTGTTTATTTTTGCTTTTGTTTCTTTTGCTTAGAAGACAGATCCAAAAAAAAATTGCTACGATTTATGTCAAAGAGGGTTCTGCCTATGTTCTCTTCTAGGAGTTTTATGGTTTCTGGGTTTATACCTAGGCCTTTAATCCATTTTGAGCTTATTTTTTTATATGATGTGAGAAAATGTTCTAACTCCATTCTTTTACTTGTAGCTTTCCAGTTTTCCCAGCACCACTTATTGAAGAGAGTGACTTTTCTCCATGGTATATTCTTGTCTCCTTTGTCAATTCAGGCTTTTTATTTCTTCTTCTGTCTATCTAGGTAGGTGTGTGCTTCTAGGAATTCATCAATATTTCTAGGTTGTCCAATTTGCTTGTGTATCATTGTTCATAATATTTTCTTATGATTTTTGTTTCTATGGCATCAGTTATAATGTCTTCTCTTTCATTTCATATTTTCTTTACTTGAGCCTTCATTTTTTTCTTGATCAGTCTAGCTAAGAGTTTGTTGATATTAATTATTAAAAAAAACCTTCTTAGTTTCATATATTTTTTTTCATTGTTTTTTTGTTCTCTGCTTCATTTATTGATGCTCTAATCTTTATTACTTCCTTTCTTCTGCTGACTTTGGGCAGGTTTTGGAGCTTCTTGGAAGGGAGGGATACACAAAAATTTTATTTGGGGGTGATTTATACAGTAGTGTTTGGTGTTTGGGCAGAAGAAAAGGGATCCACAATGACACAGTAAATTAATACACTTTTAAGAGATTCTTGTGAAATACTGAAGTATCCTTCCAAACCAGACAGGGCTACTTACACATTATTCATGTCAATAAGAGCATTTAAATGGAAAATTTTCTGAGGATCTAGATGGAAAGCTCATGAATTATACCTCATGAAATGAGAAAGCTTAATGCAGTTCCACTGATTTTTAACAAGGGATGCATTTTCAAATTTGGAAACAAGCTATAAAATACTGTAATGCTCATGCATTACATTAATTGGTGATGATCAATGATTAGAAGAAGGGAAAGGCAGAAACACATAAGTCTCACTTGAGGAGTTTTTCAAATGAGTAGATTCCCCACCTTCTGCCAGAAATTGTGACCACTATGTCTACAGAAGTACAAATCCACATGCAACAAGCACAGCAGATGAATTTGATGCAAATGGTCCACAGTCGGAGTCACACCAGAAGAAACTCTACCTGGTGTAAACAGTATAAAGAGTGTCTGTTTTGCTTTTCCGTTCAACTTTTCAGGTCAGTTAGCATGGTTCCATCCTCTTCTTCAGAGATACTGAATCAGAACATTCATGGGTGTGATCCCCAAAGAGATCATTTTAAATGCTACCCAAGGGGTTATAATAATCCATTCATTTCCTGTTGGATTTGGAATCCAGTGCTCCAGAGCAGTGTTTCTCAAAGTTGGTTCAAAAATCACTTGTATCAGCACAACCTGGGAGCTAGATAAAATATAGATTTCTGGGATCCTTCTCAGGCTCATTGAACTCAAATTCTCTGAGATGAGGTCTATAAAAAAACAATTTTTAGCTAGCTCTATCTTTGTTGTTTGAGAATATCCTGGAAAACTAAGTTTGTTCCTGGTAAAACAACAAAAGATCAAAGCTAAAATAAACACAGTTATAGGACTGGCTGTCCTATCAGGAGGTATGTGAAAGATTCTGATCAGGCAGAGTATGAAGACCAGCCGGATGCCAGGTTCATACTAGATGAGCATAATAGAGACAGGCTTATTTGAGAGTCTGTAACACAAGAGCAAAGGGCAAATGGTGAGAATCAGTGAGAAGCATCACAAGAGTACACTGGGGTCTCTCTGGGGAGTTCTAAGGGCTGTGTTCTGAGTAGAAGGATGAATTCAAGAACTGCAGGGCTCACCCTCAGAGTCAGAGGTTAGTCACAGTATAATGAGGGGACTTTTGTGAGATATCTTCCTTGTCATTTTCTTAATCAGAGCTCTTTGGTTTGAAAGTAGAGAACCATTCAGGCTAGTTCGAACAAAGGGAAGGTTACTGTAAGCATGCTTATGGAGTGAAAAGTGGATGAAATCTATAAAAATGTAAGGGCTCAGTTTTAGAGATGGATGATGGTATTTCTGGATTAAAGGAGGCTTTAAATGCCTACAAACAGAAACTTAAATAAATAAAAGACTGGTGCTTTGCCATTAACAACACTCAGCTGCTCTCGACCTGTCTGGAGTATTCTAGTTTTTCTGCTTAAAATGAGTATTTCTTTCCTTGATTTCCATTCAGTTTTTCGAACTGGGAATCTAAATGGCTAAGGCAGCTGTGTTTGTTTCTCCAAGTTGGTCATCCTGTGGATCAGTTTGCCATCACTGGTTTAATTAATTTGGTGAGAAATGGTGGGGACATGGAGTAGGGGGGCAGCCACATGATTCAAAATCTCTTCTTGGGAAGCAAGGGGGAGACATATTTCTTTCAACCACAGAGGGTGAGCAAGAGACAGCCAGAGTAAACATGTTTGGGGCCTTTCTCTTTTTAATTGAACCACTTACATACACATTAATTTTCACCTGGGAACATGATAACTTTGCTTGACATCTCACATTGGGGCACATGAGAGAAACAGAGAAATTGACCTGTCTAGAAATTCAGAGAAACAGCTAGAACCCCCTGATATCTGGACAGGATACTTTTGAGACTCAAGAAGACAGTCAGAGCCCACTGTGGTCTATATGTCAACAAGTTTGTATACCTTAGGATTAGGTCTGTGCAAACAACTTGATAGATGTTTTTATTTAGTTATTTAATTATTTAATTAATAATTATTTATTTAATTATTCTGTAGAATTCAGGTAAATATGCGTTATTTCAGACTATGCTTCTCTTCCCTTCTGCCAATTGCAACACTCTGATGGCTTTGTTTTCTCAAATCTTGCTAACATAAAAATGACTTTTTATGGGTACAGTTCAGTAGATCTATATAATTTTCTCTTCATAGCTTTTGTATCTGGTTGGAAAAGGCCTATATGATGCCAGCATTTCCATATCTCAGTATGACAGATTTTTTTTCTGCACACATTCTACTGTGAATCCTTTTGAGACATAGCAAAGACTTGTGAAAATGTGAAGATGTTGTAGCCACTGGTCTTCTCTCTTTATGACAAATAATTTTCCACTTCTTCCATGGTGAGAAATTCTAATACTACATTGTCTGTATCCCTTTGAGAAAAATCAGTGGCTGGCTTTTTGAGGCCAGATTAGAATAATGATAATTATTAAATTATCTCAAATATGTTCAACAATGAAGTAACGAAAAATGTACCTGAAAGGGTAAAGGTGAAACATCCAGAAATAAAAACATTGCATTGGGGGAAAGGGGGGGGGAGGAGATGAATTCGGAGATTGGGATTGACATATATACACTAATATGTATAAATAGATAACTAATAAGAACCTGCTGTATAAAAAATAAATTAAAAAAATAAAATTCAAATGAAAAAATAAAATAAAATAAAAACATGGCATTTTGTATCCAGGGACCGGAGCTGAGTCCCATCTGTGACATTAATGCTGTTTTTTGGACATAGTCACCTAAAACTTCTGTAAAATTGAGCTGAATTGGTTCTGTAAACTATAGAATGTTAGAGCTTATTATATGAGTATATATGCATATATGTATATATGTGTGTATATAAAAGAATGTGTGTATATATGTGTATATATAGTGGGTGTTATGTATATAATTTACCATCAGAAAACTCAAACTTTATATATGATTGCTTTGTAAGCTCAGGCTCTCTCTTTGGAAGACCCATGACTATGTGCTAAGGACTTTGAAACTCAGGCCTCAGTCAATGTCCATTAATCCATCCATCCATCTGTCTACCTATTCAGTCTCCCCTGCACTTTAAGATCTTAGACAGTGACATGGTGAGGTCTGATATCTGAGGTGAGAGGAAATAAGAAATCATTCCAGTTCTATTTTGTTGTTGTTATTTGTCTATTTGTTCCTCATTTTAAGTCCTTGTTTTCATTTTATGGAAGGGATGTTAGGTAATGTGTCCCTTAGAGGCAGTAGCATGTATCCTTATCTATCCCCAGGAACTAATGGGGTACTCAAAAGTATTTGACAGCATGAATGCATGAACATATGTATGAATGTACTTAAGAGACTAAAATTCTGAAAGCTTCTCTATGATCCACGCCCTTTGAAAAGCTCCTGTCCAAGGTTTATTATGAAAGATAAAACCAGGGACTTGAAGAGTGGAATATTTTTTATTCCTCTTTTGTTCAAACTTCACTATGTTTGGGCAGTGAAGGACAATGAAAAGAGGAGAAAGGAGAAGAAAGGAAAAGATGGAGGAATTGGGTAAAACACTCTGGAATGCTGCATGCATGGTAAAAAAAAGGAAAAAAGTTCAAGACTCCAGATAGTCATCAGAGTGGCATTACCACTAGCTCTCTCAAGGCTTCTACCCCCATCACTTCAAATCCAAATCTCTTCTCTTTTAAGAATAATGACAATGTTGTACTGATGACATGGATGAAGACTAATCCAGTTTAAATATCAATTTTTCAAAGAAATTTTAAATTAAAAACAATTCTATCCAAATTCCTCATTCCCATGGCTAGTTAAACATTTCCTAGTTCTAAATTATAGCACAGGAGAGAGCAATATTTATAGCTGACTTTGTCATTGTGGGAACACATGTAACCTCAGCCTCAGTGGATGCTGGGACTTGAAAGGCAAGCTGGCATAAGGGAACTGGAGGGAAATGTGAACCAGGCTACTTGTGGTTGTTTTTGCAAAGGCATTTAGCTTTTAGGTCATTTTTATTGCAATTAGCATCCAGTTACAGTGATGTGACCATGGGGAACTTAAGAACTGAGCATTGCCATTTGATTTTATTATTGTTGCCTATATGTTGTAAAATGGATGAGTTTGACGCCTAGACCTTTCAGTACATGATTTCTTTTGGAGGCATGATAGTCTCAGATCCTTTCATATATGCCATCTAGTCATCCTCATTCAGCCATTTGGTGGAAGTCTATAAAATTATAAGAGATGGAGACAAATGAAATACACATGGATTTTAAAAGCTGCACCTAATTACTCATGAATATCTCCCCAGAGGTCTCTTTTTAGTAGCACAAGAAATATCTCTTTTAGGCTTCTGGACAATAGTAGCCATTACAGTCCCTTATAGGGTAAAATTAGAACTTAGGTAAAATTTGGTCATTTTATAGGATCCTAAGGAGACTATGATGTTTCTGGTTATCAAAGAAGATTCTGCAAATCATCTATGCTGTTGACACCATGACATTTTAGATCCTGAAATGTAGCTAGACTCACTGCTGCTATAAATCTAGCAAACTGAAATATTTTCAGAGGTAAAAAATACAAGAAGAAATAGTTTCCAAATCTAAAAGTAACAAAATTTGACAATTTCTACCAAGAGAAAATTAACAAAATAAATGAGACATTTTGTTTGATCTTGATCATAACATGAAGAATGCTGCCCCTGAGAAAAAGTGGCTTGAATTCCCCTCTTTAATTGCTCAGCAAATAGAAAATGTTTGTGAGCAGTCAAGGAATAATAGCAATTAAAAATTAATCCTAGCACTTAAATAAGACCTGACCAAAACCTGCTACTGGAAATCCAGGACTTCCCTTTTAAAATCCTTCTTTTCAAAGGTTAATTTCAACAGACAGTTGGATTCTAAGCATTCCTTTGCAGAAATATTTCGATTAAAGATAGGAATTTGTGCCTTTGGCTGAATTAACCCTGACATTTCGAAATTAAATTCATAGTAACAGGAATAGCTCTTTCTACCCTGGAACATATCAAACCCGGAGTCAAATCCTGGTTTAAATCTAACACCCTCTAGTAATTCCAAAACCTTCCCAAGCCATCTCTTTGAGAGACACATGGAGGCAAAAATAAGAATGCATTTTAGGCAATAATTTGCCAAAAGTTCAGCAAGTTGGAAAGATCTTGAAACCCCTCAAAACCTAGATGAAAACATTTCTGAAATAGAGCCTTGTGCCACCAAAACGTCTAGATGTCCAGTTAGACACATTAGCTATTGCAGTTGAGTCAGCAGTAGTGGTTTCTAAAAATGCAACTGCAAAAGAGTTTTGTTAGGCCTCATGAATCTAAGATTCTATTAAAGTCTGTCCAATTTGTTGTGCTCAAGGGGTACCAAAATACTACACTGTTAATTTGCCTTAACCTTTTTGTAATTTGAGGAGTAATTTGGTTTGTTTTCATTCATCAGAATCCCAGCAAACCCTAAATGACAAAATGTTACAGAGGCCAGGTCAAATCTGGCAGGTTTAGAGCATGATGATAAATGAGAGATACCTCCTAGCTACCCAATGAGTGTGTGTATCTGTGAAAACTATATCATATGAACCTTTGAGGTCACTGAGCCCAAATCACGGCCAAATCCCGTGATCCCCTCGACAGCAACACTTGACCTATTGTTTCGAAGTCTATGCTTAGATACCTCAAGTGATTCATTGTACCTTGGCAGAGCAGAGAATATTAATATTAGTTAATAAAGGTAAGTTTTATTTGCTCATTTATGTTGAGCTGAAATCTTCCCCCTGCTAACTTCCATCCTATAAATGGAAGAAAATAAATGGTGTATAGTTTTCAAAAATACAAGCAATGGTCTTTTGTGCTTGCTCCTTCTCAGACTTCTTACAGAATTGCTTAATTTGCATATTTACAGAATCCATTAAAAGCAATGCCAGATGTTGATAGGAAGAACAGCATGGCAATGCATCTCAAAGGTAGAGAGTGATCAATTTTGGCAATATGCATGGTGCTTGGAAGCATAGCATGTGGGGCAAGACCACCCCATTTTGAATCCCAGCTCCGCCCCTTACTAGCTGTGTATGTTCTGATGAGTTACTTAACCTCACTGTGCTTCAATAAAATGGAGCTATTACTATCTACCTCATAGTGTTGGGAGGATCAAAAGAGCCATCTCTAAACTATTTAGAATCCACACCTTGCTTATAAAAGTAATACTTTGGCTCAATGTGAAGAAAAGTGGTAATAATCAAAAAAGAAAAGTAGATTTCCTGGCACAGATACAAATATGAACAGAAGTGGGATACCTGCTTTTTAGGATTGAGTGTGTAGTCCTGCATGATGTACCTGTCTGATTTAAGATTGAATTAAGGCATCTCCCAAATTTAAGATCTCAATCTAACTATAATAATTCAAAGCAAATTCATGGAAGATCAGGCTTATAACACTTGTCCTGTAAAGATTTAAAATATGTAAGGATTGGCAACAATGATACCTTATATAGCTAACGTTTCACCTCATGCTTTAGGCCTTCTTTGTTTGGACTTTGTGACCATTCAGACATTGAAAAATCCCTGTTGATGGGAAAGAATGGCTTGCAGAGCCAATGAAGAGTCACAGTGCACGTACTTCATGAGATTCTCATTAGGAAGCTCATGGTGCCTTCATCTGGGAATGGTATATGGCCACATCTGTTCACACCAGCAGGCCTGGCAGCTATAAAATTAAATGTTCTGAAAGAAACAAAGCTTCGTTTCCTTAAGCATATACTATAATTCATCAACTTTGCCACTAATTTTGGCTTTTTTTCCTTCCCAGAATACAAAAATAGCAATAATATTATTAATAAAGATATTCCAAACTGTCCTTTATTTTTCATGCCACTTTGGCAGAATCTGTGGACATCCTCTTTCAACAACTTGTCTAGAACTCTCAGCATTTTCAACTGATTTAACGCTCCCACACTAGGCCTTTGTGGTGTCATCAGGCTGATTTCTTTTCCTTGCAGCTGCATTTCCAAATAATTCCATCCATTCACTGGATTCCACATGTGGCTTCTGATTTCTCAGGTTTGGAAATAGGCCTCCCATGAATGAGATAATGAAGGCTCCCATGGCTGGCTGCAAGGTTCCCTTTTAACAGTGGATTCTTAAGACTCTAAAATATTCTTCAGCATTTGGCATAGCAGACAGTCTACAGCAGCTATCTGGCTTTCTAATAAGCAGAACAGGTTGTTTCAAGGCAAGAAGGAGCTGTGGTCTGAGGATGGGTGTGAAGTTTATTTTCCATCTGTTACTGAGAGATGTGTGAGTACCTGAATGGGCATGAAAAGTTACCTCCTGCAGCTTTTCTACTGAGTTACCAGTCAGTAACCTTTTTCTAGTGAAAGGTATTATAAATTAGGAATGTGTTCTTAATTTTCTATGGTTTATTTTCTTCTCTTATGCCTGTCAAGACAGAACCTTGGACCTTATAACTTGTATAGTATCATTAGAGGAGATACAAATGATGAAGGTTCCAGATTAATCCCTCTTCTTAGAAACCAGACAGAAGGAAGGCAATCTGCAGCAAGCCAACCTCAATTTCTAGACAAAATGAAGTTCATCTGAATTCTTATTCTCCAAATGGCTGCATTTAGCAGTACAATAAGACATGCCTGTGGTACCCACAGCTACATCCCTTTAGAATCATTGCTGCAATTTATATTCACCAAGAGGCACTCAAGGATGCTATATGAGGTTCTGTTTTTAACAAGGCCAAGATTAATACTACCAAGATTAAAGGTCATGAAAAAGAAACATTGGATGTTGAAAAGCCACACACAACCCAAGATCCCTGGTCTGAGGGAGTGTGATGTAAGTCTATTTAGCAATGCAGTTTTATGTTTTGGTTTGTCTTCAAATTTAGCATAATACTCCATGTGAGTAGAATAATCTTTCACCAAATAATGCCCAGTAATTTTCTTGATTCTCATTAGTTCCTCTGTTGTCACTTGTTCATCCTTTTTGTCTTTATACTGCAGGTCTGTCCCTGGGCTCAGGTGAAGATTATGAAATAACAAAATTTCCCCTGTGAAAATCCCCCAAGCAAATCTGAGAAAATATTTAAAAGAAAAATGAGTCATATTATGAAAATTGGTTAGTTATAACTGGTAAAATAATTCATTTAGAGAAATAATGTTGTGATGGTTGGTTGGTCAGTAACTAGCTCCATCCACAAAAGCCTACCTTTTATATTTCCAAATGATCAATACTTCAGTAATTCATCCAATCAAAAACTAGTTATTGAGTACTTGTGGTGGGCCAGGCACTGTGCTGAGCTCTGAGGACTCTATAATGAGTAAAACATTGCCACTGTCCTCAAAAAATTTACAGTTTACTGGGGAGACAACAAGCACCAGACAACTGGGGGATAATAAGGTAAACTGTGTTTCAGAGGCAGATTCAAAATCTGAATCTTCTCTTCTTATCTTTATGGCATGGTTAATCAAAATGAGTCTTTATTTCCTGGCCCAAGCCATTGATTTTTAGAGAAAATGGAGAACAAACTTGTGAGACTGTTAGCCTTTGCTGGTGACCTTCAAGGATCATTGAGAATGGGAATATTATTAGAAGACTCAGGACAGGGAAATATCTTCAGGTTTTCAAAAAGACTAAGGTGTCATTTCTATAAAATATTAACTAGTAAGGTGATGCCAATCTCAATTAAGGTTTTAGGAAGCATTATTGAAGAAATAGTTGGTGAGCACCTAGAAGTAAAAGCAGGGATTACTAGGAGTTCACCAAAAAGTGATGAATTCCTATTTTGATAGGGTTACTTGGTTAACAGAATAGAGAAAAGCAATTGATGGAAATCTAAATTTAACCAAGACAGCTGACAAAATCTATCATTATAACATTGTGTATAAACAAACGATGGGATAATATGGTACTGTTTAAAGTACAGTTAATTCAATTGAATCAACTTTTTAAAAAAATCAAAGTCTCTAAGCTTATAACGGGGTTCTGTCCTAGCCAATGCTTATCATGACTTGGAGAAGATATAGAAGGTATGCTCATCAAATTTGAGGATGAAGAAAATCAAATATCGAGGGTTAGAGAGTATCAAATGACAGACTCAGGAGCTCCAAAGATTTTCACAGGCTGTAAGGAAACAGACAGATCAAAGCTATTAGAAAGAAGATGAACGATGTGGATAACAGATTAAAATTGTCTAACAAGGATAATGTTATTCTCAAAGTAGAAGCTGTAATAAGTGTAAAAAGAAATATGTGTAGAGCTAAATTTTATAGCTCATTTTTTGAAACAGGGAGCTAAACTTTTCTTTACATTGTGTGCCAGGAAAAACTGAAGCAGAAAGTTGGACATTGAAACACATTCTAATTGCTGAATGTCAAGGTTAATTTCAAGAGAATTTTAGATATCAAAACATATTCTAGTTACTGAATTTCAAAAAATTAAGTCATCTTCAAGTGGGAAGAATCAGGCTGGCTCAGTTTTCTCTCTAGTGATGCTTACTTCTCAAAGACAAAGGATACTTGTCCCAAATTTGAGAAAATGATAGTGACCCAAGAATCTTAATGTCAGCCAAATTGTTGAGAAAGAATAAAGGCAGAACCTTCATTCTGAGACATGAATGATGTTAAGAAAACTCACACCTCTGAGTTCTCCTTGAAAATAAAATATCCAAATAAAGGATAATTTAAAATAAAGAACTCTACTTGGGAATGTATGAAGAAAGGACTGAGATTGAGCATTGAATTCATTTAAACATAAAACCTATGAATAATACATTGGTGGATGAAGAATAGAATATAAATGTTATAAACTCTTTAGACTTTAAGAAAATAGTTTATAAACATTTGGAATTAGGGAAAAGATACATAATTGTAAATTGAATAATCTATGTTATTTTTTAAATGTTTTAGATCTATTTTTGTTAGTTTTTGTTTTTAATTAATGGCCTTTTTAAAAAAAATAGTTTTAGGTTTACAGAAACACTGAGCAGAAAGTACAGAGTGCCTCATATACCCCTCCCCTTAAACACAGTTTCCTCTATTTTTAACATCTTGTATTAGTGTGGTTCATTTGTGACAACTGAGCCAACATTGATAGATTATTATTAACTAAAGTCTGTAATTTACATATGAATTCACTCTTGGTGTACATTCTATGGGTATTGATAAATGTATAATGACATGTATCCACCATTAAAGGACATATAGAATAGTTTTATTGCCCTTAAAATCTCCTGTGCTCCATCTATTCTTCCCTCCACGCTCCATCCCCTGGCTCACTTTACAAATACTGATCTTTTTAATGTTCCATAGTTTTGCCTTTTCACATAATTTAAAGCAGTAATTTAATTGATACTGTCTACAATTGAAACATATAGTAAAAAATTCATATGACTCCATCCCTAAGAGTTTTCATTTCTTTTTCTTAACTTTAGAAAAAATTGTCTCCCAGCTGAACCAAGATGGCGGAATAGAAGGACATGCTCTCGCTCCTCTGGTGGGAACACCAGAATCACAACTAGCTGCTGGACAGTCATAGAGAGGAGGACATTGGAACCCACCAAAAAAGATGACCCACATCAAAAGACAAAGGAGAAGCCACAGTGAGATGGTAGGAGGGCCACAATCACAGTAAAATCAAATCCCATAACTGCTGGGTGGGTGACTCACAAACTGGACAACACTTATACCACAGAAGTCCACCCAATGGAGTGAAGGTTCTGAGTCCCACGTCAGGCTTCCCAACCTGGGGGTCCGGCAAAGGGAGGAGGAATTCCTAGAGAATCCAACTTTGAAGGCTAGTGGGATTTGATTGCAGAAATTCAACAGAACTGAGGGAAACAGAGACTCCACTCTTGGAGGGCACACACAAAGTAGTGTGTGCATAGGGACCCAGGGGAAGGAGCAGTGACCCCAGGGGAGACTGAACCAGACCTACCTTCCAGTGCTGGAGGGTCTCCTGCAGAGGAGGGGGGTGGCTGTGGCTCACTGTGGGGACAAGGACACTGGCAGCAGAAGTTCTGGGAAGTACTCCTTGGTGTGAGCCCTCCCGGAGTCAGTCATTAGCCCCACCAAAGAGCCGGGTAGGCTCCAGTGTCTCAGGCCAAACAACCAACAGGAGAGAACCCAGCCCCACCCATCAGCAGAGAAGGGGATTAAAGTTTTACTGACCTCTGCCCAGCAGAGAAACAGTCAGCTCTACCGACCACCAGTCCCTCCTATCAGGAAACTTGCACAAGCCTCTTAGATAGCCTCATCCACCAGAGGGCAGACAGTAGAAGCAAGAAGAACTACAATCCTGCAGCCTGTGGAACAAAAACCACATTCACAGAAACACAGACAAGATGAAAAGGCAGAGGGCTATATACCAGATGAAGGAACAAGATAAAACTGCAGAAAAACAACTAAATGAGGTGGAGATAGGCAACGTTCTCAAAAAAGAATTCAGAATAATAATAGTGAAGATGATCCAGGACCTCAGAAAATGAATGGAGTCAAAGAATGAGAAGATGCAAGAAATGTTTAACAAAGACCTAGAAGAATTAAAGAACAAACAAACAGAGATGAAAAATACAATAACTGAAATGAAAACTACACTAGAAGGAATCAATAGCAGAATTGAAAAAGTGACCTGGAAGACAGAATGGTGGAATTCACTGCTGCGGAACAGAATAAAGAAAAAAGAATGAAAAGAAATGAAGACAGCCTAAGAGACCTCTGGGACAACATTAAACACAAGAACATTCGCATTATAGGGGTATCAGAAGGAGAAGTGAGAGAGAAAAACCAGAGAAAATATTTGAAGAGATAATAGTCGAAAACTTCCCTAACATGGGAAAGGAAATAGCCACCCAAGTCCAGGAAGCACAGAGAGTCCCATACAGGATAAACCCAAGGAGAAACATGCCGAGACACATAGTAATCAAATTGGCAAAAATTAAAGACAAAGAAAAATTATTGAAAGCAGCAAGGGAAAAATGAAAAATAACATACAAGGGAATTCCCATAAGGTTAAAAGCTGATTTCTCAATAGAAACTCTAAAGGCAGAAGGGAGAGTCATGATATACTTAAAGTGATGAAAGGGAAGAAGAACCTACAACCAAGATTACTCTACCTGGCAAGGATCTCATTGAGATTTGATGGAGAAATTAAAACCTTACAGACAAGCAAAAGCTGAGAGAATTCAGCACCACCAAACCAGCTCTACAATAAATGCTAAAGGAACTTCTCTAATTGGGAAACACAAGAGAAGAAAAGGACCTACAAAAACAAATGAAGAATAATTAAGAAACTTGTCTTAGGAACATACATATCGATAATTACCTTAAACCTGAATGGATTAAATGCTCCAACCAAAAGACACAGGCTTGCTGAATGGATACAAAAACAAGACCCATATATATGCTGTTTACAAGAGACCTAATTCAGACCTAGGGACACATACAGACTGAAAGTGAGGGGATGGAAAAAGATATTCCATGCAAATGGAAATCAAAAGAAAGCTGGAATAGCAATACTCATATCAGATAAAATAGACTTTAAAATAAAGAATGTTACAAGAGACAAGGAAGGACATTACATAATGATCAAGGGATCAATCCAAGAAGAAGATATAACAATTATAAATATATATGTACCCAACATAGGAACACTTCAATACATAAGGCAACTGCTAACAGCTATAAAAGGGGAAACTGACAGTAACACAGTAATAGTGGGGGACTTTAACACCTCACTTATACCAAAGGACAGATCATCCAAAATGAAAATAAATAAGGAAACAGAAGCTTTAAATGACACAATAGACTGAATAGATTTAATTGATATTTATAGGACATTCCATCCAAAAACAGCAGATTACACTTTCTTCTCAAGTGCGCATGGAACATTCTCTAGGATACATCACATCTTGGGTCACAAATCAAGCCTCAGTAAATTTAAGACAATTGAAATCATATCAAGCATCTTTTCTGACCACAACGCTATGAGATTAGAAATTAATTACAGGGGAAAAAAACACAAACACACGGAGGCTAAACAATATGTTACTAAATAACCAAGAGATCACTGAAGAAATCAAAGATGAAATAAAAAAATACCTACAGACAAATGACAATGAAAATACGACTATCCAAAACCTATGGGATGTGGCAAAAGCAGTTCTAAGAGGGAAGTTTATAGCTATACAAGCCTACCTCAAGAAACAAGGAAAATCTCAAATAAACAATCTAACCTTACACCTAAAGGAACTAGAGAAGAAGACAAACAAAACCCAAAGTTAGCAGAAGGAAAGAAATCATAAAGATCAGAGCAGAAATAAATGAAATAGAAACAAAGAAAACAATAGCAAAGATCAGTAAAACTAAAAGCTGGTTCTTTAAGAAGTTGAACAAAATTCATAAACCATTAGCCAGACTCATCAAGAAAAAGAGGGAGAGGACTCAAATCAATAAAATTAGAAGTGAAGAAGGGGAAGTTACAACACACACCACAGAAATACAAAGCCTCCTAAGAGGCTACTACAAGCAACTCTATGCCAATAAAATGGACAACCCTGGAAGAAATGGACAAATTCTTAAAAGGTGTAACCTTCCAAGACTGAACCAGGAAGAAATAGAAAATATGAACAGACCAATCACAAGTAATGACATTGAAACTGTGATTAAAAATATTCCAACAAACAAAAGTCCAGGACCAGATGGCTTCACAGGTGAATTCTATCAAACATTTAGAGAAGAGCTAACACCCATCCTTCTTAAACTCTTGCAAAAACTTCTTCCAAAAACAGGAACACTCCCAAACTCATTCTGAGGCCACCATCACCCTGATACCTAAACCAGACAAACATACTACAAAAAAACAAAATTACAGACCAATATCACTGATGAATATAGATGCAAAAATCCTCAACAAAATACTAGAATCCAACAACACATTAAAAGGATCATACACCATGATCAAGTGGGATTTATCCTAAGGATGCAAGGATTCTTCAATAGACGCAAAACAGTCAATGTGATACACCATATTAACAAATTAAAGAATAAAAACCATATTATCATTTCAATAGATGCAGAAAAGCTTTTGACAAAATTCAACACCCATTTATGATAAAAACTCTCCAGAAAGTGAGGTAGAGGGAACCTACCTCAACATAATAAAGGCCATATACGACAAACCCACAGCAAACCTCATTCTCAATGGATAAAAATTGAAAGCATTGCCTCTAAGATCAGGAACAAGAGAAGGATGTCCACTCTTACCGCTATGATTCAACATAGTTTTGGAAGTCTTAGCCACGGCAATCAGAGAAGAAAAAGAAGTAAAAGGAAGACAAATAGGAAAAGAAGAAGTAAAACTGTCACTGTTTTCAGATGACATTATACTATACATAGAGATTCCTAAAGATACCACCAGAAAACTACTAGAGCTCATCAATGAATTTGGTAAAGTTGCAGGATACAAAATTAATGCACGGAAATATCTTACATTCCTATACACTAATGATGAAAAATCTGAAAGAGAAATTATGGAAACACTCCCATTTACCATGGCAACAAAAAGAATAAAATACCTAGGAATAAACCTACCTAGGGAGACAAAAGACCTGTTTGCAGAAAACTATAAGACACTGATGAAAGAAATTAATGATGATACCAAAAGATGGAGAAATATACCATGTTCTTGGATTGGAAGAATCAATATTGTGAAAATGACTATACTACCCAAAGCAATCTACAGATTCAGTGCAATCCCTATCAAATTACCAATGGTATTTTTTTATGGAACTAGAACAAAAAGTCTTAAAATTTGTATGGACACAAAAAAGACCCCAAATAGCCAAAGCAGTCATGAGGGGGAAAATACGGAGCTGGAGGAATCAGACTCCCTGACTTCAGACTATACTACAAAGCTACAGCAATCAAGACGATATGGTACTGGCACAAAAACAGAAACATAGATAAATGGAATAAGGTAGAAAGCTCAGAGGTAAACCCATCCACCTATGGTCAACTAATCTATGACAAAGGAGGCAAGGATATACAATGGAGAAATGGCAGTCTCTTCAGTAAGTGGTGCTGGGAAAACTGGACAGCTAGATGTAAAAGAATGAAATTAGAACACTCCCTAACACCATACACAAAAATAAACTCAACATGGATTAGAGACCTAAATGTAAGACCAGACACTATAAAACTCTTAAAGGAAAACATAGGAAGAGCACTCTTTGACATAAATCATAGCAAGATCTTTTTTGATCCATCTCCTAGAGTAATGGAAATAAAACAAAAATAAACAAATGGGACCTAATGAAACTTAAAATCTTTTGTACAGCAAAGGAAACCATAAACAAGATGAAAAGACAACCCTCAGAATGGGAGAAAATATTTGCAAATGAATCAACAGACAAAGGATTAATGTCCAAAATATATAAACAGCTCATGCAGCTCAATATCAAAAAAACTAACAACCCAATACAAAAATGAGCAGAAGACATAAACAGGCATTTCTCTGAAGAAGACATACAGATGGCCAAGAAGCACATGAAAGCTGCTTAACATCACTAATTATTAGAGAAATGCAAATCAAGACTACATTGAGGTATCACCTCACACCAGTCAGAATGGCCATCATCAGAAAATCTACAGACAACAAATGCTGGAGAGGGTGTGGAGAAAAGGGAAACCTCTTGCACTGTTGGTGGGAATGTAAATTGATACAGCCACTATGGAGAACAGTATGGAGGTTCCTTAAAATACTAAAAATAGAATTACCATATGATCCAGCAATCCCACTATTGGGCATATACCCAGAGAAAACCATAATTCAAAAAGACACATGCACCCCAATGTTCATTGCAGCTCTATTTACAATAGCCAGCTCATGGAAGCAACCTAAATGCCCATCTATAGATGAATGGATAAAAAAGATGTGGTACATATATACAATGGAATATTACTCAGCCATAAAAAGGAACGAAATTTGGTCTTTTGTTGAGATGTGGATGGATCTAGAGACTGTCATACAGGGTGGAGTTCGTCAGAAAGAGAAAAACAAATATCGTTTATTAACGCATATATGTGGAACCTAGAAAAATGGTACAGATGAACTGGTTTGAAGGGCAGAAATTGAGACACAGATGTAGAGAACAAATGTATGGCCATCAAAGGGGGAAAGCGGCAGGGGGTGGGGTGGGGGGGGTGGGATGATGATTTGGGATATTGGGATTGACATGTATACAGGGATGTGTATAAAATTGATGACTAATAAGAACCTGCTGTATATTAAAAAAGTGCCTCCTTGATAAAATAAAAAAAAAGAAAAAATTGTCTTGCATAAAGAAATACTTATTTGAAGTTCACAATTAACTTCTTTTTGAATTATTTTCCTTTTTAAAGGTCAAAATATATTTTTATATTGTTAATTTTAAAATAGTATGCATAGTATGATTATATTTCTACTAATTTTTTTTCTGAATATATCTCGCTATTCATTTACCCAACTGCACATATACAGAGCTATATTTGGAATCATGTTTAACAAATATCATAACGTTGTTCCGGAGTATTGAGATTTTGGATAATTTGTAGCTGCTTTTTGGTGATTTATTTATATTTTTCATATATATGTCATGTGCATCTCTATTTTTGATAAGAATTATTATTTTTTAAAAGCAAATAAAATTTATTGAAATAAATGTAATGAGATTATGTAAAATTTTTAATTTGGGTCAAAAATGTATCTCATAGCTACAAGAAGTTTGGGGTTTTTGGGGGCTTGAGCCACTTGTTCTCCTTGAATGGCCCTGCAATAACTCTTTCTCTGCTCAAAAAAAAAGGAAGTGAAAGCTAAGAAGCTTAAAAAATACTTTTAGTATAGATAAAAGTGAGCTTAATGAGTGTACTTCAGAATGTAATAAAACAATAGACTGTATTAATAATGTCAAAATGAGGAAGTCCCTATGTGCTCTAACGACCACACCTGGAATTTCTGGATACAAATACAAATGTTTTCAGAGAAAGAACTAACAGGTAGATATTAACATGGAGAAACCATGGAGAGAAATAATTTGATTTGGTGATACAAAATCCTCCTGAAAGGATTCTCCACCATCAATGTCTAGGTACAAGTTGGCCCACATTTTGGCATGGATGTTGTGGTAAGAATTCCAGCTTCAGGTGGGTTATAAGAGTGAAAGATCTACATGTCTCCAAAATGTTATCAGTTTTAAGACCTAGGTTTGGAAACAAGCAGTGATGATGTGATGAGCGCAACTTTTCCACAATCAGATAAAGCCATTGAAAGCCATATTGATGCTACCTTGGGAATCATAACCAAGTGTGAACCACCAGCATTTCAGCAAGCAGTTGTTCGACTTCATCTCTCCAAATGTTTGGGAAGATTTTTCTTCCCAAGGGGTAGTGGTAGAAGAATGGGGAAAGACTATGTGCTAATTAAGATGTATATTTTTTGAAGGATGCTTTTATGATTGATGCAAAAAAAAACCATTGTGTTCATCCCAATATTTCTTCTTAGAGTCTCAAAATTCAAACTGAGGAAAAATTTAAAATGTGTGTGTACATAACATATGCAAGTATATGATTAAAGGGTAATGTTTGTGAAGCTAATTTGGAAATGTCTGCTTCTATGTCTCTATCTTCTACACCCAGTACCTCTTTCTGTCTAGATTGTGGAGCTTTATAGCTCAAAGCGGTCTTAGCAATCATTTAATCCAACCACTACATTAAACCAATGAGGAAAATGAGGCTCAGAAAGGTTAAGCAACTTTCTCAAAATCACATAATCTGTTCCTAACAGTGATGATCCTAAACATCAGTACTCTTGACTCCCAGCCCAGAGGTTTTTTTAGCTCATATCAGAGACTGAACTCTGTGCCTTTATGGTCCCTCTTCATATTGGCTTTCTGATATAGTACAATGCTTTGGGCAAAAGCCTTTTTCAGTACATACCTGTCACAGACATTTTGGATAAGCTACAATCTTTGTCATTCTCCTGTTTTTGTGTCTGTATACTAAAGTGAGGTCCTTGGGGTTCTTTGCAAAAACCATTCATCTTTCATCGCTCTCTGTTCAAGGAAACATATGATTTAAAGAAATACATGCGTTTTTTTTTTGTTTGTTTATTTATTTGCTTGAGAATATTGAGTAGAAGAGAGGAGCCTTTCATAGGTCAAGGTTCTGGTTTGCAAACAATAAGATCCATTCTGTCTGATTTAAGCAGGTTTAAGCAGTAAGGAATTTACTGCAGAATATTAATTAGCTCATATAATCTCCAGGAAGACTAGAGGCTTGTATGCTACACAATTTGTATGCTACACAACTAGAAACAATGAAGCCAGGAAAAATGCCTTTTAGACAAGAAACTATTCCAGTAAAAATCATGCTGCCACTGCACACCACTTAAACTCTCCATCAGCCAGGACTCTACTGCACAGGGAACAGAGATCCCATCCCTTTTCAACCATTAGAACCACGTTCATTGTGGTGAAAGGGCTCCCTTCAGGGGTCCCTGGAGCTTCCAGAGCAGTTAACTCTCATTTTCAGGAGGTATCCACAACAACTTCAAGACCTCTGCACAGAGGATGACTATTCAAAGCACAAAATAATGGAGCCTAAGAGACTGGTTCTGGGTCATGAAACCTCATCATGAGTTTCTCTTGATTCTTTGAAACCCCCTATTTGCAGCCTGAGTCAAATACCCAACCTGCAACCCTCTCAAGTGTGTTCCTTTCTCAGACCCATCACGTTCACAAAGGATGCCCTTTATGGTGCAATGGAAGGGCTTCTGTCTAGATGGGGTTCTGTCTTATTAATGGAGACGTTCACTAGCAGTGGTGTTGCATATGCATAAGAATTCAATAAAGTTTTTCTAATGACATTGTTTAGTTAAACAGGCACCTTTGTATTTTGTGGGGGTTGGGGGGCTGTATGTTGGTTAACCTGGAGCATATTTTCTAAATTAAAATAATAAGCATACTTTATAATTATCACTGTTGGTCATCCCAACTTTGATGAATTTACATTAAGTTCCTATCATTCATGGTTAGAGATGGTTTAAAAAATAATAGCTGAAAAAGCTTTTCTAAGGTCAATGAAGACTTCCTGGTCACAAAGTTCTCTTCTGAGGGAAAGTTAGGAGATCCACCAGAGATGATAACATCACAGTACTGTACATCAAGTGAGACTTGGAAATAATATAAAGGGATATGCTTATCCTGGGCTGGATTTTATTCAAACACCATGCAGATGACATATCTAAAATGTCTAAAATGATTCTCAGCAAAGAATGATGTAGATCTGAATGAATTCCAGATGGGAACAGGGTTTATTTACTGGACTCAGAAGCTGAAGAGAATTTAAATATATTTGCTCAAAAATTAAAAAGGTAGGAAAGGAAAAAGACAAGAAAAGATATATAGAGAGGAAAATTCTAGGGCTGAATTTGTAGATAATTTCTGCTGTGAACTAAGTATACATGTTTAAAAATCTGTCAACCACCTAATCACACAAACCTGTGTTTTAAACCTATTGTCTCCATTCAGTCACTTTTTGGCTGATTGATCTTTCAAAATTTGACCCAATCTCTAAAAGAATGTTTTGATTAGGAATACTAACCTCACTGGAAGATTACTTTGTTTTTTTTGTAAGTAGTCAGTTTCTTGAGCCTCTGGGAACACAAGATGAAGCTGAACTTAAAAAAAATCTTATCTATTCTGTTTGCTAATCCAATTTGTTAGAACTCATTCCATTCAACTGAGAATTTGGAAGCCTCATTATCAATGGTATTATCTCAGAACATAAGACAAAATTTCTGACATATAATTGAAATCCAGTATGCTCCACAGAGTGCCAGATACATTTTTGGATAGAAGAAAGAAATGAGTGGCAACAGTTGGTGAGGTAAATTCATTTCTGAATAAGTAATATATTTACCATCCATACACAAGTTTTGACATCAATTCATTACAAAAATATATCATCTCATAGCCCACAGGATTGCAAATGGAAATAGATTAATATAGATCCAGAAAGACATGAAAGGGCATTTGTACAGATATTGAATATGGCCGTTATTAAATAGTGTTTCTTTTTTTTAATATTTATTTATTTGGTTGTGCCCGGTCTTAGTTGCCGCAGGTGGGCTCCCCAGTTGTAACATGCAAACTCTTAGTTGTGGCATGCATGTGGGATCTAGCTCCTTGGCCAGGGATTGAACCTGGGCCCCCTGCACTGGGAGTGCAGAATCTTAACCACTGCACCACCAGGGAAGTCCCAATAGTGTGTTTCTATTATGTGATGTCATCAATGGGAGTTTGGAGGTGGATGGGCAATTGTTGGTTTGAATAATAGTAGAAACCTTATGGACAGTTTCCTGTTATTTGTGAGAGGCTTGAATTTTAAAGAGAACCTTGAATGAATATACAAGAGTGGAAAGATATTCCAAGTCTGACAGAGAAACCAAGAGTTGGCTCAGAAACACTTATAGCAGAAAATGCACATGTTAGTCAGCTTTGCTGCAATAACAAACTATCTCAGCAACTCACAAAGATTTATTTCTTGCTCTCATCACATATGGGCTATAGGCAGGCTTGGCTGGGCTTAGCTTCATGCATTTTCTCATCCTAGAACCCAGGCTAAAAAAGTAGTTATCACCTAGGAAGTGTTATTCTCATGGGGAGGAAGGTTGTGGAAGAGGGTGAGCAGAAACTTGTGATGCCTCTAAAGCCTCTGTTCAGAATGTACACACTGATATTTCTACCTACTTGGTCAAAGCAAGTCACATGGCCAAGCTCAAAGTCAATGGATGAGGATGCATATTCAACCCACTGGAAGGCACAGAAAAAGGTGTGGGTGAATAATTTTATCACAGGGAGGGAGAGAATAGTTGGGAATAATCTAATCTACCACAATGTATCGAGAAGAATTGTTTTAATAGGCCTGATGAGACAGGATGGGGCAGTAATAAGGGTTAGATTATCTAGGGATTTTTCCAAAACAATCTGGAAATACAGGAGAAGTTTGTCCTGGTTTGGAGAGCAACCTCGAGCAGGGTCAACTGGATACAATCATAGTTAGAAGTGGTGATTTGTCTTAGATACCTCAAGACTCTTCTTTCCTTTCCTCATCCCATCTTAAAACTTGCAGTCACTTTATAAGCTCCAAACTCACAGCATCAAATCTTACTTAGGATGAAGACCTATAAAAGTGAGACATTCACAATGGTCTTCAAACTTAGCATTTTGAGGTTCTCTCCAAATGACAGTATATATACAGTCACATTGACAAATTAAACATTTAACATAAATTGAACCATAGCTTGAGAGTTTTTACATTTTTTAACGTAATAGGGCCCTGAGAACAAAATGACCTGTCTCAACTTCTGATAGGCTCAGCCTAAGAATGTATCTGATACTGTACATCTAGTGGAAGAGTACTTTTTCAACAAAATTTTATAGGGTTACCCAGTGGATAGAAATGTTACATTCTGATTTAGGCAGCACAAGGGAAAGCCCAGAGTTACCTCCACTTTCAACTCCATTCTCCCCTGCTACATCTGAGGATCTGATGAAGCCCTATCAATTTTTGAAGCACTGCGGCAACACCACTGCTATAGGTTTCTGATAAGGCCTAATGAGTCACATCTTTTGGAACTTTTAAACAGTCTCCAGTTTGGTCAGAAAAGGGAACAGAGCTCTAAACCTGGAATACATGGCTCAATGGTTGATCAGGGAAGCATCTAGGAGCAGGAAGCATTTCTGCCATTCCAGGAATCATGCCACACAGGAGGCTACTACTCATAAGGTAAACTGTAATGCAAAGTACCAGAGAGGGAGTGAAGAAATCTCTGAAGTAGGAAAGAGAGAAGTATCTGTGCTTGATATAAGAGAAGGCAAAGAGGAAGGAGAGGTGGAGGAAATCAGAGCAGGGTTGGTAGTCTGATCAGCATGGAATGAAAAGGAGAAGGTTCTGACATTCCCACACTTAACAAATGTCGAACTCTTCAACTCAGCTCTCTATGCTTCCATGGGACGGATGCCTCTGTGATCCTCAGTTCAGCTGCTCAGTTAGTTCTCTGTATACAAATGATGGTGAGACATTCATATACAGGAAAGAGCATTCCAACTGGTGTATCTTATTTAAAATATAATCCTGCCTTTTATAATGGCACATAAATATCTATTTTTTTCTAGCATAAGAGAAGAAAGAAATATAAGCTTCTTAATCCTAGTCAGGTGTCCCATCAGTGCCCTACCAAACAATAACTTACTCAACCATTTATTTCATTAAGAATGGCTAGATTCATTTATTACAATTTATTGATCACTGTAATGAAGATGATGGCGATGTTAGCTAATATTTAGCTAATAATTATCAAGACACTTACTGTATGTTTAGTACTTTACATTGATTATCTCATTTAATCCTCACAATAACTGTGAGAGACAGGTATTATTATTATTATCTCCATGTATAGGCAAAGAGAGGTTAAAAGATGTCTCCATGACATATTACCACCAAGTGCTGAAGTGTGGATTTGAATTATACCGTCCCATGAAAGCTTTACAACAATGCTGTAAGATGAGTATTATTATTCTTATTTTACAGACAAGCAAGCTGAGGTAAGCAATTTAACCAAGATCCTGCAGCTAGCTAGTAAGTGGTAGAGCAGAAAGGTAAATCTGGAATTGCCTAACTTCAAAAGCCATGTTACAGGCTACGTATCAGTGTAAGTAAAATAATTTTACAGGGTAGAAGAATAATCATCAGTTTATATTTACATCTCTGCTCTGCCACATATTAGCTAGGTAATATTTAGCATCAACTTCCTCACCTGTAAAGTGAAGACAATGATATGCGTATTATACTTCAGGTTCTTGTGACAATTAATTTAAATAATGACATAATTCGAATGTTGGTGCGTTTAATGTTGTCCCAGAGGTCTCTGAGACTGTCCTCATTTCTTTTCATTCTTTTTTCTTTATTCGGCTCCTTGGCAGTTATTTCCACCTCACACTGGTCAGAATGGCCATCATCAAAAAATCTACAAACAATAAATGCTGGAGCGGGTATGGAGAAAAGGGAACCCTCCTACACTGTTGGTGGGAATGTAAACTGGTACAGCCACTATGGAGAGCAGTATGGAGGTTCCTTAAAAAACTAAAAATATAGCTACCATGTGATCCAGCAATCCCACTTCTGGGCATATATCAGAAGTAAACCATAATTCAAAAGGATGCATGCACCCCGATGTTCATTACAGCACTATTCACGATAGCCAGGTCATGGAAGCAACCTAAATGTCCATCAACAGAGGAATGGATAAAGAAGATGTGGTACATATATGCAATGGAATATTATTCAGCCATTAAAAGGAATGAAATAATGCCATTGGCAGTGACATGGGTGGACCTAGAGATTGTCATACAGAGGTGCAGTAAGTCAGAAAGAGAAACACAAATATAGTATAAAATAGCTTATATGTAGAATCCAGAAAAATGGTACAGATGAACTCATTTGCAAAGCAGAAATAGAGTCACAGATGTAGAAACCAGACTTGTGGTTACCAAGAAGGGAAGGAGGGTGTGGGATGAATTGGGAGATTGGGATTGACATATATACACTACTATATATAAAATAGATAACTAAATTATATTATTTAGAAAAAATATGCAGAGATCTGTAAATTGTTCAGTGTTACAGTAGTACAGACTCTCTGTCCAGAAAAAAGACTCAGTATCAATAGATGCAAATTATCTACCAATCAATAAAATATGATTAGCATTTTACTATTCATGAAATAATATGAACAATAAAAATCAAAGCCAAGAACTTCAATGCAAGATATATAAGAGAATAAAAGAAAATATACCAAATATAGACGTTGATTGTCTTTGGTTGTAAACTAAGGGTGATTTTCTTTTGCCCCTCTTCATGCTTCCCTTGTATTCTCCAAGATTTTTTATTATGAATATGCATTCTTGTAGTCATAAACAAAAACTTAATATGCTTCATTAAAAAATTATTGCAAAGCCTCAAAAAACAAACAAACAAATAAATAAAGACATAAAGTCTTGCTACAAACTAAGCCCTTTATAAGTGTTAGCTGTCTCTCTTCCTAACATTATTCTCCCCCACTACTGTCCCCTACTACATATGTTAATTTACTCTCACAAGATTCCACCAAGCAGATGTGCTTGACATCTCTGCATATAATTTTAAGTTACTTCTCTGGGTCCTTCTCCAAGGCATGTAATAGCAGTTTGGAAAGCCCTGATCTTTAGAAGGGCTGCATATTATTTTTTTCCAATATTCAAAAACATATGTGAATACCACAGAAAAATTATTTTCAGTACTAACAATGTTACAACATAGGAAACCACACCTGTATACCATTAGATTGGAATGAAACTTATCAGAATCAGAATTCCTGTGGATTCCTGTGACCCATTAAATAATGGGTACTTAGACGTTTTCCTAGCTGGTATTGTACTCTCTCTGACACAACTGTCAAGTTATGCCAAGTTGTGTAGACACAACTTATCTTAATGTTTATCTCAGATGAAAATATTTGACTTTTAGCAGTCTCAGTCTGAAATAAAGCAAAAGAAAACAAGTACATACACACACACACACACATAATTTATAGGTTTAAATAAAACCCTAAAATTACTCTGAGAGCTCATAAACAAGAGTGATGAATGATCCATGAGTCATTACAGAGGTCATTTTGGCTGAACCAGGACCATGTAATTAATTTTAAGAAGAAATAGCTCTTGAACATAAAAAAATATGAGGAATAAATATTAACTGTGTGCAATCAGAGACATCTCTGAAGTTTTCAGTTTGATTTAGTGTCATCCCTTATTATCTACATATAGGGCCTTAATCTCCTCAATTAAGGATTATCATTCTTCATTCAAGAATTGTATTCAACAGAAGCACTGGGGAATCATTAGCTCAATAAAATAATTGTCATGTATATGGGACTTAATGAATAAAAGGAGATATTCATTAATCTCTTTTTGAGCATCAGTTATATGCAAGAACTGTGCTGAATCCTAGGCATACAAAAACAAACAAAGCATCATCTTCCCCCAAGAAATGTACAATCTAGTGGGAAATTCAAATGCATAAATTGATTATTACAACATATAAAGTGCTCACCTAATAGACCTAGGCACAATGAGCACCCAGACCATGTCACAGCCATCAAGTGGTTGAAACATAAAACAGAGCTTGCTGCTGACAACTTTACTAGCAGAGAAGTGGCAGAACCACATGATCCTCTAGGTTCTAGTTGTGTTGTGGGGTGATGTGCCTAGGTCAGACCATGGGAGTCTGCCCCTGAAACACTCTTCATATTTATAAAGGGAGGGGCTCTCTAGGTGACTAGGTAACAGTGGGCTATTGTATAAGGGAATGGCCTTGTTATAAAGGAGCAGCATACAAAGATTGGGCACTACATCCATCTGTTCTTCAGGAGAGTTACTCATACTTGCTAAGCCAGCAACTTGCCAAACTACAAAGGAGAAGACTATTAACCTCAAGGGCCATCTGAAATTGCTTCTTGTTCTGGAAGTGCAGAGAAAAGCATGGAGATTCAGACAAGGCTTCCTGGAGGAGGATGTTGGTATTGAGTTTTGAAGGAGTTAGCAAAATGAGGAAGGGGAAGATCATTCTGGTAAAGAGAAGAGCAAGTAAGAAGGAATAGCATGAAGGACACAGCATAGCATATTCCTGGAACTGCAAATGGTCCAGCATGGTTGGATAAGAGTTAGTAGTGAAGCTACAAGGTAAGTGGATGCCAGACCAGTGCATCACGCAGTTTCTAATAGCTCAAAACAATGAGGAATTTACCTGCATTTATTCTTTCTATTTAGCCTTTATTTGCTGATGTTGGGGAAAAGGGATCACTGAATAACCAAGTAAGCAAAGATGACAAATCCTGCCTCTTAAGTTTAAAAGCCACTGGTCTAGGTGTAAACAAGAAATATTCAGATGCATATGTACAGACAGAATATTCCTGTTCCTTATCTAGATAAAAACTCTTTGCTAGGGGAAAGGGAGAGGAGAGAGACCAAGTAGAGAGAAGAAACTTTCAACCCTCAAGAAGATACCAGGAGGGTCCAGAGACAAGGAACTCAGTGGATGTAAAACAGAACTGAGAGTCCAACCTAACTATTCAGGGTTGCAGTGACCTGAATCTTTTGTTTCCATCTAATGAGAGCTGCCAATCAACAGTATCCCATCACCCATTGATTGTACAGTAGGAGTAAAGCCCTCTTGTACCCTAAGGCTATGCTTGACTCTTCAAATAGCTCACACCTTTAAGACAACTGCACTTTTAAGAGCTTGGGATATTATAATTTCTAGGTCTCAGTACTCCCAGAGAGATGGGGATGGTATGGAAAGGAGAGTGTTTCCAATGGTCAAAGTGGAACTAAATATGTGGTAGTGTAACAGAGAAGAACAAAACTGACTCCATATTGGATCTGTTTCTTTAGCTCTAATCCCTGTGCTCTGTTGCCTGAGCTTAGTCATGCTGGCTCTGCACTTTTGTAGAAGAACGTTGCCTAGAGCCTGAAATATATATGATACCTCATTCTCAGGGCTCTGGCCTTTAAAGGTATAATAATTTTCCATTCATATAGTAATAAAAAGTTTCAGAACAGAAAATAATTTTTTGTTGGAGGTTTATAGCATGGACGGCTGCAAGAACAAAGGATTCCAGCACAAAGAAGTTTGCAACAACCAGCTTCACTGCCTCCCCTTTTAGTATAAAAGAAGCCTGAATTCTAACTCTGATAAGGTGGTTCTTTGGGACACGAGTCCACCATCTTCTCAGTCTGTTGGCTTTCCAGCTAAAGTCACTATTCCTTGCCTCAACACTTCATCTCTTGATTTATTGGCCTGTTGTGGGGTGACCAGTAGAGCTTGGACTCAGTAACAGTAGAATATCAGATACAGAGAGTCCATGAGAGGCTGTGGTAAGTTGGAAAGACTAACGTGTTTATTTTACAGAGTGAAATATCCAAAGTAAGGCAGGTATAGACAACTATAAGGAAGAACAACCATGGTATGAAATCATGACCAAAACAAACAAGACTCTAGAAATCCTTTAATACCTGTAAAAATCTGCATTGCAAAGCCCTCTTTTTATTTATTTGTTAAAAACACTGTAAAACAACAAGAATTTTTTCTTTAGAAGCCTGCATAAATGTATTTTTTAAAAGAATTATTAATGTCAATTTCTTCTGTTATTATTTTACTATTATGTAGTATAAATATCATTAAATGAGACTGCAAATTCTGAATTATAATATTTTAACCTGTGTTTACTGCACTGACATTAGCCTTTTGGGATCAGTTTTTTTTTTTTTCCTTCCTGGTTATCAGAGTACTGAAAATACCTTAAAAGAAAGGAAATACAAATTTCAGAAAAAAATGGTAAAAAAAAAAGCAGGAGAGGGCTTCCCTGGTGGCGCAGTGGTTGAGAGTCCGCCTGCCGATGCAGGGGACACGGGTTCGTGCCCCGGTCTGGGAGGATCCCACATGCCGCGGAGCGGCTGGGCCCGTGAGCCATGGCCGTTGAGCCTGCGCGTCCGGAGCCTGTGCTCTGCAATGGGAGAGGCCACAACAGTGAGAGGCCCACATACCGGAAAAAAAAAAAAAAAAAAAAAAAAAGCAGGAGAAAATCATATGTCATCCTACCACCACAAAGAAACTAGTTTTCATATTGTTAATCTCAGGGCTTTATTCCTTCCATTTTTTTACCAAGTAATATTTTTTCATATAGTTAACATTATCCTATTGATAAAAATTTTCTTTTACTCTTAACTCTATGTTATACCAAAACATTTGTACATGTTCTTGAAACCAAGAAATAGTCTATTTTCTAAATTTGTTTTATTGGTAGGGTTTTTTTAAAAATAAATTTATTTATTTATTTATTTATTTATTTATTTATATTTTTGGCTGTGTTGGGTCTTCGTTTCTGTGTGAGGGCTTTCTCCAGTTGCGGCGAGCGGGGGTCACTCTTCATTGTGGTGCATGGGCCTCTCACTGTCATGGCCTCTCCCGTTGCGGAGCACAGGCTCCAGATGCGCAGGCTCAGTAGTTGTGGCTCACGGGCTTAGTTGCTCCACGGCATGTGGGATCTTCCCAGACCAGGGCTCGAACCAGTGTCCCCTGCATTGGCAGGCAGATTCTTAACCACTGTGCCACCAGGGAAGCCCTTATTGGTGGTTTTAATCATATACTTTCTCCACATCCCCAGGCAGACAACAGGAACAAGGTGGAATTACTGGGAATGGGACCAACCCCTGGGGATGTAACAGTACTGGAAGGAAGGGACTATAGGAAAGTATGCCCTAGTTAAATGAAAGGTTCTTTAGTGGGAAGCAGGCTTTCAAGAATTGTGCCTTGGATAACAAATAGAGCAGATATTTTTATTTAGTCTGGAGCTAATCTTAAGGGAGAATTAAAAGGAACATAAAGACAAAATTCCCTGTGTATGTTACCAAGTCCAAGCTCATACTGCTTGCCACATGACAGGCCAATAACTCAAGAGATGAGTTGTTGGACCAAGGAATAGTGATTTTATTTGGAGAGCTGGCAGATTGAGAAGATGGTGGATTAGTGTCCCAAAGAACCATCTTGCTTCGGTTTGGATGCTAGTTTTTTTCATAGAACAAAGAGGGGGAAGGTGAGGAGGTAAAGTACAAAGGGGATAAATTGTTGCAAATATCTCCTGGTTCCAGCCAGACTCTGAACCTCTGTTAATTTCTTCTTTCCTGCAGCCATTCACACGTGGGCCTGGTCAGGATGTTTTCTGTGAGCTAAACAAAGGTATTTTAGCTTAATGTTCAGGCATGGGAGGTAGGGTTCCCAGAGATGGGCCATTATGTATACTTTAAGCTATAGGTAACATCCCTTTAGTGATTAACTTGTAGCAAAAGTACTAGAATACAAAGGTTAAAGCAAAAGAAACAGATCCAATATGGAGTCAGATTTGTTCTTCCCAATACATGTGCAAGGAAAATTACCTACCTACAGCAGTGCTTTCCTAGATGTCAAAACCAATGCTGTGGTTCACACAACTGGTTCTAACTAGTTGAAGCTGATAAATGACTATGAATGTTGAGCTACCCCAGCAGACTAGATTCTCAACGAAGCTAACAGAAGACTTTTTCCTGACAAGTAAAAAGTGGGACTTATTTTAACAATTACAATTAGAGGTAGGTATTCATTTCAGTCTATCCAGAGTACTAGTTTTAATTAATTGGCATAAGTGCTGTGAATGCCCCCCATATTTCAACTCTAAAATTACATTGACATTTTGCTTTTAGAGTACTACTGAGTGAATTTCTTCACAGTGTGTGTTCCCTGGCAAATAAATACATTAAGCTATTGTTTTGAGTTTTGTTTCGTTTGCTTTGTTGTTGCTGCCGTTGTTTTTATTCTTTTTTTTATATCTTTATTGAAGTATAATTGCTTTGCAATGTTGTGTTAGTTTCTGCTGTACAACAAAGTGAATCAGTTATGTATATACCTATATTCCCATATCCTCCCCCTTGAGCCTCCCTCTCACCCTCCCTATCCCACTCCTCTAGGTCATCACAAAGCATCTAGTTGATCTCCCTGTGTTATGCAGCAGCTTCCCACTAGCTATTTATTTTACATTTGGTAGTGTATATATGTCAATGTTGCTCTCTCACTTTGTCCCAGCTTCCTCTTCCCCGCTGTGTCCTCAAGTTCATTCTCTACATCTGCATCTTTACTCCTGCCCTGCCACTAGGTACTGCCATCAGTACCATTTTTTTAGATTCCATATATATGCATTAGCATACGGTATTTGTTTTTCTCTTTCTGATTTACTTCCTGTTATTCTTTTTTTTTAATTTTTACTTATTTTTTTAATTGAAGTATAACTGACTTCCAATATCATGTTAGTTTCAGATGTACAACATAGTGACTCAATATTCTATACATTACAAAACAGTCACCATAACAAACCCAGCTACCATCTGTCACAATACAAAGTTATTATAATATTATTGACTGTATATTACATGCTGTATATTACATCCCTGTGACTTATTTATCTTATAACTCTAAGTTTGTACCTTTTAATCTCCATCACCTATTTCACTCATCTCCCCATCCCCCTCCTCTCTGGTTTGTCCTCTGTATCTAGGAGTCTGTTTCTGTTTGGCTGTCTGTTCATTTGTTTTGCTTTTTAGATTCCACGTATAAGTAAGATCATATGGTATTGTTTTTCTCTGTCTGACTTTCACTAAGTATAATACATTCTAGGTTCATCATGTTATCACAAATGGCAAGATTTCACCCTTTTTTATGGCTGAGTAATGTTCTGCTATATACATGTGTGTGTGTGTGCTTATATGTATGTGTGTATATATGTATATATATATATATATATATCACATCTTATTTAGCCATTCATCTGTTGATGGACACTTAGGTTGCTTCCATATCTTGGATATTGTAAATAATGCTGCAGTGAACATAAAGGTGCATACAATCTTTTCAAATTAGTGTTTTTGCTTCCTTCAGAAAAATACTCAGAACTGGGATTGCTAGATCATATGGTAGTTCTATTTTTTATTTTTTGAGGAACCTCCATACTATTTTCCATAGTGGCTGTATCGTTTTTATTCTTGTACCAACAAATCAATGAGTTGAGTGAAGTTGTATAATGTGTAAAACAGTAAATTTTCCTATTTGCTTTTTGTATTTTAAATCCATTAGATGCGTTTCAAAATGTCTCTTCTGAGTGAAATGAGAAGTCTTCTCACCTTCCCACAATATTAAGAATGACAGAAATGCTGAAGAGTTTGTCAGGTTTGTGTCGGTGATGCTTAGTAAACTGTTCTGATAGGGCATAGTGTGGGGAATACAAGGAGAGAGGAAGAATAATAGCAAAGAAAGGCGTTAAATAGACATGCAACCCACTCAGTCATTCCATTAAGCATCTCTGGAAAAGATGAAGTATTTGGTCTCTAGGGTCCCATGTATTTCCCAGCAGTGCACATTATAAACCAGTGATGCTATAAACTTCTGCCTCCTTACGTTCATACAGAATTCATTATCTATGTACAGACTACATCATTATTAACATCAAGGCATTAAAAACTAATAACTCAAAATTGGAATAGACCTTGGCCAAATCATGAAGTATGCAAAATTTGTCTTCATCTCCCCTTTGCCTGAGATACCCAAAGGATGTCCTCCCCTGGGTACCACATTTGATACTATTTCCAACAGTCAACTTCCCAAGCTCCAGACTATTCTTACTCCTTCCTCTTATCAGAATTCAGTTACAGGTTTACCATTCTCCTGGACATGGCTCATTTTTGGCTTTTTTTCTAAAATGGTGGCTAATTGGTACACTGATCAAACTTTCAAGTCTAATTAAGAACAACAAAGAATGCATGCTATTAGTGACCCTTTCAACAGGAGTTTTCTAGTGCCATGGTCTTCAGAGAAACGGATGTTTGAAAGGGTATGCCCCACACAGCAATATGCTGTTGGACAAGGGGCTTAGGAGACAGTTCTCAGGAGGACCCCTTCTTGGGACTCCCAGGTCATAGCCACCAGATGACTGTTTACACCTGTTGTGTAAAGAAATTTCTTAAGGTATGACTTGAATATTTATGCTTGTGAAACACTCTGCCAGTTTGGCTCCTAACATTGTTTTTTAATTACTTTGTAGAGTTATAACTTATATATCTTTTATTCAATGGTGGTCTGTTATTTTATTTTTTTAAATTATCATCAGTCTCATCATCATCCTAGCAAAAATAATCACTACTTCTACTTTCACAACCATGATGACTATGTTCATGTTTTGAGTCTTCAGTATATGTCATATGTTTGGGAAAACTGCCCTCCTGTTTCCCTGATATGAGGAGGGAACCTTAATGAGATAACACAGTCCTCTTCTATGGGAGAAGTATGCATCTATCTGATGTTGAGATGGAAAGATTCTGACATCTTCTGGATGATGTTTCTTCACTAGATGGAGTGAAGCTGTCAGACCCCTAGATACATGTCCTCACTTGTTCTATTTCCACTTACAAAGCTCTAAGGACATTAAAGCTGCCTATGGAGACTCCATCTCCAAAAGGAATTTTGAAACATCATTGTGGTTTAACCATGGTTATCAGATTTATCAGTCATTAAGTCCCTATTTTTATTCTTTTCTAATGTCAGTTGGTTCAAAACTGTGAGGGACAACAGTAAAATTACCTCTCAAAGTCTGAAACCCTTAACACCAGGCTCTATGCTCAGAGTTTTACAGGCATTATCCTGATTAACTGTTACAACAACGTTGAGAGGTAGATATTATTACTCTCATTTTACAAATGATAATGAGAATTTCAGTGGCATAAGTAGCGGGTAAGTAGGAGAGAAAGGATTCAGGTCTAGGTATATCATGTTGTTTCCTAGTTTTTATGCTTTTACCATCCAAATACTCATCCTTAAACACCTTATAGTGTAGTATCACTTGATTTTGAAATTTAGGTAAATAGAATCATGCTTTATGTATTCTGTTATGTCTGGTTTCTTTTGTATTGTTCATGAGATTTTTCCCATGCTGTTCCATATAGCTGTAGTTCATTCATTTATATATTGAATAAAATTCAATTGGCAAAATTTATTTTTTATACTTCTAATGGACATTAGAATTGTTTACAGTTCTTTACTATTTGAATAATATTACTATGAAAATTCTTGCACATGTCCCTAGGTACACATGTGCATTTCTCTGCATTAAATCTTGCTTCACAACTAACACTTGATATTCAGTCTTCTAATTTTAGCTATTCTGGTGAATGAGTAACAGTCTGTTCTTGTGGTTTTATTTTGAATTTCCATGATGTTTAATGAGGATGAGCACCTTTTCATGTGACGTTCTTGGTTGTTTTGTTTTCCTAATTTATGAATTGCCTTTTAAATTCCCTTGCCATTTTTTTTTCCTACTGGATTCTACTGGGTATCTGTCTTCTTATTGATTTGTAGGAATGCAACATATGATGGAAGCCTTATGTCAAGTGTATATGTTGCAAATATCTTCTACCACTGTCTGGTTTACCATTTCACTTTCTTTTGATGAAAGGAAGTTTTAAAATTTAACTTAATCAAATATAATAGTTTTTTTCTTTTGTTGTTAGTATTTCTTGTGTCCTTTTAAATAAAATCTTCTCCTACCTGGTATAATGAAACTATTCCCCTATATTAACTTCTAAAAACTTTATTTTGCTGGTTTTCACATTCAAGTCTCACTTGGAATTGGTTTTTCTGGTGGTATGAGGCAGAGGTTGATTTATCTGATTCATTTTCTTTTCACTATAGGGAAATAGTCCCAGTACAATTTATGGAAAATATCATGTTTTACTCTTTGCTCTGTAGTGTCTCCACTGTCAAGTGTTTATATGTGTGTGGGTTTCTGGGGGTCTTCTATTCTCTTCCATTGGCTGATATTTCTAATCTGGTGCTACTTCCACACTGTAAATAAAGCTTTATTTGAACACAGCCATGGTCACCCATTAATGTATTTTTTATGGCTTACTTTGGCACTGCAAGTGCAAAGTTGAATAGTTGAGACAGAGACAATATAGCCCAACAAAACCTACATATTCACTACCTAGTCCTTTACAGAAAAAGGTTGCTGACACTTGTTCTAACCTATACAATAAGATTTTTCTTTAAATGAAACAATATATTAAAATTGGTAAGAAAAAAATGTAATATTATTGTCTACTCAGGAAGTCCAATTAAATCAGTGAAAAGAAAAGTACTAGCACTGATGACAGAATTCAGTAAAATGCAAGATTATAGGCAACTACAAAAAAGAAACACTTTCTCGTAGCTCATTAATTAGCTAACTAGAAAATATTATGCAAAAAAGGTACCATTCTCAAGGGTAATAAAAGTTTTAGTATCCACTAGCAATAATCTTAAAACTGTGAAGATTTTAAGTAAAATTACTACAATTTATACATTAGTGGGGATGTACTCTCATGTTTCTGATGTAGAGTTTTTCCACTAAGAAAAGTCACTCTATTTATACAAGTCTTATTTTGTATTTTTCACAACAGCCAGGACTCCAGATGGTGTCTCTAGATGAAGTGTGCAGGAGTTCCTCTAGGTTTGGTATCATCATCTGTAATATGGGGAGAAAAAAAATCTTTTCTACTCACCTCATACAATAGCTAATTGGATAAAATGGAATATTAGATGAATTAAAAATTCTAAGTGCCAAATGAAAAAAATGATATTAGCATTTATGTTTAATTCTATGTGAAAAGGAGAATGAGAGCAATGAAATCAGAATACATGTAGAGGGTGTAAAGTGAGTAACACAAAAGGAAACTAAAGATGCAAGGTTTTAAAGTAAGATGATAGGTTAAGCTATCCAAAGTCATCTCATGTTTACTGCAGTCTTTGGAAATTAGGTAATTTCTTGTGATGTGCGTTTAAGTCATGCTGTGGTGTAATGCATGGGATTTGCTTGAAAATCACATTTAAGGCCTAGAAATGGATCAGTGATGAACAGCAAGTAATATTTGGGAAGCAGTGACACTTAAAGTAGGCAGTTAGAAAGTCCTAAGTAGAAGTGTTCAGAGGATAAAGCTGAGAGAAAGTGATTATTGCTTCATGCTAAAAGCTGCAGCAGAAAGATGTACCTGGGTGTTGGGCATAGAAGTTGGAAACTATACCTCAGACTGGTTCTGGGAAAGAGCACTGGTGCTTCTTTGAAGTACAATAATCTTACTGTGACAGGGAGTGAGAGGGTGATACTGCTCCTTCCCTTCTTCCCTGTGTTTTATTATGAATAGTGTGGTCTTTAGAGATAAATGATATTGGAGAGATAGGCTTTTAAACCAGAATGATGGTCAGATTACCTGGGAAGATTTTAAATCATACATATCCACAGACCCAAATCTGCAGAGGATGGAGTGGGGACAGGAATTCATATCTTGAAAAGTTCCACTTTTGATCACCCCAGTTTGAAAGTTCCAGAAATATTAGGGAAAGGACACTTGTTGTCCTCCTGTCTATTTAGGAGTTCTTAAATTTAACAACTCCTGTTTATTTCAGAGCTGTTAAAATCCTGTGAGCCTGTCTGTTCCTCTGAAGATTAGATCAGAGTATCTTTAAGACTCCCTTCAGATCTTTGCCTCTGGGAAGTTTTAGAAAATCAATCACATAGAAGATTTGCTATAGAGCTCAGTTTGAAAATTTTAAAAGAGATTTTCACCATTAAAGTCAGTTAACCAAAGGACTGTCTCATCTTGAACATCTCAAAGGAAGAGTAGATCTAATATATGTCAGTTAAGCCTTGACTGAAATCATTCATTCAACATTCAAGAATTCACCAAAAGGCCTTTTTATGACAACCACTGTCACATGCACTGGGGATAGAGAAGAGAACACCACACACACAATCTCTGTCCTTGTGGTACTTAATTCTGGAAGGGGGGGCGCAGCAGGTAGAACAATAACAGCCCAAACAAACAAACAATTACACGTTAGGATAAGTGCCATGAAGGACACAGACAGGATGAGATGATAGAAAGTAGTTTGGTGGGGATGGAATGAGGTGTCTACTTTGCATAGGATATTTGTGGAGGGCCTCACTGTACTGGCCCCTGAAGGAGGAGAGGGAGCTTGGCATCCAAAGGGGAGGGAGAAGAGTTTTTCTAGTTAGAGGCCCAGTGAGTTACAGAGACCCTGAGGGGTAAAGAACTTGGAATGTTCAAGGATTGAAGAGAAGAGAAATGGTGACTTGGATGCGGCCAGTGGTGGTGGAGACCCAGAGAAATGGCCAGGTTTGAGAGCTGTTTTAGATGAAGAAAATAGATCTCCTTTAAAGGAAAATAACACTCACCTCCTTGGTATGACAGAGAAATACATAAACTTCTGAACACTGAGCCATTCTGTGAAATACTCATTGCATGATCTTAGTCAAATTGTGTACCCTCTCTTTGCCTCAATTCCTTCATCTACAAAATGGAGATAGTAATACCTACCTTATGGGCTGTTATAAGGATTAAAACTAGAAGGTAGATATAAATATTTTGCACGATGTTTGGAATATATTACTTCGTTGATAAATGTTAAGTAATGTTATAATTATTATTAATTTTTTTATCATATGGTTTTATAGCAGAGATGAGTCTATCAGTATCCTAAATAAAATAAGCCTCCATCCTAGGTATTTAGGTTTACTCCTCACTGGAAAAACAAAAGACTCCTAAATCAATATAGGACATTTATTTTAAAATACTTTGCTATAGACAGTATAATATTATAGAGGGACCAGTTAACATTTTATATCTTGAGGTAGTCAGTTAGTGTGTGATCAAGAATGTGCTGTTTAGGAGAGGTCAGCCAGCATTGTGTCAAGTACCAGAAGCCACGCTGGTTATCAATAAATTTATTGATATGTTTAACATACTGAATGTAAAAAAAATAGGTTTCATTGCTGAAACCAACATCTTGCTAAATAACATAATGGATGTTATATGTAGCTCTCATTGGTGAAATGAGGCATTCCCAATCTTGCATTATCTAGACAGAAGGATTCACCAAGGTCTGTATCCTGTACCCATTAAGAATATCAACCACGGCTTGATCCCTAATAGATCCTATATCCAGCTATCTGGGTATATCTGTTTGCCTCATGCTCACTAGAGGACACAGACTTGGGAATCTGCCTCATATGAATCTCTAATACCAAGTATGCTTAAGTAACTTAAAGGACATAGAAATGGAACTTCATCAAGCTTACAGAATATATTTATTAACTGTGATACTTGCCTTCTAAATAAATATTTATCTAATAAATGTTATATGTGTGGAAAATTTTATCTGACACTGGCTTTCATTATAAAACATGTAGCAAGACTGTGGGAGATTAGCTCTTTCCTCAAATTTTTTGGTGGATGCTTTCTTCTACCAAGAAGAATATAAGAAAACTGAATTGCTTGGGAAAGCTTGCAATAACGCCACGATTCCAGTGAATCACTTCCCCAATGCCCAATGTAGAGCCTTGCTTCCCAATAACAGCTTCTTTGGTATAGAAGCTGTGACTGCTACTTTAGTTTCCCTAAGATCTGTGGACCAGGAGTGGCCATGGGAAAACAACAGGTGCTCTGTTAACAAATTTCTGTTGTCACCAGTGATGGCTATGGTATCCCTGCTGCTACCACCATAAAGAAATTCCTTGTCCCACCCAAACTGCTCAAATGACCTTTTCTTTACTGTTGTTATCCAAAAGGAATTATAAACGGGGGGGGGGTTACACTAAAGGTCATTCCCTTGCCTCTCACCACCTCCCCGATTCCACACCCTCACACAAGAGAAATATCTGGACCTAGAGACTTATGCATTCAATGCCTGGTCCCACTCAGGGGATTCAATGGTAACACTACTTTTCCCCCTTCTTTCCTAGTCCCTTACATAACAATCCAAATGATACAGATCTTCTTTTTCCCCATTGGTAAATACAATCTAGACTATTTTCCTTGGGCAGATGGATGAGATTTATATTCAGTGCCTCTAATTTGTTCAAGTCTAGTATTTAAGTAGGGATAATATTCAGATGTTCTGAGAAGATTTCTCAAAAATATATATATACATATGTGTGTGTGTATATATGTATATATATATATATATATATATATATATATATATATATATATATATATATATATACATATATACATATATATATATATATGTATGGCCGAGTCACTGTGCTGTGCACCTGAAACTAACACAACATTGTAAGTCAACTGTACTTCAATAAAAATAATAATAAGCCAACATCACCTCTCAAAGATAACTTTTAAATAAATATATATATATATAGCTGTGCGGCAAATTTGGCTATATTAATATTATTGAGTTCTGCAGATGAGCAAGGTGAACATGAGGTTGATTTGGTCATTGGAACATCCTGATAATTGATCAGTGAATTCTGAGATTGTCTTTCCCTCTTATTCCAGAATAACTTTTCATGATAATGACAAATTATATATTGATATTTGATGTAGAATTATTTCTAAGAAATAAAATAAATTTAATATTTAATAAAATATATATGTGCATATGTATGTGTATATATATATATATATATATATATATATTTACACACACACACGTACCTAGCCCCCATCGTCATAGAATCAGACTCCTTTCTCTGGGTGGATCCAAGCATGTATAATTGGAAAAACTCCAGGCTATTTACATATATAACCACATTTCAGAGCTACTGCTTAAGTTTCTAAACAAATTGGGTGTGGCCCAGGTTCACTAAATGGGTAACTAGGCTTGCCTTGATACATGTTTTCAAAACATTTCAGTTCCTAAAACTGTGGAAGTGTAGCTCTTAGAAGTTCCCAGCTGTTTCTCTTGCATTCTTGTCTGCCATATTCAAATGGTTCTTAAGGACTGGGGTCATTTCTCTTCCCCTCCTCTCTTGTTAGGTGGTCCAGCATAGACAAATCAGGACACTTTTAATCACATTTTTATAGGTCTTGGATTATACTGGCAATTTGGAGTATTGGGTTGCAGTACTAAATCTTCTGGTTCCACAAGCCCATTCTCCAGTTTTGAGCTGCATGCAGAAGTTCCCCACCTCACGCCATGGGTCAGGGAGCACATAGCTAAAGAGGAGGTGTTACTCAATCTGATGGGGGAAAAATGGAATGGGTGAAGAATCAGGCAGGCCAAGAATCAGAGTTGCTGAGGGGCTCATACAGGAGGATGTTTCCAGTTGACAAATATTAAGCATTCATGGTGTGCCTGCCCTGTGCTCTTCTGGGGTAGGTGGGAAAGATTACCTGTGTTTTCTTGTAAATCAGGAGATTCTAAACTTTCCTCAAAATAAGTGAAAGTTTTAAATTATGCCACAGGGTTTTATCTCCCAAAGGTACTCATTAATTATTTGATCCAAATTCCTTGCATCGTAGCACAATTTCAAAATTGCAAAGTATGAAGTTTTCAAGAGAACACTGGAAACCAGTTGTAAACACTTGAAAAACACGTAGTTAAATTCACAACTCAAAAGCAAATGTTTTGTTTTTCATATTCACATTATTTTTGTAGGAGTGGGCAAACTGTGTCACCTTGCATACCTTCCCTCTTTTTATACATCATTAGTTCATTTCCACTTTCATTCATCATTCATTCAATAAGTATTTATTGTATGTTTGCTATGTTGCAGGTACTGTGATCTGACCTGGAGATAAAAGGATGAACACAAGTACTCACCATTCCTACTTCTTGGAATTCCTAGTCTGGTGAAAGACAGGCATTAATGAAAATATCATATATCCTTATAAAGTTGCATTTTAAGTGTTAACTGTTACAAAGGAAAATGATAGCATACTATGAGTAGTTATAATATAACCTAGTTAGATGAATCAGAAGACTTCCTTAAGGATCGTAAGTGGGCTGAGATCTGCAAAATAGGTAGGATTTAGCCAGGCAAAAACATGCAACAAAGGGAACAGCATGGGAAAAGTTCATGTGGCCAGAGGACCATCTGAGTTTAAGGAACTCAAAAAAGCCTGGAGTAGCTGGAATGAGAGAGCAAAAGGAAGGGCAATAGGAGATAAGGCTGAGAAGGTAGGACAAGGCAAGGTGAGGAGGGCTCCCCTCATACACATCGTCTTACCCTCTCTGATTTTCCCCTTACCGAGTTCTCTCAACTGAAGGACATCATTTAACATTCCCAACACTTTCCTTACATCCACTACTTTCACCTAGAATTTCCTCCCCAAATTCCATTTTTTCCATGAATCTTTCAGTGATGCCTCAAACAGAATTTATCTGATACTTTCTGTTTCCATGAACTTTGCATTTTTATTAAAATTGATCATATTTCAGGTTACCTCATACTTTTTTTAAACATAGATGTCTCTCTTTCCAGGTTTTATGACCTACATAGCAGGAATCTTGTTCATTTTCTATGGATCCTAGCAAAGTATCTTGTGTCTAGCAAGAGTCTCATAAGTTCTTATTGAATCATGCTAACACCAGGCTTCTGTAGAAAACAAAAAGTCAAATACATTCCTTTGTTTCCTTTCTTTTAAAGATTTTATTTTTGCTAAAAAAAAAGGCAACAGAGAACAGAAAAGGTATTATGTAACATTGCAGACAGAATCCAAAAGTCCCCTAATATTTTTAAAGATTAACTTTATTTTAAAGAAGAAATATGCCATAAGAAGTCCAGATAAGAACCTCCTGCTATTTGGGGAGATATTATTATATTATTTTGGAAAACTCCAAATAGTCCGAATGAAGATCTCAATCTTTTACCCAAAAAATGGTATCTTATAATTAAAGCAACTTTCTGTAAAAATTAAGGCTGTTTATAAAACATTTGGAAAATAGAGAAAAGTGGAAAAGAGCCATATTTGATGAACTTTGTTTCATCCTGAAGTCTTGATCTTCCTTCATATGTATGTAAAGTTCTCTGATTTTACTTTTTCCCCACTATTTTTGAGAACCTTGTGGAAGCTTTAGACTCTATAATATGTCCTCTCAACTATAAAGGATTGGCACAATGCACAGCCATTAACTTTTATACGTGTACTTTCTGTAATCCTTTCTAATGCAAATGCTTATGGCTCGTGCATTACTGACTTTCTTAGAAAATGTTATTTCATAATTTACAGTTATGACTCAGGCTGAACACGGACTTACTGTTTGTCAGCTTTAACCCTGATGGAGTGGATTTAGGTATTGAGGTGAAATGGTAGGCAACTGAGAAAAATGAAACTTAGGGATTAGTGTTAAGTGTTGACAACAAGCATTGTAACAATTTGAGGCAGTGTGAAATTGCCCTTTTCAGTGATTATGACAGTAAAGAAAGGCACCACAGGGCCATTGCTAAGTAAGGAGGACTGAAGCAAAGTTGGGGGAACAAAAAAGGAGCCTGCATCTCCCTGCTTGAAGTTGATTCAACAAAAAGAGAAATTGCAAAAGTTGAGTATGTTTCTAACAGCACCTATGAAACACCGAGATTTTAACTTTTAGACAGAGGTAGGGTGGTCTAAGCTAAAATGAAATTGAGAGAGACAAAAATTATGAAGAGTAATGCCTAGCACCTATGGACAAGTTTTTAACCTGGGATCCACAGATCATTTCCAGAAGCCTGTATGCAAATTTTACATCTGTGTGTATTTTCAGGGGTTCACTAAAGTTAAGAAGCTCTGTGTATGGTATAATTTTCTACCCATTTAATCGAATTTATAATCTATTATTTACTTTTGAATACTTCAGTTTAAATGGTGTGATATAACTGTGTCTATTCCCTAGTTTTAATTGATATTCTGATGTAGCATTTCAGAGAGTATGGTCGCATACCCCTATAGGAACTCCACCCAAGACCCATTTAGATCAAACCTATTTTCATGATGATATTAAAATGTAATTTACCTTTGTTACTGTGTTTACACTTGCACTGATAGTGCAAAAACAGTGGTCAGTAAAACTGCTGGCACCTCAGCATGAATCAGGTAGAAGTACCTAAAGTAACAATTATATTCCTCATTGCCATGTATTCACAGGAAAAAACAAAGAGTTTTATTTAAGAATATTCTTGATGAAGTAGTAAAAACCAAAAAAAGAATTTATGAAATCTTAACCTGTGATCACACAAGTGTTTACTATTCTATGTGAAAAAAATAGACATTACACATAAAGCACCTCTACCACATACCAAAACTGATGACTATTCAAGGAAAGTACAATTTTTGAATTTTGAGATAAACAAGCATTTTTTCATGAAATTATTTTTTACTTGAAAAAAGACTAAAACAAATTATGATAATTCAGATTATCACTTCACAGATAACAACTGACAATATTTATTGCCAGTGATAAAACTGAAGGTTACAAGAGAAAATTAGAATTTTGCAAAATATCTGTCTGCCACTATCAGCATAATAGCCTACCAATATTTAAAGAATTTTTGATGAGATCAGTGCAGATAATAATAAATGCAGCAATTTTTTTGTATTGTATAAAATATGTCAACATTTGGAAGATCTGCATGACACAGTGAGTATTTTCCAAATGACCAATGCTTGATTGACAGAATCATGCATGGATAAAAGATATACTCAAAGTGAGAGGTAGACTGGAAGACTTTAATAGTCCTCCAGTCTACCTCTCACTTTGAGTATATCTGTAATGGAATAGGAAAAATTTATCAAGTTTTAGAATAGTATTAAAAAATATATCATAGAGGAAGCTTGCACAAGCCTCTTAGATAGCCTCATCCAGCAGAGGGCAGACAGCAGAAGCAAGACGAACTACAATCCTGCAGCCTGTGGAATGAAAAACACATTCATAGAAAGATAGACAAAATGAAAATGCAGAGGACTATGCACCAGATGAAGGAACAAGATAAACCCCCAGAAACACAACTAAATGAAGTGGAGATAGGCAACATTCCAGAAAAACAATTCAGAATAATGACAGTGAAGATGATCCAGGACCCTGGAAAAACAATGGAGGCAAAGATTGAGAAGATACAAGAAATGTTTACCAAGACCTAGAAGAATTAAAGAACAAACACCTAGAAGAATTACAGAACAAACAAACAGAGATGAAAAATACAATAACTGAAATGAAAAATACACTAGAAGGAATCAATAGCAGAATAACTGAGACAGAAGAATGGATAAGTGATCTGGAACACAGAAAGGTGGAATTCACTGCCGCAGCACAGAATAAAGAAAAAAGAATGAAAAGAAACGAAGACAGCCTAAGAGACCTCTGGGACAACATTAAATGCAACAACATTTGCATTATAGGGGTCCCAGAAGGAGAAGAGAGAGAGAAAGAACCCGAGAAAATATCTGAAGAGATTACAGTGGAAGACTTCCCTAACATGGGAAAGGAAATAGCCACCCAACTCCAAGAAGAACAGAGAGTCCCAGGATGGATAAATCCAAGGAGAAACACACGAAGACACATAGTAATCAAACTGAAAAAAATAAAAGACAAAGAAAAATCATTAAAACCAACAAGGGAAAAATGACAAATAACATACAAGGGAACTACCATAAGGTTAACAGCTGATTTCTCAGCAGAAACTCTACAAGCCACAAAGGAGTGGCATGATATATTTAAAGTGATGAAAGGGAAGAACTTACAATCAAGATGACTCTACCCGGAAAGGATCTCATTCAGCTTTGATGGAGAAATCAAAAGATTTACAGACAAGCAAAGGCTAAGAGAGGCACATATATACAATGGAATATTACTCAGATATAAAAAGAAATGAAATTGAGTTATTTGTAGTGAGGTGGATGGACCTAGAGTCTGTCATACAGAGTGAAGTAAGTCAGAAAGAGAGAAACAGATACCGTATGCTAACACATATATATATGGAAACTAAAAAAAAAAAAAAGGTGCTGAAGAACCTAGGAGCAGGACAGGAATAAAGACGCAGATGTAGAGAATGGGCTTGAGGACACAGGGAGGGGGAAGGGTAAGCTGGGACGAAGTGATAGAGTAGCACTGACATATATACACTACCAAATATAAAATAGATAGCTAGTGAGAAGCAGCCACATAGCACAGGGAGACCAGCTCCATGCTTTCTGACCACCTAGAGGGGTGGGATAGGGAGGGTGGGAGGGAGATGGAAGAGGGAGGGGATTGGGGGATATATATATACATATAGCTGATTCACTTTGTTATACAGCAGCAAATAACACACCATTGTAAAGCAATTATACTCCAATAAAGATGTTAAAAAAAAAAGCTAAGAAAATGCAGCACCACCAAACCAGCTCTACAACAAATGCTTACAGAACTTCTCTAATTGGGAAACACAAGAGAAGAAAAGGACCTACAAAAACAAACCCAAAACAATTAAAAAAATGGTCATAGAAACATACATATCAATAATCACCTTAAATATGAATGGATTAAATGCTCCAACCAAAAGACACAGGCTCGCTGAATGGATATAAAAACAAGACCCATACATATGCTGTCTACAATAGACCAACTACAGATCTAGGGACATATATAGATTAAAAGTGAGGGGATGGAAAAAGATATTCCATGCAAATGGAAATCAAAAGAAAGCTGGAATAGCAATACTCATATCAGATAAAATAGACTTTAAAATAAAGAATGTTACAAGAGACAAGGAAGGACATTACATAATGATCAAGGGATCAATCCAAGAAGAAGATATAACAATTATAAATATATATGTACCCAACATAGGAGCACTTCAATACATAAGGCAACTGCTAACAGCTACAAAAGGGGAAATCGACAGTAACACAGTAATAGTGGGGGACTTTAACACCTCACTTATACCAAAGGACAGATCATCCAAAATGAAAATAAATAAGGAAACAGAAGCTTTAAATGACACAACAGAGCAGATAGATTTAATTGATATTTATAGGACATTCCATCCAAAAACAGCAGATTACACTTTCTTCTCAAGTGCACACAGAACATTGTCCAGGGTAGATCACAACTTGGGTCAGAAATCAAGCCTAAGTAAATTTAAGACAATTGAAATCATATCAAGCATCTTTTCCAATCACAACACTATGAGATTAGAAATTAATTATAGGGAAAAAACAGGAAAAAACACAAACACATGGAGGCTAAATAATACGTTACTAAATAACCAAGAGACCACAGAAGAAATCAAAGATGAAATCAAAAAATACCTAGAAACAAATGACAAAGAAAACACGATCCAAAATCTATGGGATGTGGCAAAAGCAGTTCTAAGAGGGAAGTTTAAAGAAATACAATCCTACCTCAAGAAACAAGAAAAATCTCAAATAAACATCTAAACTTACACCTAAAGGAACTAGAGAAGAATAAACAAAACCCAAAGTTAGTAGAAGGAAAAAAATCATAAAGATTAGAGCAGAAATAAATGCAATGGAAACAAAGAAAACAATAGCAAAGATCAATAAAACTAAAAGCTGTTTCTTTGACAAGATAAACAAAATTGATAAACCTTTAACCAGACTCATCAAGAAAAAGAGGGGGAGGACTCAAATCAATAAAATTAGAAATGAAAAAGGAGAAGTTACAACAGACACTGCAGAAATACAAAAGATCATGAGAGATTACTATAAGCAACTCTATGCCAATAAAATGGACAACCTGGAAGAACAGGACAAATTCTTAGAAAGGTATAACCTTCCAAGGATGAACCAGGAAAAAATAGAAAATATAAACAGACCAATCACAAGCACTGAAATTGAAACTGTGATTAAAAATCTTCCAACAAACAAAACCCCTGGACCAGATGTCTTCACAGATGAATCCTATCAAACGTTTAGAGAAGAGCTAGTACCGAGATAGTACAAAAACAAGAAAATTACAGACCAATGTCACTGATGAATATAGATGCAAAAATCCTCAACAAAATACTAGCAAACAGAATCCAACAGCACAATAAAAGGATCGTACACCATGATCAAATGGGGTTTATCCCAGGGATGAAAGGATTCTTCTATATATGCAAATCAATCTATGTTATATACCATATTAACAAATTGAACAATAAAAACATGTGATCATCTCAATAGATGCAGAAAAAGCTTTTGACACAATTCAACACCCATTTCTAATAAAAACTTTCCAGAAAGTGGGCATAGAGGGCACATACCTCAACAAAATAGAGGCCATATACAACAAACCCATAGCAAACATCATTTGCAATGGTGAAAAACTGAAAGCATTTCCTCTAAGATCAGGAAGAAGACAAGATGTCCACTCTCACCATTATTATTCAACATAGTTTTGGAAGTCCTGGCCATGGCAATCAGAGAAGAAAAAGAAATAAAAGGAATTCAAATTGGAAAAGAAGAAGTAAAACAGTCACTGTTTGCAGATGACATGATATTATTCATAGATAATCCTAAAGATGCTACCAGAAAATTATTAGAGCTAATCAATGAGTTTGGTAAAATTGCAGGATACAAAATTAATGCACAGAAATCTCTTGCAGTCCTATACACTAACAACGAAAGATCAGAAAAAGAAACTAATGAAACAATCCCATTCACCATTGCAACAAAAAGAATAAAATACCTAGGAATAAACCTACCTAAGGAGGTAAAAGTCCTGTACTCAAAAAACTATAAAACACTGATGAAAGAAATCAAGGATGACACAGATAGATGGAGAGACATACCATATACTTGGATTGGAAGAAGCAATATTGTGAAAATGACTATACTACCCAAAGCAATCAACAGCTTCAATGCAATCCCTATCAAATTTCCAATGGCATTTTTTTACAGAACTAGAACAAAAATCTTCAAATTTGTATGGAGACACAAAAGACCATAAATAGCCAAAGCAATCTTGAGGGAAGACAACAAAGCTGGAGGAATCAGACTCCCTGACTTCAGACTATACTAGAAAAGTACAGTAATCAAGACAGTATGGTACTGGCACAAAAACAGAAATATAGATCAATGGAACAGGATAGAAATCCCAGAGGTAAACCCATGCACTTATGGTCAACTACTCTATGACAAAGGAGGCAAGGATATACAATGGAGAAAAGACAGTGTCTTCAATAAGCTGTGCTGGGAAAACTGGACAGCAACATGTAAAAGAATGAAATTAGAACACTCCTTAACACCATACACAAAAATAAACTCAAAATGGGTTAAACATCAAACTGTAAGACCGACACTATTAAACAAATGGGACCTAATGAAACTTAAAAGCTTTTGCACAGCAAAGGAAACTATAAACAAGATGAAAAGACAACCCTCAGAATGGGAGAAAATATTTGCAAATGAAACAATGGACAAAGGACTAATCTCCAAAATATATAAACAGCTCATGCATCTCAATATCAAAAAAACAAACAACCTAATCAAAAAATGGGTGGGAGACCTAAATAGACATTTCTCCAAAGAAGACATACAGATGGCCAAGAGGAACATGAAAAGCTGCTCAACATCACTAATTATTAGAGAAATGAAAATCAAAACTACAATGAGGTATCACCTCACACCAGTTAGAATGGGCATCACCAGAAAATCTACAAACAGAGAATGCTGGAGAGGATGTGGAGAAAAGAGAACCCTCTTGCACTGTTGGTGGGAATGTAAATTGATACAGTCACTATGGAGAACAATATGGAGGTTCCTTAAAAAACTAAAAATAGAATTACCATATGACCCAGCTATCCCACTACTGGGCATATACCCAGAGAAAACCATAATTCAAAAAGACACATGCACCCTAATGTTCATTGCAGCACTACTTAAAATAAACAGGCTATGGAAGCAACCTAAATGCCCATCAACAGACGAGTGGATAAAGAAGATGTGGTGTATATATATATATATATATATATATATATATATATATATATATATATATATATATATATACACAATGGAATATTACTCAGTTATAAAAAGGAATGAAATTGGATCATTTGCATAGACATGGATGGACTTAGAGTCTGTCAGAAAGAAGTAAGAACAAGAAAAACAAATATCTTATATTAACACATATATATGGAATCTAGAAAAATGTTACAGATGAACCAGTCTGCAAGGCAGAAATAGAGACACAGTTGTAGAGAACAAACGTATGGACAGCAAGGGGGGAAGTGGGGGTGGGGTCGGGTGGTGGTGGTGGTGGGATGAATTGGGAGTTGGGATTGACATATATACACTAATATGTATAAAATAGATAAAATATAAAAACCTGCTGTATAAAAAATAAGTAAATAAAATAAAATTTAAAAAAGTATATAATAACTATCTGAAATGGTTATTAAAATATTCTGCCCTTTTTCAAACTACATATCTCTATGGGACCAAGTTTTCTTCCAATATTTCAAACAAAATGTTATATTGCAACAAATTTAATACAAAAGCAGATATTTGAATCAACTTGTCTTCTATTAAGACAGATACTAATATAATTTACAAAAATGTAAAATAATGACACTTCTCACTAATTTATTTCTTGTTTTGGAAAAATAATTATTTTTCATAAAATATATATGTTAACATGTGTTGGGTTTCATATTGTTATTTTTTAATGAAATAATATATAGATACTTTAAATGTGCAATTCTAATTTCTAAAATGGCAATTTTAGAAACAATTACTTTCTAAAATTGAACCATAATGTCCACATTTTTCTGTACTTGGCTTTATCACTTGATAACTTAGAGATCTTTCTATATCAGCACACATAGATTTACCTCATTCTTTTAAATAGCTGCATGATATTCCATTCAAAAGGGGTACTGGAATTTATTTTATCAGTTCCCAATTGATGGACCTTTAGTTTATTTTACAGTATTTTGCTTTATAAACATTACTGTAGTGAATATCATTCTACTTGATGTACTCTTGACTAATATCTGTCATTTACCTCCAGCCAAAGACCACCAGGAACATATATACAGGTCAAAAAATTGGGTTTATTACTCATTGCAGTGAGGGAGAAAACACACCACGGGTGATTTTGTAGAAGGTCCAAAGAAGGGGGATTAGCTCTAGATTGGGTGTTGTCAAAAATCGTGAATAATTCTGTAGCTGGGTATCTCAACAAATCTTATCTATAGAAAGGGCTTACTGGAAAGAAGTTAAAGCTATAGGTGGGTAAGAAGCAGCAGTCACTTACATTAGCTAGGAGAGGGGGATATTTGGTATTTTTTGTTTTGCACAGAGATAGTTTTTGTCTACACTTACACAAAATTATAAAATAGCTTTATTTTGCCTCATTTTATCAAGTTCTTAGAATGACCTTGTCTTACTTTGGTATTTTGTGAGAATGTGTATGTCCCACAGGAGAACATGATCTAGCTGTGAGCATCAGGCCAACTCCTAACAACCCAGAGTTCTAGCTACGTGTCAGTTGGGATGCCAGGAGCTGCTTTTCTCTTTCTCATATTTAGAGTGTACGTTCCTGGTATTGTAAATGCTAGGTCAAAGGGGATGCCGAGGCAGCCAGAGAAAACTTCGTTTTGTCCTGCCTCCTTCCCTTTCATTCCAAGCTGGCAGCATTTCTGCTGAGATGGTGGATTGGTTGCTTCCATAAATCACACCCATAATCTCTTTAGAGCAAATGATTATCCAGCCATACCCTTGATTTCTCTTCTAGTACATACTTTATCCGTTTTTGCAATACGGAAATGCAGAATTTTCTAAATTTTCAAGTTTTGGTTCCATTTTTCATAACAATTTCTTTTTCAATTTACCTCATTCCTCTCACATTTTACTATGAGCAGCAATGAAAAACCAGGCAGTGCCTTCAACACTTTGCTTAAAAGTCTTATCAGCTAAATATCAAATTTAATCGCTTACAGGTTCTACCTTCCACAAAACACTGGAATACAAATCAGCCAAGTACTTTCCCATTCTATAACAAGGATCCTCTTTCCTCCAGTTTCCACTAACATGTTCCTGAATTCTATCAGAGACTTCACCAGAAGAACTTATCATTCATATTTCTACCAACGGCCCTTTAAAGGGAATGTAGGTTGTATTCTAACATGCACCTCAAACTTTTCCAGTCTCTACCCATTACACAGTTCCAAAGCCACTTTCACAATTTTAGGTATTTGTTACAGCAGCATCCCACTTCCAGATACCAAATCTGTATTAGTCAGGGTTCTTCAGGGAAACAGAACCAACAGGAATATAAAATTAGAATTTCTACTTTTATTTTAGATCTATTTTTGAATTCTGTTCTATTAATCTACCTGTTTGATCTCCAGTATCAAATGGCTTCCATTTTTCTAACTCCAAAAAAATATCTAAAATATGGCAGGATTAGATAAACTACATCCCAAGTTTGTTACTGCCTCCTTTAAAATTTTTTCACATCAATTCTCAGATGTTTAATCTTCCAGATGATTCCCAGTATTATTTTGTAAAGTTTCCCTCGATTCTCCCACCATAAAAAATTCTTAGTACTATATTAATTGGTTAATATTTAATACAAAATTAAACCTAGAAAGAATTCACATCAGTAAAATATTGTCTTAAGGGTTCTCATTATGGTCTTGCTGGATTAGCTTATAAAAGACTAACCCTCCTGAAGAGAACAACTAGAAAAACTGGGTAAAAAAATTTTGTTTAATGTTTGAAGGCATTAGAGAACTACTACTACTACTATCAAGACTTAAGAAGCTAAGATATGATATAGAAGGTAAGTAAAAAGAAGTTAACCAAACCATGTGACCTTCCTTTTCTCCTAAAACTGGGAGGTTGAAAAGCTGAGTAGAGTTTCTGGCAGTCTTAGAGTTTTAGTGACACAATTTTAGAGTTCAAGTTTTGCCAAGATAGGAGAGCCTTGGCAAATACCCCAGTATATTGCATTTGAGACCCCAGAAGACTGGATCCTAAGAGTAGGAGAATCAGAGACAGATCAGCCCTCAAAAAAACTGAAATAGAGCCTTGAAGCACAGTAGTCTTTGATGGGATTATGGTAACTTGCCCTAGATAAGCTGCAACCCAGAAATAAGAGCAAATTCTCTCTGGAGAAAGATAGGATCTCTGACTTTGAAATGCTTTTTTATAAGCAAGGTCCTGCATTCAATCTAAACAATCTTTGTTGCTCAGCAGTTTGACTATGATGTGCCTAAAGTGTGATTTTATTTTTACTTTTTAGTGTCTCTTTAATCTCTGGTTTGATGTCTTTCATCTCTTTGGACATACCAGAAGACAAGACCAAATGACTGAAAACTAGGAGAAAGATCTATAGGAGATCCAGATATTGAAGTTATTACACAGGGATATTGAATATTATTAATACATTCAAGAAAATACAGGAGAAGATGAAAAATTTCAGCCAAGAAGTAGAATCTATTTTTAAAATGTCCACACAAACACTGGAATTTAAAGATACAATAAATGAAATTAAGAACTCAATAGATGGATGCAAGGACACAGCCAAACAAAAGGTTAGAGAACTGGAAAAAAATGTTAAACCAGAAACTAATGAAATTGGTTATCTACATGGAGTGTGTGGAGATGAGATGAAAGGAAAAGGGAATGTAACCTCTTCAAGTATTCCTTTTAATATAGTTTGGTATTTTGAATTTTATTATTCTTTTAAATATTTGAAAAAGTTAAAACTTACTCAGCCATAAAAAGGAATGAAATTGAGTTATTTGTAATGATGTGGATGGGCCTACAGTCCATCACTTACAGAGTGAAGTAAGTCAGGAAGAGAAAAACAAATACCGTATGCTAACACACATATATGGAATCTAGAAAAACAGTACTGATGAAACTAGTGGCAGGGCAGGAATAAAGACGCTGATGTAGAGAATGCACTCGAAGACACAGGCAGGGAAGGGGAAGTTGGAACAAAGTGAGAGTATATTGGCATATATACACTACCACACGTAAAATGGATGGCTAGTGGGAAGCTGCTGCATAACACAGGGAGATCAGCTCAATGCTTTGGGACAACCTAAAGGGATGGGATAGGGAGGGTGGGATGGAGGCTCAAGAGGGAGGGGATATGGGGATATATGTATACATATAGATGATTCACTTTGTTGTACAGAAGAAATGGACACAACATTGTAAGCAATTATACTCCAATAAATATACAAAATATATATATATATATAAAATGAAAACGTTAAAATCAAATATAAGGGGAAAATAAGGTAAAAACAAATGAATAGGCTTTCAAGATAGCAGAGGAGAAAGACGTGGAGATCACCTTCCTCCCTACAAATACATCAAAACTACATCTACATGTGGAACAACTCCTACAGAACACCTACTGAATGCTGGCAGAAGACCTCAGACTTCCCAAATGGCAAGAAATTGCCCACGTACCTGGGTAGGGTAAGAAAAAAATAAAACAAAGACAAAAGAATAGTGATGGGACCTGCACCTCGGGGAGGGAGCTGTGAAGGAGGAAAAGTTTCCACACACTAGGACACTCCTTCACTGGAAGAGATGGGGGGTGGGTGGGGGGGAAGCTTCAGAGCCACAGAGGACAGTGCAGCAACAGGGGTACAGAGGGCAAAGTGGAGAGATTCCCACAAAGGGAATTGGTGCTGGCCAGCACTCACCAGCCTGAGAGGCTGGTCTGCTCACATGCTGGGGCGGGTGGGGCCTGGGAGCTGAGGCTCGGGCTTCAGAGGTCAGATCCCAGGGATAGGACTGGAGCTGGCTGTGTGAACACAGCCTGAAGGGGGCTGATGTACCACAGCTAGCTGGGAGGGAGTCCGGAGAAAAGTGTGGAACTGTCTAAGAGGCTAGAGACAATTGTTTTGGGGTACACGAGAAGAGGGGATTCAGAACACCGCCTAAATAAGCTCTAGAGATGGGCGCGAGCCACAGCTATCAGTGTGGACACCAGAGACGGGCATCAGATACTAAGGCTGCTGCTGCAGCCACAAGAAGCCTGTGTTCAAGCACAGGTCACCATCCACACCTCCCCTCTCGGGAGCCTGTGCAACCTGCCACTGCAAGGGTTCTGTGATCCAGGGACAACTTTCCCGGGAGAACACACGTCGTGCCTCAGGCTGGTGCAATGTCACACCTCAGGCTCGCCCTGCACTCCGTACCACTCCCTTCTCCCAGGCCTGAGTGAGCCAGAGCCCCCTAATCACCCACTCCTTTAACCCCATCCTGTCTGGGCAGGGAAAAGTTGCCCTCAGGCAACCTGCACACAGAGGCAGGGCCAAATCCAAAGCTGAACCACAGGAGCTGTGTGAACAAAGAACAGAAAGGGAATTTTCTCCCAGGGGCCTCAGGAGCAGCAGATTAAATCTCCACAGTCAACTTGATGCACCCTGCATCTGTGGAATACCTGAATAGACAACTAATCATCCCAAAATTGAGGCAATTGGGAGCAAATGTAGACTTGGGGTTTCCTTTCTGCATCTAATTTGTTTCTGGTTTTATGTTTATCTTAGTTTAGTATTTAAAGCTTATCATCATTAGTAGATTTGTTTATTTATTTGGTTGCTCTCTTCTTTTTTTATACATATATATATACACATTTCTTTTCCTTTTTCTCTTTTTGTGAAACTGTATGTTTATACTTCTTTGTGTGATTTTGTCTGTATAGCTTTGCTTTTACCATTTTTCCTAGGATGCTGACTGTCCTTTTCCTTTTTTTTTATTTTTAAGTATACTTTCTAGCACTTGTCACCTTTGGTGAATGTGTTTTTTGGTTCAGTGGCTCTCTTCTTGCTCTCTCTATTTCTTTTTTTTTAATACTTTTAAATTTTTTATTTTTAATAATTTTTTCCATTTTAATAACTTAATTTTATTCTTTCTTCTTTCCTTTCTTTCTCCCTTTCTTTCTTTCTTTCTTTTCTTTTCTTTTCTTTTCTTTTTCTCTCTTTTCTTCTGAGCCATGTGGCTCACAGGGTATTGGTGCTGTGGCTGGATATCAGGCCTGAGCCTCTGAGGTGGGAGAGCTGAGTTCAGGACATTGGTCCACCAGAGACCTCCAGGTCTCTTGCAATATCTAAGGGCAAAAACTCTCGCAGAGATCTCCATATCAATGCTAAGACCCAGCTCCACTCAAAGACAAGCAAGCTACAGTGCTGGACACCCTATGCCAAACAACTATCAAGACAGGAACACAACCCCACCCATTAGCAGAGAGGCTGCCTAAAATCATAATAAGGTCACAGACACCCCAAAACACACCACCAGATGTGGTCCTGCCCACCAGAAAGACAAAATCCAGCCTCATCCACCAGAACACAGGCACGACCCCCCTCCACAAAGAAGCCTACACAACCCACTGAACCAACCTTATCTACTGGGAGCAGACACCAAAAAACAATGGGAACTAGAACGTGTAGCCTGCAAAAAGGAGACCCCAAACACAGTAAGTTAAGCAAAATGAGAAGACAGAGAAAAACACAGCAGATGAAGGAGCAAAGTAAAAAGCCACCAGACCAAACAAATGAATAGGAAACAGGCAGTCTACCTGAAAAAGAATTCAGAGTAATGAGAGCAAAGATGATACAATATCTTGGAAATAGAAAGGAGAAAATACAAAAAAAACGTTTAACAAGGACCTAGAAGAATTAAAGAGCAAACAAACAATGATGAACAACACAATAAATGAAATTAAAAATTCTCTAGAAGGAATCAATAACAGAATAACTGCAGCTGAAGAATGGATAAGTGACCTGGAAGATAAAATAGTGGAAATAACTACTGCAGAGCAGAATAAAGAAAAAAGAATGAAAAGAATTGAGGACAATCTCAGAGACCTCTGGGACAATATTAAATGCACCAACATCTGAATTATATGGGTCCCAGAAAAAGAAGAGAAAAAAAGGGACTGAGAAAATATTTGAGGAGATTATAGTTTAAAACTTCCCTAATATGGGAAAGGAAATAGTCAATCAAGTCTAAGAAGCATAGAGAGTCCCATACAGGATAAATCCAAGGAGAAACATGCCAAAACACATATTAATCAAACTATCAAAAATTAAATACAAAGAAAAAATATTAGAAGCAGCAAGGGAAAAGCAACAATTAACATACAAGGGAATCCTCATAAGGTTAACAATTGATCTTTTAGCCAATACTCTGGAAGCTAGTAGGGAGTGGGAGGACATATTTAAAGTGATGAAAGGAAAAAAACTAGAGCTAAGATTACTCTACCCAGAAAGGATCTCATTCAGATTTGATGGAAAAATTAAAACCTTTAGAGACAAGCAAAAGCTAAGAGAATTCAGCAGAACCAAACCAACTCTACAACAAATGCTAAAGGAGCTTCTCTAGGCAGGAAACACAAGAGAAGGAAAAGAACTACAAAACAAAACCAAAACAATTAAGAAAATGGTACTAGGAACATACAGATCGATAACTACCTTAAATGTAAATGGATTAAATGCTCCAACCAAAAGACATCAACTGGCTGGATGGATACAAAAACAAGACACATATATAAGCTGTCTACAACAGACCTACTTCAGATCTAGGGACACATACAGACTGAAAGTGAGGGGGGATGGAAAAAGATATTCCACACAAATGGAAATCAAAAGAAAGTGGGAGTAGCAATTCTTATATAAGACAAAATAGACTTTAAAATAAATACTATAACAAGAGACAAAGAAGGACACTGCATAATGATAAAGGGATCAATCCAAAAAGAAGATATAATAATTCTAAATATTTATGCACACAACATAGGAGCACCTCAATACATAAGGCAACTGCTAACAGCCATAAAAGAGGAAATCCACAGTAACACAATAATAGTAGTGTACTTTAATATCCCACATTCACCAATGGAAAGATCATCCAAAAGAAAATAAATAAGGAAACAAAACCTTTAAATGATACATGAAACAAGATGGACTTGATTGATATTTATAGGACATCCATCCCAAAACAGCACATTACACTTTCTTCTCCAGTGCTCATGGAACATTCTCAAGGATACATCATATATTAGGTCACAAATCAAGACTTTGCAAATTTAACAAAATTGAAGTTGTATCAAATATATTTACTGACCACATCGATATAAGATTAGATATCAATCAAAGGAAAAAAAAACTGTAAAAGATACAAACACATAAAGGTTTACCTGGTGGCACAGTGGTTGAGAGTCCGCCTGCCGATGCAGGGGACACGGGTTCGTGCTCCAGTCTGGGAAGATCCCACATGCCGCGGAGCAGCTAGGCCCGTGAGCCACGACCACTGAGCCTGCGCGTCTGGAGCCTGTGCTCTGCAACAGGAGAGGCCACAACAATGAGATGCCCATGTACCGCAAAAAAAAATAAATAAATAAATAATAATACAAAAACATGTAGGCTAAACAATACACTACTAAATAACCAAGAGATCACTGAAGATATCAAAGAGGAAATTAAAAAATACCTAGAAACAAATGACAATGAAAACCTGACAACCCAAAACCTATGGGATGCAGCAAAAGCAGTACTAAGAGGGGAAGTTTATAGCAATACAATCGTACCTCAAGATATAAGAAACATCTCAAACAAACAACCTAACATTACACCTAAAGCAATTAGAGAAAGAACAGAAAAACCCCGAAGTTAGCAGGAGGAAAAAATTCATAAATATCAGATCAGAAGTAAATGAAAAAGAAATGAAGGAAATGACAGCAAAGATGAATAAAACTAAAAGCTGGTTCTTTGAGAAGATAAACAAAATTGATAAACAATTAGCCAGAATCATCAAGAAAAAAACGGGAGAAGACACAAGTCAATAGAATTAGAAAGGAAAGAGGAGAAGTAACAACTGGCACTGCAGAAACACAAAGGATCATGAGAGATTACTACAAGCAACTATATGCCAATCAAATGGACAACCTGGAAGACATGGACAAATTCTTAGAAAAGCATCACCTTCCAAGACTGAACCAGGAAGAAATAGAAAATATAAACAGACCAATCAAAAGCACTGAAATTGAAAGTGTGATTAAAAATTTTCCAACAAACAAAAGCCCAGGACCAGATGGCTTCAAAGGCGAATTCTATCAAAGATTAAGAGAAGAGCTAACACCTATCCTTCTCAAACTCTTCCAAAATATAGCAGAGGGAGGAACATCCCAAACTCATTCTACGAAGCCACCATCACCCCGATACCAAAACCAGGCAAAAATGTCACACAAAAAAAGAAAACTACAGGCCAATATCACTGATGAACATATATGCAAAAATCCTCAACAAAATACTAGCAAACAGAATCCAACAGCACATTAAAAGGATCATACACCATGACCAAGTGGGGTTTACCCCAGGAATGCAAGGATTCTTCAGTATACACAAATCAATCAATGTGATATACCACAATAACAAACTGAAGGAGAAAAACCATATGATCATCTTAATAGATGCAGAAAAAGCTTTTGACATAATTCAACACCCATTTATGATAAAGAAAAAACCAGAAAGTAGGCATAGAGTGAACTTACCTCAACATGATAAAGGCCATATATGACAAACCCACAGCCTACATTGTTTTCAATGGTAAAAAACTGAAACCATTTCCACTAAGATCAGGAACAAGACAAGGTTGCCCACTCTCACCACTATTATTCAACATAGTCTTGAAAGTTTTAGCCACAGTAATCAGAGAAGAAAAAGAAATAAAAGGAATCCAAATCAGATAAGAAGAACTAAAACTGTCACTGTTTGAAGATGACATGATACTATACATAGAGAATCCTAAAGTTGCTACCAGAAAAATACTAGAGCTAATCAGTGAATCTGGTAAAGTAGCGGGATACAAAATTAATGCACAGAAATCTCTTGCATTCCTATACACTAATGATGAAAAATTTGAAAGAGAAATTAAGGACACACTCACATTTACCACTGCAACAAAAAGAATAAAATACCTAGAATAAACCTACCTAAGGAGACAAAAGACCTGTATGCAGAAAATTATAAGACACTGATGAAAGAAATTAAAGATGATGCAAACAGATGGAGAGATGTACAATGTTCTTGGATTGGAAGAATCAACATTGTGAAAATGACTCTACTACCCAAAGCAATCTACAGATTCATGCAATCTCTATCAAACTAACAATGGCATTTTTCACAGAACTAGAACAAAAATTTTCAAAATTTGTATGCAAACACAAAAGACCTGGAAGAGCCAAAGCAAACTTGAGAAAGAAAAATGGAGCTGGAGGAATCAGGCTCCCTGACTTCACACTATACTACAAAGCTACAGTAATCAAGACAGTATGGTACTGGCACAGAAACAGGAAGATAGATCAATGGAACAGGATAGAAAGCCCAGAGATAAACCCATGCACGTATGGTCACCTTATCTTTGATAATGGAGACAAGAATATACAATGGAGAAAAGACAGCCTCTTCAATAAGTGGTGCCGGGAAAACTGGACAGCTACATGTAAAAGACTAAAATTAGAACACTCCCTAACACCACACACAAAATAAACTCAAAATGAATTAAAGTCCTAAATGTAAGGCCAGATACTATAAAACTCTTAGAGGAAAACATAGGCAGAACATTCCATGACATAAATCACAGCAAGATCCGTTTTGACCCACCTCCTAGAGAAATGGAAATAAAAACAAAAATAAACAAATGGGACTTAATTAAACTTCAAAGCTTTTGCACATCAAAGCAAACCATGAACAAGAGGAAAAGACAACCCTCAGAATGGGAGAAAATATTTGCAAAGGAAGCAACTGACAAAGGATTTTTCTCCAAAATATACAAGGAACTCATGCAGCTCAATATCAAAAAAAAACAAACAACCCAATCCAAAAATGGGCAGAAGACCTAAATAGACATTTCTCCAAAGAAGATATACAGATTGTCAACAAACACATGAAAGGATGCTCAACATCAGTAATCATTAGAGAAATGCAAATCAAAACTACAAGGAGGTATATCACCTCACACCAGTCAGAATGGCCATCATCAAGAAATCTACAAACAATAAATGCTGGAGAGGGTGTGGAGAAGAGGGAACCCTCTTGCACTGTTGGTGGGAATGTAAATTGATACAGCCACTATGGAGAAGAGTATGGAGTTTCCTCAAAAAGTAAAAATAGAACTACTATATGACCCAGCAATCCCACTACTGGGCATATATCCTGAGAAAACCATAATTCAAAAAGAGTCATATACCACAATGTTCATTGCAGCTCTATTTACAATAGCCAGGACATGGAAGCAACCTAAGTGTCCATCTACAGATGAATGGATAAAGAAGATGTGGCACACATATACAATGAATATTACTCAGCCATAAAAAGGAAGGAAATTGAGTTATTTGTAGTGAGGTGGGTGGACCTAGAGAATGTCATACAGAGTGAAGTAAGTTAGAAAGAGAAAAACAAATACCATATGCTAACACATATATATGGAATCTTAAAAAAAACTGTTCTGAAGAACCTAGAGGCAGGCAGGGGTAAAGACGCAGACATAGAGAATGGACTTGAGGACATGGGGAGGGGGAATGGTAAGCTGGGATGAAGTGAGAAAGTGGCAGTGACATATATACACTACCAAATGTAAAATAGATAGCTAGTAGGGAGCAGCCTCATAGCACAGGGAGATCAGCTCGGTGCTTTGTGACCACCTAGAGGGGTGGGATAGGGAGGGTGGGAGGGAGATGCAAGAGGGAGGGGATATGGGTATATATGTATACATATAGCTGATTCACTTTGTTATACAGCAGAAACTAATGCACCTTTGTATAGCAATTCTACTCCTATAAGGATGTTAAAAAACAAACAAACAAAAAAGTTAACATAACGATATATAACTATGAGAATTTAAAAAATCTAGTATCACAACCACTGAGTTGATTAAGAATTGATAATATATTTTAAGTTTGAATAAAACAGCTTATACAAAACCACCAAAGAAGATAGGGCCTCTTATGTTATCCATTCTCTTATGTCAGGTTCCTTTAAAGCAGAGTGTGGGATGGGAATTTGCATGCAAGTGGTTTATTGAGAGAATACTCTCAGGAAAATCCTATGTGGGAGTGAGGAAAGCAGGATAGTAAAGAAAAGCAAATTAGCAAAGAGGTGATTTCAGATAAATCTTAGTCTCAGCCTGATCCCAATGGGAGATTTAGAGGGTAATTGTACAACAGAGTTTGTTCTGCCTAGAGACAAAGAGGCTGGGATTTTATACCCCTTTATCTGTTAGTCATTGGATATGGCCATTCCAAGGGGGAGGCATGTGACTCTCAGGTAACCTAGGAATGATGGGTCCTGTTGCCCATGATCAGCCCTCCAGAAAAAAATTGCTAGCAGCAACATCTACAACAGCTAGATATCAGGACTATCAAAGCAGCAAAAAAGATTCCTGAGATCTGAGCTTGGCTACAGCAGCCTCTGCAGCACCCATGTATAAGTACAATGGGTTAAGTTTCTCCTATAATTTAGTTCTAGGGGAAGCATACTGTGCAGTCTATCATGGCCTGAATAATTATAATTATCATTATAGGCTATAATGATGGTGATGATGATAATGTGGTGCACACTATGTGGCATTCATCTCCCATAAGGGTGTTTTCACGTATTAACTAATTTAATCCTTATAACAACCTCATGATAGAGATACTATTATTACACTTACTTTTTCACACGAAGAAACTGAGACATAGCGAAGGTAAGGTTACACGGTTAATGGCAGACTGGGATTTGAACCCACTCAGTAAAGCTCTAGAGCTTCTTACCTAGTTAAAAAAGAAAAACACAGATTTTCTTTAAGTTTTCTTAGGGTACAACTTTGTTCATAACTGACTGCACTGAGAATTAATGCTGGACTCAAAGGCAGCTCTCTCTAGTCCAGACATGAGGAAGGCCAGTAGGCTATCAGAGGCATTAGATGAGAAATCTATCCAGTGATGCTCTATTCTGAATACTGGCCAATCAATCGAATCACAATGTTTGAATGTGACAAAAGAGACAGAGTCAGAAGTAGAAGTCAGAGAGTCTCAGACAGAAGCCTGTAAGCAGAAGCCTTCAAAGGATAGGAACGGGAGCAATAGGTGGAAGTGGAAAGAGAAAGGAGGTGATGAGAGGGTGAATCGTGCCCATATATGACTGGGCATAGAGATAGGGCAGGAATTCTGTAGAGATTGAGAAGGGAGCTGAGTCACTAGCCTGGGGCTGCTTCCTGTTGTTATTGGGACTCTTGTCTTGCTGTGCCACATCAAATCACATTTTAGCTCTTTCTAAATGTGTTAAAAATTAATATGTTTTTAATGATAATAAATCTTTACCAATATATTATTCTTTTTGGCCAAATGGACTGAAGGAAAAGGTAAATCCCACCTGGTGACCTGGGATGCCTCATTTTATCAGACAAAGAGGCCAAAATATCCATCATGCTTCCTTTTGTGACTTAAGTGTTCAATGGCATAAAGCTAAATTTAGTTTCGAGTGGGAACAATTTTATTCCTAGATTCTGATAAAATATTATCTGTATAAGGATTGCACATGGCACTTCATCTTTCAATATTTAATTGTTCTGCTTTAATATAGATTTGATATTTAAGCCTCCTCTTTGAAAGCAGGCACAGTAAAAGTTTCAAACAACAATGTGGGGGAGATGGAAATAATGTTTCATATCATGTCGTGGTATAGGAATATATGACAAAGTAGGTCAACAGACATGAAATAAAACATTATTGAGTAAGAGAATGTGACAAAACACAGCAGATTGATTTATAAATTTAGAAAAGCACACAGCCCATTAAAAGGAGGCCAAGAGAGGCCAAGAATGCCAAGGAAACCATTTCCTTACATAGCAAAAGCAAAATGCTTGGTGTTGGGAAATAGGAAGGTGAAAGTTCATACTGGCTATGACTATTCTTATTTATGTAACTTTTTGTAAAATAAGGTATTATAAAAAGTTTACAAAATGCAAAGACTAAAGTGTGAGAGTAAATAAAAAGTAACTGAATAAATACATCAGATGGTACTTAACTAGATTAGAACTTTGTCACTTAATGCAGAAATTATCAACTCTAAATTTATCTCCTTGGAAATCTGTGAAACATCAATAATATGTAGCCTCAGCTAAAACTACTTAAAAGCTTGGAAGTTTCCATATGATCTATATAGACCATTGCAGAAGTAAAACTAAAACCTCCCAAATCTCAACTGATCTGAATTCTTAGGGAATAATTGCATTCATTGCTTTAAATTTTTTCTATTAACTAAGAGTTCACCAATTAGTACATTTTGTTTCAACTCTTTGCAGCTCAAAGTATCTATACTATAATACACCAAGTATCAATTTGCAGTGTATTAAGGGGAAAATATTTGACAAAACATAAATGTTATGACTGTAAGTGCTTTTAAGGAAAGAAATTTACAGGCAGTTCTGTAAAACACTCAGTATAGTGCCTGACCCACAGTGAAAATGCTCTGTGCATGTACAGTCAGCAGTAGTACAGATGTCATGAGTGGTCTACCCATTGTAAGGTAGAATGCAGAAAGACTACTAAGTGATTGAAGATTTCCTTTATTTTCAACCCAGATTGTTTTTTCTATTATAAAGTTTTTTTATATTTATTGTGCATTTTTCTTTGTAAAAAGAAGGAAAAATAATATAAATAAATAAATAGCTGGGTAACATTTAGCTGTGCTTCAGGAAATTGAGGTTTAAAATTTCTCCTTTTCTTTAAGAAGTGCAAAACATTTCCACACATATTCATCATCTATCTGCACAATAGTTCTGTGTAATAAAGGGCAGTTACTGTTCCCAGGGCATAGAAAGAAAAACATACAAAGGTTAAGTGACTTGCCTGCTTAGCAGGAAAAGAATTAGAATCTCTGTCATTTGCCATTTGATTCTCCCACCATGTAGCTTAAGACCATTTTGCTACCAAACAATATTAATTATTAATCACTAAGACATTCACGAATATTGATCACCACATGGATTGGTTTAGGTCCTTAAAATGTGGTGAGGAAGAATTTCTCACCTTTTTATCCTAATGACTAAAAGCCCTGATTAGCTAAGATGGACTCTTAGTAGTTTTAAACTTTAAATTTTCACCTGTGATAGTCTTTGAAAATATCATTTAACTCTGAAACAAATGAGACTAAAATAAATAGATGGATACAGTCTTTCAAAGAAAATTAGAAAAACATAACATCCTACTGTTAGCCAGCTCTCCCTAGAATGTACTGTTTACAAATGAACACAAAGACTAGTAGTAGTCATGGAGATGGTGAGAGGAATTGGATTTAGGATATACTTTGGAAGTAGAGCTGGCTGGTTTTGCTGATAAATTATGTAGTAATTTAGCAAAAGAGGCTAAATCCCAACTTTTGTGTCTGAACAGCAGGGTGAATGTGGAATCATTTCCCAAGATGAGAAATATAGGAAGAACAGGTTTATGGGAATGAAATACAGAGAATTTGATCTTGAAAATGTTAAGCCTAAGATGCCTAATATTCATTAGGTGGAGATATCATATAAACAATTACATATCTTAGACTAAGACTCATGAAAGTGATCAGAGCCAAAGATAGAAATGTGGGTGGCAGGGAACTAAATGGGATCACTGGATAGAAGGTGCAATTGAGATTTCTGAGGACTAAGAATTGGAAGCACTAAGTCAATAGGATCCCATAGGAAAAAAATGGTTCAATCAGGGAAGTAGGAAAACAGTGTAGTGTCCCAGAAGCCAAGGGAAGAAAGCATTTCAAGACGTTCTCAAAATAATGATCAAATCTATCAACTGCTACCAAGAATTCTTATAAGATGACTAAGACTAGATCATTGGGTTTTGCAACATGCTGTTCGTTAATGACTGTGAAAAGTGAGATTTCTATTGGACATAAAGTTCTAATTGAAATGAGTTGAGAAGAGATGTGAAATGAGAAATTGAAGAAAGAGGGTAAACAATGAGTTCTAGCACTTTTGTCAAACAGTGAAGTAAACAAATAAAAAGTAGCTGGAAGGGCATATGGGATCAAGCTCTTTGGTTTTGTTTGGTTTTACTTGTTTAGATAAACTTGGTTTGTTTTCTTTGTTAAACATGAGATATAGTACAGCATGTCTGTATGCTATTGAGAATAATATAATAGAGGGAGAAATACTGATGGTACAGAAACAAGAAGGAATAACTACGGGAGCAAAGTCCTTGAGTTAAAGAATGGCATCATATACACACTACTGTATGTGAAATATATAACTAATAAGGACCTACTGTATAGCACAGGGAACTCTACTAAATACTCTGTAATGACCTATATGGGAAAAGAATCTAAAAAATAGTGGATATATGTATATGTATAACTGAATCACTTTGCCTTACAGCAGAAACTAACACAACATTGTAAATCAACTATACTGCAATTAAAAAAATTTTTGTAATGGCATCAAGTGTACAAGCTATATATTGACCACAGTTGGAAGCATGGAAAATTCATGCACTGTAATAGGAGATAAGTAGGGAGCACCAGCATAGAGGCAGATAATTTTGTAAACTTTAGTGGTAAAATGGTGAGGAAAGTCTATTCCACTTACCCCTGTTTTATTAGTGAAATGAGAAGAAATTGCATCAGAGTGATTTGACAGATTGGGAAGTTGGAGATGGGAGAAGAGAAAGGTGTGAAAAGTGGTCTTGGAAAGAGGAAGAATGAACTGACTAGGGAAAATTGTAGTGCTGCCATATGGTGTTTGGGAACTATAGCTTGGTTCTGGGTTTTCTTCTCACCATCTCCAACTGTTCAGCCAGAGGCAGAGAATGCAGACAGTTGGATTTAACCAAGATTGGGGTTTGCCAGTGAGTATGACGACAGGAGAGAAAAGCAGCAGAATTAGGAGTCTATGAAGAGGAGTGATTAAAGTAATGATTATGGGATCTAAACTGGATAAGGAGGGAATTAAGTATATATACAGATTAGTGTAAAAAGCAATAGTAAATACATTAGAAATATCAGCTGGTAAAGAATGGAAACTCTATACTTTTTATCCCTCCCCTCTTTCTCCATTGTTACTATTTTCAAAACATAAGGTTTCTTAGGAATGTTAACTATAATATAATATAGTGTAACAGTCTGCATTAAAATGATACTAATTTGGGGCTTCCCTGGTGGCACAGTGGTTGAGAGTCCGCCTGCCGATGCAGGGGACACGGGTTCATGCCCCGGTCCGGGAAGATCCCACGTGCCACAGAGCGTCTGGGCCCGTGAGCCATGGCCACTGATCCTGCGCGTCCAGAGCCTGTGCTTCGCAACGGGAGAGGCCACAACAGTGAGAGGCCCGTGTACCGCAAAAAAAAAAAAAAAAAAAAAAAAGATACTAATTTGGTGGAAATTCAAAGTTATATGGTTTTTAGACAAACTTTCATTCATGTATTCCAAAACCTAAATTAGAGGAGAGTCCATTGAAACCAGCATTGTCTGTTGCATTTGCTTAGTACCTAAATCTTTTTTGACTCATCCCCTCAAACTATATCCAAATGAAACTCCAAGAACTTTGGGTTCTTTTACCTATAATGTTTCTCTTATTTGTATTACTTCTCTTTGACATTCACCTCACACCCATAAAGATATAATCTCCACCTAAAGACTCTCCAGCCTACATTGTCCTGCAAGATTAACCTTTGGACTCCCTTACTTCTGCTCTATTTTCAACCTAAATGTGTCTCAAATATAACTAACATAGTTTTATTTTATGTCCCAAACTGTTTACATCTATCTTTCTAGTTAGTCTGGAATTTCCTGCTCTTTTACATTATTTTTTGTCTTCCTCTTTCCTTCCTGTTTCTATTCCATACCCCATTCTGTGTATGCCAAAACCTGCCCCTGGAATATTCAGGGGTTTTATTGTGCATTTAGTCAGCTGCGAGGGAGAGACCTTGAGAATCCTGGACACCAGGGGACCACAACTAGCTGGCAAAAGTTTTCCCTGGTAATCTTGGTTTGGAAACACTTCACAGGCTGTTTCCTGTGAGCTGGGCAAAGATTGCTCATTTGAAAATCTCCTTCCTAATCAGCTGCTTTTTGTCTGGCCTCTGTGCAAAATGGAGCATGATCCTTCAGAAGAAGGCAATTGCAGTTTGCTTGTGAAACTTGGGAGACATTTGTTACATGAGAGAATGGCTGTGATTTTGTGAATTCAGAGCCCAAGACCAACCAACTTCCTTTTTTTCTTTCAAACATATGGGATGAATAAAGAGACAAAGAGTTTAGTGATTTAGCTACCCTTATTTGTCATCATTTTTCCCCCCTAAAAAACCATTTTTAAAAGGAAAGGAAAAAAGCCTTTGTTTATATAAGCCATCGTGGTTTGACGGCATAGATGGAACAGCTGGTGACCTAGCTAAATCCTTCAGAAGGCTTAGCCAAAGGGAGAAGCAAATACATAGGATAACAAGATACTGATATGTTACAGAGCATACTGGAGGTGGTTATCAGATCTATAGAATAAAGAATTTGGTCAAATGCCAGGCTATAAACTCTTCTCCTTAACTGGAGAACACACACTCTGAAAGGCTAAGGAAATATCAGGGAACCACTGAAACCAAGAAACATTTCCTTGTAAAATACCTTCTCTCCAGAGTAAGATAAAAATGAGGGCCTAATGAAGAGAGAACACAAAGATGTTGGTGGGTGACCTCTTGTGTATAGATGATGCTTCAGGGAGGCTGCAAACTAGGCCCTGTGAAGTATGTCACATCTTCCACCCCACATGTTCATAGCAGGAGTCCAAACAGCCGAGCTGGACCCCTCCTTGTTTCAGGGCAGACAGAGGTCAATGTGACTCAGGACAGAAAGTTGCCAAAGGGAAAGTGAAAACAGATCTAACTGAAAGAATTGCAAGAGCTGAAGGAAAACACATCAGGGCTCATGAAGTTGACAGAGTGACCCACAGAATGTATAAAGTTCACTACTCTCTCATTGGTAGTTTAGGTGCAATTCAGAGCAAAGTGAGTCCAGGGAAAATGGCATGACCTGGACCTCCAATCATTTGCCTTCCACAAAAATAGAATGTTCTGCAAGGTCTGCATTTTCTTCCCTATTATATTTAGTGTCTCTGGGAAGGAATGTCAATGAACACATTGTTAGGGAATGTTGTTGGTAGAAAACAATCAGAAATCTGGGGCAAGTGTTCATTTATTTCTCTTATTGTCCTTTTTAAATGCTCTACCATAGGTTAAGCTCAACAAAACTGGTAGTGTCTAGGAAACATATTAAAGACAGGTTATGCTTACAGCCCAACAGAGAAACCAAAATTCAATTGATCAAATATATATATACATTCCTTATGCCAATGCCAATACCACAGTCTTGATTACTGTAGCTTTATAGTAAATTTTATTTTTCCTTTATTCAGAATTATTTTGGCTCCTTTAGATCTTTTGCATTTCCATATAAAGTTTAGAGTCTGCTTGTCAATTTTTATGAAAAAAGACTTTTGGAATTTTGATTGGAATAGCATTGAAACTGTAGAATAATTTGTGAAGAAATGACAGTTCAACAATTTGGGGTTATCTGATACAAGAACATTGTATATCTCTACATTTATGTCTAATTTCTCTCAGCAATGTTTCACAGCTTATAGTACACACAGAACTTGCACAATTAAAAATTTCTTTTCTCTAAGTATGTTAGTTTTTTGATGCTACTGTGAATGGTATTGCTTTGGATTTTTGTTTTCCAAGTGTTTATTGGTAGTATACAGTTGTTTTTGTATATCAACCTTGTAGCCTACAATCTTTCTAAATTAACTCACTAGTTACAGGAGCTTTATCTTGTAGATTCATTAAGATTTTCTCTATACATGATCATATTATCAGAAAACAAAGACAGTTTCATTTCTTTTGTTCCAACTCTTATGTCGTTTAAAAAAATTCTTATCTTACTACAATGGCTACCTTCAGTATAATGTTGAATAGATGTTGTAAACATGAACATATTTGCCTTATTACTGATTCTAGGGGATGAGAGATGTTCATTTCACCTTTCCCTAATAAGTATAATGTTAATTGTGTAATTTTGCTGTAGACACAATTTATCATCTTGAAAAAAATTTTTTTTGAAGTTTTTAAACACTGGGCAAAAGGTTACACTGGTTTGATCTCTGAAAGAAAGAAGTTAAATGAAGAACATCCTTTCACTTTAGTTTTTGCCTGGAGGGACTCTCTGGACTGTAGCTCAGAGAAGGGAAACTGAAGCAGACTTAGGTAGTCTTGCTGAGTTAAAGAGACCAAGTTTAGATTTCAGAGAGCCTGAGGCAGCTGGAATTGCTGGGTTAGAGCAAATGAGAGAGATGAATTATACAAAAAAAAAAAAAAAAAAACCAAAAACCTCTAGAAATCTTCATAGGACTCTTTAATCTATTGGTGAATATTAAGGTGTGTATATATATGGCAAAACTCCATGCGACAAGGCAAAAACTACCAGGGATCTATACACTGAACAATTTCCAGAACTTATACCTGGTTGGAAGACATTTGACTTCTGAATAGCTGGAGTAAGAAGATCTTACTGAAGACTTGTGACACTCAGTAGTGAACCCAGTAGACACATACCTTAGTAGTAATACTAAATTAGACCTAACCTTAAAAGGCTTAAGACTAGCTTTAAAAGATCAAATTGCTTCACAAGTAATTTTAATGCATGCCCTGAAAAAGTTAATACTCTTCAAATACTCTTCAAATACTCCTCCACAATATAGCACATGACAGTGTACCCCATCCAATATAAAATTATTAGGTATGTAAAGAAGCAGGGAAAATTGCCCCCCAAAAGGAGAAAAATCATACAATAGCAATAAGCCCAGAAATGACAGAGATAATATCATCACCAAACAAGAATTTTAAAACATTGATGAGAAATATGCTCAAAGATTTAAAGAAAAACATGAATATATATGGATAGTAAAAGAAAAATATGAAAAAGAAACAAAATAGAACTAGAATTATTACTTAATTATTGTAAAAAATACAATATTTGAAATAAAAAATTAAAGAAAGGGTTTAACAATAGCTTTTACCCCATTGAAAAAAATATCAATAAATTTGAAGACATAACAGTAAAAACTCTCTAAACTGAAGCAGAGATCCAAAAAGATGGAAAAAAATTAACAGACCCTCAGTGACCTACAACACAATATCAAGGCTACCATATATGTACTTTTAAGTCCCCCCACAAAAGGGGTGGCATAAAGATATTTAAAGAAATACTTTTCAAAATATTTCCAAATTTGAAAAAACTATGAACCAAGATCCAAAAATAACAATTAAAAAAAACAATAAACATAAAGGAAGTCACATCAAGGTACACAATAGTCAAATTGGGGAAAACCAGTGATAAAGAGAAACATTTTTAAAGCAGTCAAAGAAAAAAAGAGATATTAAATACTGGGGGAAAAAATTAAGAGTAATCATAGACTTCTTGTTAGAAACTACACAAGCCAAAAGACAATGTAACATCTTTAATGAGGTCAGTTTCAAATCAAATAGAAAAATAGGAATTTTAGGAAAGACCATTGACTGTCTCATAATGACTATTAGTCTTTGAATAATTTCCATGGAGTTATGGGAGAATAAACACACACCAATCCCCCCACCTACCTCACTCAATGAGCTCCTCTACTTAACCTCTCTACTTTTGCCAATGGTAACAACCTCATCATGGTTCCCTAAGTTTTATATCTTGGGTTGTCTGGGCTCTTTTCTGTTTGGGTTTCTTTATCTTGCATGTTCAATCAAACCTTGATGATTCTCCCTTCGTGACAGTTCTTACACTTGTTCCTTACATTTAATTTCTATAGGTACCATTCAAGCCAAGGGCTTCCATATGATTTCACCAAGTCTTTGTGACTGGCCTCTTGGCTTCTAGTTTCACCAAACTATACCAGCTTATCTTTTAAAAATACTGTCATATATAAAAATGTAGAATATAAAAGTTAAATGTAAATGTAATGTAAACTTTTCTATTCACCTGTTTTATTCTGAGTGCAAAGAGATTCAGAAGTTTCAGGATCTTGGTCAGCTCTTGAAAAGCCTATTTCCTCATTTGTGAAAATGTGGTTAATTATATTATGGACCATTTTTAGGTTGCAGTAAAGAATAATAAAGTCATGTGTTTAAAGAACTTAGCACAGCATTTAGCACAAAATAAGTGCCCAATAAATGTTAACTTTTATTATTATTATTTGATTCTAGTGGTTTCTATGTCAGTTTGCCAGGTCATGGGAGCAAAGAACCTGGGAATTATCACAGTCCAGGTTACAGAGGCAGGCCTCCTCCAATCACTCCATCCTCTAAGCAGAAAAGTTATCAAATCCTGCCAATGTTGTCTTCTCAGCTACCTGGATGTATGACACACACATTCATGATCAATATTCTTATTTAACCTTCCTTTGCCATCCATTGTCTCAGTCTAGGCCCTGAAGTATATTTTGAGTTCTTTATCTAAATTTGTACCTCAGAACATTGTTTTCTTTTCTAAATATTCAGTTTGTTTATGCCCTGCACCACTTCTTTTCCCATGTTTTTATAGATCTATACATCCATTAACAGATATTTATTGAATGTTGTATTAGTCAAGGTTCTCAATAGCATATCTCTATCTATCTATCTATCTATCTATCTATCTATCTAGATAGATAGATAGATAGATTATTGTGAGAGATTGGCTCATGCTATTCTGGAGGCTAAGAAGTGCCATGATCTGCTATCTGCAAACTAGAGAACCAGGAAATTTGGCAGTATAGTTTCAGTCTAGATCCTTAGGCCTGAGAACAAGGAGAGCCAATAGTGTAAATCCCAGTCTCAGTCTGAAGGCCCAAAAACCAGAAGCATCGATGTCTGAGGGCAGGAGATGTATTTTCCAGCTCAAGCAATAAGAGAGCAAATTGGCCCTTCCTCCACTTTTAATTTCTATTCAGGTCCTCAACAGATTGGATGATGCCCACCTGCACTGGTGAGGGTGATCTTCTTTACTTAGTTTCCTGATTCAAATGCTAATCTCTTCTGGAGATACTATCACAGATACATCCAGAAATAATGTTTTACCACCTATCTGGGCATCCCTTAGCTCAGTCAAATTAACACATAACATGAGCCATCACATGGGAGACTTGTTGGAGATGTTTGCACAGGCCCTCATGGGCCTAGTGCCTTAGGGCAGAGAATTCCAGGCTCCCAGGTACTCAGTGAATGGTCTAGATTAAGGGAGGTGCAGGTGGGTGTATCCCCTTGACCTTGAAGATTCTCAGTTGATGGACAGGGCAATAGTTGGGAGAAGACTAGCAAGGCCTTCTAAAGTTCAAGGCCCAGGGTCTTTGGGCAATATTGTCTTCTAACACTGACTGCCTCCTAAATTTCAAGAACTATGTTCTTCAGCATTATATCTTTAAGAACTGGTTAATCTCTTCATCAGAGCTTCTAATTTAAGGAATACTTGGAAACTACTTCTCTTGGAAATAAACTCAAGGTGAAAAAGCAGACAGGATAAACCATAATGGAGGGAGACCTTCAAGATGGCAGAGGAGTAAGATGTGGAGATCACCTTCTTCCCCACAAATACATCAAAAATACATCTACATGTGGAAGAACTCCTACAGAACACCTACTGAACACTGGCAGAAGGCCTCAGATCTCCCAAAAGGCAAGAAACTCCCCCACGTACCTGGGTAGGGCAAAAGAAAAAAGAAAAAAAAAAAAAGAATAGGGATGGGACCTGCACTTCTGGGAGGGAACTGTGAAGGAAGAAAAGTTTCCACACATTAGGAAGCCCCTTCACTGGCAGGGATGGTTACGGTGGAGCTCAGAGCCACAGACGAGAGTGAAGCAACAGGGGTGCAGAGGGCAAAGCAGAGAGATCCCTGACAGAGGATCGGTGTTGACCAGCACTCGGCAGCCTGAGAGGCTTGTCTGCTCACCCGCTGAGGCGGGTGGGGACTGGGAGCTGAGGCTCGGGCTTTGGAGGTCAGACCCCAGAGAGAAGATTGGGGTTGGCTGTGTGAACACAGCCTGAAGGGGGTTAGTGCACCACAGCTAGCCGGGAGGGAGTAAGGGAAAAAGTCTGGACCTGCCGGAGAGGCAAGAGACCATTGTCTCAGGTGTGCAAGGAGAGGGGCTTCCTGCTCCGTGTGCGCACAGACGACAGAACAACCCCTAAGCGAGTTCCAGAGACAGGCGTGAGCCATGGCTATCATCTCCGACCCCTGAGGTGGGTGCGGAACACTACCACTACCACTGCTGCCACTAAGGATCCTGTGTGCAAGTACAGGTCACTACTGTCACCTTCCTGGGGGCCTCTGCAACACACAACTGCCAGCATTTCATGATCCAGAGCCAACTTCCCCAGGAGAACACACAGCATGCCTCAGGCTGTTGCAACGTCACTGGCCTCTGCCGCTGCAGGCATGCCCTGCATTCCAATTGAGACTACTGTACCTCTCCCTCTCCCCAGTTTGAGTGAGCAAGAGAGCCCTAAGCAGCCACTGCTTTAACCCCCTCCTCTCTGGGTGAGGAACAGACACCTGAGGGCAGCCTATACGCAGAGGTGGGGCCCGAACCAAAGCCGAACACCAGGAGCCATGTGAACAAAGAAGAGAAAGAGAAATTTCTCCATGCAGCCTCAGGAATAGTGGACTAAATCCCCACAATCAGCTTGGTAAACATGCAGGTGTGGAATACTGGAATAGACAACAAGTGTTCCCAAAATTGAGGTGGTGGATTTTGGGGGCAATTATGGGGTTTGCTTACTGTGTTTGATTTGTTCTTGGTTTTATGTTTATCTTAGATTAGTTTTTAGTGATTCTTTTCATTTGTGGGTTTGTTTATTGGTTTGGTGGCTACCTTACTTTTTTTTTTCTGCTTTTTGTGACTGTCTGTGTGTATCTTTCTTTGTGTGACTTTGTGACTTTCTTTTTGATTTTTAATCCAGTTACCTTTTATTAATTATTTAGATTTTGTTGATTCTTTTATTTTATTAGTTTCTGCTTTATAACAAAGTGAATCAGTCATACATATACATCTGTTCCCACATCCCTTCCCTCTTGCGCCTCGCTCCCTCCCACCCTCCCTATCCCACCCCTCCAGGCGGTCACAAAGTACCGAGCTGACCTCCCTGTGCTATGCGGCTGCTTCCCACTAGCTATCTACCTTACGTTTGGTACTGTATATATGTCCATGCCTCTCTTTTGCTTTGTCACAGCTAACCCTTCCCCGGCCCCATATCCTCAAGTCCATTCTTAAGTAAGTCTGTGTCTTTATTCCTGTTTTACCCCTAGGTTCTTCATGACATTTTTTTTCTTAAATTCCATATATATGTGTTAGCATACGGTATTTGTCTTTCTCTTTCTGACTTACTTCACTCTGTATGACAGACTCTAGGTCTATCCACCTCACTAAAAATAATTCAATTTTGTTTCTTTTTATGGCTGAGTAATATTCCATTGTATATATGTGCCACATCTTCTTTATCCATTCACCCGATGAAGGACACTTAGGTTGTTTCCATCTCTGGGCTATTGTGAATAGAGCTGCAATGAACATTTTGGTACATGTCTCTTTTTGAATTATGGTTTTCTCAGGGTATATGCCTAGTAGTGGGATTGCTGGGTGATATGGTAGTTCTATTTGTAGTTTTTTAAGGAACCTCCATACTGTTCTCCTAAGTGTCTGTACCAATTCACATTCCCACCAGCAGTGCAAGAGTGTTTCCTTTTCTCCACACCCTCTCCAGCATTTATTGTTTCTAGATTTCTTGATGATGGCCATTCTGACTGGTGTGAGATGATATCTCATTGTACTTTTGATTTGCATTTCTCTAATGATCAATGATGTTGAACATTCTTTCATGTGTTTGTTGGCAGTCTGTATATCTTTGGAGAAATGCCTATTTAAGTCTTCTGCCCATTTTTGGATTGGGTTGTTTGTTTTGTTGCTATTGAGCTGCATGAACTGCTTATAAATTTTGGAAATTAATCCTTTGTCAGTTGCTTCATTTGCAAATATTTTCTCCCATTCTGAGGGTTGTCTTCTGGTCTTGTTTATGGTTTCCTTTGCTGTGCAAAAGCTTTGAAGTTTCATTAGGTCCCATTTGTTTATTTTTGTTTTTATTTCCATTTCTCTAGGAGGTGGGTCCGAAAGGATCTTGCTGTGATTTATGTCATAGAGTGTTCTGCCTATGTTTTCCTCTAAGAGTTTGATAGTGTCTGGCCTTACATTTAGCTCTTTAATCCATTTTGAGCTTATTTTTGTGTATGGTGTTAGCGAATGATCTAATCTCATACTTTTACATGTCCCTGTCCAGTTTTCCCAGCACCACTTATTGAAGAGGCTGTCCTTTCTCCACTGTACATTCCTGCCTCCTTTATCAAAGATAAGTTGACCATATGTGTGTGGGTTTATCTATGGGCTTTCTATCATGTTCCATTGATCTATCTTTCTGTTTTTGTGCCAGTACCACACTGTCTTAATTACTGTAGCTTTGTAGTATAGTCTGAAGTCAGGGAACCCGATTCCTCCAGCTCCGTTTTTTATTCTCAAGATTGCTTTGGCTATTCGGGGTCTTTTGTTTTTCCAAACAAATTTTGAAATTTTTTGTTCTAGTTCTGTGCAAAATGCCAGTGGTAGTTTCATAGGGATTGCATTGAATCTGTAGATTGCTTTGGGTAGTAGAGTCATTTTCACAATATTGATTCGTCCAATCCAGGAACATGGTATATCTCTCCATCAATTTGTATCATCTTTAATTTCTTTCATCAGTATCTTATAATTTTCTGCATACAGGTCTTTTGTCTCATTATGTAGGTTTATTCCTAGATATTTTATTCTTTTAGTTGCAATGGTAAATGGGAGTGTTTTCTTGATTTCACTTTCATATTTTTCATCATTAGTGTATAGGAATGCCAGAGATTTCTGAGCATTAATTTTGTATCTTGCTACTTTACCAAATTCATTGATTAGCTCTAGTAGTTTTCTGGTAGCATCTTTAGGATTCTCTATGTATAGTATCATGTCATCTGCAAACAGTGAGAGCTTTACTTCTTCTTTTCCAATTTGGATTCCTTTTATTTCCTTTTCTTCTCTGATTGCTGTGGCTAAAACTTCCAAAAGTAAGTTGAATAAGAGTGGTGAGAGTGGGCAGCCTTGTCTTGTTCCTGATCTTAGTGGAAATGATTTCAGTTTTTCACCATTGAGGACGATGTTGGCTTTGGGTTTGTCATATATGGCCTTTATTATATTGAGGAAAGTTCCGTCTATGCGTACTTTCTGCAGGGTTTTTATCATAAATGGGTGTTGAATTTTCTTGAAAGCTATCTCTGCATCTATTGAGATGATCATATGGTTTTTCTCCTTCAATTTGTTAATATGGTGTATCACATTGATTGATTTGCGTATATTGAAGAATCCTTGCATTCCTGGAATAAACCCCACTTGATCATGGTGTATGATCCTTTTAATGTGCTGTTGGATTCTGTTTGCTAGTATTTTGTTGAGCATTTTTGCATCTATGTTCATCAGTGATATTGGCCTGTAGTTTTCTTTCTTTGTCACATCTTTGCCTGGTTTTGGTATCAAGGTGATGGTGGCCTCGTAGAATGAGTTTGGGAGTGCTCCTCCCTCTGCTATATTTTGGAAGAGTTTCAGAAGGATAGGTGTTAGCTCTTCTCTAAATGTTTGATAGAATTCGCCTGTGAAGCCATCTGGTCCTGGGCTTTTGTTTGTTGGAAGATTTCTAATCACAGTTTCAATTTCAGTGCTTGTGATTGGTCTGTTCATATTTTCTATTTCTTCCTGATTCAGTCTTGGCAGGTTGTGCATTCCTAAGAATTTGTCCATTTCTTCCAGGTTGTCCATTTTATTGGCATAGAGTTGCTTGTAGTAATCTCTCATGATCTTTTGTATTTCTGCAGTGTCAGTTGTTACTTCTTTTTCATTTCTAATTCTATTGATTTGAGTCTTCTCCCTTTATTTCTTGATGAGTCTGCCTAATGGTTTATCAATTTTGTTTATCTTCTCAAAGAACCAGCTTTTAGTTTTATTGATCTTTGCTATCATTTCCTTCATTTCTTTTTCATTTATTTCTGATCTGATCTTTATGATTTCTTTCCTTCTGATAACATTGGGGGTTTTTTGTTCTTCTTTCTCTAATTACTTTAGGTGCAGGGTCAGGTTGTTTACTCGAGATGTTTCCTGTTTCTTAAGGTGGGATTGTATTGCTATAAACTTCCCCCTTAGAACTGCTTTTGCTGCATCCCATAGGTTTTGGGTCGTTGTGTCTCCATTGTCATTTGTTTCTAGATATTTTTTTATTTCCTCTTTGATTTCTTCAGTGATCACTTCATTATTGAGTAGTGTATTGTTTAGCCTCCATGTGTTTGTATTTTTTACAGATCTTTTCCTGTAATTGATGTCTAGTCTCATAGCATTGTGGTCGGAAAAGATACTTGATATAATTTCAATTTTCTTAAATTTACCAAGGCTTGATTTGTGACCCAAGATATGATCTATCCTGGAGAATGTTCCATGAGCACTTGAGAAGAAAGTGTATTCTGTTGGTTTTGGATGGAATGTCCTATAAATATCAATTAAGTCCATCTTGTTTAATGTATCATTTAAAGCTTGTGTTTCCTTATTTACTTTCATTTTGCATGATCTGTCCATTGGTGAAAGTGGGGTGTTAAAGTCCCCTACTATGAGTGTGTTACTGTCGATTTCCCCTTTTATGGCTGTTAGTATTTGCCTTATGTATTGAGGTGCTCCTAGGTTGGGTGCATAAATATTTACAATTGTTATATCTTCTTCTTGGATCGATCCCTTGATCATTATGTAGTGTCCTTCTTTGTCTCTTCTAATAGTCTTCATTTTAAAGTCTATTTTGCCTGATATAAGAATTGCTACTCCAGCTTTCTTTCGATTTCCATTTGCATGGAATATCTTTTTCCATCCCCTTACTTTCAATCTGTATGTGTCTCTATGTCTGAAGTGGGTCTCTTGTAGACAGCATATATATGGGTCTTGTTTTTGTATCCATTCAGCCAAACTGTGTCTTTTGGTGGGAGCATTTAGTCCATTTACATTTAAGGTAATTATTGATATGTATGCTCCTATTCCCATTTCCTTAATTGCTTTGAGTTCGTTATTGTAGGTATTTTCCTTCTGTTGTGTTTCTTTCCAAGAAAAGTTCCTTTAGCATTTGTTGTAAAGCTGGGTTGGTGGTGCTGAACTCTCTCAGCTTTTGCTTGTCTGTAAACGTTTTAATTTCTCCATCAAATCTGAATGAGATCCTTGCTGGGTAGAGTAATCTTGGTTGCAGGTTTTTCCCCTTTATCACTTTAATTATGTCCTGCCACTCCCTTCTGGCTTGTAGAGTTTCTGCTGAGAGATCAGCTGTTAACCTGATGGGGATTCCCTTGTGTGTTATTTGTTGTTTTTCCCTTGCTGCTTTTAATATGATTTCTTTGTGTTTAATTTTTGACAGTTTAATTAATATGTGTCTTGGCGTATTTCTCCTTGGATTTATTCTGTATGGGACTCTCTGTGCCTCCTGGACTTGATTAACTATTTCCTTTCCCATATTAGGGAAGTTTTCAACTATAATCTCTTCAAATATTTTCTCAGTCCCTTTCTTTTTCTCTTCTTCTTCTGGAACCCCTATAATTCGAATGTTGGTGCGTTTAATGTTGTCCCAGAGGTCTCTGAGACTGTCCTCTGTTCTTTCCATTCTTTTTTCTTTATTTTGCGCTACATCAGTTATTTCCACTATTTTATCTTCCATGTCACTTATCTGATCTTCTGCCTCAGTTATTCTGCTACTGACCCCATCTAGAGTATTTTTCATTTCATTTATTGTGTTTTTAATCGATGCTTGATTCATCTTTAGTTTTTCTAGGTCCTTGTTAACTGTTTCTTGCATTTTGTCTATTCTATTTCCAAGATTTTGGATCTTGGAAATAGAATCTTGGATCATCTTTACTATCATTATTCTGAATTCTTTTTCAGGTAGACTGCCTATTACCTCTTCATTTGTTAGGTCTGGTAGGTTTTTATCTTGCTCCTTCACCTGCTGTGTGTTTTTCTATCTTCTCATTTTGCTTATCTTCCTGTGTTTGGGGTCTCCTTTTTGCAGGCTGCAGATTCGTAGTTCCCGTTGTTTTTGGTGTCTGTCCCCAGTGGCTAAGGTTGTTTCAGTAGGTTGTGTAGGCTTCCTGGTGGGGGTGACTAGCGCCTGTGTTCTGGTGGTTGAGGCTCGATCTTGTCTTTCTGGTGGACAGGTCCACGTCTGGTGGTGTGTTTTGGGGTGCCTGTGGCCTTATTATGTTTTTAGGCAGCCTCTCTGCTAATGGGTGGGGTTGTGTTCCTGCCTTGCTAGTTGCTTGGCATAGGGTGACCAGCACTGTAGCTTGCTGGTCGTTGAGTGAAGCTGCGTGCTGGTGTTGAGATGGAGGTCTCTGGGAGATTTTTGCCGCTTGATATTATGTGGAGCTGGGAGGTCTCTTGTGAACCCGTGTCCTGAAGTTGGCTATCCCACTTCAGAGGCTCAGCACTGAATCCTGGCTTCAGCACCAAGAGCCTTTCATCTACCCGGCTCAGAATAAAAGGGAGAAAAAGTAGAAAGAAAGAATTATTAGAAGAAAGAAAGAGAGAAAGAAAGGAAGAAGGAAAGAAAGGAAGGAAGGAAGGAAGGAAGAAAGAAAGAAAGGAGTGAGGGAGGAAGGAAGGAAAGAAAGAAAGAAAGAAAGGAGGGAGGGAGGGAGCAAAGAAAGAAAAAGAAAGTGAAAGGAAGAAGGGTGGGAGGGAGGGAGGGAGGAAAAAAAGAAAGCAAGAAAGAAAAAAAGAAAGAAGGAAAGAAAGACAGGAGGGAGGGAGGGAGGAAGGAAAGAAAGAGAGAAAGAAAGGAGGGGCCGAGGGAGGGAGGGAGGAAGGGAAGGTAGGAGAAAAAGAGAGAAGATAAAGTAAAATAGAATAAAGTATAAAATATAGTAACATTATTAAAATTAAAAAATAATTATTGAAGAAAAAAAATGGACAGATACAACCCTGGGACAAATGGTGGAAGCAAAGCTATACAGAGAAAATCTCACACAGAAGCATACACATACACATTCACAAAAAGAGAACAGGGGGAAAAAAATCGAAACTCTTGCTCTCAACGTCCACCTCCTCAATTTGGGATAATTCGTTGTAAAAAGAGGAAAAGGGAAAAAAATCTTAAATCTTGGCCTCAAAGTCCACCTCCTCAATTTGGGATGATTTGCTGTCCATTCATTCACTCCACAGACGCAGGGCACATCAAGCGGACCGTGGAGCTTTAATCCGCTGCCTCCGAGGCTGCACAGAGAGATTTCCCTGTCTCTTCTCTGCTCTCACAGCTCCCGGGTCTCAGCCTTGGACCTGGCCCCGCCTCTGCGCACAGGTTGCCGGAGGGCGTCCGTTCTTCGCTCAGACAGGACAGGTTTAAAGGAGCCGCTGATTCGGGGGCTCTGGCTCACTCAGGCAGAGGGGAGGGAGGGGTACGCAGTGCGGGGCGGGCCTGCAGCGGCAAAGGCCGGCGTGGCGTTGTACCAGCCCGAGGCGCTCCGTGCGCTTTTCCGGGGAAGCCGTCCTTGGGTCCCAGGACCCCGGCAGTGGCGGGCTGCAAAGGCTCCCCGGAAGGGGGGGTGGACAGTGACCTGCACTCGCACACAGGCCTTGTGGCGGCGGCAGCAGCAGCCCCAGCGTCCCACGCCCGTCTCCGGGGTCCGCGCCTTTAGCCGCGGCTCGCGCCCGTCTCTGGAGCTTCTTTAAGCAGCTCTCTTAATGCCCTCTCCTCGCGCACCAGGAAACAAAAGGGAAGAAAAAGTCTCTTGCCTCTTCGGCAGCTCCAGACTTTTTCCCCGGACTCCCTCCGGGCTAGCCGTGGTGCACTAACCCCTTCAGGCTCTCTTCCTGCCGCCAGCCCCAGTCCTCTCCCTGCACTCCGACTGAAACCCGATACCCGAGCCTCAGCTCCCAGCCCTGCCCGCCCCGGTGGCCGAGCAGATAAGCCTCTCGGGCTGGTGTGTGCCTGAGGGCACCGATCCTCTGAGGGAATCTCTCCGCTTTGCCCTCCACACCCCTGTTGCTGTGCTCTCCTCCGCTACTCCGAAGCTTTCCCCCTCCGCCACCTGCAGTCTGCGCCCGCGAAGGGGCTTCTAGTGTGTGGAAACCTTTCCTCCTTCACGGCTCCCTCCCACTGGTGCAGGTCCCATCCCTATCCTTTTGTCTGTGTTTATTCTTTTTCTTTTGTCCTACCCAGGTATGTGGGGAGTTTCTTGCCTTTTGGGGGGTCTGAGGTCTTCTGTCAGCATTCAGTAGGTGTTCTGTAGGAGTTGTTCCACATGTAGATGAATTTCTAATGTATCTGTGGGGAGGAAGGTGATCTCCCCGTCTTACTCTTCCGCCATCTTCCTCCGTCTTGACTTTGTGTCTTTAATTTTGCTTTTACCATTTGTCTTGCGTTTCTCTCTTTTCATTTTTTTTTTTTTTTCCTTTTCATCCGAGCCATATGGCTGGAAGGCTTTTGGGGCTCTGGCTGGGTGTCAGACCTGAGCCACCAAGGTGAGTGAGATGAATCCATGATGTTGGACCACCAGAGACCTCCAACCCCCATGTAATATTAATCGGTGAGAGCTCTCCCAGAGAGCTCCATCTCAACTCTAAGACCCAACTCACTCAACAGCCAGCAAGCTCCAGGGCTGGACGTCCCATAACAAACAACTAGCAAGACAGGAACACAACACCACCCATTAGTGGAGAGGCTGCCTAAAGTCATACTAAATTCACAGACACCCCAGAACAGACCACAGGACATGGCCCTGCCTACGGAGGGACAAGAACCAGCCCCACCAACCAAAACACAGGCACCAGTCCCCCGCACAAGGAAGCCTACAAAACACACCAAACAAATCTTAGCCACTGGGGGCAGACACCAAAAACAACGGGAACTACGAACCTGCAGCCTTCAAAAAGGAGATGCCAAACACAGTAAGTTAAACAAAATGAGAAGACAGAGAAATGCACAGCAGATGAAGGAGAAAAGTAAAAAGCCACCAGACCGAATAGGCAGTCTACCTGAAAAAGAATTCAAAGTAGTGATAGTAAAAATGATCCAAAATCTTGGAAATAGAATGGAGAAAATACAAGAAACGTTTAACAAGGAACTAGAAGAACTAAAGAGCAAACAAACAATCATGAACAACACAATAAATGAAATTTAAAAATCTCTAGAAGGAATCAATAGCAGAATAACTGAGGCAGAAGAATGGATAAGTGACCTGGAAGATAAAATAGTGGAAATAAGTACTGCAGAGCAGAATAAAGAAAAAAGAATGAAAAGAACAGAGGACAGTCTCAGAGACCTCTGGGACAACATTAAACGCACCAACATTCGAATTATAGGGGTCCCAGAAGAAGAGAAAAAGAAAGGGACTGAGGAAATATTTGAAGAGATTATAGTTGACAACTTCCCTAATATGGGAAATGAAATAGTCAGTGCAGTTCAGGAAGTGCAGAGAGTCCCATATAGCATAAATCCAAGCAGAAACACACGAAGACACATATTAATTAAACTATCAAAAATTAAATACACAGAAAAAATATTAAAAGCAGCAAAGGAAAAGCAACAAATAACATACAAGGGACTCCCTATAAGGTTAACACCTGATCTTTCAGCAGAAACTCTGCAAGCCCGAGGGAGTGGGAGGACATATTTAAAGTGAGGAAAGGGAAAAACCTACAATCAAGATTACTCTACCCAGCAAGGATCTCATTCAGACTTGACAGAGAAATTAAAATCTTTACAGACAAGCAAAGGCTAAGAGAATTCAGCACCACCAAACCAGCTTTACAACAAATGTTAAAGGAACTTCTCTAGCTGGGAAACATGAGAGAAGGAAAAGACCTACAAAAAATAAACCAAAACAATGAAGAAAATGGTAATAAGAATATACATATGAATAATTACTTTAGGGCTTCCCTGGTGGTGCAGTGGTTAAGAACCTGCCAGCCAATGCAGGGGACATTGGTTCAAGCCCTGGTCCAGGAAGATCCCACATGCCATGGAGCAACTAAGCCCGTGTGCCACAACTACTGAGCCCCACGTGCCACAACCACAGAAGCCCATGCACCTAGAGCCCGTGCTCTGCAACAAGAGAAGGTAGCACAGTAAGAAACCCATGAAACACAAGCAAGAGTAGCCCCTGCTCACTAGAGCTAGAGAAAGCCCGTGAACAGCAATGAAGACCCAATGCAGATAAAAAAAAAATTACCTTAAATGTAAATGGATTAAATGCTCCAACCAAAAGACACAGACTAGCTGAATGGATACAAGCACAAGACCTGGATATATCCTGTCTACAAGAGACCCACTTGAGACCTAGGGACACATACACACTGAAAGTGAGGGGATGGAAACAGATATTCCATGCAAATGGAAATCAAAAGAAAGCTGGAGTAGCAATTTTCATAGCAGAAAAAATAGACTTTAAAATAAAGACTATTACAAAAGACAAAGAAGGACATTACATAATGATCAATGGATCAATACAAGAAGATATAACAATTGTAAATATTTATGCACCCAACATAGGAGCACCTCAATACATAAGGCAAATGCAAACAGCCATAAAAGGGGAAATCGACAGTAACACAATAATAATAGGGGACTTTAACACCCCACTTTCACCAATGGACAGATCATCCAAACAGAAAATAAATAAGGAAACACAAGCTTTAAATGACACAATAGACCAGATAGATTTAATTGGTATTTCTGGGACATTCCACCTGAAAGTGGCAGACTACACTTTCTTCTCAAGTGCACATGGAACATTCTCCAGGATAGATCATATCTTGGGTCACAGATCAAGGCCTGGTAAATGTAAGAAAATTGAAATCATATCAAGTATCTTTCCTGACCACAATGCTAGAATACTAGATATTAATTACAGGAAAAAAAACTGTTAAAAAATTTACACATGGAAGCTAAACAATATGCTATGAAATAACCAAGAGATCAATGAAGAAATCAAAGAGAAAATCAAAAAACACATAGAAAAAAATGACAATGAAAACAGGATGACCCAAAATCTATGGGATGCAGCAAAAGCAGCTCTAAGAGGGAAGTTTATAGCAGTACAATCTTACCTCAAGAAACAAGAAAAATCTCAAATAAACAACCTAACCTTACACCTAAAGCAATTAGAGAAAGAACAAAAACACCCCAACGTTAGCAGAAAGAAAGAAATCATAAAGATCAGATCAGAAATAAATGAAAAAGAAAAGTAGGAAGCAATGGCAAAGATCAATAAAACTGAAAGCTGGTTCTTTGAGAAGATAAACAAAATTGATAAACCATTAGCCAGACACAGGAAGAAAAAAAGGAAGAAGAAACAAATCAACAGAATTAGAAATGAAAAAGAAGTAACAACTGACACTTCAGAAATACAAAGGATCATGAGAGATTACTACAAGCAACTCTATGCCAATAGAATGGACAACCTGGAAGTAATGGACAAATTCTTAGAAAAGTACAGCCTTCCAAGACTGAATCAGGAAGAAATACAAAATATGAATAGACCAATCACAAGCACTGAAATTGAAAGTGTGATTAAAAATCTTCCAACAAATAAAACCCCTGGACCAGATGGCTTAACAGGCGAATTCTATCAAATATTTAGAGAAAAGTTAACACCGATCCTTCTCAAAATCTTCCAAAATATAGCAGAGGGAGGAACACTCCCAAACTTGTTCTACAAGGCCACCATCACCCTGATAGCAAAACCAGACAAAGATGTGACAAAGAAAGAAAACTACAGGGCAATATCACTGATGAACATAGGTGCAAAAATCCTCAACAAAATACTAGCAAACGGAATCCAACAGCACATTAAAAGGATAATACACCATGATCAAGTGGGGTTTATCCCAGGAATGCAAGGATTCTTCAATATATGCAAATCAATCAATGTGATACACCAGATTAATAAACTGAAGAGTAAAAAACATATCGTAATCCCAATAGATACAGAAAATGTTTTAGACAAAATTCAACACTCATTTATGATAAAAAGTCTCCAGAAAGTAGGCATAGAGGGAAACTACCTCAACATAATAAAGGCCATATATGATAAACCCAGAGCAAACATCATTCTCAGTGGTGTAAAACTGAAAGCATTTCCTCTAAGATCAGGAACAAGACAAGGGTACCCAGTCTCACCACTATTATTCAACATATTTTTGGAAGTTTTAGCCACAGCAATCAGAGAAAAAAATGAAATAAAAGGAATCCAAATCAGAAAAGAAGAAGGAAAATTGTCACTCTTTGCAGATGACATGATACTATACAAAGAGAATCCTAAATATGCTACCAGAAAACTACTACAGCTAATCAATGAATCTGGTACAGTTGCAGGATACAAAATTAATGCACAGAAGTCTCTGGCATTCCTATACACTAATGATGAAAAATCTGAAAGAGAAATTAAGGAAACACTCCCATTTACCACTGCAAACAAAAGAATAAAATACCTAGGAATAAACCGACCTAAGGAGACAAAAGAGCTGTATGCAGAAAACTTTAAGACACTGATGAAAGATATTAAAGATGATGCAGACAAATGGAGAGATATACCATGTTCTTGGATTGGGCGAATCAACATTATGAAAATGACTATACTACACAAAGCAATCTATAGCCTCAATTCAATCTCTATCAAACTACCAAGAGCATTTTTCACAGGACTAGAACAAAAAATTTCACAATTTGTATGGAAACACAAAAGACTCCGAATAGCCAAAGCAATCTTGAGAAAGAAAAATGGACCTGGAGGAATCAGGCTCCCTGACTTCAGACTATATTACAAAGCTAAAGTAATCAAGACAGTATGGCACTAGCACAAAAACAGAAATATAGATCAATGGAACAGGATAGAAAGCCCAGAGATAAACCCACAAACATATGGTCACCTTATCTTTAACCAAGGAAGCAAGAATATACAATGGAGAAAAGACAGCCTCTTCAATAAGTGGTGCTGGGAAAACTGGACAGCTACATGTAAAAGAATGAAATTAGAACACTCCCTAACACTATAAATAAAAATAAACTCAAAATGGATTAAAGACCTAAATGTAAGGCCAGGCCCTATCAAACTCTTAGAGGGAAACATAGGCAGAACATAAATCACAGCAAGATCTTTTTTGACCCACCTCCTAGAGAAATGGAAATAAAAACAAAAGTAAACAAATGGGATCTCATGAAACTTAAAAGCTTTTGCACAGCAAAGAAAACCATAAACAAGACAAAAAGACAACCCTCAGAATGAGAGAAAATATTTGCTGATGAAGAAACTGACAAAGGATTAATCTCCAAATATACAAGCAGCTCATGCAGCTCAATATCAAAAAAACAAACAACCTAATCCAAAAATGGGCAGAAGACCTAAATAGACATTTCTCCAAAAAAGATATAGAGATTGCCAACAAACACACGAAAGGATGCTCAACATCACTAATCATTAGAGAAATGCAAATCAAAACCATGAGGTATCACCTCAGACCAGTCAGAATAGTCATCATCAAAAAATCTACAAACAATAAATGCTGTAGGGTGTGGAGAAAAGGGAACCCTCTTGCACTGTTGGTGGGAATGTAAATTGGTACAGCCACTATGGAGAACAGTATGGAGGTTCCTTAAAAAACTAAAATTATAACTACCATATGACTCATCAATCCCACTACTGCGCATATACCCTGAGAAAACCATAATTCAAAAAGAGACATGTACCACAATGTTCATTGCAGCTCTATTTACAATACCCAAGACATGGAAGCAACCTAAGTGTCCACTGACAGACGAATGGATAAAGAAGATGTGGCACATACATACAATGGAATATTACTCAGCCATAGAAAGAAACAATATTGAGTTATTTGTAGTAAGGTGGATGGACCTAGAGTATGTCATACAGAGTGAAGTAAGTCAGAAAGAGAAAAACAAATACCATATGCTAACACATATATATGGAATTTTTAAAAAATGGTTTTGATGAACCTAGCAGCAGGACAGGAATAAAGATGCAGACATAGAGAATGGACTTGAGAACACAGGGTGGGGTGGAAGGGGAAGCTGGGATGAAGTCAGAGAGTAGCATTGACATATATACACTACCAAGTGTAAAATAGATAGCTAGTGGGAAGCAGCTGCATAGCACAGGGAGATCAGCTCGGTACTTTGTGACCACCTAGAGGAGTGGGATAAGGAGGGTGCATGGGATGCTCAAGAGGGAGGGGATATATGCATATATGTATACGTATAGCTGATTTACTTTGTTATACAGCAGAAACTAACACAACACTATAAAGCAATTATACTCCAATAAAGATGTAAAAAAAGAAACTGTAATGGAAAAGAATATGAGAAAGAATATGTATATATATAAAACTGAATCACTTTGCTGTACAGTAGAAATTATCACATTGTAAATCAACTATACTTCAATAAAATAAATTTCAAAAATAAAATAAAACAAGCATACATTAACTCACACACACACACACAACAGAGAGGGGAATAAAAAAGAATAAAATTTCATACCACCTTCAGACAAAGTGGTCAAAATATTTGAATGTTCTCTGATTGACAATTTCTGAGTTTATTGCTAGGCTAGTGTAATTAACTGATTTGTAAACTCTTAAGATTATCCTGGTCACTACTAAAAATCTGTAATATTTTCCCCTTCTTTAGATCCTCCTCTCCTTTTCAAGTTCTTTTGCTTCATAATGGCCCAAATTCCTATTTTCATATATTTATGTATATCTTTAAATGTTTCAATGTTTAAATTTCTCCAAATCGAGGGTGTTTCCGCTACCATTGAAAACACTAAATTTGGGCTTCCCTGGTGGCACAATGGTTAAGAATCCACCTGCCAATGCGGGGGACACGGGTTCGAGCCCTGGTCTAGGAAGATCCCACATGCCATGGAGTAACAAAGCGTTTGTGTCACAACTACTGAGCCTGCACTCTAGAGCCTGCCAACCACAACTACTGAGCCTGCATGTCACAACTGGTGAAGCCCATGTGCCTAGAGCCCACACTCTGCAACAAGAGAAGCCACCACAATGAGAAGCCTACACACTTCAACGAAGAGTAGCTCCCACTTGCTGCAACTAGAAAAAGCAACCATGCAGCAATGAAGACCCAACGCAGCCAAAAATTTAAAAAATAAATAAAATAAATGAATTTTTAAAAAAGAAAACACTAAATTTTAATAATAATATTCTGTTTAGTTTTATTACCTGCTTTATTTAGAAATGACTTCAGTACTTAGGAGAGAGCTCAATTGATCTGTACTAACAAAATTGAGTTTTCATACACACACATACACACATGCACACACACACACCATAGCTAAAACCAATGATTATTTGAAAGAAAATGTAAAAGTATTTTTCTTTCTCTCCTTTTGTTAAATAGGACTATGCTATTCATACAGAGACCTGCTTTTCATTTTAAAGCTATAGTGACGATTTTGGTGTAATCATATATTAAGTAGTCACATCAGGATAGATTGTGTACACAATATTGAAAAGTTCTGTTCTCTCCTCAAAGAGCTAATGTTCTAAAAGTTAATAGAGGGATAAAGAGGATATACAAAAATGGATAGGCATGGATTCACACTCAGCAGAAACTATCCTTATTATAGTTTCTTTTTCTGTTCTTTTCCTGATTGCGTACAAATAGATTTTTGGCATGTAAAATCATGTCATTGTTTAAATTGGCAGTTTGGTGAATTGGCTCATCCCAGCTCCACCTCTTTCAGGCCTAGCGACAAACAGTCTCATCTTGGGTGGCCTTCCCATGTGGAAAGTGTCTCAAACAGACAGGAGACCAGAGGCTGCCCTGTGATCTACAGCACGGGAACTTTCCAGAGGCAGCGTTGGTATAAACCCATCTCTGACAGCTGGTATATTAGTTAATTCAGACTGACATGAATTAACTAGAGTCCAGTGGATTTAAGGCTCCACAGTGGAGAGAAAAAGAAAGAAAACTTATCCACTGCTTCATAAAGCATGGTTATTTAACATTCTTGCTAACAGTCTTTTAAGAGTTATAGTTGGAATGAAATTTTCAAAGAACACTGAAGGTGAATTTAGCCCTGGTGAGAGAAACATAATGGGGAGAAAATAATCCAAGGTAGAATGATGTGGCATGTAGCCCTCACTCTTTTCTCCCTATGCACGAGGAAGGGGATTGCCTTCTAATGCCTTGTGAGAAGTTCTGGTAAGAGGGAAAAAAATTCTAAGATGTAATATCCCTCCCAGGCATAAACTGATTGTGAAATTATTTACATTGATCTCCTCAAATATAACGTGCCTAGAAATAGTGAGAACACTGTTCTCCATGCTCACATCTCCTTGAATTGGTCTGAATTAAACCTTTAACTGTAATAAGGGCTAGTATGTATTTTCCAGCTCATGTCTTTAATGAAACCTTGATATATTTTTATTGGCAGAACCCTAGAGGGAAACACAAGCCTTGTGCCAGAGGGCCTGAATGTAGGATTCTAGAAGAAGGAGAATGACTAAAAGAAAAGTTAGAGGTTGAAGGAATATAAGAGCTAGAAGAGAGACCTATCTCTTCTGGATAACCAACAGCTAATTACATCTCTGAGGGCTTACAAGAAGAAACTGAAAAGCATTCCCATTAAAAGCTTTGTGGGGTTGGTTCTCAAGTAGCATTGCTTTGGTGTCCAGGAAAACTGTGTAACACAACCCGGGAGGAGGGTGCTCCATACTGCAGGATAGCATACTGTCTGGTTCTAGTGCTTTGAGTCTCCAGAATACATAGCACCACTCTGGCACTTTTAGACTGCAAAGAATTCATGGCAGCAATGGCCATGGAAATTATCATGGAGAATGAGGCAGAAACACTAACTTCTTCCCACATAGTCGTGTGCTCTTCACATAATCCAGTCTCACTGCAATTAAGTGAGACTATGTAACTACTTCTGGTCAATACTCTGTGAGCAGAAGTGGCCTGTTTACTTTTGGACAGAGCATTCAAGAGCCATTGCAAGATCTTTCAGTATTTCTTTTCCTACGTTTATGACTTTTCAGGCCACTTGTTGAGCTGGAAACATGATAAATGGTGGAACCTTTATTAGATTGGATTTCCAAGTCACAACTTGGAGGGGAACTGCTGAGGAAAGCTGCCATATCCCCAGTGAACTTGGCATGATTTTTGAGTAAGAGTGAACTTTTATGTGCAGTCACTAAGATTTCAGAGTTTGTTTGTCACTGTAGCATAACTTTCCTTAGCCTGACTAAAATAAGGAGATTATATCAATAGAAGGGAAGAAAAGGTTAGATGCCACATGGTAGTCAACAGTGTCTCCATGAGACATTTGTAGAGATACTTAGAATACCCGTTAGAGACTTTATAGCTACATAAATAACAAGTAGGTTAAGATTTGAAAAATAAAGTTTATTACTGTTCATATAATCCTCCTGTTTAAACCTTATTATGTTATTTATTAGAATAGAGAGAGACCTCAGAGATGGCTTTTCCAATTCCCTTTTTTTTTTTTTTTTGCGTTACGCGGGCCTCTCACTGCTGTGGCCTCTCCCGTTGTGGAGCACAGGCTCCGGACGCGCAGGCCCAGCAGCCACAGCCCACGGGCCCAGCCGCTCCACAGCACGTGGGATCCTCCCAGACTGGGGCACGAACCCGTGTCCCCTGCATCAGCAGGCGGACCCCCAACCACTGCGCCACCAGGGAAGCCCTAATTCCCTTATTTTATATATGTGCACCTTAAAGCCTAAGGTTACAAATTTGCTTGCCTAAGGCCTCTCAGCAAATTAATTACAGGGAGAAAGTGGGATGAAGGGTAGCCTGAGGGTCTATTAGGTACTAGGCAGGCACAGTGAGGCCCTTTACAGATTGCCTTATTTCCCAACTCTCCCAGATTGTTAGTGCTCCCCTTTCAAAGCTCTTACAGTATCTGCTTTATTTGTACAGTTGTACTTATACTTCATTGCAGTCATGTGTGAATTTCACAGAAATACAAAGGACTGTAAGAGACTACTACAGGCAACTATATGCCAGTACAATGGACAACCTAGAAGAAATGGACAAATTCTTAGAAAGGTACAACTTTCCAAGACTAAACCAGGAAGAAACAGAAAATATGAACAGACCATTCACTAGTACTGAAATTGAAACTGTGACTTAAAAACCTCCAACAAACAAAAGTCCAGGACCAGATGGCTTCACAGGCAAATTCTATCAAACCTTTAGAGAAGAGTTAACACCTATCCTTCTCAAACTATTCCAAAAAATTGCAGAGGAAGGAACACTCCCAAGCTCATTCTATGAGGCCACCATCACCCTGATACCAAAACCAGACAAAGATATCACAATAAAGAGAGAATTACAGATCAATATCACTGATGAACATAGATGCAAAAATCCCCCCCAAAATACTAGCAAACCAAATCCCAACAGCACATTAAAAGGATCATACACCATGATCAAGTGGGATTTGTCCCAGGGACACAAGGATTCTTCAACATATGTAAATCAATCAATGTCATACACCACATTAAGAAACTGAAGAATAAAACCATATGATCATCTCAATAGATGCAGAAAAAGCTTTTGACAAAATTCAACACCCATTTATGCTAAAAACTCTCCAGAAACTGAGCATAGAGGGAATCTACCTCAACATAATAAAGGCCATATATGACAAACCCACAGCAAATATCATTCTCAATGGTGAAAAACTGAAAGAATTTCCTCTAATATCAGGAAAAAGTCAATGATGCCCACTCTTGTCACTTTTATTCAACATAGTTTTGGAAGTCCTAGCCATTGCAATCAGAGAAGAAAAAGAAATAAAAGGAATCCAAATTGGAAAAGAAGAAGTAAAACTGTCACTGTTTGCAGATGACATGATACTATACGTAGAAAATCCAAAGAAGTTACTAGAAAACTACTAGAGCTCATCAATGAATTTGGTACAGCTGCAGGATACAAAATTAATATACAGAGATCATATCTTAATGTCTTCAGTGTCTAATTCAGGGTTTGTAGCAAAAATGAGCTAAATAAAATTTTACTGCATAAATGAAAATTTAGGTGGTGTCAACACTGAGGAAAGTTTTGGGTAGGACAGTGCTTTGTATATATGGAATATATACATTAAAATTATGTAAAAGATCCACTAAAATTTTTGGCTATTAGAGCAAAGAATACCATCTCCAAATCCTGGTAAAAGTGTATCTCTTACTATCCAGCCTCAGAAGCTGAAATTTCCAAAATTAGTGTATCCTTTGGTTTGCATATTGAAGGTATTTATCAAAATAGAAATGTGACCTGGGAAAAATGGAATGACATATAATTATTTATCCATTAACACCTTTGTGCAAATTAACTGGCCATATGGTCGTAGCAGACATCAGGTTCCTTATGGAATGGAATTTAGAATATTAATTTTTGAGGGGTGGGAATACAAGTGTAGATGCACCTGGACAAGTAAAATATCACAATGGAGAATCTGGGCCATCGTTTAATGGCTTTATTAAAGTCATGAAGACATGAGGAAAGGTGAAAATTTAGTCATCATTTTGTCAAAATTACAAATAAGGTCCCATATATAAGCATCCCATAGGTAATTTGTTAGCTGCCTTTCTTTATTTTCTCTGCACTTTCTAATACTTATTTTTATCCTTTAGAGAGAAAGCGGGGAGGAAAAGAGGGATTAAATTATAATGTTCCTTTTCACATTATGTAATATGAGATCATTGAGATTAAATATATCTTTACTGTAATATGTTTTGTTGGTCAATACCAAAAATCTTGATAAGAAAAATTTGCTTTGAGTTATCCCTACCTAATCAAACAGAACTTACATTCTCATATCTTCCAAATGAAATCATCAGATTGAAATTAGGAAAATATAGACTTTAAAATTAGTGTCTGTCCCCTGTAAGAAAAGACAGAGTCTAATAGAAAGATCTATGCTAATATTGATTATTGGATTACTTCTTTCTGTTTCATTTACTCAGACCAAGTTAATTTGATATACCCTTAGGTGAGCCAGTACAGTGTTCCCAGAAAAATAAACAATATTATCTAGGAGTGGACATAACCCACAGATACCATGCAGACTAAATCAAAAGTGTTCATGGAAGATTACTTCTTACTCCTACCTGACCTTTGGAACAGTAGCTTCCTTGCCTTTAAAAAAAATAGTTTTACAGAAACATAGATCAATGGAACAGGATAGAAAGCCCAGAGATAAACCCATGCACATATGGTCACCTTATCTTTGATAAAGGAGGCAGGAATGTACAGTGGAGAAAGGACAGCCTCTTCAATAAGTGGTGCTGGGAAAACTGGACATGTACATGTAAAAGTATGAGATTAGATCACTCCCTAACACCATACACAAAAATAAGCTCAAAATGGATTAAAGAGCTAAATGTAAGGAGAGAAACTATCAAACTCTTAGAGGAAAACATAGGCAGAACACTCTATGACATTAATCACAGCAAGGTTCTTTTTGACCCACCTCCTAGAGAAATGGAAATAAAAACAAAAATAAACAAATGGGACCTAATGAAACTTCAAAGCTTTTGCACAGCAAAGGAAACCATAAACAAGACCAAAAGACAACCCTCAGAATGGGAGAAAATATTTGCAAATGAAGCAACTGACAAAGGACTAATCTCCAAAATTTACAAGCAGCTCATGCAACTCAATATCAAAAAAAACAAACAACCCAATCCAAAAATGGGCAGAAGACCTAAATAGACATTTCTCCAAAGAAGATACACAGATTGCCAACAAACACACGAAAGGATGCTCAACATCACTAATCATTAGAGAAATGCAAATCAAAACCATGAGGTATCACCTCAGACCACTCAGAATGGCCATCATCAAAAAATCTACAAACAATAAATGCTGGAGAGGGTGTGGAGAAAAGGGAACACTCTTACACTGCTGGTGGGAATGTGAATTGGTACAGCCACTATGGAGAACAGTATGGAGGTTCCTTAAAAAACTACAAATGGAACTACCATATGACCTAGAGATCCCACTACTGGGCATATACCCTGAGAAAACCATAATTTAAAAAGAGTCATGTACCAAAATGTTCATTGCGGCTCTATTTACAATAGCCAGGAGATGGAAACAACCTACGTGTCCATCATCGGATGAATGGATAAAGAAGATGTGGCACATATATACAATGGAATATTACTCAGCCATAAAAAGAAACGAAATTGAGCTATTTGTAATGAGGTGGATGGACCTAGAGTCTGTCCTACAGAGTGAAGTAAGTCAGAAAGAGAAAGACAAATACCATATCCTAACACATATATATATGCAATCTAAGAAAAAAATGTCATGAAGAACCTAGGGGTAAGACAGGAATAAAGACACAGACTTACTAGAGAATGGACTTGAGGATATGGGGAGGGGGAAGGGTAAGCTGTGACAAAGCAAGAGAGTGGCATGGACATATATACACTACGAAACATAAAATAGATAGCTAGTGGGAAGCAGCCGCATAGCACAGGGACATCAGCTCGGTGCTTTGTGACCACCTAGAGGGGTGGGGTAGGGAGGGTGGGAGGGAGGGAGACAAAAGGGGGAAGAGATATGGGAACATATGTACATGTATATGTATAACTGATTCACTTTGTTATAAAGCAGAAACTAACACACCACTGTAAAGCAACTATACTCCAATAAAGATGTAAAAAAAATAGTTTTATAACCTACATATGCATTCCTTCAACAATACAATTTTGTTTTTCCTGGTTTTAAAATTTCTACAAAAGAACAAAGCTATAAATATTCTTTTGTGCCTTGTTCTTTTTATTGAATATTGTTGTGAGATTCACCTATGTTGTTGTGTGTAGCTGTAGTTAGCATTCTTTGGAATGAATATATCAAAATTTTATTCATCTCACTGATGATACATGTTTAATGTATTATGAGCATTTGACAAAATGTGGCAAGAATTTAAATATTTAAAAATTAAAACAGGAGGGCTTCCCTGGTGGCCCAGTGGTTGAGAGTCCACCTGCCGATGCAGGAGACACAGGTTCGTGCCCTGGTCCGGGAAGATCCCACATGCCGCGGAGCGGCTGGGCCTGTGAGCCATGGCCACTGAGCCTGCGCATCCGGAGCCTGTGCTCCACAACGGGAGAGGCCACAACAGTGAGAGGTCCGCGTAATGCAAAAAAAAAAAAAAACAGAAAAATTTTGAACAATATTTTATTGTAGTTTCCTTATAGACTCATTACTGAATCTGGACTGAGAATATAACAAATCATTGTGAAGGGATGGAATAAAGCAATATTAAAGAGACAACTTTGAAGGGAGACTAAGTGTGGACATGGAGCATGATTGGAGTGTCTTGATTGGAGTGTCTTGAAGACTTTACCTTTTGGGCGGTTACCTTCTCTGAGTGCCATATTGCTTGCCCTGTCACCTTAGGACTTACCTTCTCCTAACCCTCACCAGGTATTCAGGGTCCCATTGCCAGCAGCTAGTGAGTTCTGACCAGTGGTTCTACATATGTCCAGAACTTTTCCTTACCCAACCAAAACCTACCCACTGCCTATTGTCCAATTTTTTTCAGGTCTCCACTTTCAATTTCCCAAGGTGAGCTACTTGCATGATACCAGATAGGGTATCGGTTGATGGTAGATGGTCAGTCACTGGGGCACGAGTTCCCTGCCCACACTGTGTAGGTAGAGAAAATGCTCCATTTTGGTTGCTTTATTTAAAGAAGTCAAACTAGTGGTGATATTTAAGGGTAAACCAGTGAGATTGTGAAAAAGAGAACAAAGGAGAGAATATATCTGGCCTTTAATTAAAGATACCCATATAATTTACAGTCCCAAGCAGAAAAATTTTGAGAGTAAAAGGTGGCTCTGTTAATATTTACTCCAAAACAGGAGACATAAACCATGGTATTCGATGATCCTACCCTTAGAAGGTGGTGAATATGCAAGTTATGCTGTGTCATGTGAGATTTTTCTGGGGAAGATGGTTCATAATTATCATCATGCCTAAGGAGGTCTGTGACACATAGAGGTTAACAGTCAGGAGTGTGTACACATTTAGAGGCAGATGTCATAGTGGGGTCTGAACTGAGATGAAATCTTCATTCCAGAATTTAAGACTGTAACCTCAAACCTGTTCTTTGCCTCTTAAGGCTGCTGTTTTCCTCATTTAAGTAAATGAGGATAATACCTTCTTGACCGGTATATACATAAGAAGGTCCCTGTCACCAATTTATTAAGTGTATAGATAATTACACATAAATATTGTGTTCCTCTTTATCCCCATAATACTTTTTCCCTCTGATTTTTTTGCATCGTCAAAGACAATGTTATATCAAGATTAAATTACATTACAAAAAAAATTAGATGGATCCTAGGAATCATGAAGTCAAAGCCTTTACTTAAGAGGTGAGGAAATAGAGATCCAGAGAAGATTTGACTTAGTCATTACAATATAATTACAGACAGAGTCAAGGATGAAAGCCAGCTCTCCAACTTCGGCAATACAGAATTCTCTTAACTTTTCATGTTGCCAAATTTCTCCACTAGACACCCAGTATGCTGTAAGTGGTAAAGTGGTAAAGACCATCTGGAAACTTCATGATAGTCTACCCAAAGGGATTAGTCCACAGTAAAAAGTGGATAAAAAATGTTGGTGCTATATTTTGAAAAAAAAAAAAAGTTAATGTTTTGGGTATCCATTTATGATACAAAAGATGTGGCATTAAAAATACTTTAGGAAATCCTTTTGGGATTTTAGATGTAGAAGATTTATTATAAAATTATAGGATAGTGTTATTTTGCTTTTACAAGTTTTTTTGTAATTTGTTTCTCATTATGTCTTTCCAAGTCATTTGCTATTTAAGAAACAAAACAAATAAAACCAAAATGGTTTGCTCAATGTCATCGAAAAAGTTGGCCATAAATTGGGAACCGAAATCAAGCTTTGCTTTGTTTCAAAGAATGAGAATTCAGATGAAGGAAAATCATTCCAGGAGAAACATTCTGGGTGGCATATTGGAAAAGAATATCTGCAAAGCTCTGTGCAATTAAACCACAACTACTGAGCCTGCGTGTCACAACTGGCGAAGCCCATGTGCCTAGAGTCCACGCTCTGCAACAAGAGAAGCCACCGCAATGAGAAGCCTACACACTTCAATGAAGAGTAGCTCCCACTTGCTGCAACTAGAGAAAGCAACCATGCAGCAATGAAGACCCAATGCAGCCAAAAATTTAAAAAATAAATAAAATAAATGAATTTTTAAAAAAGAAAACACTAAATTTTAATAATAATATTCTGTTTAGTTTTATTACCTGCTTTATTTAGAAATGACTTCAGTACTTAGGAGAGAGCTCAATTGATCTGTACTAACAAAATTGAGTTTTCATACACACACATACACACATGCACACACACACACCATAGCTAAAACCAATGATTATATGAAAGAAAATGTAAAAGTATTTTTCTTTCTCTCCTTTTGTTAAATAGGACTATGCTATTCACACAGAGCCCTGCTTGTTTGAAATTTCAACATTTTTAGAAAGAGAAATTTAAAATATTTTGCCATTTACACTAAAGTTCTGATACAATAAGGTACATTTCCAATGTAAATGTCATGGATTAGGATAAATAAGATATGCATCAGATTATTTGTGTACTCTCTGCACAAGAAAATATAACTTGACAGTCAGCATTGACAATGAGGTTCATTTCATCCTTTTTAGTATGACATAGACAGAAAGATGATGTATGTGTAAGTTGGCAGCTAAAGGGAGAGACAGAGTAAAACAAACACATGCAGAAATCTATAGGTGCCAGTGGCAAGTTGCTGGCAAAAACCATTGATGATATAAGGAGCTTGGCCAGTGGATTTTTTTCTTAAAAATGTTTTCCTAGGCAGTGTTGAAAATTTTCTATTCCACTGTATATATATATATATATATATATATATATATATATATATATATATATATATATATATATATATATATATATATATATATATATATTTTTTTTTTTTTTTGGTGGCGGGTACGCGGGCCTCTCACTGCTGTGGCCTCTCCCGTTGTGGAGCACAGGCTCTGGACGCGCAGGCTCAGCGGCCATGGCTCACGGCCCCCGCCGCTCTGTGGCATGTGGGATCTTCCCGGACCGGGGCACGAACCCGTGTCCCCTCATCGGCAGGCGGACTCTCAACCACTGCGCCACCAGGGAAGCCCATGTGTGCTTTTTATAATTTGATTTTGGTTTGGCTTACTTCTAAATAAAATTTCATTTCCTTTCAGTTCTTACCTTGAAGTTAGACTTTCAAAATAAAAAATACCCTCTTCTCTTTTATTTTCTAAAATATCCTGAGATATAGGGAAGAATAGAGGTTTTATCTTTCTAAAAACTTGCCTTATTAACATGCAATGCCAATTTCTTAATTGTTTATAGTTAATCAATTTCCGTATCATCATTACCAAACTACATGGCTAGAATCTATTGGACACTCGTTTGTGTTATATGATTAACACATTAAAATGGCTGTATTAAAAGGGCTGTTTTATCAATGATTTGGAATTTATTTAGATGGTTGAGATAATCATAATGCTTTCAGCTGTCCCTGAAATAGTTGTGTCACTGAAATATTGGCCCTTTTTAATAAACAGAAGAAATATCTCACCAATGAACTTGAACTCACCAAAACATTGATGTCAGTCTAATATCCCACAAGTCAGCTGAACTTGAGCCTCATAGAAATATGAAGAACTGAAAGAAATAAGAATGTAATTTGTAATTCCACGTAACCTACCATATTTTAAAGGAATATATTATTTGTGAATATGAAAAAAGAAACACGCATGTTTTCTAATACATGTTTTTATGTTCTTCAAATGAATATCTATTGTTAAAATCCTAAAAATGTTTTAATAATGTTGCCATACTCATAAAATAAGGCTGGTGTTAGAACAACCAGGGAGAAAAGCTGTTGCAAAAAACATGACATTGAATTCTGCTGTCACTAAAGATATTTTCCATAGAGACTAAGTGATATACCAAAAAGTGTATGGCACCAATCAAGTAAACTGTAAATGTGTGCCATTGTTACAAAGGAAATAAAATAGAGTATGTGAATTTGGCCCAGTGGGGGACACAAGTCAAAAGAGTTTTCAGTGTAGAATGGCCCATAGCTGCGTTAATGCTCTACTATCTGAAAAACAAAACCAACAAAACACTGGAGAATTCAGTAGTATAAAAAAGACCTGAATAGAACCATTTTTATTGGAAAGGCTATTTCCTAGTGTAAAGGCATTTCATTACATGCCTATTCTTTGAGTCAGCACTGTTGTGTAAAGTTGCTTGACAGTAATGGTAGGTGTTTGTGGAAAATGAAGAGAAAAACTACTATACTGCTATGACTAGAGAAGGAACAAAACAGTGGTTTAAGTTTCAGCTTTGAAGAATATGTCAAATCTTTCACAGAGATATATGTATATACATATGTGTGTGTGTGTGTGTACGTGTGTGTGTTTTTACTCTACCTCAAAACAATGAAATATAGGTTGAGTAAAATATAAACTATTCATCTATTTAAAATGTTAATGACTTTTAGACACATTAATAGCTATAAGAAGAGCTGAAAATGTAAGACCTAGGAATGTCTATAAGCATTTTTTGACACTGTGACAAATTGAAGGTGGGTTTTAATCCTAAACTTTGTAACTTCCTCGCTACAAACCCATCAGGAATTCATAGCTCTAACTGACCTAAGATGGGAGGGCCAATGATCTATTCCTCTGGTTTGCTGTTATAAGAATTATCTTCCTTACATAGTTCCACCTGGATCCTAACCCCTTCAAAAACAAATAAACCCAATCTTTATGGTCCTCCCTCTTCCTACCATGCCCCATTTTGAAGAGATTTGGAGTTCAAAGACACACCGTGCCATTGTCTTTTGGTTGCAGAGACCCAACAGACTCTAAACGCTTTTAACTAATTAATTGCTTATTTCCTATCTGCACCCTCAGAGCAATATTTTATTGCTTCTACAGAGTTGCCACCTACATGAGTCATCTGGATAAACTTTTAAAAAGGAAGTATTGGGTAATTTAAATTTGCTGAGAGTAGAACTTAAATTTTCTCACCAAAAGAATAAAAAAGATTGAAAGAAAAGGAAAGGAAAGAAAAGAAAGATAAATATGCGAAGTGATGGATGTGTTAATTAACTAGATGGTGGGAATCCTTTCACACGATATATACAAATATCAAATCACCACAATGCACACTTTAAATATTTTACAATTTTATTTGTCAATTATACCTCAGTAAAGCTGAAATCAATCAATCAATCAATCAATCAATCAAATGGCCTAGAGCCCTCTCATGTCCTGAGGACTCCTGTGGAACTCCTTAGAGGACAATTTGAAAACCATTGCTATAAAGAGACAGAAGTCACTTATTTTTCATACATTTTTTTCAGGTCAACACATTTTATATTTGTTAGTCAGGGACTACCTGTGTTGAAATGGAAAAAATATGTGAAAAATAAATGACTATGTATAGATTTTAAAAAATTAAAGTGAGAACAAAAGGAATTATAAGAAGAAAGAGTTGATATATGGCAGACCTTTTACTTTATTTTCTTTTAAGTCTTTCTCCTCGCTTTATTTCCTCTCTCCATGGAGTATTCCTCTAACGAGAGTAGCCTTCCCCCACCCTGCATGTCTACTGGATATTTGTTGTATTTTGGCAGCCCAGGAGCTGACCTCCCTCTGGTGTTTGGAGCCCTTCACTCTGTACTGTGGTGAGAGGCATAGGTGGGCTCTAGCCTAACAGCCAAACAAGTCAGATACTCCCTTCCCAAGCTTCTGGTGGGTGGAGTACAGTCTTGGCAGCAGCCAGATATGGTATCTCCAACTCAGAATAAGATGTAGGATGCTCATGATCCAGAGAAGCAGATGTAGTGGAGAAGCTACTATAGTGGGTACAAGTGCAATTCAGAAATGTCCTGTTTCTCCAAGGTCCCTATTTCTTCCATCACTTCAACAACTAATTCCTTCCTTGTGGTAAAAAAGAGTCCCTGATGATTTCCCCAGCTACAAGGGTCATGAGACTGTCAGCAGTCTAGTGAACATTTAATATGCTGTGCTGAATGAAACTTCTAGTACATATCTGGGAGTCGAAGTCCTTGATGGCTAATATAATTTACCTGCTGTGCATACAGAGGCAAATTATTTAGCATCATACGTAAACAATATAGTATGTAGCTCACTGGTTTGTCATATTAAAAGAGATAATACATGTATAGTGCCTGGCATACAGTTAGTCTGTTAAAAATAGTAGCTATTATTATTGTTATTACAATTTCTATTACTTATTCTGTGACTATCTCCCTTACTATTATATCTTGCCTCTACTAGCTTGTGAACTGTCAGCCCTTATATCCAGCCCTCATATCAATTAGGCACCAGCTAGTCACCTAGCTGGTTGTTGTTTTTTTATTTTTTGCAAGACCATATATTACTTTAATAAACAGAAAAAGTAATAAAGCTATATTGAGTTGTATCTTCTTGACATATAATGCTATTCTATCTTCATTTCTAACTGATCTGACTCTTTTGAATAAGGTAGACCTTCCTTGTTATATTCCCATTTTTATTTTATCCAAACAATTCTACATAATACGTCATAATATGTAGTGATAGTTATGAGATACTATTTATTTCTCTGTTACAATTCATATTCCCACTTATTACATTTACTTCTCCTATCCTATAGTATAACATATATTTCTTAGGATCTGTGGCTTCCAAATACATTAATACTTTGACATATTCATCTTTTCATACTACCTCCCTTACCTTATGCTTCTTTTCCATGTTTTAGAAGGTGTTGGTTATAATAACTGATTCCTAACTTATAATAGTGCTTGTCAAAATCTGGTCATGTCTCCTAGGTTGCTGCCTGATTGAGAAGTGATCACATAAAGTTAATGCTTTCTCAATATCATACAAGAGAATGGCACAAAATTCCATGAGAATTAAATTTTATCCATGTACAAGGAGTATTTACTGAGATAAGTACTAAGGGAGTGATTATAGATTCTTAAACTTTACATATAAAAACCAAAATTAACTCATTACTTGAGTTTCCTGAGCTCTAATTCAGTATTCAATTATAGAGCCAGCTCTCATGCAAAGCTTAACAATGAAGACAATAACAAGATTAGCTATCAGGGCAGCATCCTTATTGGTTCTTGAGCTGGTCATGATTGCTAGTTGTTCTTGCTTGCTAATTATAAGCCTCCCTTATAAACTCCCTCATTCCATTCTCTGGTATATTTAGAAAAAATTGTGGGTTTGTTTCATATCCACCCTGAGTCACTCATCCTATCATATATTCCTCTACTTGGTCCCAGGTCTCCCATGGGCTGTCCCTCCTTTTGCTGCTAGTCCTGCCCTGAAACCCTTGGACTAAAATCTCCCATCCATAAGGAGATGCAGTTCTCGTACCATTCTCTGTGGTGAAATAAATGATGCAGTTCTCTTTGCTGATCTCAATGGCAAAATAAATACAGGATGGTGTATACTTCCCATGATTGCCATAGAAGTCTATATGGTGTATCAGCTTTTATTGAAAGATTGCACATCAATAAAATAAATTACAATGGGGATTAGGTGCATTTAAAACTGTCTACCAAATAGGGCTTTTTCCATTATCAAAAAAAAAAAAAAGACAAAACTATAAAACACTGGAGTATTAAACTCTTTATAGGAACTTCCCAAAGGAGATCTCTACCTCCCTTGGGGGGCAACCCCACTCCCTATTTACACAGGTCGGTATGAATCTGGAAAGCACCCACTCCCTACTCTCAGGAAATCTGTGGATCCCATAAACCACCAGTAGTGTAAATCCCAAAATCTGAGTTATTCAGCTTAAAACAACACCTGAAGGATTGAAGCATTGGGGGTTGAGAATGGGATATGGCTCTCCAAAATCTGTTAGTTTTAAGCATGTCTCCTTATCCTTCCTGATAATCCAAATGGATCAAAAACACACATCCACAAACATCTTCCTAGGATAAACATTAATTCTTAGAAAGACTATAATATAAATCCTTATTGAAATAGAGAAACATTTTACTAATTACAAAATAATTGGTATAGTTGTCCCTGGACTTGATAACACAATGTACAGGGGTAAGAGTTTTCCTTTGTTTATCCTCCTGTTTTCATATTGTACCCATGAGCCTTTCACTAGATACAAAACAGACAATTACAGTGACTTCTAACTTTGATGACTGTAGCCCAGCCCAAAAAGTGCTTTATGTAAATACCAGTGATTCTCTGCAGGAGGATTATTTTGTCCTGACTGACAAAGATTTGGTGAATAAATACCTCAGCTTGGATGGATTACTTTAAGGAGGGTTCTTTGCTGTCTTTCAGAATTCCTTAATGGACCTAAGTTCTGGTGGCCTCAGTGGTAGCTGACGTGGTAATTTACCCTTTATTAACCACCTTTCCTACCATCTTATGTCCCTATTCCCCTAGGAGGGCTTACTGGGATCCCCAGCCAAATGATTTACTTGCACTTGAATCCTTGTCTTAGGATCTGCTTCTGGGCATTCCAAGTTAAGAGAGTAGTCATCCCTCTCTTTTCAGATAGAGAAGAAGTTTTCAGATTAAACTCATTTTATATTTGGGGCCAAGTCAGATTCTTGGGCAGAGTGAATTCCTCTCATTTCTGAACAGGAAAAAAACCAATGTAATGACCCATTATTCTTCTGAGTGGGAAGATGGAGCTGTTGTTTGTGTGGTTAAGGAAAGATTAATCTTCTAGCAATTAAAATCTTAAAATAAAAATTTTCCATTAGTTTCATGGTTGTCCAGTTTAGTATTTTGTGGGTTGTTTCAATACTCTCAGACCGTGGAGAAGCAAAGTTAGCCACAATATTTTAGTCAATACTTGGTCTATGAATTAGATTTTAAGTCATGTATGTGTCATTCAAATATAAATCAACTACACTCCTTTCACTAAAATAGGCATATTCATAATTTCCATAAATTCTAATGAAATTTATCCTCTGGCTGTTGTTTTTTTTCTTCATAAATCCTCCCACTTCTTGGGAGCAGTACTAGAACACAGCTGTGGGACTAGGGTGGCTGAAGTTTACATCCTGGGTTTTCTGCATTCTCACTTTAACTCCATATCACTTGCTTAAACACTGTGCTTCAGGTTCCTCATGTAGAAAGGGAACAGGGTTCCTATTACATAAATGGAATAATTGTGGTAATTAATGAGGTAATGTATTTATTTAAAGTAATTGGTCTGGTTCCTGGCACATAGCACAATCCTCAATCACTGTTGAGGATTATGAGTACTGAAGTAGGCTCATTCTTCAATTGAAAGAAAGAGTGAAATGCAGCAATTAAGTACCTAAGAGTCCCTCACTTTTCTGCCCAAGATTTCCCAGTGCTGAAGGGAGCTTCCTCCCTTTCTTCTCTCCTATTATTAATCCTCATATGAATCAGTGAAAGTGAGTAGAAATCGTCAGATGGGTAAATCTCTTCTGGACTTTGGAGTGAATATTCATTTCAGAAAGACAACACACCTCCTGAATGGATAAGTGAGATTTGCATGACACTACTTTTGCGCTTTTCCATTGCCCACGATTTTTTTCCTTCCTCCCAGGGACATATGTACCCTTGATTTAAACTGGACTCATCTTTTTTGCCATAATATGCTGTGTTCAGTCACAGCCAGCACTAGACCTTCACCTAAATTATGGGGCTAGGCTAAAGAGATGATAGGGAGTAAAAATAATTCACTAATGGGAGGCAAAAAGGAAAACATGGCCCCTCACACTTTTGTGGAAAATATGGAAATATAGTGGGGTCATGCCCTGCTTCTCTATGAAGTATTGGTGTTTAATAAAAACTTGAATTAAAAATCAAATATTTTCTGTTTCCCACTTACTCTTCATATCGTGTCAATGGTGAATGTTAACCAATGTCAGCTCATAGAATTGTAAGATATATGATATATATATGGTATATATATCTACCTCCAAATTACTGAAATAGAGTTGAACTAAAGGAAGAAAAAGTGATGGATGTACCAAAGTTCTGATAGGAAACAGATGGCCACTCAAACAGGTTAATTGAGGATAATTTAATAAAAAAGCCTATTTACATAGGTGTCAGGAGAATTAAGGGAAACCAACAAAAGACAGTGTATTCATCTAGGGAAAGGAAAAGGAGAAGCAAAGGAAATCACTGGGGTTTTTTGTTTTTATTTTTTAATTAATAAGAGATCATAAATGTTAAAAGGCTCATTCATCCATGAAACACTATAGTTAAAATAGCAGTCTACTCTTAGAGGTTCATGGCTATTTCCTTCTTCATGTTCCCACTAAACTTCCTACTCAGCTCTAACACTCAGGACATTATTTACTTGTCCCACTACCTAGTGAGCTCCTCCAAAATAACTGTCAGGCATTAATCCTAATGGTGTCCGTTTGCCATTCCTTTACTTCTCAGGTACAAAAGAGAATAAAACTTTGTGTTTGTTTGCTTTAAAGCTTGAAAGTAAGTACTCCCACTTTGAAAGCTTGACAGAGGATAAGGACAAGTAGGGAAAGGAGCTGATACATATCATGTATTTTGCTTAAGCAACTATGTTAGATGTGTGACAAATCTTTTTTCCACTGTTTGTTGTAATCATGGTCTTCACTCTGGAACTATGCGATGGTCCCTCTAACTTCTGAGCAGTGTTGGAGCAAGCTACCGCGTTGCTGCAGTCTAGAGCATGACCTTCTGACTAAGATCACATCCCCATTAGAAAGTGGACAATGAAATCAGTTGGAGTCACACTTTCCTCTAGGGCAACGGACTTCCCTTCTTTAAGATAAGGATTGGCACGGGGCACGCCCTTCCCAGACCTCAGAACTCAGCTCTGTTTTGTAGTGAGTCTGGAAGGAAATTTATTATTAGTTGGCATGGGAGTTGAGAGGCTCAGTCCCCTTCTATTTATCATTAAAATTCTATTGACTTCATCTCCCTTGTTCAAAGAATTCTTCCATTGGCACAGCTCTGTCAGAATTTTCTGTACACACAGCTGTTGGGTTGTTCTAATAATGCATTTACATTACAGGAAACTGGTAACATTAAATATTTACAGGGTGGGGAGATCAGAAAGAGAGATTGCCAAAATATCCTGAGTTGAACCAAAAGCCCAAGGGATAGTATAGTAGATGTTTTCTACTCTCTTTCTGTCTGAGGAAGATCAGACGTGGCTATTAGACTTTTTCAAAGTAATATTCTTAATCACATTGCTTGGAAAAGGATCTTATTTCTGCTATAAGTTACAGGAAGAAATAAATCCCTTTTTGGCTCCTTTAACAAAAATATTGTGACTGGGTGTGCTACAATGTATTTCTATATTCAGAGAGCTCTAACAGTGAAATGCCTTGCCTGTATTTAGGAAAACCTACTTTAACAGTTAAGGATTTATGTTCCAAGAGTTTTCAAAGGAAATGCATTCATTTCAGTGCATTTGTTTGACATGACTAATTTTCTGTTGCTTTTCCTAATTTCATTCTCATTTGATTTATCTGAGAGTTTGGGAGAAACGAGCATTTCCACATCAATTAATTTTCCAGGTAATTTTAGCAAAACTTTATTTTGGTCATATTTGGAAAAAATTAAAATTTTATTAAAAAATGTTCCACTTGGATCAAGTTCATCATTTTATCCTGTACACCTCTCAGCTCTGCTGGCCTGTGGGATAATGATGTCTTGTTCCTCTGTATTTTTGGCATTTAGTGCCATACATGGTACATCCAGTACTCAGTCAGTCACCACTTACTGTCTGCTTTATCACTGGGGTAGCAGTGACTAAACATGGTCTCTCCCTTCATTGTGTCTATTGATTAAGAAGGTACTCAACGCATATGTAATAAATAAATAAATGTTAATTAATAACACAAAGTCCTCTGGCTTATTGCCTCTACTTATAGATACATGACCAGTTATTTGGGGGTATCTGTAGGGAAGTCTTCCATGTGCCTGGAAATAAGTCTATGTTCTTCTCTTCTACAATTTTAGAAAAACACACATTTCATGTCAGAGCTGTTCTAAGCACTTAATGTACATTAATTCATCTATGCTGTCCTCAGAACCACTATAGTAGAAGAGTTGCATACCAAATGTGGAAGAAGAGACTTTTCTTCACCTTGATTTCTGCTTTGTTAGCTGATCCTAGAAACACCAAAATTTCATGAAATTGCTCATGAAAACAGCTGATTTGGGTTCTGCTTTTAAACCCCTCCCTCCAGAAGCACTGATGAACAGTCCAGCAGGCCAGGAGTTGGGGAGAATTACCATGTCACTCCCTTCCAGCGTCCACCTCTCTCTTACTTCTCCCCACAAACATTTGCTCTGATTGTTCTAATTTTTCTATCAGCCAAAATCAAACGTTCTCATTCATATCAACTTACAAATAGATACTTAGGGAGTCCCAACAGCCAAGAAGGGAATTCCCATTTTACTGAACTGGGACAACTGTTGAACCATTTAGAGCATTAAAGGCTGTTTCAAAATACACCTTCTTACCCCTTCTCATTAGCTGCTTTAGTCAACTATGAGATGGGAAAGCAGGTAACTAAGCAACTGTATTCATCTCCTAGGCCTGATATAACAAATTAACACAAAGTAGGAGGCTTAAAACAACAGAAATTTATTCTCTCACAGTGCATGAGGCCAGAAGTTCAAAATCAAATTATCTTCAGGGTTGGTTCCTTACTGGAAACTCAGAGAAAGAATCTCTTGCCTCTCTCCTAGATTCTGATGATTGCTGGCAATTCTTAGCATTCTTTGGCTCATGGAAACATCACTCCAATCTCTGCCTCCATCAACACATACTCTCTGTGTGTCTATATCCCTGTATCCAAATTTCCCTTTTCTTATAAGAGTACCAGTCATATTGGATTTAGAGCCTATCTTAATCCAGTATGTCCTCATCTTAATTACATCTGCAAAGATCCTGTTTCCAAAAAGGTCACATTCGTAGGTTTTGGGTGAACATGAATTTTATGGAGACACTATTTAATCTAGTATAGCAACTGCATTTTTTAAAACAGGAATAAAATGATAACACCTTGATAACTTCTGTAAACAACATTTTCCTAGTCTAAGAGGATGTTTTCATTTACTTCTGGGTGGAGGCTCTGTTGACCCTGGAAGAAGATGAAATTTAGAAAAGTTAAGTGTTGGGCTTCCCAGGTGGCGCAGTGGTTGAGAGTCCACCTGCTGATGCAGGGGACGTGGGTTCGTGCCCCGGTCTGGGAGGATCCCACATGCCGCGGAGCAGCTGGGCCCGTGAGCCATGGCCGCTGAGCCTGCGCGTCCGGAGCCTATGCTCCACAGCAGGAGAGGCCACAACAGTGAGAGGCCCACATACCGCAGGGAAAAAAAAAAAGTTAAGTGTTATTATAGATTGGGTGTCTATCTATCTATCTATTTATCTATCATCAGTCTATCAATCCACTTATCTATTGAGCAAGTTTTGTCCAGTCATAGGACATAAGGTTCACTGATTTTTGTACCTGACATTTGAGGAAAAATGACCTGCTTGGCCCATAGATTATAAAGACATCAATTCCCACTGCCTTCTTTCTGTTGTGTTCAATATTGTGTCATGTAATCATCCATCTGAAGCTTGAGGGGTTTTTTTTCTTTTTATTTACAGACAATCTCTTCTTTTTTTTAAATTAAAGTTAAGAAAACTGTTAAGCAAAATATGCCTATTAAAGTTCTTAATTTTGTTATATAAAGTATATACTTCTGCAAAAGTATATTTGCAGAATATACTACTTTTAAGAGGAGTACTTCCATTAGATATTTTAAGCATACAAATGGAATTTAATTTTATCCTTCAATTAAATACAATGGGCACAGTAGAACCAGCACTGATATGGAAGCTAGGTTGATAATATTGCATTTCTGTTTCCACAGCAAACTTACATATCATCCTGATTGAGCATATAACTTGTTTAATGTATATTCTTTATATATATCTTTTGATTCTATTATTTTTGATTCTATTAGGTATTATTTAGTACCTAAATGTATCCAAACTTTAGTATCCAAATTTTACAATTTAGTGTTAAATTAGCATCTGTCATAGACTACCTGACTAGTATATGAAACAAGGAATTATCCTAAAAGTTGTATAAGGGATTATTTCACTTAATCAAATTTAATAAACACAAATGTCACATGAATGTTTCATTTTTAAGGAAACAGAATACAATAAAATACAGAATACCATACAGTCCAAATGTGGGACGAGAGCTTCTTCCAGCTTAACCATCACTTTATGTTTCTTTACTCTTTCAGAGAGCTAACTGGCTATTTTAGTGTCTTACGGTTAGCATTATGAACTTATAACTATTCTAAAAAATATTAATAATAAACACTATATATAGTTCTTACCATGTGGTAGTCAGTAATCTAAGCATTTTATGTATATTAACTCATTTAATCCTTTCAATGACTTTAGTAATGTAGGTACAATAATTATCTCCATTTTAGAAATGAGAAAACTAAAGCACAGAGGTGCTAGGCAAGGTGTGACTTGTTTAAAGTCACAAGCTGGCAAATGGCAATGTCAGGATTTGAACCCAGGTAGGCTCGTTCTGGGGATCACGCTCCTACCTGCATACTACATCACCTTTTTAAGGGGGTTGGGGGAGTGTGTCTCTACATATTTGAAATCACACTCTACAGAATACAAACCTCGTGCTTGATCTATCCTTGAAGACTAGTTAGCAGCCCCTATCATATAGGCAAAGACAGTGTGGTAAAACATGGAAATTATCTAGGGAGTATTAAAATAACATAGCTGGAATTCATATTTTAATTCATTTAGTTAACCAGCCTTTATGAAGCAGATTCTAGGTTCTATGTATGTACTAGGGATACAGTGATAAATGAAACACAGCCCCTGCTCATGGAGGGACACAGACATGTAAATAGCTACACCACATACCATCTGTTAGGGCTCAACAGCAGAGGCATGAGTATACTGTTAAATGAAAACTTTTTGCCATGATGCCTCTGAATTGGTCACTATATGTTAATGCAGTTCCTAGACTTCATTGTAGGACATTTTGAATGTCAACTCATTTATTTAAATACCTGATTTGAAAAACATGCCACCCCATCTGGGATCTGCAGATGTTCAGGGCATGGCTCTCAATCTGAGAAGTGTTCATACTCATAGACCTCGCCTCAGTGTATCTGTAGCAAGAAACCCAGTGCTTTGCTGATCAATGATAAGAGCTTAGCCTTTCATCAGAAGCCATGCCTTTAAAATCAGGGGCAGGAATTAATGCAGGATCACCCAACTAGGGCCTTCGCTAGCCTCAGCGATTTGATTATTATTAACTAGGGTTTACTGGGAGTGGGCCAGTGCCCTAAGCAGTTTGTATGCATCAGCTCATTTTATCTTCACAGCTTCCCTGTAAGGTACATACTCCTAATTATCCTCATTTTAGAAATGAGGAACGGAGGTTTAAAGTTTGCCCAAGTTGTTGCCAACACGAAGTGACAAAACCAGGACTCAATTCCAGCCTTATCCAAGTGCAAGTCTTGTGCATGCCCTTAACTGCCATGCTATACTGCCCCTGGTTCATTCAAAAGACACCACAACTTGCATCTACAGAGTGGAACCCTCATAGTGCAGTGTGGAGACAGGTGGCACCGCAGCTCTGTATTATAAACAGCAACGCTCTCTATATGCGATGGTTATTCTCCCTTCCACCCATGACATTCAAACCTTTGAAGAGTGTTTAGTGCTACAGATGAGTATGCTTACAGTTGTCCCATCAGCCTAACAAATGTCTTAAAGGGCAAGACCTCAGCATGGAATATGTCTGTGCCCTCTAGCCTGCCAAGAAACCAGCAGGCTTCAGTGACTTTATTGCTAGCTATTGTTTCATTGAAAGATCATCACTGTCAACTCAGAAGTGAAAGCAAGAAAGGGGAGAACATAAATGACACAGTTGGCAGATGTTTACTTAGAAGTAGAACTGTTGAAGTAGGTCGAAAGAACTTGCCATTGTTAGTGAAATCATAACTTTTAAGATTATCATCTAAAATTTGTTGTTTCCTGAGAAATACAAATTTAATAAGGCATAATTTATAGATTGTCAAGTTTTCAGTAAATGTATAACATTATAATTTGAAATAAAACAATATTTTATGTAGACATTATATTTATAAGGACATTAAATTGAGAGAAAGCCATTATTAAAAATATCAGGATGATAAGATACCTCTGTGAGGTACGTGGAAATTCTTTACTTGAATATTCAACAATTCTTTCATTTAGTCAGTCAGTCATTCTTTCCAGACATTGAATATTAGACATTCCATTAATGGAGAAACAATACAAAATAGTAAATAATATTGAGAATTGTTTAAAAGTTTTAAATAGTTTCTGGGTTTTAAGATAAACTTGCAGATATTCTTTATACTTAAAGTTAAAAGGAATTGAGGGGTCGGATTGAAAGGCAGTTACCATGATAAATTTAGTATGCAAACTTGAACCAATGAATTAACTTCTCTAAGCCTCGTTTTTCTCATCTGTAAAGTGAAATACTGGACAAGAAAACTTTTAAAGTCGTTTCAACTGTAAAATCCTATGGATCGGGGAAGAGCTTCAAGATGGCGGAAGAGTAAGACATGGAGATCACCTTCCTCCCCACAAATACATCAGAAATACATCTACATGTGGAACAACTCCTACAGAACACCTACTGAATGCTGGCAGAAGACCTCAGACCTCCCAAAAGGCAAGAAACTCCCCACGTACCTGGGTAGGGCAAAAGAAAAAAGAAAAAACAGAGACAAAAGAATAGGGACGGGACCTGCACCAGAGGGAGGGAGCTGTGAAGGAGGAAAGGTTTCCACACACTAGGAAGCCCCTTCGCGGGTGGAGACTGCGGGTGGCGGAGGGGGGAAGCTTCGGAGCCACGGAGGAGATCGCAGCCACAGGGGTGCGGAGGGAAAAGCAGAGAGATTCCCGCATGGAGGATCGGTGCCGACCAGCACTCACCAGCCTGAGAGGTTTGTCTGCTCACCCACCAGGGCGGGCGCGGCTGGGAGCTGAGGCTTGGGCTTCGGAGGTCAGAACCCAGGGAGAGGACAGGGGTTGGCTGCGTGAACACAGCCTGAAGGGGTTAGTGCACCACAGCTAGCCAGGAGGGAGTCCAGGAAATGGTCTGGAACTGCCGCAGAGGCAAGAGACTTTTTCTTGCCTCTTTGTTGCCTGGTGCGCGAGGAGAGGCGATTTAGAGTGCTGCTTAAAGGAGCTCCAGAGACGGGCGTGAGCTGCAGCTATCAGCACGGACCCCAGAGACAGGCATGAGGCACTAAGGCTGCTGCTGCAGCCACCAAGAAGCCGGTGTGCAAGCACAGGTCACTATCCACACCTCCCCTCCCGGGAGCCTGTGCAGCCCGCCACTGCACTGTGAGGGCCCCGTGATCCAGGGACAAGTTTCCCAGGAGAACACATGGCCCACCTCAGGCTGGTGCAACATCATGCCGGTCTCTGCTGCCGCAGGCTTGCCCCGCACTCCGTACCCCTCCCTCCCCTCGGCCTGAGTGAGCCAGAGCCTCGGAATCAGCTGCTCCTTTAATCCCGTCCTGTCTGAGCAAAGAACAGATGCCCTCAGGCGACCTACACGCAGAGGCAGGGCCAAATCCAAAGCTGAATCCTAGGAGCTGTGCGAACAAAGAAGAGAAAGGGAAATCTCTCCCAGCAGCCTCAAGGAGCAGCGGATTAAATCTCCACAGTCAATGTGATGTACCCTGCATCTGTGGAATACCTGAATAGACAACGAATCATCCCAAATTGAGGAGGTGGACTTTGGGAGCAACGATATCTATATATATTTTTCCCTTTTTCTCTTTTTGTGAGTGTTTGTGCGTACATTTCTGTGTGTGAATTTGTCTGTATAGCTTTGCTTTTACCATTTGTCCTAGGGTTCTGTCAGTCCTTTTTTTTTATTATTATAGTTTTAGCACTTATTATCATTGGTGGATTTGTTTTTTGCTTTGGTTGTTCACATCTTTCTTTCTTTTTAAAAAATTACTTAAAAAATTTACTAATTATTTTTTGTTTCATATTTTAATAACTTTTTATTTTATTTTATCTTTTTCTTTCTTTCTTTCTTTCTTTCTTTCTTTCTCTCTCTCTCTCTCTCTTTCTTTCTTTCTTTCTTTCTTTCTTTCTTTCTTTCTTTCTTTCTTTCTTTCTTTCTTTCTTTCTTTCTTTCTTTCTTTCTTTCTTTCTTTCTTTCTCCCTTTTCTTCTGAGCTGTGTGGATGACAGGCTCTTGGTGCTCCAGCCAGGCGTCAGGGCTGTGCCTCTGAGGTGGGAGAGCCAAGTTCAGGACATTGGTGCACAACAGACCTCCCAGCTCCATGTAATATCAAACAGTGAAAATCTCCCACAGATCTCCATCTCAACGCCAAGACCCAGCTCCACTCAATGACCAGCAAGCTACAGTGCTGGACACCATATGCCAAAAAACTAGCAAGACAAGAACACAACACCACCCATTAGCAAACAGGCAGCCTAAAATAATAATAAGGTCACAGACACCCCGAAACACACCACCGGACATGGACCTGCCCACCAGAAAGACAAGTTCCCACCTCATCCACCAGAACACAGGCACTAGTCCCCTCCATCAGTAAGCCTACACAACCCACAGAACCAACCATAGGCACTGGGGGCAGACACTAAAAAACAACGGGAACTATGAACCAGTAGCCTGCGAAAAGGAGACCCCAAACACAGGAAGATAAGCAAAATACGAAGACAAAGAAACACACAGCAGATGAAGGAACAAGGTAAAAACCCACCAGACATAACAAATGAAGAGGAAACAGGCAGTCTACCGGAAAAAGAATTCAGAATAATGTTAGTAAAGATGATCCAAAATCTTGAAAATAGAATGGAGAAAATACAAGAAAGGTTTAACAAAGACCTAGAAGAACTAAAGAGCAAACAAACAATCATGAATAACACAATAAATGAAATTAGAAATTCTCTAGAAGGGATCAACAGCAGAATAACTGAGGCAGAATAATGGATAACTGACCTGGAAGATAAAATAGTGGAAATAACTACTGCACAGCAGAATAAAGAAAAAAAGAATGAAAAGAAATGAGGACAGTCTCAGAGACCTCTGGGACAATAGTAAACACACCAACATTCGAATTATGTGGGTCCCAGAGGAAGAAGAGAAAAAGAAAGGGACTGAGAAAATATTTGAAGAGATTATAGTTGAAAACTACCCTAATATGGGAAAGGAAGTAGTTAATCAAGTCCAGGAAGCACAGAGAGTCCAATATAGGATAAATCCAAGGAGAAACACACCAAGACACATATTAACCAAACTATCAATAATTAAATGCAAAGAAAAAATATTAAAAGTAGTAAGGGAAAAACAATAAATAACATACAAGGGAATCCCCATAAGGTTAACAGCTAATCTTTCAGCAGAAACTCGGCAAGCCAGAAGGGAGTGGAAGGACATATTTAAAGTGATGAAACGGAAAAACCTACAACGAAGATTCCTCTATCCAGCAAGGATCTGATTCAGATTTGATGGAGAAATTAAAACCTTTATAGACAAGCAAAAGGTAAGAGAATTCAGCACAACCAAACCAGCTTTAAAACAAATGCAAAAGGAACCTCTCTAGGCAGAAAACACAAGAGAAGGAAAAGACCTACTATAACAAACCCAAAACAATTAAGAAAATGGTAATAGGAAAATACATATTGATAATTACCATAAATGTAAATGGATTAAATGCTCCCACCAAAAGACACAGACTGGCTGAATGGATATAAAAACAAGACCTGTATATATGCTGTCTACAAGTGACCCACTTCAGACCTAGGGACACATGCAGACAGAAAGTGAGGGGAACTAAAGTGATATTCCATGCAAATGGAAATCAAAAGAAAGCTGGAGTAGCAATTCTCATATCAGACAAAATAGACTTTAAAACAAAGACTATACAAGAGATAAAGAAGGACACTACAGAATGATCAAGGGATCAATCCAAGAAGAAGATACAACAATTGTAAATATTTATGCACCCAACATAGGAGCACCTCAATACATAAGGCAAATACTAACAGCCATAAAAGGGGAAATCAACAGTAACACAATCATAGTAGGGGACGTTAACACTCCACTTTCACCAATAGACAGATCATCCCAAAAGGAAATAAATATGGAAACACAAGCTTTAAATGATACTTTAAACAAGATGGACTTAACTGATATTCATTGGACATTCCATCCAGAAACAACAGAATAATACACTTTCTTCTCAAGTGCTCATGGAACATTCTCCAGGGTAGATCGTATCTTGGGTCACAGATCAATCTTTTGTATATTTAACAAAATTGAAGTTGTATCAAATATCTTTTCTGACCACATTGATATCATACTAGATATCAATTACAGAAAAAATCTGTAAAAAATACAAACACATGGAAGCTAAAAAATACACTACTTAATAAACAAGAGATAACTGAAGAAATCAAAGAGGAAATCAAACAATACCTAGAAACAAATGACAATTAAAACATGACAACTCAAACCTATGGGATGTAGCAAAAGCAGTTCTAAGACGGAAGTTTATAGCAATACAATCCTACCTTAAGAAACAAGAAACATCTCAAATAAAAAACCGAACCTTACACCTAAAGCAAGCAGAGAAAGAAGAACAAAAAAGCACCAAAGTTAGCAGAAGGAAAGAAATCAAAAGATCAGAGCAGAAATAAATGAAAAAGAAATGAAGGAAACAATAGCAAAGATCAATAAAACTAAAAGCTTGTTCTTTGAGAAGATAAACAAAATTGATAAACCATTAGGCAGACTCATCAAGAAAAAAAGGGAGAAGACTCAAATCAATAGAATTAGAAATGAAAAAGGAGAAGTAAAAAGTGACACTGCAGAAATACAAAGGATCATGAGAGATTACTACAAGCAACTCTATGCCAATAAAATGGACAACCTGGAAGAAATGGATGAAGTCTTACAAATGCACAACCTTTCAAGACTGAAACAGGGAAAAATAGAAAATATGAATAGAATAATCACAAGCACTTAAAAATCTTCCAACAAACCAAAGCAAGGACCAGATGGCTTCACAGGCAAATTTTATCAAAGATTTAGAGAAGAGCTAACACCTATCCTTCTCAAACTCTTCCAAAATATAGCAGAGGGAGGAACACTCCCAAACTCATTCTACGAGGCCACCATCACCCTGATACCAAAACCAGACAAAGATGTCACAAAGAAAGAAAACTACAGACTAATATCACTGATGAAAATAGATGCAAACATTCTCAACAAAATACTAGCAAACAGAATCCAACAGCACATTAAAAGGATCATACACTAGATCAAGTGGGGTTTATCCCAGGAATGCAAGGATTCTTCAATATATGGAAATCAATCAATATGATACACCATATTAACAAATTGAAGGAGAAAACCACATAATCTCTCAATAGATGCAGAGAAAGCTTTCAAGAAAATTCAACACCAATTTATGATAAAAACCCTACAGAACGAAGGCATAGAGGGAACTTACCTCTACATAATAAAGGCCATATATGACAAACCCACAGCCAACGTCCTCCCCAATGGTGAAAAACTGAAAGGATTTCCACTAAGATCAGGAACAAGAAAGGTTGCCCACTCTCATGGCTATTATTCAACATAATTTTGGAAGTTTTTGCCACAGCAAACAGAGAAGAAAAGGAAATAAAAGGAATCCAAATTAGAAAAGAAGAAGTAAAGCTGTCACTGTTTGTAGATGACATGATACTATACATAGAGAATCCTAAAGATGCTACCAGAAAACTACTAGAGCTAATCAGTGAATTTGGTAAAGTAGCAGGATACAAAACTAATGCACAGAAATCTCTGGCATTCCTATACAGTAATGAGGAAAAATTTGAAAGTGAAATTAAGAAAACACTCCGATTTACCATTGCAACAAAAAGAATAATATATCTAGGAATAAACCTACCTAGGGAGACAAAAGACCTGTATACAGAAAATTATAAGACACTGATGAAAGAAATTAAAGATGATACAGATAGATGGAGAGATATACCATGTTCCTGGACTTGAAGAATCAACATTGTGAAAATGACACTACTACCCAAAGCAATATACAGATTCAATGCAATCCCTGTCAAACTACCACTGGCATTCTTCACAGAACTAGAACAAAAATTTCACAATTTGTATGGAAACAGAAAAGACCCCAAATACACAAGGCAATCTTGAGAAAGAAAAACAGAGCTGCAGGAATCAGGGTCCCTGACTTCAGACTGTACTACAAAGCTACAGTAATCAAGACAGTATGGTACTGTCACAAAAACAGAAATATAGATCAATGGAACAGGATAGAAAGCCCAGAGAAAAACCCATGCACATATTGTCACCTTAACTTTGATAAAGGAGGCAAGAATATAAAATGGAGAAAAGACAGCCTCTTCAATAAGTGTTGCTGGGAAAACTGGAGAGCTACATGTAAAAGAATGAAATTAGAACACTTCCTAACACCATACACAAAAATAAACTCAAAATTGACTAAAGACCTAAATGTAAGGCTAGACACTATCAAACTCTCAGAGGAAAACAGGCAGAACACCTATGACATAAATCACAGCAAGATCCTTTTTGACCCACCTCCTAGAGAAATGGAAATAAAAACAAGAATAAACAAATGGGACCTAATGAAACTTCAAAGCTTTTGCACAGTCAAGGAAACCGAAAACAAGATGAAAAGACAACCCTCAGAATGGGAGAAAATATTTGCAAATGAAGAAACTGAGAAAGGATTAATCTCCAAAATTTGCAAACAGTGCATGCAGCTCAATATCAAAAAAAACAAACAACCCAATCCAAAATGGCAGAAGACCTAAATAGGCGTTTCTCCAAAGAAGATATACAGATTGCCAACAAACACATGAAAGAATGCTCAACATCATTAATCATTAGAGAAATGCAAATAATAACTACAATGAGATATCATCTCACACCAGTCAGAATGGCCATCATCAAAAAATCTACAAACAGTTAATGTTGGAGAGGGTGTGGAGAAAAGGGAACCCTCTTGCAGTCTTTGTGGGAATGTAAATTGATATTGACCCTATGGAGAGCAGTATGGAGGTTTGTTAAAAAACTAACAAGAGTACTACCATTCAACACAGGTATCCCACTACTGGGCATATACCATGAGAAAACCATAATTCAAAAATAGTCATGGGGCCTCCCTGGTGGCGCAGTGGTTGAGAGTCTGCCTGCAGATGCAGGGGACATGGGTTCTTGCCCTGGTCCGGGAAGATCCCACATGCCGTGGAGCAGTAGGCCCGTGAGCCATGGCCACTGAGCCTGTGCATCCAGAGCCTGTGCTCCGCAATGGGAGAGGCCACAACAGAGGCCCGCGTAATGCAAAAAACAAAAAACAAACAAAAAAAAACCCCAAAAGGAGTCATGTACCAAAATGTTCATTGAATCTGTATTTACAATAATCAGGACAAGGAAGCAACCTAAGTGTCCATCAACAGATGAATGGATAAAGAAGATGTGGCACATACATACAATGGAATATTACTCAGCCATAAAAAGGAACGAAACTGAATTATTTGTAGTGAGTTGGATGGACATAGAGACTGTCCAACAGAGTGAAGTAAGTCAGAAAGAGAAAAACAAATACCGTATGCTAACACATATACATGGAATCTAAAGAAGAAAAAAGAAAAAAAAAGTGGTCAGAAGAACCTATGGGCAAGATGGGAAAAAAGACACAGACCTACTAGAGAATGGACTTGAGGATACGGGGAGTGGGAAGGGTAAGCTGGGACAAAGTGAGAGAGTGGCATGGACATATATACACCACCAAACATAAAATAGATTGCTAGTGGGAAGCAGCCGCATAGCACAGGGAGATCAGCTCGGTGCTTTGTGACCACCTAGAGGGTTGGGATAGGGAGGGTGGGAGCGAGGGAGACACAAGAGGGAAGAGATATGGGGACATATGTGTATGTATAGCTGATTTACTTTTTTATAAAGCAGAAACTAACACACCATTGTAAAGCAATTATACTCCAATAAAGATGTTTAAAAAAAAAAGACAGTATGGTACTGGCACAAAAACAGAAATATAGATCAATGGAACAGGATAAAAAGCCCAAATATAAACCCACACACATATGGTCACCTTATCTTTGATAAAGGAGGGAAGAATATACAATGGAGAAAGACAGCCTGTTCAACAAGTGGTGCTGGGAAAACTGGACAGCTACATGTAAAAGAATGAAATTAGAACACTCCCTAACACCATACACAAAAATAAACTCAAAATGGATTAAAGACCTAAGTGTAAGGCCAGACCCTATCAAACTCTTAGAGGAAAACATAGGCAGAACACTCTATTACATAAATCACAGCAAGATCCTTTTTGACTCACCTCTTAGAGAAGTGTAAATAAAAATAAAAATAAACAAATGGGACCTAATGCAACGTAAAAGCTTTTTCACAGCAAAGGAACCCATAAACAAGACAAAAAGACAACCCTCAGAATGGGAGAAAATATTTGCAAATGAAGCAACTGACAAAGGGTTAATCTCCAAAATTTACAAACAGTTCATGCAGCTCAATATCAAAAATACAAACAACCCAATCCAAAATGGGCAGAAGACCTAAATAGGCGTTTCTCCAAAGAAGATATACAGATTGCCAACAAACACATGAAAGAATGCTCAACATCATTAATCATTAGAGAAATGCAAATAATAACTACAATGAGATATCATTTCACGCCAGTCAGAATGGCCATCACCAAAAAATCTACAAACAATAAATGCTGGAGAGGGTGAGGAGAAAAGGGAACCCTCTTGCACTGTTGGTGGGAATGTAAATTGATACAGCCACTATGGAGAACAGTATGGAGGTTCCTTAAAAGACTAAAAATAGAACTACCATATGACCCAGAAATCCCACTACTGGGCATATACCCTGAGAAAACCATAATTCAAAAAGAGTCATGTACCACAATGTTCACTGCAGCTCTATTTACAATAGCCAGGACATGGAAGCAACATAAGTGTCCATCTATAGATGAATGGATAAAGAAGATGTTGCCCATATATACAAAGGGATATTACTCAGCCATACAAAGAAAAGAAATTGAGTTATTTGTAGTGAGTTGGATGGACCTAGAGTCTGTCATACAGAGTGAAGTAAGTCAGAAAGAGTAAAACAAATACCGTATGCTAACACATATATATGGAATGTAAAAAAAAAAAAGAAAGGTCATGAAGTACCTAGGGGCAAGAAGGGAATAGCGATGCAGACCTACTAGAGAATGGACTTGAGGACATGGGGAGCAGGAGTAGTAAGCTGGGAAAAAACGAGAGTATGGTAGTGTATATTTGGACATATATACACTACCAAATATAAAATAGATAGCTAGTGGGAAGCAGTCGCATATCACAGGGAGATCAGCTCAATGCTTTGTGACCAGCTAGAAGGGTGGGATAGGGAGGGTGGGAGGAAGGGAGATGCAAGAGAGAAGAGATTTGGGGATATATGTATATGTATAACTGATTCACTTTGTTATAAAGCAGAAACTAACACACCATTGTAAAGCAATTATACTCCAATAAAAATGTTTAAAAATTCTATGAATCACTCATTGACCTTCCATTTATTTGCTTAAAGATAAAATTAGTGTCTTGAGAATTAATCTCAGAAGCCAGGTAGTCAGAGAAACTTTATAGGCAATAATTAGGCCTAGGTGTATGAAACCTAAATGCCCTATGACTATAATGAGAGCAGAGGGAAGAGGAAGGAGGAGATTCCAGGTTGGAGAAAGAACATAGGCTAGAGGATGTCGTCTCTAGATTGGAGACTGACCCATGTGGACAAAGGAAGTCATCAGAGATTTGTGAGCAGGTGACTAATAGTGGCCACTACCTGGATTTCATGCAAAGAAATAAAGACTGTTGAGGAGATGACCAATTTAAAGTGCTTGGAGAGCTGTTTAGTACTTGTTTAACTTTTTGAACACTAGAGCTATCACAAAGAGAAAAAGAAAGAGGGAATGAGAATAATATCCAGATAGACAAAGTAACCCTTCTACATATCTATATAAGCTATCTGCACAGCCTATTCCCACATATAATCATGTATGGAGACCAGTAACACTGTGGTTAGGAATACATAATTTCATGGTTAGATACCTCAATTACAGCTCCAACACTCTAGCAGATGTCTGAACTCTCTTCTGTAAAGTGAGGATAATAATAATACATCCCTTATAGGGTTATCATGAGGTTTAAATAAAATAATACTTGTAAAGTATACAGCCAGTACTTAACATGTGCCCAATAAATGCTATCAATTACACCAATAATAATAGCTCTTATTATTACTACTATTAATATAATCACTGCTTAAGTAAATGTGAAACAAATGTGAGAATAACTAGAGTATCCAAATCTAGATATGGACAAGAGGATGGCTGCTGTTTAACAAGTTTTCCTTAAAATGAGTAGTTGGAGTTGAAAAAGTTTTCCTTGAAATAAGTGACATTTGGTGGGTGATAAATTTGGATTTAGATGGGTGATTTTAGGAAGAGGACAAACCAAAGCTCAATGGCTGTATTGGTCAACGCATCACCTGAGATCAATGTCTCCCTAATCTCTTTTGTACATTTAAAATTTTGAACTACTCACCCTTCATCATGTTGAGAAGCACTACTAAAATGAGAAGAAAAGTATATTAAAGTCAGAAATACTGTGAAATTTGTTTCTCTGAACTTGAGTTTTTTGGTTTTTTTTTTTTTTTTTTTTTTTGCAGTACACGGGCCTCTCACTGCTGTGGCCTCTCCCGTTGCAGAGCACAGGCTCCAGACACGCAGGCTCAGCGGTCATGGCTCACGGGCCTAGCCACTCCACAGCATGTGGGATCTTCCCAGACCGGGGCACGAACCCGTGTCCCCTGCATCGGCAGGCGGACTCTCAACCACTGCACCACAAGGGAAGCCCTGAGCTTGTGTTTTTAAAAACATTAGTTCTGTTGTCCTTTCAAGCTCTGGTGGGCTATGGTTTTCTGACCTAAATCATTGATGTGTCTTTCTAAAACTAAAATTGACCTGAAAAATTCACCCATGTTATATCGGAGCAAACCAAGGTCTTGACATAGCTACTTATTTTAAACATTAATGGTTTAAAAAAACAGTGTGACCCTATGCAAAACTACTACAGCAAAAGAACCAACCAAAAATTTAAAAAATTAAAAAAGAAAGAAGAAACAAAGAATGAAAAAGACAGAAAGAAAATTTATTCTGCAAGAAAAAGGAAAGCAAAGGAAAACAAAATTAATCCCCAAAGAAAAATACACCTTGGTCTTTTTTCTATAGAAGACCTAAAATAAAATATAAATTTAATACAGTAAATATCAAAAATGAAATGACACAACAACAGAATGAGAGTGCTTTTTTTTTTTTTTTTTTTTTGCGGTACGCGGGCCTCTCACTGTTGTGTCCTCTCCCGTTGTGGAGTACAGGCTCCTGATGCACAGGCTCAGTGGCCATGGCTTATGGGCCTAGCTACTCTGCAGCATGTGGGATCTTTCCGGACCGGGGCACGAACCTGTGTCCCCTGCATCGGCAGGCAGACTCTCAACCACTGCATCACCAGGGAAGCCCAGAATGAGAGTTTTTAAAGATGGAGAATAGAGAGAGAGTCAAGATGGCAGAAGAGTAGGAGGAAGTGGAGTTCACCTCTCCCCACAAATGCATCGGGAATATATCTACAAACAGAACAATTTTCACAGAGCACCTGCTGAACACTAGCAGAGGACCTTAGACATCTAAAAGGAGAAGAAAGATCCCCGCATAACCAGGTAGGATGAAAGAAAGGAGGGAAAAGGAAGAGGAGAGGAAGTGGGATGGGACCTGCGCCCTTGGGGGGGGGCGACCTGAAGGAGAGGAAAGGTTCCTACATCCAGGGAAACCACCTCACTGGCAGGGAGATCATCTGGGACAGAAGGGGAGGTTTGGGGGCTCAGAATAGAGGGCAGCAACTGGTCTGTGGCAGGCAGGGCAAAGTGAGATCTACACAGAAGGTCTGTGCCACAGCCCTGTGCGTCCCAGCCTGAGACGTGTGTCTGTGGTTTGGAGAGCAGATTGGGGAGAGAACTGCTGTTGGCTGCAAGGAGACAACCTGAGGGTACAGGAGCTCTGCAACCAGGAATGCTCGTGGAGGAAGCCCATACTGCCATAGGAGTGAAGCGCCATTGTTGAGTGACACACAAAGGGAAGGGCTGCCACTGCAGCCTCTCTCCCCACGTGTTGGCCCTTGCCTCTCTGGGCACTAGAAAGGGCGCCTGCCAGGGCAGGCTCTTGCATCCCAGGCCATTGCCTCCTCCACACCCCACTGTGGTGGGCTCTTGTGCTCTGCGGCAGCCTCAGGAGTGCCTCTGTGTGGCCCACACGCAGAGGTGGGGCTGAAACCACAGCTGAGCCCCGGGGCTGTACAACCAAGGAAGAAGAGCTGAAATCTCTCCTCATGGCTGTGCAAACCACAGATTTACATGCCTGCAACCAGCTTTCTAAACTCAGCACCTGCAGAACATCTGAACAGACAATGAGTGCTCCCAGAGCTGAGACAGGTCTAGCTTTAGCAGCTGTGGATTTTGTGGGCACATACACATGGGGGTTGGGCCAGGCCAGAGTCTGAGCCTCCCCCATAGCACCTACAGCAGGTCCAGATCCTTGATTACTGCCATCCTGGGACCTGACTTCAGTGGACCTATGCTGGTGACCTGGTGAAAACAACACCTGAGAGACACCAGGGTCAATTGCCAGCACAGCCACCATTAAGGTTGGGCCGACAGCAGTGCCAACAACAGTGTGATCTGAGACTTCACACAATGGGTGAAAGGTGACACAACAGAGTACATCCACAGGGGAACAGCTTCAGAGGAGGAATATTCACTGGCTTCCCTCCCAGTGCGAGAGCTCCAATCCTGCCTACTTTGCACCGCATATCAGAAACATAGTTAAGAAACAGATCTGGGGGCCTCTACTCCAACAACTAGGGAGCATACCCTGCCCCTGACAGGGCAGTGATAACCATGGAGCAAAGGGGAGGCCTTGCTAATATTCAGTGCAAGCTCTGATCACCACAACATCAGTCACACCTCCTATCAAGGAGATAAAGGCCAGCATACACTGAGGAAAGATATTGCAGACATCTATACTAAAAAATGCCCTGCACCAAAATATATTAAACCCACGCATGCTACACAGGGATGTTCCTACATAAAAATACCCTCCAAGATAGTCTGAGGGTCTGGCATCGGGAGGAAGAACCCCCACAGCATTTAGCCTTGAAGGCCAGTGGGGCTTGAGTACAGGAGTTCCACAGGGCTGGGCGAAACAGAGACTCCACCCTTGGAGAGCACACACAAGGTCTCACATGCACTGGGACTCAGAACAAAGCAGTACCTCCATAGGAACCTGAACTAGACCTACCTAGGGGTCTTGGAGGGTTTCCTGGGGAGGCAAGGGTCAGCTGTGGCTCACTGTGGTGCCAAGGACACCAGTAGCAGAGGCCTCAGGGAATACTGATTGGTGTGAGCTCTCCCAGAGGTCCCCATTTCGGTACCAAGACCCAGCCTCACCCAACAACCTGCATGCTCCAGTGCTGGAAAGCCTCAGGCAAAACAACCAACAAGATAGGAACACAGCCCCATCCATCAGAAGACAGGCTGCTTAAACTCGTACTGAGCTCTCAGACACCTCAAAACACACCACTTGACATGGCCTTGCCCACCAAAGGGACAAGACCCAGCTCCACCCACCAGAGGGCAGGCACCAGTCCCTCACAATAGAAAGCCTACACAAGCCCTGGGACCAACCTCACCAACCCGGGAGCAGACACTAGAAGCAAGAGGAAATATGATCCTGCAGCCTGTGGCAGGGAGACCACAGACACAGAAAGTTACACAAAATGAGACTACAGAGAAATACATTGCAGCCTAAGGAACAAGATAAAAACGCATAAGAACAACTAAATGAAGGGGAGATAAGCAATTTACCTGAAAAAGAATTCAGAGTAATGATAGTAAAGATGATTCAAAAATCTCATAAAAAGAATGGAGGCACAGACTGAGAAGATACAAGAAATGTTTAACAAAGAGCTAGAAGATCTAAAGAACAAACAAACCGAGTTGAACAATACAATAACTGAAATGAAAAATCCACTAGAAGGAAACAATAGCAGAATACCTGAGGCAGAAGAATGAGTAAGTGAGCTGGAAGACAGTGGTGGAACTCACTGCTACAGAACAGAATAAAGAAAAAAGAATGAAAAGAAATAAGGACAATCTCAGAAACCTCTGGGACAACATTAAATGCACCAACATTCACATTATAGGAGTCTGAGAAGAACAGGAGAAAGGGAGAGGGCCTGAGAACATATTTGAAGAGATTATAGCCAAGAACTTCCCTAACATGGGAAAGGAAAGAGTCACCCAAGTCCAGGAAGCACATATCCCATATAGGATAAACCCAAGGAGGAACACACTGAGACTCATATTAATCAAACTGACAAAAATTAAATATAAAGAAAAAAATATTAAAGGCAACAAATAACATACAAGGGAACCCCCATAAGGATATCAGCTGATTTTTCAGCAGAAACTCTGCAGGCCAGAAGAGAGTGGCATGATATATTTAAAGTGATGAAAGGGAAAAGCCTACAACTAAGAATACTCTACCCAGAAAGGCTCTCATTCAGATTAGAGAGAGAAATCCAAAGCTTTACAGACAAGCAAAAGCTAAGAGAATTCAGCACCACAAAACCAGCCTTACAAAAAATGCTAAAAGAACTTCTCTAGGCAGGGGGAAAAAAATAGGCCACAACTAGAAACAAGAAAATCACAAATGTGAAAGCTCATCAGTAAAGGCAAATATAAAGTTATAGTAGGAAATCATCCACACACAAATATGCTATCAAAGCCAGCAACCATGAAAAGAAAGTACAAATTAAGGAAATGGGAATTGCGTTTGAAATTAAGACCACTTAAAACAACCTTCTACATTTAGAGACTGCTATATCAAAAACTCATGGGAAATGCAAATCAAAAATAGATACACACACAAAAAAAGAAAAAGTAATCCAAACACCACTCTGAAGATAGTCATCAAACCACAAAAGAAGAGAAAAAAAGAAGGGAAGAAAGAAGACTGACAAAACTAAATCCAAAACAATTAAGAATATGGCAATAGGAATAAACATATTGATAATCACCTTAAATGTAAATGGATTAAATGTTCCAACCAAAAGACGTAGACTAGCTGAATGGACACAGAAACAAAACTTGTATATATGCTGTCTACAAGAGGCCCACTTCAGACCTAGGGACACATACAGATTGAAAGTTGGGGGAAGGAAAAAAATATTTCATGCACATGGAAATCAAAAGAAAGGTGGAGTAGCAATACTCATCTCAGACAAAATAGACCTTAAAATAAAGACTGTTACAAGAGAAAAGGAAGGACACTACATAATGATCAAGGGATCAATCCAAGAAGAAGATATACAATTGAAAATATATATGTACACAACATAGGAGCACCTCAATATATAAGGCAAATACTAACAGCCATAAAAGGGGAAACTCACAGTAATACAATAATAGTGGGGTGTTTTAACACCCTACTTACACCAACAGACAGGTCATCTGGACAGAAAATCAAGAAGGAAATACAAGCCTTAAATGACACATTAGACCAGATGAACATAATTGATATTTCTAAGGCATTTAATCTGAAAGCAGCAGAATACACTTTCTTCTCAAGTGCACATGGAACATTATCCAGGATAGATCACATCTTAGGTGACAAATCAAGCCTTGGTAAATTTAAGAAAATTGAAGTCATATCAAGCATCTTTTCCAACCACAACGCAAAGAGATTAGAAATAAATTACAGGGAAAAAAATGTAAAAAACACAAACACATGGAGGCTAAACAATATGTTACTAAACAACCAATGGATCACTGAAGAAATAAAAGAGGAAATCAAAAAATGGCTAGAGACAAATGACAATGAAAACACAATGATCAAAAACCGATGGGACACAGGGACTTCCCTGGCAGTCCAGTGGTTAAGACCCTGAACTTCCACTTCAGGAGGCACAGGTTCGATCCCTGGTCAGGGAAATAAGATCACACTGAAAACAAACAAACAAACAACAACAAAAAACCTATGGGCCACAGCAAAAGCAGTTCAAAGAGGGAAGTTTATAACAATACAATCTTACCTCGGGAAACAAAAAAAAAAATCTCAAATAAACAACCTAACCTTACACCTAAAGCAAACAGAGAAAGAAGAACAAACAAAACCCAAAGTTAGTAGAAGGAAAGAAATCATAAAGATCAGAGCAGAAATAAATGAAAAAAAGACAAAAAAACAAAAGAAAAGATCAATGAAACTAAAATCTGGTTCTTTGAAAAGATAAACAAAATTGGTAAACCTTTAGCTAAACTCATCAGGAAAAAAAGGGAGAGGCCTGAAATCAATAAAATTAGAAATGAAAAAGGAGAAATTACAACGGACACCACAGAAATACAAAGGATCATAAGAGACTACTACAGCAACTATATGCCAATAAAATGGACCATCTAGAAGAAATGGACAAATTCTTAGAAAGGTACAACCTTCCAAGACTGAACCAGGAAGAAACAGAAAATATGAACAGACCAATCACAAGTACTGAAATTGAAACTGTGATTAAAAATCTTCCAACAAACAAAAGTCCAGATGGCTTCACTGGCAAATTCTATCAAATATTTAGAGAAGACTTAACACCTATCCTCCTGAAACTCTTCCAAAAAATTGTAGAGGAAGGAACACTCTGAAGCTCATTTTATGAGGCCACCAACACCTTGACACCAAAGCCAGACAAAGATACCACAAAAACAAAAAAATTACAGGCCAAAATCACTGATGAACATGGATGCAAAAATCCTCGACAAAATACTAGCAAAATGAATGCAACAACACATGATCAAGTGGGATTTATCCCAGGGATACCAGGATTCTTCAATATATGCAAATCAATCAAAGTGATACACCACATGAACAAAATGAAGAATAAAAACCATATGATCATCTCAATAGATGCAGAAAAAGCTTCTGACAAAATTCAACACTCATTTATGATAAAAACTCTCCAGAAAGTGGGCATAGAGGGAACCTACATCAAAATAATAAAGGCCATATATGAAAAAACCACAACTAACACTACTCTCAAAGGTGAAAAACTAAAACCGTTTCCTCTAAGACCAGGAACAAGACAAGGATGTCCGCTCTCGCCACTTTTATTCAACATAGTTTTGGAAGTTTTAGACTTCAGAGAAGAAAAAGAAACAAAAGGAATCCAGATTGGAAAAGAAGTAAAACTGTCACTGTTTGCAGATGATGTGATACTATACATAGAAAATCCTAAAGATGCTACCAGAAAACTACTAGAGCTCATCAATGAATTTGGCAAAGTTGCCAGATACAAAATTAATACACAGAAATCTCTTGCATTCCCATACACTAACAATGAAAGATCAGAAAGAGAAATCAAGGAAACGATCCCATTTACCACTGCATCAAAGAGAGTAAAGATAAACCTACTTAAGGAGGCAAAAGACCTGTACTCATAAAACTATGACACTGATGAAAGATATCAAAGCATCCTTTTCTTTGAGATCCTCTCCCATGTTTTTCCAGCCTTAGTGGGACATTGAAAGACTTCTGCATGGCCAGCTGTTAGAAATCAGCTCAGCTGTTTGAGGGTTCAGGTGAGAAGCTGAGTATGAGGCTCACTGTGTATTCCATAAATCTTGTTCCCTGTATCTTTTAATTATCATGTCCCCTTCAAAATCTTGCTAATGAGATTTTTCTTTTAGTTCTTTACTTTCTCTTTAGTGATGTTCTCATTTTGACAATAGCCGACAGCCAAAGTGAACAATAAATGATAAATCACATTAGAGGGAGGTTTTCTGCCACTGGTTTCTTATTATGAATGTTTCTCCTCTTGTCATTATGGCTGTTTTGTTTCTTAACCTATCTAATTATTTGAAAAATAAAAGTAATTATATGCATATGGGAAAATTTCAATTAGTAGAGTAAGTTAAAAAATGAAAAATCTTCCTGCTGCCTTACCCATTTTTCACAGAATTACAACAAAAAATTTACAACTTGTATGGAAACATGAAAGACCCCAAATAGTCAAAGCAATCTTGAGAAAGAAAATGGAGCTGGAAGAATCAGGCACCCTGACTTCAGACTAAACTACAGAGCTACAGTAATCAAAACAACTTGGTAGTGGGACAAAAACAGAAATATAGATCAATGGAACAGGACAGAAAGTCCAGAGATAAACCCATGTACCTATGGTCACAAAGGAGGCCTATGACAAAGGAGGCAAGAATATACAACGTAGAAAAGACAGTCTCTTCAATAAGTTGTGCTGGGAAAACTGGACAGCTACATGTAAAAGAGTGAAATTAGAACACTCGCTAACACGATACACAAACATAAACTCAAAATGGACCTAAATGTAAGGCCGGATACTATAAAACTCTTAGAGGAAAACATAGGCAGAACACTCTCTGATATAAATTGCAACAATATTTTTTTCAATCCACCTCCTAGAGTAATGAAAATAAAAGCAAAAATAAACAAATGGGACCTAATGAAACTTAAAAGCTTTTGCCCAGCAAAGGAAACCATAAACAAAAGGAAAAAACAACACTCAGAATGGGAGAAAATATTTGCAAATGAAGCAACTGACAAGGGGTTAATCTCCAAAATATACAAACAACTCATGCAGCTCAATATCAAAAACAAACAAACAAAAATCCAATCAAAAAATGGGCAGAAGATCTAAATAGACATTTCTCTAAAGAAGACACACAGATGGCGAAAAAGCATATGAAAAGAAGCTCAACATTACTAATTATTAAGAAATGCAAATCAGAACTACAACGAGGTATCACCTCACACAGTCAGAATGGTCATCATCAAAAAATCTACAAACAATAAATGCTGGAGAGTGTGTGGAGAAAAGGGAACCCTCCTACACTGTTGGTGGGGATGTAATTTGGTACAATCATTATGGAAAACAGCATGGAGATTCCTTAAAAAACTAAAAATAGAACTACCATATGATCTAGCAATCCCACTCCTGGGCATAATCCAGAGAAAGCCATAATTTGAAAAGACACATGCAGGGACTTCCCTGGTGGTCCAGTGGTTAAGAATCTGCCTTCCAATGCAGGGAACGTGGGTTCAGTCACTGGTCGGGAAACTAAGATCCCACATGCAATGGGGCAACAAAGCCCATGTGCCACAATTACTGAGTTCACATGCTCTCTGTATCTATGACTCTGTTTCTGTTTAGGTATATTTGCTCATTTGTTTTGTTCTTTAGATTGTACATATAAGTGAAACCATACAGTACTGTCTTTTTCTGTCTGACTTATTTCACTTAGCATAATGCCCTCTAGGTCCATCTATGTTGTCACAAATGACAAGATTTCATTCTTTTTAAGGCTGCGTAATATTTCAGTGTGTGTGTGTGTGTTTGTGTGTGTGTGTATACACACCACATCTTATTTATCCATTTATTGATGGGCATTTTGGTTGCTTCCATATCTTGTCTATTGTAAATAATGCTGCAATGAATATAGGGTGTATATATTTTTTCAAATTTGTGTGTTCATTTTCTTTGTATAAATACCCCGAGTAGAATTACTGGATCATATGGTAGTTATATGTTTAATTTTTTGAGGAACCTACATTCTATTTTCCATAGTGACTGCACCAATTTACATTTCCACCAACAGTGCACAAGTGTTCCTTTTCTCTACATTGTCGCCAATACATATTATTTATCTTTTTGATACTAGGCATTCTGACAGGTGTGAAGGATAACTCATTGTGGTTTTGATTTGCATTTCCCTGATGATTAGTGATGTTGAGCATCTTTTTATGTGCCTGTTGGCCATCTGTATGTCTTCTTTGAAAAAATGTCTATTCAGGTCCTCTGTCCTATTTTTTAGTTGGATTGTTTGGTTTTCTGATGTTCAGTTTTATGAGTTCTTTGTATATTTTTGGGTTTTAACCTCCTGTCAGATATATAATTTGCAAATAATTTCTCTCACTCAGTAGGCGGGCTTTTCATTTTGTTGATAGTTTCCTTTGCTGTGCAAAACTTTTTAGTTTGATGTCATTCTACTTGCTTATTTTTGTTTTTGTTTCCCTTGCCTGAGGAGACATATCCAAAAAAAAGTATTATGAAGACTGATGTCAGAGTGAATACTTCTTATAATTTCTTCTAGAATTTTTATCGTTTCAGGTCTTAAATTTAAGTCATTAATCCATTTTGAGTTGTGTACCAGGAACTAACATAATGTTGTAAGTCAAATACATTTCAAAAAACAAACAACCAGAGGTGGAGTGTGGGGGAGGAGGGATTGGATGAAGGTGGTCAAAAGGTACAAACTTCCAGTTATAGGCTAAAGAAGTTCTAAGGAGGTAAGGTACAACATGATAAAGATAATGAACACTGCTCTATGTTATGTATGCAATTTGTTAAGAGAGTAAATCTTGAGTTCTCATCACAAGGAAAAAAATTTTTCTATTTCTTTAATGTTTTGTCTATATGAGATGATGGATGTTCACTAAACTGACTGTGGTCATCATTTTATGATGTGTGTAAGTCAAATCATTATGTTTTACGCATTAACCTTATACAGTACTGTATGTCAATTATATCTCAATAAAACTGGAAGAAGAAAAAAAGAAAAATGGTTTTCCTTTTCCAAAATGTCATAGTTGGAAACATGCAGTATGGGGCCTTTCCAGATTGGCTTCTTTCACTTAGTAATAAGCATTTAAGGCTCTTCCATGTTTTTTCATAGCTTGATAGCTCATTTCTTTTTAGCACTGAATAATATTCTATTGTCTGGGTATTTATTAAGTTTGCTTATCTGTTTACCTATTGAAGAACATCTTGTTGCTTTCAAGTTTTGGCAATTATGAATAAAGCTGCTATAAATATTCTTGTACAGTTTTTTACATGAACATAATTTTTAAACTCATTTAGGTAAATACCCAGTAGTGGAATTTATGGGTCATGTGGTAAGAATATGTTTAGTTTTGTAAGAAACTTTCAAATTGTCTTCCAAAGTGGCTATACCATTTTACATTTCCACCAACAATGAATGAAAGTTCCTGTTGCTTACATCCTCACCAGCATTTGGTGTTGCCAGTGTTTTGGATTTTAGCCATTCTATAGGTGTGCGTAGTGGTATCTTATTGTTGTTTTAATTTGCATTTCCCTATAAGATATGATATTGAACATCTTTTCATGTTTCTTTTTGTTTGTGTTTGTGTCAAGGAAAATTCATCACCTTCCACACTGACCTTTGCTTTTAAAGGTGTCCCCTCTCTCTTTTAATTGTCATCAAAACCACTTAGAATGACACTTAGGAAAACAACTTCCAGAAAAGAATTTATCTGTGAAGAGAGGAATGGGGGTTTGGGTAAGGCAGCAGGAAGATTTTTCGTTTTTTAACTTACTCTACTAATTGAAATTTTCCCATATGCATATAATTACTTTTATTTTTCAAATAATTAGATAGGTTAAGAAACAAAACAGCCATAATGACAAGAGGAGAAACATTCATAACGAGAAACCAGTGGCAGAAAACCTCCCTCTAATGTGATTTATCATTTATTGTTCACTTTGGCTGTCGGCTATTGTCAAAATGAGAACATCACTAAAGAGAAAGTAAAGAACTAAAAAAAAATCTCATTAGCAAGATTTTGAAGGGAACATGATAATTAAAAGATACAGGGAACAAGATTTATGGAATACACAGTAAGCCTCATACTCAGCTTCTCACCTGAACCCTCAAACAGCTGAGCTGATTTCTAACAGCTGGCCATGCAGAAGTCTTTCAATGTCCCACTAAGGCTGGACAAACATGGGAGAGGATCTCAAAGAAAAGGATGCTTTATTAGTTTCTGGTTTTTGTCCTAACAAATTACTGGCTAAGAGAACAATAAAACAGTTTCATTCATACCAAACTAAACACCTAAATACTTCGCAGAATATAATTAAAGAGAAATTTTTACCCATCCATGAGCTCTCATGGCATCCCTGATTGTAAGATGGTCTCACTTTTCCTTGAATCAAGATTCATTGTAGAAATGAAAATGCCTCTCAGATTGGGGCCTGCAGCAGCCGCTGCCTGAGCTGAGTTAGGATGCATGTCTTCCTGGTTAGCTGCTGTGGCTCTTCCAGAATGATAAGACAAAGGATAAGCAGAAGGCACAATTCCAAATCACTGCTGAGAAAAATACCACATTTCTCTCTCCTTGCCCCCTTAGCTCTCATTTAAAGAAACAAACATGTAAACAGAAACAACCACAGCAAATCCCCAAACCTCACCGTGACTTGTATGTATCTGTCAAAAATTTTACTTTGGAAGAAAAAGAGAGGAAGGCTTAGAACTCCACCATTTTTGAGGGGTAAAGGAAGAAAACACCATTTTCTTGGAAAGTTCCTTTTCAAACATCTTGAGAGTGAGCCCAAATAAAACGCATGTTGCTTGCTTTTCAGCAGAAAATCTCTATCAAAATACTGCATGTAATGGTAGAATTGCTTCTCCTCCATTTTTAATTAAACAAATAACTAAAAATAACGTGCTGGGTTAGTGATGTCAGGACCTTACTATTTCCCAGATTGTGGAGAGAGTTCTAATGAAGGAGTAGTTTCAGTGATATAGCTTGGTTACTGGCCTCATCTCCTTAAGATTCAACTTAGTGTTTCTCTGAAAATATCACCATGCCCTGTATTCCTTGGCTCTGAAACTCAAATCCAGTTGGATTTTGGTTCTGCTTTCTTACAGCACTTCCTAAAGTTCATGCATGGATTTGACAGAGAGCTTTTAAGTCAGAGTTCTGGTTTAGGGAAGCAAAGTGAAATCTTATTAAATTCAGTTTAATCAATAGTTTTTAAGTGAGGAAAAATGCTTCGAAAAGCCTAAGATGTCTTTTGGCATATAATCTTCTATACTGGAGAGTAGAACTACAGCCATTTCTGTTTCTAAATAATGTGACCTCAGTTCTTCCCACTTCTCTATTTTCATCTTATTGACATACCATCATCACAGTGAACTGTTGAACTATTGGTATTATATGTCCTCCATCAAAGCTGCCCTACTCAGTATAAGGTAGGATCCTTCAAGAAAAATCAAATTAGAACAGGCCATTAGAGGCTTAGAAATGTTTGGGCCTTTGACACAGGAATGCCATTTCTGTTGATTTTTCCTCAAGTCATCTTATGTGGATAAAAAAAGGAAATTTACAAAACTGACACATACAACAATACTAACCATAGCATTATTCATAATGATGAAAACTGAAATTAAACTTAAGGTCTAAGAATTAGGGAAAGGTTAAGGAAAATCCCCACATGAAAATTTTATAACCATTAGACTATTGGTTTATCAAACATTTAAATTATTGTGGAACAATAATTAATTAATGGTTAATTATTCAAACTATATTAAAACATATATGCATGAATAAACTCTGGAAATAAATATGCCAAAGTGTTATTAGTGATTGTAATGGAACTATGGATAAATTTAGTCTGATTTTTTCTTTCCATTTTTTTTCTAAGTGATCTCTCATGCACTTATATTACTTTTGTAATTTAAAAAAAGCATGTTTTTAAAAGTTGGAACAAAAAAAAACTATATTTTTGTCATAAACCCCATATGTTATAAAGACTTGTTTCTCTTGAAATGGTTACTGGTTCACACATTGATATAGGACCCAGAAAAAAAGTAGGAGACCAGCAGCTCTGGAACTCTGGGAGGAGAAAATAATGTTGGTGGAGATAAATGGCTCTCTTCCTCCCTGAGAAAGTAAATAACAACCAGGAACCAAGATATTATGCATAGCTACAGGGAACAGACATAGGAGTTAACAGAAAAAAGTGATCCTGAAAAATGAGGTGTTCCTTCTAAAACAATAATATTACTCAATATTTGAAGGACAATTCCCAGTTGACGAACGACTTTGTAGACATAATCTCAGCCTATTCTTTCATCCACTCTGTTAGAGAAGTATAATTTCTTCGATTTTACATATCTTGAAGCTGAAGCTTAGAGAAGTTAGGTAATTTGCCCAAAGTCACAAAACTTTTAAGTGAAGGCTTAGGTTCTCAACTCAGGCTTCCTGATTCTCAACTCAAGCTATTTCTGCTCCCACATTGTTACATAATGGACTATATGTTGTGCAAAACAGTGCCCATGTGCAAGGCACTCTGCTGGACTTATAAGGGGAACAAATATGTTGGAAGCATGGTTTTCGTCTCCATGAGCTGATGACCTAATAGAAGAAAGAGGACACACAAAAACTGTTTAAGAGCATAGGTCATATTTAAGTGCCAAGTCAGTAGAGTAGACAGAAAATGCTGTAAAAGTTGAGAGGAAGGAATATTAGCTGTAAGCAAAGCTTATTGTGACATGATGATCTTGTTATCAGAGAAAGGATTAGGGAAGGGAGGATGGTGGTATGGCTGCAGTGGGGACAAGAGGAGAGTGAATCAAGGAGCAGAAGTGACATCAAACCAGCTTCAATTCTCTTCTACAATCTGCCTGGACAGTCACTCATCCTATTTCATCCTATAAATTATTCAGTCATTAGTAAGCAATCATGTCATTTTGGAGGGTTTTTAAAAGGGTTTTTTAGTGACTTATCACAACAAAATACAATTATTGTGCACTTTCTCCTTCATTATCTGAGATGATGAATTTCCTCCACTGATTAATTTATCCAACTAGTTACATCTCCTGTGGGCCGACAATGACCTGAACATCAGCACTGGTATGGCACTGAGTAAGCAAAGTGCAACCAGACACTGTTCACTGCCCTGAAAGTGCCTACTTTCCAGAGGGAGAGACTTACGTTTAAAATGCTTACAATTATGTGTGTAATGATAGAGATAGAAACTTGGCAATTTACGAGGTAAAGGAGGTGCGCCTACCCAAGCTTGGATGTGGATGTGGAATTATTCAAGGATAAATTGAAATTACCTCTCAAAGAGGGGAGAAGGGGTAATTTCAGGCAGAGGAGGCCACATGGCCAAAGTCAAGGAAGCAAGGAAAGGCAGGTGTGCCAGGAATTGCTAGTAATTTGGTGCTTTCAGAGATCATAGTGAAAGGCAAAGGGGAGATGAGATTAGGGAGATAGGATACAACGATTACAGTGGGTCTTGTAAGCCATTTTGGGTGGCTGAACTTTAATCTGTACAGACAATGGAGATGCAACAAAGAGTTTAAAGCAGGGCATGGGTAATATGTAGTGTAATTAGTAACATCATTGCTGTGCTGTGCTCTACTATACATTACTAAGTACATATAAAACATTCTGTCAGGTTTATGGAAAATATTTTTCATTAAAAAAAAATAAATAATAGGAACCTTATGAAATTTATGTAAATCCCTTTGTCAAAGCCTCAGCTTTTACCTCATTGATGAAAGATTTATGAAAATTCAGAAGAACATGATTAAATGTCCTTAATATGACAGATGATTCCTGTTTACCCTCTACCAAGATTTGGGTTTGGCTTACTTATGTCATAGCAGCAAGCAAGTGGTTGTAAAAGCCTATGGGATATTGTTCAACTGCTTGTCTAGAAAATGAAGGATGAATATATCTCCTTTGGGATACAGTTTAAACAGGGACAAAGTGTTTTTTAATATCTGTGAAACACTCCTTTATATTTAAAGAAACAAATCAAACAAAACAAAAACAAAAAGAAATCTCTGCATTTTTTCATTGCTTTGTTATTAGCTTTCAAAAATTTTATTTAAAAATCAAGAAGTATATTTTCCTAAAAAGTATGAGTGGTCCAGTTTCTTGGCCTCAGACTAGGAATTATGAACTGAGCCCTGTTCCTGCAACTGATTTCCCTCTTGGTGTTATGAAAAGTAGCAGCCTTTATATGACTCTGCTTCTGTTAGAATTAGATTCTGGAGTTGCCCTGGTTTCTTGAGGGAAAAAAATGGAGAGATTTCCACACTTCTTAAATTACACCTGCCTTAGAGGTATGAGAGCCCTGCAGTCAAAGAATTTAATATTTGAGGATGGGACTTCACAGGTTATCTGAGTCCATATTCTCTTCTGACCATTGTATCCGAGGCCTAGAGCAGTGATGCTTTGTGTATAGTTACACTAGGGGTTTGCAGAAGACCTAGAATGGACTGGTTGATCTAGACCTAGAATGGACTGGGGGGCAAGGATCACACAGATGAAAGGCAGGTCCAAGAAGGGTGAGAAAAGGGGGCATTCTGAAGGCCACCGACCTTGAATGAAGCCGGTTCTTTATGGGACAGGGAAAAATGACTCCTCTTTGGGTTTGTTGCTAATGTTACCACTGGACTCTGCCTATTGGTTAATATTTCCCTCAAGCTGGCCCTCTTGTCACCCTCATCCACAATCCAACTCAGAAATCTCTTTTGTCATTAGAATCTTTTTTCTGTTTTTCTTTTTTCAGTTTAACTGGTAATGACAACAACGTGGCATGAATATATTAATTCCCTACTCTCTGCCCATCAGACATTACTACCTGGTCATGGCTCATTTCCTCACCAAGCCTAGACTTAGCCTTAGAATTTGTCACAGTCTAGCACTCTGGGCATCATTGCCAAAAGATCAAACTTAGCCCATTGGATACAATTTCTTTGCTATCTCTGGATTAGAATTAAAGGTGAATTAAAGAATTAATTCTCTGGATTAGAATTAGAATACTGTTTCCAAAAGTTCTCTATTGCACTGGAAAGATGATGTGATATTTTTGTTTAATACATTCCTTTTAGTTGAATACTCAATTTTCACTTGAGCCTACTGAGACAATTATTTCCCCACTTGGCTGAGAGATGGTGTCAAATGCTTTGCTCTGTGTCCCAGCTCTGGAAGCTCTTATCCCAGTAAGCTGATTGTCTTTGGTTTTACTTTTCCCTGTGCTAGTTACTTTCATTATTCTACCCACAGGGAGGAAGATATTAATACCAGTGTATAAATTTTTAAAAACTTCAATTTATAAAATAAGCAATAAAGGCCCTGCCCATTCCTCTGGGTTTGTACAAGGTGCCTATCTAAATGTGGCCTGTGTGAATTCTGGTTTCCTTAGTAGGTTGCAAGGAGCAGAGACCTTGCTTTTCACAAGTCACCTTGCCTATTTTTGACCCCTGTCATGGGGTGCTTTAGAGAATCTTCTGCATAGTTTTGAATAAGATGAATTTGCCCTTGCTTCTGCCTGGTTGCTGTAGCTGTCTCCATGTGTCTGTGATAGTCCCCTGTGTGGGGTACAAGTGAAAGAAAGGTGATTCATTCATTCAGTGAACAAACATACACTGAATGCCTGCTATGAGCCAGGCTCTAGGCTAGGCACCGTACTTGCTGTGTTTAGTCAAATAGAAATTATTCCGGGCCTCATGAAACATAGAGTTCAGTGGAAGAGACAAGCAATAAACAAATAGACATAAACGACATATTTGCAGAGTGTGATAAATGTTTTGAAGGACAAGAACATGGAGTTATAAGAGAATGCATCTGGAGAATCCATTTATATTGGGTGACTGAAGAAGATACCTATGAGGAGGTAACCTCTAAATGGAGACCTGAGGATGAGAAGTTAGTCATGAGGAGCCAGGAGAAGCGTTCCACCCAGAGGGAAAAGTGTGAGTGCAGCCCTGAGGTAGTATTTGATGTGAACAATGACCCCAGCTCCCCCACGAGGGCCTAATCTGGCTTTCATATAGGCACAGTAGCCTTGGCAGACAAACACAAATTCCAGTCAGGAAAGTGGGGGGCCACTTCCTGAGTAGGATCTTTTCGTGTAAGAAAGATTTTTCACTTCTCTTGGGGTGAGATATGCTCATTAATTGATTTACAAAGTTCTCACAGCAATACAAATGGGTCAAGAATGAGGCTTTATACTCACATTAAAAACTTGACATTTAGGACTGCCTTTTGGACAGGTCTGTGCTACAAAGGCCAAAGTCAAGACAGAAATGCTGACTGCCCCATGCCCTTACAGTTTGGTATCATTGCTGCTGTAGGTAAAATGATTTTCCAGCCTTTGGGAACTAAGGTGCCAGATTCTCTGAAGAGAGCATTGTCCTGATAAAGGAAAAACATGAATGTGCTGGGTGTTTAAAGTGTGGAACATAAGAGAGGATGGAGGTAATGTTTTGTTTTGTTTTGTTTATTTTTCCCACAATTTTCTTTATTTTTTAAAACAGAGAGTTTGGCCACTGAAAGTCATGTTTTTGCACTTCTTTTGTGGCATTTTGGCTGCTTTTCCAGAGCCAAAAAAACTGAAATATAAATAAATCCAGGAAGGCTCTTATAAGCAATTATATTAGCCATATATTTAAAATTATTTTTTGTTTAAGTAATTATTTCTTGAGCTGAAACTTAGCTTACCAGATCTGCCTAGTTGGGAAGTATTTTGAAACAAAAATGTTGACAGAGTTACCTCCTGTATCAAAATCACTCACATAATATGAGGAATGGCAAGACTTTTCCCAAGTCTCTACAGAGTAAGGTAAGGCAAAAAATGTAGTTAATTCCCTAACAATTCATCAAAAATGTTGCTCATAATTGTTCTACATTTCTCCAGAACAAAACTAAAGATGCTACTGGAAAACTACTAGAGCACATCAATGAATTCAGTAAAGTTGAAGGACACAAAATCAATACACAAAAATCTGTTGCATTTCTATATGCTGACAATGAAAGATCAGATCAGAAAAAGGAATTAAGGAAACAATCCCATTTACCATTGTATCAAAAAGGATAAATACTTACAAATAAACCTACCTAAATAAGCAAAAGATCTGTACTCCGAAAACTATGAGACGTTGATGAAAGAAATCGAAGATGACACAGATGGAAAGACATACCATGTTCTTGGATTGGAAGAATCAATATTGTCAAAATGACTATACTACCCAAGGCAACCTACAGATTCATTGCAATCCCTATCAAATTACCAATGGAATTTTTCACAGAATTAGAACAAAAAATCGTAAAATTTGTATGGAGACACAAAAGACCCCGAATAGCCAAAGCAATCTTGAGAAAGAAAACTGGAGCTGGAGGAATCAGGCTCCCTGTCTTCAGACTATACTACAAAGCTACAGTCATCAAAACAGTATGGTACTAGCACAAAAAGAGAAATATAGATCAATGGAACAGGATGAAAGCCCAGAAATAAATGCACATACCTATGGTCACCTAATCTATGACAAAGGAGGCAAGAATATACAATGGAGAAAAGACAGCCTCTTCAATAAGTGGGGCTGGGAAAACTAGACAGCTACATGTAAAAGAATGAAATTAGAACATTCTCTAACAGCATACACAAAAATAAACTCAAAATGGATAAAAGACCTAAATGTAAGACTGGATATTCTAAAACTTTTAGAGGAAAACATGAGCAGAACACTCTTTGACATAAATTGCAGCAATATCTTTTTTGATCCACCTCCTACAGTAATGGAAATAAAAACAAAAATAAGCAAATGGGACCTAGTTAAATTTAAAAGCTTTTTCACAGCAAAGGAAACCATAAACAAAACAAAAAGACAACCCACAGAATAGGATAAAATATTTGCAAAGGAAGCAACCAACAAGTGATTAATCTCCAAATATAGAAACAACTCATGCAGCTCATTATCAAAAAAACAAACCAAACAAAAAATGGGCAGAAGACCTAAATGGACATTTCTCCAAAGAAGACGTAAAGATGGCCAAAAAGCACATGAAAAGATGCTCAACATTGCTAATTATTAGAGAAATGTAAATCAAAACTACAATAAGGTATCACCTCACAACAGTCAGAATGGCCACCATCAAAAAGTCTACAAACACGGGGAGGGGGAAGGGTAAACTGGGACGAAGTGAGAGAGTGGCATGGACATATATACACTACCAAATGTAAAATAGATAGCTAGTGGGAAGCAGCTGCATAGCACAGGGAGATCAGCTCGGTGCTTTGTGTCCACGTAGGGGGGTGGATAGGGACGGTGGGAGGGAGACACAAGAGGGAGGAGATTTGGGGATATATGTATACGTATAGCTGATTCACTTTGTTATACAGCAGAAACTAACACAGCATTGTAAACCAATTATACTCCAATAAAGATGTTTAAAAAAACCCAAAACAATAAATGCTGTAGAGGGTGTGGAAAAAAGGGACCCCTCCTACACTGTTGGTGGGAATGTAAATTGGTACAGCCACTATGGTGAACAGTATTAAGATTCCTTAAAAAACTAAAAACAGATCTACCATATGATCTAGCAATCCCACTGCTGGTTATATATCCAGAGAAAACCATAATTCAAAAAGATACACGCACCCCAATATTCATTGCAGCAGTATTTACAATAGCCAAGACATGGAAACAGTCTAAATGTCCATCAACAGATGAATGGATAAAGAAGATTGGTACATATATACAATGAAATATTACTCATCCATAAAAAAGAATGAAATAATGCCATTTGCAGCAACATGGATGGACCTAGAGATTATCATGGTAAATGAAGTAAGTCAGAGACAGACAAATATATATCACTTATATGTGGAATCTAAAAAAAATGATACAGATGAACTTATTTACAAAGGAGAATCAGACTTAGAAAACAAACTTATGATTAGCAAAGGGGAAAGGTGAGGGGGTAGGGATAAATTAGGAGTTTGGGACTAACATATACATAGTACTATATATAAAATAGGTAATCAACAAGAACCTACTCTATAGCACAGGGAACTCTACTCAATATTCTGTAATAAACTAAATGGGAAAAGAATCTGAAAAAGAATAGATATATGTATAATGAATCACTTTTCTGTATACCTGAAAGTAATGCAACATTGTAAATAAACTGTACTCCAATATAAAATTTAAAATTTAAAAAATTTTTCCATAAAGCAAAAATTATCAGATCTAGAGAGAGAAATTGACAACATAAATATAGAAAGTTTGCAGGGTACAAAGTCATTATACAAAATTATTCTGTTTCTATATTAGTGGCAAACATTTCAAAAATGCAATAAAATACCAGTTACAGTTGCACACAGTACATAAAGCACTTCAGAATAAATTTAATAAAAGATGTGTAAAACTTCTACATTGAAAGCTATAAAATATTACTGAGAGAATTAATGAACATCTAAATAAATGGAGAGGAACTTCCCTGGTGGCACAGTGGTTAAGAATCTGCCTGCCAGTGCAGGAGACACGGGTTCGATCCCTGGTGCAGGAAGTTCCACATGTTGTGGTGCAACTAAGCCTATGTGCCACAACTACTGAAGCCCTCGCACCTAGAGCCCATGCTCCACAACAAGAGAAGCCACTGCAATGAGAAGTTTGTGCACCTCAATGAAGAGTAGCCCCCACTCACTGCAACTAGAGAAAGCCCGTGCGCAGCAACGAAGACCCAATGCAGCCAAAAATAAAATAAATAAATTTAAACAAACAAACAAACAAACAAATAAATAAATGGAGAGATATACCTACCTCATGGCTTGGAGCACATAATTTTGTTAAGATGCACATTTTCCCCAAATTGATGTATAGATTCAAGACAATCCCAAACAAAATTTCAGAGACTTTTAAAATAGAAATTAAGGGAATTCCCTGGCAGTCCAGTGATTAGGACTCTGTGCTTTTGCTGCCAAGGGCCCAGCTTCAATTCCTGGTCAGGGAACTAAGATCCCACAAGGCACACTGCCAAAAAAAAAAAAAGAAATTGAAATGCTGATCCCAATGTGTATATGAAAACACAAGGGGCCTCGAGTGGCTTAAACAATTTTGAAAAAGAAGGAAAAAAATTGAATTACTTACATAACTTGCTTTCAATACTTAAGTATAAGGCTAACAAAATCAAGTAGTATAGTATCGGGGATAAAAGTAGAAATATAGATCAAGGAAGCACAACAGAGAGTACAGTCTGAACTGTAATTGATGAATTGTGGAGGCTTAGTGTGAACAACTCTGAGAATTAAAAAATCTAGGGGAGCTTCGTCATAGGTGGTCACCCACAATTTTATAGATTTATCTCCAGGAGCTTGACTAGATTCTCATAGTAAATGTCAGGGAAAAATCCCCTCATGCTTCTGGCAGAGGAAGAGGAAAAGGAAAAGGAACCACTTTGAAATATACCAGAGCACTCTGTTCTTAACAAGGCCTGCCCTCAGAAGAAATTAGTTAACCAGAGCCTAACCTACTGGGGTATTATCGGAGCCTAACTGACCTGGAAGAAGGGAAATACCCAACTCCAGCCTACTCTAGCTATCCTGTCCCACCTAAGCAGGGAGGAAAAAATACTGAGGAACCCTCGTGAAGCTCATAGTTCAGAGCAATCTCACTTCTAAAAATTTATCCTGAGGATAGAAGAGGGAAATGCGTATAAAAGGGAAATGGACATTATTCAATGTTACATTGTTAGTAATAGCAAAATGAGAAACAACTAAAATGCCTATCTGTGGGAAAAAGTGGAATAAACTGTGGTATATCCACACAATGGATTTCTATAAAGCCATAAAAAAGAATGAGGAACATGTCTATGAACTGACATGGAGTGATTTCCAGGGTATATTTTTAAGCAAAAAAAAAATCAAAGTGCAAACTGTATATAGTATTCTACCTTTTGTACAAGATAGAAGGGGGAATAGAAATAGATATCACATATTTGCTTATTTTTGCAAAACCCAAAAAACCAACACCATAGGAAGGATAGACAGAAGCTACTGAAAATGGTTACCTATTGGGTGTAAATGGGAAGCGGTAGAAGGATAAAGAATTTTTAAATCTAATTTGTAACCTGAGCTATGCAAATGTCCTGTATATTCAAACATTAAGCTACATTTTTAAAAGTAAAAAGAAAACCCTAAAATTTAATACAAAGAGAAACAAATTAATCTAACTGTATATTAAATTGATAATATAGCCACACAGGAAGAGGAATTAATTCAAGTACCTTTGGAAACAGTGTTTTTTTTTTGTTTTTTTTTTTTTGCTTTATAACAAATTTAATCAGTTATACATATACATATGTTCCCATATCCCCTCCCTTTTGCGTCTCCCTCCCACCCTCCCTATCCCATCCCTCCAGGCGGTCACAAAGCACCGAGCTGATCTCCCTGTGCTATGCGGCTGCTTCCCACTAGCTATCTACCTTACGTTTGGTAGTGTATATATGTCCATGCCGCTCTTTCACTTTGTCACAGCTTACCCTTCCCCCTCCCCATATCCTCAAGTCCATTCTCTAGTAGGTCTGTGTCTTTATTCCTGTCTTACCCCTATGTTCTTCATGACATTTTTTTTTCTTAAATTCCATATATATGTGTCAGCATACAGTATTTGTCTTTCTCTTTCTGACTTACTTCACTCTGTATGACAGACTCTAGGTCCATCCACCTCATTACAAATAGCTCAATTTCATTTCTTTTTATGGCTGAGTAATATTCCATTGTATATATGTGCCACATCTTCTTTACCCATTCATCCGATGTGGAAACAGTGTTTTAACTAAAAAATCCTAGTGGGATCAATTCTAAGAAGAAAGAGAGCTGCAAAGAAATGTTAAACTTCACCTAACTGGTTTATTGTTAGTTGTAATAATATTTTAATTCTTAAACTGCTGAATTTACAATATAAGATGATGAATAAGTGAATATATTATTATAAGGGATCAAGATTTTCACTATGAGAGAAAAGGAAAATATAAATATAGCATTTAAAGAGCTAAGAAAAAATTATGTAATGTTAAATTTGAATTGGAAATATCAACATGAATTCATTTTAAAAGTATATTTCTTAGCTCCATCCATTAGAGTAGCCCAGGAAAAATGGCACTCTACTAAAAAGAAGTACTCAAACACTAATGGGGTCATATCAAAAGGACAGAGGAACATACTTAAAGGTTTCCTCTTGACTAAATTTGATATAGTTGGAGCACTGAAAAGTATAAAGATAGTGATACATTATAATAAATTAAATTTTAAAATAATAAGTCCATTGTGATACTCAAAAGGAGCAAGAATTGGAGGGAGGGGTAGTTCTTCTTTTGAGAAAAATTCCAGTTAACAGATAAGATTAGCTGTTTTGCCATCTCCAGTGTAATAACTTATTTAGGTAAATATCATCAATGAATGCTAAAATTGGGATGTGGGATTGTAGGGAAAAAGAATATTCACATAGTTGCAAAATATCACTTATAGATTACTTATTAAGTAGAAAGGGGAACTATAAATAAAGAATGCAAATTGTCACCACCTTAACCAAGTAATTAACTTAGCATTAATAGTAGTAGTTCAACCTGGAATTATATGTCCTCTGCTGTGATGCATTAAGTACACAATATCTCCTATATATTAATCTTGCCAGAAATGTTTAACCTGAATCTAAGCACGAGAGCACAATTAGACAAATTCATAATGTTGGACATTCTGCAAGGCAACTGGTCTGCATTCTTTTTTCTTAAGTCAATATCATAAAAAGCAAAATCAAAAAGCAGGAAGACTATTCTAAATTAAAGGAAATTTAAAAGGCAAAAACACCTAAATGTAATTTTTGCACCTGGGTTGAATCTTTGAGGGGGAAAAAAAAAAAAACCTAGAGGTAAAATGGAACTGTGGCTCTTTTTAAAATGCCCTTAATCTTTTTTATTTTTTTATTTTTGGCTGCCCTCTGATGCGTGGGGATCTTAGTCTCCCCGACCAGGGATCAAACCCAAGGCCTGGCAGTGAAAGCAACGAGTCCTGACTACCACTGGATTGCCATGGAATTCCCTAAATGCCCTTAATCTTAATGAGGTCATGTTAAAATTTTAGGGATGATGGGTTATGCTGTGTGCAACTTACTTTCAAGTAGTTTGGAGAGAGAATGAGTAAGAGGAGGGGAAAGAGAGAGTGCAAATGTGGCAAACTTCTGTATCTAAACAAGTGCATTTGAATGTTCATTGCACTATTCTTCCAACATTTTGGTGAGTTTGAACATTTTCCAAATAAAGAGGTGGAGAAAAGTAAAACAAGTACTTGCTTTAACCAGTACCTGTAAACTGGTTAAAGGTTACAGAAACTGTAACCTTACTGTTTGACTAAATTGTTATTATCTAGGAAACAATAAGTATGCAATGAAATTTAAAAGTGGTGGTTTTTATAACTTTAACTTTGTTTTATGCAGTTTGAGATGTCTACAGCATCCTCTCTGTTTTACTGACACTGTCCTAAGATCCAACCAAGCCACATTTCAGAGCCATTTTGTGCTATGTACAGCATTCCAGTGGCCATGTTACCTTGTCTTTGTGGAATATGTGAATTTTTCTTTTGCTAGGCTTTCCCTTTTATCATCAGTAGAAAGGGGGTGGAGCCCAGCAATGTTTTCTGTTCTAGCACTGATTTTGCTTTCTCTTCCAAAAAAATCAAAACCAGTCTTAATTTTTCATCATGGAGGGTGGTGGGGAAAGCAGATGGAGTGATGAGCTTCCTGTCAACACCAGAATTCCAGAGCCAAATGCCTTAGAGTGTTGAGAAATCTGAGGCACTTTAGGAAATGGCCTTAATACTTATTTTATTTTTTAATATTTTTATTTATTTATTTATTTGGCTGCATCGGGTCTTAGTTGTGGCACATGGGATCTTCACTGTGGTGCACGGGCTTTTTGTTTCAGTGTGTGGACTTCTCTAGTTGTGGGGGCGAGGGCTTCTCTCTAGTTGTGGTGCGAGGGCTTCTCTCTAGTTGTGGCGCGAAGGCTCCAGAGTGCACGGACTCAGTAGTTGCAGCGCTCGGGCTTAGTTACCCCATGGCATGTGGGATCTTAGTTCCCTGACCAGGGACTGAACCCGAGTCCCCTGCATTGGAAGGTGGATTCTTAGCCACTGGATCACCAGGGAAGTACCCCTAATGCTTTTAGAACATCATTAATCTACTAAAGAAGGATAAACCAGTCCATAATTCTCCAGGACTGTTTTTAAATGTTGGTGAATTCTCAACTACACTCTTTCCAAGTGCTTTAAAAGGCTATTAAATGTTGCCCTTTCACTTCAAATAGACTAAATCAAAAATATAGGTTTTCATGTTATGTTAGGGAGGGGTCGAGAGCTCCCTGTTAATGGCAAGTATCTCTAAATGGTGAGGCTAAGGTTAATGTTGTGAGAGAGAAGGGCCTGGAACTGATGCCAGGAAGGCAGAGAAAATCTCCATTTTGGTGATGACTGCCGTCTTCCTCATGAAGACGCTTCATTAGGTTCTCTCTCTGTACAGAGAGTCCTCATTATCCAAGGATTGGTTCTTTAAAAAAAAAAAAACACTTTAAGTGAATTCACTTTCAAAAGGGAATCAAAATTATTTGTTAAATTATTTTTTAAAAGGGCTTTATAAAACTTTAGCTTGAACTATGACAAAAAATTATGAACATAAGTTTAAGAAAATTTAAGAATAAGTTGTTGATTTGGAGGCTTTTTGCTAAAATTAGCACAATAGGATACCCTTCCACTATATGTTTGGTTTCCTAGATATAACACTCAAAGCATAATCCAAAAAAAAAAAAAGAAAGTCAGAAATTGTACTTCACTGAAATTAAAAACTTTTGCTCTTTAAAATACAATACTAAGAAAATGAAAATGAATCAACTGGGAGGAAATATTTGCAAAACACGTATTTGATAGAAGACTTGAGTCAGGATATATAAAGAACTCATTAATAAGAAAACAACTCAATTTTTAAAATGGGCAAATATAGCACATGCTTATTGTCAAATATTTTGAAATCTTAGACACATGAAATGGAAAGCAGAATTTATCCTAATCCTACTACTTAGAGATAATTACTATTAAATAAAATTTTAAATGGCATGTCCTTCCAGGTTGTTATGAGTAAATATATCATTTATTTTCTATTTTTATACTATTTTACAATCTGCTTTTTTTTCACTCTACAGTATGTATAATATTGAGCATGTTTCTGTATCCTTTGATATTTGCAAACGTGATTTTCAATAGCTATAATGGAGGGGTCATAATTTATTTACCCAATTTTGTAGAGTTGGACATGTATATCATGTTCAAGTTTACAATATTATAAATCACACTATTGTGATGAGTATTGCTGCACATAAATCTTTAACCATTCAGTTTATTTCTCTAGGTTATTATGACTTCACAGATATGACATTAAATTCCATCAAAAATGAGTACACTTTAATGGGTTCTGTCTTTATACACAGAAAACTCATATTTAACTCACTAAATTCCTATTTCTAAGCAGAAACCCAACAATGGATTGTTGGTGCATATTTTCAAGGATGAAGTTGAGTGTAGCCAATGCCTCCAATCAAGGGACAAGGTGGAATGTGAATTTGAATTGACAGCTTTACCTAGATTTGTGTGCTAAGTTTATGGAAAGAGTTCTGGAAAAGCAAGAAGAAAGTTCATGTTCAAATTCTCATGGCTATCATAGACACAGAGGGAATGGAGGCATCTGAGCATTTCCATCTCTACTCTGTTAGTACCTCACAGAACATCTACACTTAATTGTTTTTTTTTCCCTCAGAAACATATTCATGAGAAGCCAGTCATGAGTTCAAGTTTTCCAATGCCAAGCCGAGAGTGTTACAGTCTCTCACATACCACTTCCACTGGAAGCTCATATTACCCAAGTTTTTCAAAACCCCCACTGTCTTTTTTGTTCTTTGAAGCACCATGGCCTACCACAGTGCAACTCTCATTAGGTGTTTAATAAAATATGTGTTCGTTGTTTTCTAATCAAGAATGTTCTGTTCTTTGCATCGCAAGGATCACTTAGGAGACAAACAGCAACATACAATAATTAGATCTGATTGAATCTAACTGATTTGAATGTTAATGAAACAGTGCCTCCTCTATGCTTTGTTTCACTTAGACTTTGATGATACTTAAGCAGGTGTCCTGCTTCCCCAACCTGCTACCCCTACTTCTCCCTACCATTGCATTCAACACTGTTGTGCCATCAACACTGTTGTCTGAAAACCTTTTAATCAGCTGTGGGCGAAGTTGAATAGGAGTGCTCAGCTCTTCCAGCTCTATCACCTCCCATGTTAGTTGCCAAGGGAACCATCTCACTGAGTCAACAGTAAAAGACTCATCAGACTTTTTTTTTCTTTTGCCTTCAGAAGAGCCACTGAGATGTCCTCTTGCATCAGAGCACAAGTGCCAATCTTTTCTCTCATTACTGCTCACACGACCTGAAAGCAATCTTTATTTACAGCGAGGGATGAAAGAGGGGAGTTTGACAAGCCTGGGTTGTGAAAGTTACCTGAGGTCAATGCCATAGAAACAGCATGCATTTGTTCTCTGAAAGGAAAAATTAAAATTTGATATTTAGCTATTTTGATAGAATTTTCAGCTATGTGTCCTGTTTGATCAGAGTGGGGTGGATGGATTTGTATTGTATTCTGACCGCTATTTTGATACATCAGTGAGGCAAATGATGAGCCTGCCCTCTAAGGCAGGACAGGATCTAAACTTCTTTTGTTTCCTTCTATAGTACTCTTATCCACTGGCACAAGCGTAACTCTCAACAAATGTTGAAAATTGCTCACCAGTGGCTGCTGCCAAACTACAGGTCTTCTGCACTGTTTCAAAATATCCAGCCAAGTCACTGTCTGGAAACATTTACAGGCTGGTGAGGAAGAGTCTCTACAGCCTTTCTATTCAACACGCCTGTATCTCCTTTGAGTTGCAAGCAGTATAGCTCCATGAACACAGAGACAAGGAAGTCCCTTTTAAGAGAAAGAATGTGTCCAAAGGCCCCTCTTGTAAGAGTTTGGGGTGAGAGAAAAGTCTTTATGCCTACCCATTCCCATTCTCAATATTTTATACAGAAAATATGAAGTTAAAATGGGCATTATGTGCAATTTTCATTGGAAAAAATGACTACAATGTCCTAGGATAGCCAAGATGAACAGAAGGGCACATAGAGAGTAGGGTCTGGTATGGGAAAAGCCAGCCCCACTCTTTTCAACTAGGCTTCTCTCTGTTAGAGGGAAGTAGTCTGATTGTTTTTTCTATACTTTTGTACTAGTTGAGCCACCTCTTTCTGAGTCACTGCCCAGTTTCTCAATTGTGACAATTTCTCAAATTGTGATCGTTTGTTACCTGCATCAGTATCATCTGAGGCTTGAAAAATAACTTCAGTGTCTTGGGCTGGACCCCAGACCTGATGAATCAATATCTGAGGGTGGAGGCCAGACATCTACACACTAAACAGTTACCCCCAGGTGATCCTTATTTATAGAACTAATAAGGACTAATGTAAGAATGCCTGTGGTAGGAGCAAAAAGATTCCCCTAAAGGAAGGGTCATGGGGCAATCCTCTCAGAACACAAGTTCTAATTCTAGATAAGCTTTGGGAGAGGGGGACCCATGACATACTTACAACTGTTTGAAAATTTTTGTAAGTGTGTCTACATACATGTTCCTGTTGAGGAGATTTAGATCTTTAATCAGATCCCCAGGAGAGTTCATGACTCCCCCCAAAATGTCAAGAACCGCTTGTTCGTGGAATGCTTGAGTTGATGTCAGCAATATTGGCAGGTGTCCCCAAAATAAAATGTCTTGAATAACCCCCACACCCACTCTCACTCCTTCCCTTTCTTCCCCTGCAACACCTCTTCCCAGCTTGGACATTGGGACTTTGAACAATGACACTCATCAAAAATCTCAATTACTAAAAATATAAGTACAAACACAAATAGGGTTTGTACAGAAACAAAATGATACAATGAATATTTTAATGGCTTTCCTTTTTGGACTAAATTATTGCCCTAAACCAGAAACCAAAGGTTAATTTTGTTCTCTGCCCAAATTACAAAAACAAAATCCTTGTTGATGGAGTCACTCCACTTCTCCAAAAACCAAAGTGGTTTCTGAGAAATATCTTGCCACTTTGAAGAGTGAACGATTAGAACACTAATGATTAGAGAAATCAGATTAATTGGCCCAGAGTGTGGTGTGTTCTTCAATGAAGGTGTCTGTGCAAAGTGGATGCACACAGTGCCCATCCAGAATGGGTCAAGGGACTAGGGCCATGTTTCTCAAAGTGTGCTGAGAAAACTGCATGACCAGAGTTATCTCAGGAAGCCTGTTAAAAATGCTAATTTCTTGTACCCTTCTAGACCTTAAGAATCAGAATCACTGGTAATGGAGCCAGAGAATCGGCAGTTAGAACAAGTATTGAGGAGATTAGTGACTGTGAAACATTCTAAAGTTTTAAAGTTCTCCGGGCATCATTTCTCCTGAGTCATCTTTACATAAAGATAAAGGTTATAGAACAGAGAAGGAAGTGCTATTGAGCCGGGAACCTAAAGCACATCATTGGTGAATAGCAAGTAAGGACACACTCTCTACCCAGAGAGTATTATAATCCTGTCCAGATGTTTACTTCAGAGGCTGAGAATTGCAAAACAATTGCATAATCAAAAAAATTCTGTCCTGGACACAATTAGGAAACATATTACACCATTGTCTTCGGTGGAAATCTTAAAACTTCATTATTCTACATTTGAAACATCCCAATGAATATCTCCTCCTTTCAACAAAAAGGACTCAACCTAAGTATGAAAGGATAAATTTCAAAATTATAGGGCAATTCAAATTCTACCTCTAAAGATCTCTGCTTGATAAACAATGTTCAGAAGTGGGCCTGTCAAGTCCCTGGTCTAGGCAACCTTAGGGAGGGTGGCGACTTCACATATTGTGGATTTCTGTTCTCAGAAGGGTGTGTCTGTGAGACAAGGGAATCCATTTCCAATTTGGTCAGTCCCAAGAGAAACAAAACATTTCTGTTTTTTATCCTTTTCCTTTCATTAGTCTCTGAAATTGTCACTGCCTAGAGCTCAGGCTCAGATATTGCTCGGCTGGTGACTGTTTTCACACCAAAGCATTTCTAAGGAAGTTGGGAATAGATCCGTAGCCATAAATAAAATATTTCATTTGTCATCAGATAATTAGTAAGAATATTTTCTATGTCTTCTTGTCTATTTTTCTCCCTCCCAATGTCTATGCAAAAGAGAGACCTGCCTCCTGAAAATAAAGTGTTTTTTTTACATGTCCTTCATTTTTAAAAAAGAAAAAAAAGTGCTAAAGCAAGACATTAAATTCACTAGGAGGTATAAGCAGATCAGTAGGTAAAAGCTGATGTCAAAAAGCTATGTCGAGTTCCGTGAGCAGCGCTGCTTCGCGGAGGGTCTGAGATGCAGTGTCCCGCGCGGCTGTTTTGCACTAGGAGGGCCAGAGGCAAGGCCTCTGCTCTGGGCCCCCTATGAGCAAGGAAAATTAGACGAAGCACAAAGGAAAAGAAAAAGAAAAAAAGAAGTGTCTTGGTTTGGATGATAAATTATATGGCGTCACGGATGCCTCATTCCACCCTTGAATTCCTGCTGACCCTATTGCAAAGAACTCCACATTGCGGGGGACGGAGGAAGATGGCGGAAGAGTAAGACACGGAGATCACCTTCCTCCCCACAGATACATCAGAAATTCATCTACACGTGGAACAACTCCTACAGAACACCTACTGAACACTGGCAGAAGACCTCAGACCCCCCAAAAGGCAAGAAACTCCCCACATACCTGGGTAGGACAAAAGAAAAAGAATAAACACAGACAAAAGGATAGGGATGGGACCGGCACCAGTGGGAGGGAGCCGTGAAGGAGGAAAGGTTTCCACACACTAGAAGCCCCTTCGCGGGCGCAGACTGCAGGTGGCGGAGGGGGAAAGCTTCGGAGTAGCGGAGGAGAGCACAGCAACAGGGGTGTGGAGGGCAAAGCAGAGAGATTCCCGCAGAGGATCGGTGCCCTCAGGCACACACCAGCCCGAGAGGCTTATCTGCTCGGCCACCGGGGCGGGCAGGGCTGGGAGCTGAGGCTCGGGTATCGGGTTTCAGTCGGAGTGCAGGGAGAGGACTGGGGCTGGTGGCAGGAAGAGAGCCTGAAGGGGTTAGTGCACCACGGCTAGCCCGGAGGGAGTCCGGGGAAAAAGTCTGGAGCTGCCGAAGAGGCAAGAGACTTTTTCTTCCCTTTTGTTTCCTGGTGCGCGAGGAGAGGGCATTAAGAGCGCTGCTTAAAAGAAGCTCCAGAGACGGGTGCGAGCCGCGGCTAAAGGCGCGGACCCCGGAGACGGGCGTGGGATGCTGGGGCTGCTGCTGCCGCCACCACAAGGCCTGTGTGCGATCGCAGGTCACTGTCCACCCCCGCTTCCGGGGAGCCTGTGCAGCCCGCCACTGCCGGGATCCCGGGATCCAGGGACGGCTTCCCCGGGAAAGCGCACGGAGCGCCTCGGGCTGCTGCAACGTCACGCTGGCCTCTGCCGCCGCAGGCCCACCCCACACTGCGCGGCCCTCCCTCCCCTCTGCCTGAGTGAGCCAGAGCCCCCGAATCAGCGGCTCCTTTAAACCCGTCCCGTCTGAGCGAAGAACGGACGCCCTCCGGCGACCTATGCGCAGAGGCGGGGCCAGGTCCAAGGCTGAGACCCGGGAGCTATGAGAGCAGAGACAGGGAAATCTCTCTGTGCAGCCTAGGAGGCAGCGGATTAAAGCCCCACGGTCCATTTGATGTGCCCTGCGTCTGTGGAGTGCATGAATGGACAGCGAATCATCCCAAACTGAGGAGGTGGACTTTGAGGACAAGATTTAAGATTTTTTCCCCTTTTCCTCTTTTTACAACGAATTACCCCAAATTAAGGAGGTGGACTTTGAGAGCAAGATTTCAGACTTTTCCCCCTTTTCCTCTTTTTACAACGAATTATCCCAAATTGAGGAGGTGGACTTTGAGAGCAAGGTTTTCGATTTTTTTCGCCTGTTCTCTTTTTGTGAATGTGTATGTGTATGCTTCTGTGTGAGATTTTCTCTGTATAGCTTTGCTTCCCCCATAGGTCTCAGGGTTCTATCCATTCTTTTTTTTTCAGTAATTACTCTTATTTTTAATAACGCTACTATATTTTATACTTTATTTTATTTTACTTTATCTTCTCTCTTTCTTTTTTTCCTACCTTCCCTTCCTCCCTCCATCTCTCCACCCCTCCTTTCTTTCTGTCTTTCTTTCCTACCTTCCTCCCTCTCTCCCTCCTGTCTTTCTTTCTTTCTTTCCTTCCTCCCTCCCTCCCTTCTTCCTTTCACTCTTTCTTTTTCTTTCCTTCCTCCCTCGCTCCTTTCTTTCTTTCTTTCTTTCCTTCCTTCCTCCCTCCCTCCCTCCTTTCGTTCTTTCTTCCTTCCTTCCTTCCTTTCTTTCCTTCTTCGTTTCTTTCTCTCTCTCTCTCTTCTACTAATTCTTTCTTTCTACATTTTCTCCCTTTTATTCTGAACCGGCTAGATGAAAGGCTCTTGGTGCTGCAGCCAGGAGTCAGTGCTGTGCCTCTGAAGTGGGAGAGCCAACTTCAGGACACGGGTCCACAAGAGACCTCACAGCTCCACATAATATCAAGCGGTGAAAATCTCCCAGAGATCTACATCTCAACACCAGCACCCAGCTTCAGTCAACGACCAGCAAGCTACAGTGCTGGTCACCCTATGCCAAGCAACTAGCAAGACAGGAACACAACCCCACCCATTAGCAGAGAGGCTGCCTAAAAACATAATAAGGCCACAGGCACCCCAAAACACACCACCAGACGTGGACCTGTCCACCAGAAAGACAAGATCGAGCCTCAACCACCAGAACACAGGCGCTAGTCACCCCCACCAGGAAGCCTACACAACCTACTGAAACAACCTTAGCCACTGGGGACAGACACCAAAAACAACGGGAACTACGAATCTGCAGCCTGCAAAAAGGAGACCCCAAACACAGGAAGATAAGCAAAATGAGAAGATAGAAAAACACACAGCAGGTGAAGGAGCAAGATAAAAACCTACCAGACCTAACAAATGAAGAGGTAATAGGCAGTCTACCTGAAAAAGAATTCAGAATAATGATAGTAAAGATGATCCAAGATTCTATTTCCAAGATCCAAAATCTTGGAAATAGAATAGACAAAATGCAAGAAACAGTTAACAAGGACCTAGAAAAACTAAAGATGAATCAAGCATCGATTAAAAACACAATAAATGAAATGAAAAATACTCTAGATGGGGTCAGTAGCAGAATAACTGAGGCAGAAGATCAGATAAGTGACATGGAAGATAAAATAGTGGAAATAACTGATGTAGCGCAAAATAAAGAAAAAAGAATGGAAAGAACAGAGGACAGTCTCAGAGACCTCTGGGACAACATTAAACGCACCAACATTCGAATTATAGGGGTTCCAGAAGAAGAAGAGAAAAAGAAAGGGACTGAGAAAATATTTGAAGAGATTATAGTTGAAAACTTCCCTAATATGGGAAAGGAAATAGTTAATCAAGTCCAGGAGGCACAGAGAGTCCCATACAGAATAAATCCAAGGAGAAATACGCCAAGACACATATTAATTAAACTGTCAAAAATTAAACACAAAGAAATCATATTAAAAGCAGCAAGGGAAAAACAACAAATAACACACAAGGGAATCCCCATCAGGTTAACAGCTGATCTCTCAGCAGAAACTCTACAAGCCAGAAGGGAGTGGCAGGACATAATTAAAGTGATAAAGGGGAAAAACCTGCAACCAAGATTACTCTACCCAGCAAGGATCTCATTCAGATTTGATGGAGAAATTAAAACGTTTACAGACAAGCAAAAGCTGAGAGAGTTCAGCACCACCAACCCAGCTTTACAACAAATGCTAAAGGAACTTCTCTAGGAAAGAAACACAACAAAAGGAAAAGACCTACAATAACGAACCCAAAACAATTAAGGAAATGGGAATAGGAACATACATATCAATAATTACCTTAAATGTAAATGGACTAAATGCTCCCACCAAAAGACACAGTTTGGCTGAATGGATACAAAAACAAGACCCATATATATGCTGTCTACAAGAGACCCACTTCAGACATAGAGACACATACAGATTGAAAGTAAGGGGATGGAAAAAGATATTCCATGCAAATGGAAATCAAAAGAAAGCTGGAGTAGCAATTCTCATATCAGACAAAATAGACTTTAAAATAAAGACTATTAGAAGAGACAAAGAAGGACACTACATAATGATCAAGGGATCGATCCGAGAAGAAGATATAACAATTGTAAATATGCACCCAACCTAGGAGCACCTCAATACATAAGGCAAATACTAACAGCCATAAAAGGGGAAATCGACAGTAACACACTCATAGTAGGGGACTTTAACACCCCACTTTCACCAATGGACAGATCATCCGAAATGAAAATAAATAAGGAAACACAAGCTTTAAATGATACATTAAACAAGATGGACTTAATTGATATTTATAGGACATTCCATCCAAAAACAACAGAATACACATTTTTCTCAAGTGCTCATGGAACATTCTCCAGGATAGATCATATCTTGGGTCACAAATCAAGCCTTGGTAAATTTAAGAAAATTGAAATAGTATCAAGTATCTTTTCCGACCACAATGCTATGAGACTAGACATCAATTACAGGAAAAGATCTGTAAAAAATACAAACACATGGAGGCTAAACAATACACTACTCAATAATGAAGTGATCACTGAAGAAATCAAAGAGGAAATAAAAAACATACCTAGAAACAAATGACAATGGAGACACGACGACCCGAAACCTATGGGAGGGGCTTCCCTGGTGGCGCAGTGGTTGAGCGTCCGCCTGCCAATGCCGGACACACGGGTTCGAGCCCTGGTCTGGGAAGATCCCACATGCCACGGAGCAGCTGGCCCCGTGAGCCACAATTACTGAGCCTGCGCGTCTGGAGCCTGTGCTCCGCAACGAGAGGCCGCGATAGTGAGAGGTCCGTGCACCGTGATGAGGAGTGGCCCCCACTTGCCACAACTAGAGAAAGCCCTCACACAGACACGAAGACCCAACACAGCCATAAATTAAAAAAAAAAAAAAAACCTATGGGACGCAGCAAAAGCAGTTCTAAGGGGGAAGTATATAGCAATACAATCCCACCTTAAGAAACAGGAAACATCTCGAGTAAACAACCTGACCCTGCACCTAAAGCAATTAGAGAAAGAAGAACAAAAAACCCCCAAGGTTAGCAGAAGGAAAGAAATCATAAAGATCAGATCATAAATAAATGAAGGAAACGATAGCAAAGACCAATAAAACTAAAAGCTCATTCTTTGAGAAGATAAACAAAATTGATAAACCATTAGCCAGACTCATCAAGAAAAAAAAGGGAGAAGACTCCAATCAATAGAATTAGAAATGAAAAAGGAGAAGTAACAACTGACACTGCAGAAATACAAAAGATCATGAGAGATTACTACAAGCAACTCTATGCCAATAAAATGGACAACCTGGAAGAAATGGACGAAGTCTTACAAATGCACAACCTGCCAAGACTGACTCAGGAAGAAATAGAAAATATGAATAGACCAATCACAAGCACTGAAATTGAAACTGTGATTAAAAATCTTCCAACAAACAAAAGCCCAGGACCAGATGGCTTCACAGGCGAATTCTATCAAACATTTAGAGAAGAGCTAACACCTATCCTTCTCAAACTCTTCCAAAATATAGCAGAGGGAGGAACACTCCCAAACTCATTCTACGAGGCCACCATCACCCTGATACCAAAACCAGACAAGGATGTCACAAAGAAAGAAAACTACAGACTAATATCACTGATGAAAATAGATGCAAACATTCTCAACAAAATACTAGCAAACAGAATCCAACAGCACATTAAAAGGATCATACACTAGATCAAGTGGGGTTTATCCCAGGAATGCAAGGATTCTTCAATATACGCAAATCAATCAATGTGATACACCATATTAACAAACTGAAGAAGAAAAACCATATGATCATCTCAATAGATGCAGAGAAAGCTTTCAACAAAATTCAACACCCATTTATGATAAAAACCCTGCAGAAAGTACGCATAGACGGAAGTTTCCTCTACGTAATAAAGGCCATATATGACAAACCCACAGCCAACATCGTCCTCAATGGTGAAAAACTGAAACCATTTCCACTAAGATCAGGAACAAGACAAGGCTGCCTACTCTCACCACTCTTATTCAACCTAGTTTTGGAAGTTTTAGCCACAGCAGTCAGAGAAGAAAAAGAAATAAAACGTATCCAAATCAGAAAAGAAGAAGTAAAACTGTCACTGTTTGCAGATGACATGATACTATACATAGAGAATCCTAAAGATGCTACCAGAAAACTACTAGAGCTAATCAATGAATTTGGTAAAGTAGCAGGATACAAAATTAATGAACAGAAATCTCTGGCATTCCTATACACTAATGATGAAAAATCTGAAAGTGAAATCAAGAAAACACTCCCATTTACCATTGCAACTAAAAGAATAAAATATCTAGGAATAAACCTACCTAAGGAGACAAAAGACCTGTATGCAGAAAATTATAAGACACTGATGAAAGAAATTAAAAATGATACAAATAGATGGAGAGATATACCATGCTCCTGGATTGGAAGAATCAATATTGTAAAAATGACTCTACTACCCAAAGCAATCTACAGATTCAATGCAATCCCTATCAAACTACCACTGGCATTTTGCACAGAACTAGAACAAAAATTTCAAAATTTGTTTGTAAAAACAAAAGACCCCGAATAGCCAAAGCAATCTTCAGAACGAAAAACGGAGCTGGAGGAATCAGGCTCCCTGACTTCAGACTGTACTACAAAGCTACAGTAATCAAGACAGTGTGGTACTGGCACAAAAACAGAAAGATAGATCAGTGGAACAGGATAGAAAGCCCATAGATAAACCCATGCACATATGGTCAACTTATCTTTGATAAAGGAGGCAGGAATGTACAGTGGAGAAAGGACAGCCTCTTCAATAAGTGGTGCTGGGAAAACTGGACAGGGACATGTAAAAGTATGAGAATAGATCATTCCTTAACACCATACACAAAAATAAGCTCAAAATGGATTAAAGACCTAAATGTAAGGCCAGACACTATCAAACTCTTAGAGGAAAACATAGGCAGAACACTCTATGACATAAATCACAGCAAGATCCTTTTGGACCCACCTCCTAGAGAAATGGAAATAAAAACAAAGATAAACAAATGGGACCTAATGAAACTTCAAAGCTTTTGCACAGCAAAGGAAACCATAAACAAGACCAAAAGACAACCCTCAGAATGGGAGAAAATATTTGCAAATGAAGCAACTGACAAAGGATTAATCTCCACAATTTATAAGCAGTTCATGCAGCTCAATAGCAAAAAAACAAAAAACCCAATCCAAAAATGGGCAGAAGACTTAAATAGGCATTTCTCCAAAGAAGATATACAGACTGCCAACAAACACATGAAAGAATGCTCAACATCATTAATCATTAGAGAAATGCAAATCAAAAGTACAATGAGATATCATCTCACACCAGTCAGAATGGCCATCATCAAGAAATCTAGAAACAATAAATGCTGGAGAGGGTGTGGAGAAAAGGGAACACTCTTGCACTGCTGGTGGGAATGTGAATTGGTACAGCCACTATGGAGAACAGTATGGAGGTTCCTTAAAAAACTACAAATAGAACTACCATATGACCCAGCAATCCCACTACTAGGCATATACCCTGAGAAAACCATAATTCAAAAAGAGACATGTACCAAAATGTTCATTGCAGCTCTATTCACAATAGCCCAGAGATGGAAACAAGCTAAGTGTCCATCATCGGGTGAATGGATAAAGATGTGGCACATATATACAATGGAATATTACTCAGCCATAAAAAGAAATGAAACTGAGCTATTTGTAATGAGGTGGATAGACCTAGAGTCTGTCATACAGAGTGAAGTAAGTCAGAAAGAGAAAGACAAATACCATATGCTAACACATATATATGGAATTTAAGGGAAAAAATGTCATGAAGAACCTAGGGGTAAAACAGGAATAAAGACACAGACCTACTTGAGAATGGACTTGAGGATATGGGGAGGGGGAAGGGTAAGCTGTGACAAGGTGAGAGAGTGGCATGGACATATATACATTACCAAACGTAAGGTAGATAGCTAGTGGGAAGCAGCCGCATAGCACAGGGAGATCAGCTTGGTGCTTTGTGACCTCCTGGAGGGGTGGGATAGGGAGGGTGGTAGGGAGGGAGATGCAAGAGGGAAGGGATGTGGGAACAGATGTATATGTATGACTGATTCACTTTGTTATAAAGCAGAAACTAATAAAAAGAAAAAAAAATAGCTATGTCCACCCCAGCCACTTTCTGTGGAAAGAATTTCAAAGTAGAGTTTGTCAAATGACCTTTTTATTAGTTACCTAATCAAGTTAATGAGATCACTTATACTGCTCCCCTGGAGTTCTGAGGTATTAGAGAATAATGTGAAGAGCTGAGGTGTTAGAGCATAACTCATCTCTACTGATATGGGCAGCAACTCCTGACTGGTTATTTACTGTGTTTAAGCAGAATAGTGCCTCTCCAACCTCCCAAAAGATGCCCACATCCTAACCCACAGATCTAGTGAATATATTACTTTACATGGCAGGGAAATTAAGGTTGCTGATGGAATTAAGGTTGCTATCAGCTTACCTTAAGAAAGGGAGAGTAGTGGGACTTCTTTGGTGGTCCAGTGGTTAAGACTATGCTTCCAGTGAAGGGGGTGCGGGTTCAATCCCTGGTCACAGAACTAAGATCCTACATGCCACATGGCCAAAAATAAATTAATTAATTAAATTAAATAAAAGGGGGGGGAGTTAAAAAAAGGGAGTGTAGCCTAGATTACTCAAGTGGGCCCAATGTAATCAGAAGATTCCTTAATAGTGGAAGAGGGAGGCAGAAAGTAAGTGTCAGAGTACTTCACTGTGAAGACTTGACTTGGCATTGCTGGCTTTGAAGATGGAAAGGGACTATGAGCCAAGAGATGTCAGCAGCCTTTAAAAGATGAAAAGGGCAAGGAAACTTCTTCCCCGGAGCCTTCAAAATGTAACACAGCCCTACAAACACCTTGATTTTAGCCAGTGAGACCCATTTCAGACTTTTGGCCCACAGAACTCTCAGATAAGAAATTCGTGTTGTGGTAAGCTGCTGAGTTTGCGGTAATGTGTTGCAGCGGCAGTAGGAAACTAATATATTCATCTAGATATCTTCTGTCTCTTTCACCTTTTCCCTTTTAGAATAAAGGAACTTATTAGTATTTTTAAAAAATTAACCCGGATTTTTCCTCAAATAGAGGGGAAATTTCAGACTGTTTCCTGTTTCTCTTTCATTATCCCTAATATCTGAGCAGTACTTGACCTATTCCAGTTATATCAGACTATAATGATGATGATGATATAATCAGAGAGAACCTTGAGAACTGAGAGGGCTTCAGTTCCTGGGGAGATAGTCATGTTCAAGTCTGGACTTGTGCTTCTAGGACCTCTAGATACTTAGAGGAAACATGAGCGTGGGGTGGAAAAGATGCTCAGTCTGGAGAAAGTTCATCTTCCAGCCTCTGCTATGAAGAGTACCTCTTTTGACTATGTTCACAGCATACAAAACTACTTAGTCATATTTGAATTTTGTTGATGTGCAGGTCTTCTCAGGCATCATACAAAGGACGATAGCATTATAGATTTAACTTCTTATTCTGTTGCTTATTTCTAAGTGAAGAACCCTGCTGGGATTCTATTCTCTCCTTCACCTACCAGCTTTCCTGCTCAATTAATTACTGCTTATGTTCAGATGAGCTGGTTTAAGAAGTGCCTCTTTCTCACACTTTGTCCTGCTGGCTGTAATAATCACCATATTCTCCACCCTGAGAGAGTCGAATCCTGTTTCTTTGAGAATGAAGATTCTTTTCATTTCCTTCATTCAATAAAAATGTACCATTTAAAATGCATTAAGTACTATTAATTCCCAACTCTGAAAATCAGCACACCACCTTTTGAAGGATTTAAGATTTTAGGACAGATTGTAAAACAATGTGTTTAAAATCTATGGAAGATAACTAACATTTTGGAGTACTTGATGTATGCTAGGTTCTCTCCTAGGTAATTTTGCACATATCTCATTTAATATCCACAATAACCCTATAAATTATATATGATGTCTATTTTTCACATAATGAAAAGCAGCTCAGAGAAGTGTTACAATTTTCTAAATATCACCTAGATGGTAAATGGTATAACTGGGAATTGAAGGCCAGGCCTGTCTGATTCTCTTTCCTGCTCCTTCCACAACAGCACATTGTTTTACAGCTAAATAGTGATGAATATGAATGTGAAGTTGATGCCTTTATTGCAGGGACTGATGCAAAATATATAATGTGTGTTTAGAGATATTTTTACTAGATTTTATTTTTAGAGCCGTTTTAAGTTCAGAGAAAAACTGCTCAGAATATACAGAGAGTCCCCATTTAACTCATTTTCCACCTCCCCACAACACAGCTTCTCCCCTTATTAGTAAGTGTACAAGTGTGTTGCATTTGTTGTGATTTAAGCTAATATTGATATGTTACTAATAACCAAAGTCTATAGTTTACTTTAGTGTTCCCTCTTTGTGTTGTTTTGACAAGTGCAAAATGTCATGTACCCATCATTACAGTATCATGTAGAATAGTTTCACTGCCCTAAAAATGCCTTGTGCTCCACCTATTCATCCCTCCCTTCTTCCCTCCCCTTGAACCCCTGGTAACCACTGATCTTCTCACCTTCACTATAGTTTTCAGAATGTCATAGAGTTGGAATCATACAGTTTATATTTTTTTCAGACTTACTTCTCTCACTTAATAATGTGCATTTAAGGTTCCTCCATGTCTTTTGGTACCTTAAGAGCTCATTTCTTTTTATCACTGAATAACACTCCATGGAATGGTTATACTATAGTTTGTTTATTCATTCACTTATTGAAGCATTTCTTGGTCGCTTGTAGTTTTTGGAAATTATGAATAAAGCTGCTACAAACATTCAGGTGCAGGTTTCTGTGTCAGTTTGTTTTCAACTCATTTGGGTAAATGCCAAGGAGTCTGATTGCTGAGTCATAAGTTTATGTTTAGCTTTTTTAAAACCTGCCAAACTGTCTTCCAAATTTCTGTACCATTTTTGCATTCCCACCAACAATGATTGGGTATTCTCGTTGTTCCATACCCTCACCACCGTTTGGTGGTGTCAGTGTTTCGGATTTTTGCCACTCTAATAAATATGTCTACCTCATTGGCCTCATTGTTTTAATTTGCAATTACCTAATGACACATGATTTTTTAAATTTTTATTGATGTTTAGTTGATTTACAATGTTGTGTTACTTTCTGCTGTACAGCAAAGTGAATCAGTTATACATATACATATATCTACTCTTTTTTAGATTCTTTTCACATATAGTTCTTTACAGAGTACTGAGTAGAGTTCCCTGTGCTATACAGTAGGTCCTTGTTATCTATTTTATACATAGTATGTGTATATGTCAATCCCAATCTCCCAATTTATCCCTCCCCCCTTTTCCCCCCAGTAACCATAAGATTGTTTTCTACATCTTTGACTCTATTTCTGTTTTGTTAATAAGTTCATTTGTACCATTTTTGTAGACATATGATTTTGGTCATCTCTTCGAATTCCTATTTGCCATCTATCTGTACATCTTTTTGATGAGGGATCTATTCATACCTTTTGCCCATTTTGTAATCAGATTGTTTTCTTAACTTTATTTATTTATTTTATTATTATTATTATTTTTTTGGCTATGTTGGGTCTTCGTTGCGCCGGCTTCCTTGCGCGCTGGCTTTCTCTAGTTGCGGTGAGCGGGGGCTACTCTTCGTTGCGATGCATGGGGTTCTCATTGCGGAGGCTTCCCTTGTTGCAGAGCACAGGCTCTAGGCGTGCGGGCTTCAGTAGTTGTGGCACGTGGGCCCCGTAGTTGTGGCACCCGGGCTCAGTTGCTCCACGGCATGTAGGATCTTCCCGGACCAGGGCTCGAACCCTTGTCCCCTGCATTGGTAGGCGGATTCTTAACCACTGCACCACTAGGGAAGTCTCCAGATTGTTTGTTTTCTTGTTGTTGATTTTGAGTTCTTTGTATATTTTGGATGTCAGTCCTTTAATAAATATGTGGTTTGCTCATACTTTCTCCCAGATTGTAGCTTGTCTTTACATTCTCTTGACAGTGTGTTTCACAGAGCAGAAGTTTTTAACTTTAATGATGTCCAAGTTGTCAATCTTTCATGTCATGAATTGTGCTCTTGGTGTTGTATCTAAAAAGCCATTGCCAAGCCCAAGATCACCTAGATTTCTCCCCATTTTATCTTCTAAGAGTTTTATTGCTTTGCATTTTAAATTTAGGTCTATGATATATTTTGAGTTAATTTTTGTGAAAGGTGTAGAGTCTGTGTGTAGATTCACTTTTTCCATGTAGATGTCCAGTTTTTCTGGCACCACTTATTGAAAAATCTATCTTTGCTCCATTGTGTTGCCTATGCTCCTTTGTCAAAGATCGGTTAAGGGTATTTGTGTGAATCTATTTCTTTGCTCTCTCCTTTTATCTACTTTTCTATTCTTTCACCAATAACACACTCTTTTAACTGGAATTTTAGAATAATATGACAAGAATGCAATTATAATGTCCTTTGCAGCAGGGCATAGGGATACCTTTGTTATGTTGAATTATATTGAACAGATACTTTATTTGTTTGCAAGTTGATTATTCTTCCAATATAGCATTTGAAGCACTGCAGAAGGCAACTGGTTCGGCTTAGTGTTGGTCTCTAAGAGGACTTCTGGGTATCTCTTCTATCTTTTTCCTTTTATATCCAGAGAGAATGGGCTGTGATTGGTTTGGACTGAAGACAAACCAATTAATTTGGATTAATTGGTCATTGAGTTGGTAGAGTTACAGGCCAAGCTAAAAATAGAGAATTCAGAAGTGTGGGATCTCAGTTGAGCTCCCTTTTCCACTAATACTGAGATACTTTCTCTTCTCACACTCAGCTAAGGCAGACAGAATGGAGGTCATTCTCACTTTGGGTGTGCACCTCCACACCACCCACACATTTGGACAAATTCCCTTAGTCTCTTATACTCTTTTCTACTTCTTTAAGACCTTCCAAGTGTGAAAACATCAGACTTTGCATAGAGGCTAAATGGGTTAAGCAGGTTTCTCTGCCACTTCATTCAAATCAATTGAGGCAAGGCAAGATTAGATAACACATTTTCCATCAAAATTAATGTAGCTCTCCAGGGCTTTCCATTGGTATTTGGGACCAAGGCCTCTGCTAGCAATAAAGTGTAACATTTTTCTTGCTTCATTTGCTAGGTGGTGACCCTGAAGTGAGGCAATGGTAGCTGAAAGAATAATTCAACAATTTCTTGGATTTTTGAACAAATTTCATAATATCTTCTAAGTCACATACCAACAAGTCTAACTGCTAATGTGATCATAGGTTTATATTTTGATACACCTTAAGCATTAAATTAAAACTTTGTCTGTTTGGTCAATATTAGATTCTCTGTAAACTAAAATGAAGTTCAGATTACTTTTGCTGGTTTGAATAAATATTCAAATTGATAGATTATATTCACAGTGGCCTTCTGTCAATTAAAAGGATAAGATATAATTTTGGCTTTAAAACACATAGCAATCAAGGTTTTGCATGTGGGTTTGCTGTTTCAGAACACCCCTATTATATCAGCTACTCTGATTATAATTTCTTAAATGGCCACCTATTAAATGTTTGGCTCCCCCCCTTTTTTTTTTCTGTAAAAAAGCAAACACTTCAGGTTACACATTGATTCTCTTTTGCTTTACTCATTTAATCATCAAACACTTCCTGAACATTTCTTATACACCAGGAAATAGAATAAGTGATAGGAGAACACAGATGAGTGAGAGGTAGTCGTTTTCACAAAAGAATTTACAACCTCTAGAGAAGATTACCTTCTAGCCCTATGACAAAAAGATCTGTTTCTGGGTCTTCAATACATAAAACATGTGAATCTTAATTACAAAGTATGGTCCATTTTATCTGCAACTGAGAAGATAAAATGGACCATACTTGGTAATTAATATACTAATGTGACTTACAGTTTCCTCTGGTTTCAAAACTAAGCCTTCAAAATAAATCTTTCAAAAACAGAAACTAGTTGTTCCTTATTTACATAACTATTTCATGTCCAGCTATGTAGTCTTAGGTCTTTTCTGAGATTGATACTGTTACTGAAGGCCCAACTGGAATTTGGATTTGGTAGAAATAGTTTAGTGAAAGTTGTAAGTTCCCTGGGTGTAGAAAGAGTCTTAGGTTCTGATGAAAGTAGGAAGAGGTCATGAAAGTGGATGGTATTAAGGAGGCCAGTAAGTGAATGCCTCACTTGATTAATTTCTAAACCTTTGAATGATTAACTTAATAATGACTTCGCTCCCAATTAACACCAGCCTGAGGGGGCTATCCCTAATCTACAACTTAAATAGCTCAAAGGAGAAAGGTCTCTATGTCTTTAATGTATTCATAATTCACAAAATGCAAGACAGTACTGAAACAAAAGAAAAGAAAGTGTTCCCTGAAGATATAAATTTTTCTAATGAAAGAAGGGAGAGGAAACATATTAAAACAAATCCTTCCAAGAATGCTGTGTTGTTGCTATAAGAAGAACACAAATTAAAAAGAAAATTTGGAATACAACATCCAAGAGTTTAATATATGGAGTATTTTACATTGTTTGCAACCATAAGAGTACAATTAGGATCTACATCTGCTGTATGCTTTAAAAAAATCTTTACTCACCTTTGACTAAAAATGTGCAAATCAGTTCAACTAATGCTAAACCCAAGAGAAAAAGGAAAAGAAACCATTTGCGTAGAAAAGCCAGGAAAGTGCAAACAATGAGAAGAGCCAAGGAAAAAATACTGACAATGATTTAAAAATAGGAACAAGTAGCAGTAAATGGAAGAAACATCACTCAAGAGGTGAACTATGTGGACACCCAACACTCCTGTGCAGCTGCTCTGGTCTCTTTTCAAAACCTGAGCCAAGAAAATAACTCAGGGAGCTATTCTTGACTTTTAATGGGGAATAAAACCCTGGCAATTTACAGGGGTGCTGTCAGTGTTGGTTAACACTGCTGAGGAATTTCAAATAGGCTAGAGCCTGCCTGAAAATTCCAGGTGCTAAAATTGGCACATATGTTTTCATATCAGAAGTATGCTGTACATAAAATGCAAACATACATGATTTGTTTTTATGTTCATATTTGTATAATTCATAATTTTTAATTTTAAGACCTTTGCACAGTACTGAATTATAGAAGTACATGGGCCATTATTATCCCCATTTTTTATTTTTTATTTAAAATATGCATCTAGTTTATAAGTAGAAAGAGACTCCATTTATTGAGTGCTTATTACTGGCAGACCCTGTAATATATGTAGAAGATGAGGCAGAATGTAGGACTTCTGGGCCCTTAAGGTGTCTTGGGAAAGAGACAGTACTGCAGTGTAATGGGCTCAGAGCTGAAGCTTTGCTCTTTTTCCATTTTCTCACTGTGAATATTGTGTGTGTGTGTGTGTGCATGACGGACTACTACTCAGCCATTAAAAAGAATGAAAATTTGTCATTTTCAACAACATGGATGGACCTGGAGGGTATTATGCTTAGTGAAATAAGTCAGACAGAGAAAGACAAATACTGTATGTTATCACATATGTGGAACCTAAAAAATAAATTAATATAACAAAACAGAATCAGACTCACAGATATAGAGAACCAGTGAGGAGAGAGAAGGGGATAGGGGCAAGATAGGGGTAGGGGATTAAGAGGTACAAACTGCTATGTATAAAATAAGCTACAAGGATATATTGTACAGCACAGGGGATATAGCCACTATTTTACAAAAACTTTAAATGGAGTATGATCTATAAAAATTTTGAATTGCTTTGTGGTACACCTGAAACTAATATAATGTTGTAAATCAACTATACCTCAATAAAATAATAACGTTTAAAAATAAATAAAAATACTTTATTGCTAAAAAAAATGCTAATCATCAAGAAAAAAATATTTATCTTCTCCCTTCTGAAGAGAAATAACAAGAAATAACCAAAGAGCCCCTGTGGGTGGAATGAGTAAAACGGTGAATGCATTTTTTTTTTTTTTTTTTTTTGCTTTGCAAAGGTTACCGAGCAGAAATAAACAGCATGGCTATCACATAGATTCTATTGCCCAAACAAAATGTGCACTTTGCAAAGGGTTTCAGAAGCCAGCAGCACAACACTGAAGCTCCTATATTATAAATTCACTCAGGAAATTGTTTCCCCCAAATAGCCTAGTTATTATGTAACAGGTATATCTTTCTTTCCTTATTCCTTGCTTTCTAAAAAGAACAGTGGCTTTGGTGAACTTTTCCTGAGTTCAAATTCTGGTTCCTCCATTTATTGGCTGTGTAAGTTGCTTAACTGCTACCTATTTTCTTCATTTATCAGATAAAGATAATAACCCTGCCTGGCTATGTTGTGAATCTTAAGATATTAAGTGTTTAGCACAATGTTTAGCACATGGCTGGCACTCAATAAATACTAGTTATTCTCTCCTACTATGTTATAACTATTGGGCTTATCAACAGCTTACCATTTACCACCCCCATACAAATCTTTTCAAAGAATTTTTCTTTAATTTCAACCATCATCCTTTTTGTAAAATCAAAGAATATTTGAGCTAAAGAATATCTTAAGAGAGTATCTCCTCCAACCTTCAATGGTTTTATATTGTTCAGTGAGTGGGATCTAAGTACAGATAAGGAAACAGGCCCAGAGGTGCGATGTGACCTGATCAAGGTCACATTGGTGGTGAGAGGTAGAATTTTAGGGCCAGACCATAGGTCTCTAGTCAATGTTTATTCCCGTATTCCCTGGTGCCTCCCTACAGATGTTTTTCTAATTCATAAAAGATTAGAAACGAGCCTTTTACAATACTCTTTCTCATTGAAATCCTGCTCTTTTCCTTAAAGCAATGACAAATTGGACCTTGAGAATGTGGGCTTGAGCTTTTTGCATTATATTATTATTTGTGTTAAAGAGTGTGTGATGCTGGTTCAGGAACCATTTACAGACTCCAGAGGTAGCATTGCTGACTTGGAATCAGGGTGCTTCTTTTTCACAGTGGTAGAATTCTGGAATGCCAAATATTTTCTCTTCCCTTTGATACCTGTCTGTCTGGTTTTGTTTTGATCTCAAAGAAAGAAATCATTTCATGAGGAGAATTCTGTCTCAAAAGCTAATAAGGAAACCAAACTTCCTAAATTGTAACAGGGTGGGAAGACACCTCCAAATCAATTGCTTATCCAAATCCATTAAATTGCCAATTCTTTTAACCAACGTAGGTTGGTAAGGTAACCCCTTAATAACCAGAAATTGTGTATTCAGACCACCACTGCATTCACCTAACAGAAATAAAGGGTTATATTCTCAAACACTGTAGACAACAGTAGAAAATTCCATTTTGACTTGAAGTCAAGAAAGTTTATTTGTTGACATGCCTGAACTATCTTATCAGTAGCTAGCTTTAGCTATTAGGCTTTTTCACAATGTGAATCCCCCAAGGAAAACAAGAACGAAAAAAACAAGGGTATGATGAAGTTCCAGAGTAAAACCTTCAATGAAAGTAAGAAAATGAAATTATTTAGGGTTTCTCTGTCCCTAAAATTTACCATGACCAAGTATTCTGTCTAGACTGGTGAACAATAAAGAATAACCTGGGTTTCAGAAAGGTATTTCAGACTTCTCATTATCAGTCACATTAAATAAAACTTCACTGAAGATATACTATGTTTCAGAAGCTAATTAAAAAGTCTGGGGATCAGGGCTTCCCTGGTGGCGCAGTGGTTGAGAGTCCGCCTGCCGATGCAGGGGGACACGGGTTCGTGCCCTGGTCCGGGAAGATCCCACATGCCGTGGAGTGGCTAGGCCCGTGAGCCATGGCCGCTGAGCCTGCGCATCCGGAGCCTGTGCTCCGCAACGGGAGAGACCACAACAGTGAGAGGCCCGCGTACGGAAAAAAAAAAAAAAAAAAAAAAAAAAGTCTGGGGATCAAATGCTCAAACATAGTCATACACATGCCCCCCTCTCTGCAACACACACACACACACACACACACACACACACACACACACACACAGGCTCAGGCTCTTTTTTTCATCTTCTTCACATTTAACAAACTTGTCCACCCAGACTGAACACTCTTCCTCTCCTGTTGGTCAGCCTCCCTTCTAACCAGAATCAAGGTTTCAGGTTGTCCTCTCTGAAGGGTGTTACCAAATACTGGGCTAAATGTACTTCTGACCAAATTGGTTCATTTTATCACAGCAATATTTGCACAGAGTGTCCTTTCTTTTCCTTATCTCCCATTTGGCTTTTAACATCTCAGTGTTACTTAATTATGTGAAGCTACTAAAATACTATCATAAACCAAATCAGCCTGTGATATTTGCTGTTTTAAAGCATTATTTGGCTACAGAGATGTTAGGAAAACTGGGAAAAAAGGTGAACACTTAGCAAATGAAGATGGGCCAAAAACATAAGCGCAGGTAATCCTGTTTAGCACATGAAATAGTGCTATTATCCATTTCATATTTGGGGCCCCAGCCTAAGAACACTCAATGACTTCTGCCAGATAGTGTTTAAATTTAGTTGAAGATTAGGTGATTTTTCTAAGGATGGAGGCTGTGAGGTATATCCCTGTAGTCCTAGCACATAGTAGGTGAAAGGCCCTGCTGTACATATTCTAAGGTGCTACTGATTTAAAATGCATCATTATTTTTTTAAACATCTTTATTGGAGTATAATTGCTTTTCAATGGTGTGTTAGTTTCTGCTTTATAACAAAGTGAATCAGTCATACATAGACATATGTTCCCATATTTCTTCTCTCTTGCGTCTCTCTCCCTCGCACCCTCCTTATCCCACCCCTCTAGGTGGTCACAAAGCACGGAGCTGATCTCCCTGTGCTATGCAGCTGCTTCCCACTAGCTATCTATTTTACATTTGGTAGTGTATATATGTCCATGCCACTCTCTCACTTTGTCCCAGCTTACCTTTCCCCCTCCCCATATCCTCAAGTCCATTCTCAAGTAGGTCTGTGTCTTTATTCCCGTCTTACCCCTAGGTTTTTCATGATCTCTTTTTTTTTCTCTTAGATTCCATATATATGTGTTAGCATACGGTATTTGTTTTTCTCTTTCTGACTTACTTTACTCTGTATGACAGACTCTAGGTCCATCCACCTCACTACAAATAACTCAATTTCATTTCTTTTTATGGCTGAGAAATATTCCATTGCATATATGTGCCACATCTTCTTTATCCATTCATCCAATGATGGACACTTAGGTTGCTTCCATCTCCTGGCTATTGTAAATAGTGCTGCAGTGAACATTTTGGTACATGACTCTTTTTGAATTATGGTTTTCTCAGGGTATATGCCCACTAGTGGGATTGCTGGGACGTATGGTAGTTCTATCTGCAGTTTTTTAAGGAACCTCCATACTGTTCTCCATAGTGGCTGTATGAATTTACATTCCCACCAGCAGTGCAAGAGTGTTCCCTTTTCTCCACACCCTCTCCAGCATTTATTGTTTATAATATGGTGAGAAGTACCAAAATGTGACTCTGAGACACTAAGTGAGCAAATGCTTTTGGAAAAATGGTGCCAATAGACTTGCTTGACTCAGGGTTACCACAAACCTTCAATTTGTAAAAGTGTAAAAAGTGCAATATCCAAGAAGCACAGTAAAGTGGAGAACAATAAAATGAGTGATGCCTGTAATTGTGTCCTGCAAAGAGAGGAATATCCAGATCTTTAGAAATCTGTTGAATACAGCATTTGTTTTGACACTGATACCTAAGGAACCAAGGAACTATCATAGCCCCATTGCAGTAAGGGCATATGGTACTCAGGTAATAAATAAAGCCCTTCCTAGGTCCATCCCACAGTAGAACCAGTAGGTCAATGGGCCCACCTGGTGTTATTTTCCTGGTTTCTGCCATACCATCAGAATGGACATTGTTAGCAATTGGCAGAATCTCCACATTGGTGTCCTACACTGTGGCATTAAGAGCATTTGTAGTGGGAAAGGCCAAAATGCAGGGGTGATGATCCCTATCATTTCCCATTTAATTCACTAGTGTGACCCTTGCAAAAACTACATAGACCAAGACATATGACGGAGGACTACCAGAGTTTAACCAAGAATAGCCCCATATGCAGTTTTTGTGTCAGACAAATATATCAGATATGGTACAATTGCTAGAACAAATTAACACAAATTATAGCATGTAGTATGTGCCTGTTATCTGCAAAAGCATTATTTTCCAACCCATAGAAAGGGGGATCACAGGCAGAGTCTATTTAACCCTGGTGGTGAAGAAAAAAGCCTGAGCTTCCTTCACAGGTGGATTGGCTCAGTATGTGGCTGCAAGCTAAAAATGAACTGCCAATCAGGAATACACAATGGAGAAAAGACAGTCTCCTCAATAAGTGGTGCTGGGAAAACTGGACAGCTACACATAAAAGAATGAAATTAGAACATTCTCTAACATCATACACAAAAAGTAAACTCAAAATGGATTAAAGACCTAAATGTAAGACCAGATACTACAAAACTCTTGAAGGAAAACATAGGCAGAACACTCTCTATAAATCGCAGCAATACTTTTTTTGATCCACCTCTTAGAGCAATGAAAATAAAAACAAAAATAAACAAATGGGACCTAGTTAAACTTAAAAGCTTTTGCACAGCAAGAGAAACAATTAAAAAAATGAAAAGACAACCCCACAGAATGGGAGAAAATATTTGCAAATGAAACAACTGACAAGGGATTTACCTCCAGAATATACAAACAGCTCATGCAGCTCAATATCAAAAAAACAAAAAACCCAATCAAAAAAAGGGCAGGAGACCTAAATAGACATTTCTCCAAAGAAGACATATAGATGGCCAAGAGGCACGTGAAAAGATGCTCAACATCACTAATTATTAGAGAAATTCAAATCAAAACTATAATGTGGTATCACCTCACATGTGTCAGAATGGCCATCATCAAAAAATCTACAAACAATAAATGCTGGAGAGGGTGTGGAGAAAAGGGAACCCTCCTATACTGTTGGTGGGATTGTGAATTGGTACAGCCACTATGGAGAACAGTATGGAGGCTCCTTAAAAAACTAAAAATAGAGCTACCATATGATCCTGCAATCCCACTCCTGGGCATATATCTGGAGATAACCATGGTTCAAAAGTATACATGCACCCCCATGTTCATTGCAGCACTATTTACAATAGCCAGGGCATGGAAGCAACCTAAATGTCCATCAACAGAGGAATGGATAAAGAAAGAAGATATGGTACATATATACAATGGAATATTACTCAGCCATAAAAAAGAATGAAATAATGCCATTTGCAACGAAATGGATGGACCTAGAGATTGTTATACTGAGTGAAGTAAGTCAGAGAGAGAAAGATAAATATCATATGATATCGCTTATATGTGGAATCTAAAAAATGGTACAAATAAACTTATTTACAAAAAAATAAATAGAGTCACAGATGTAGAAAACAAACTTGTGGTTAACAAGGGGGAAAGGTGGGGGATAAATTGGGAGACTGGGATTGACATATACACACTACTATATATAAAATAGATTAATAAGAACCTACTGAATAGCACAGGGAACTCTACTCAACACTCTGTAATGACCTATAAGTGAAAATAATCTAAAAAAGAGTAGATATATGTATATTTATAACTGATTCAGTTTGTTGTACAGCAGAAACTAACACAACATTGTAAATCAACTATACTCCAATAACAATTAATTTAAAAAAATTAACTGCCACTGAACCACAGTCCACTCTGGGATGGCCCTGAACGACAGTGATGAGTGGAAATCCTCCACTGGAGGGAACTCAGAGAAGTGCATCTGTTATCCACAAAGAAGTAGTATATAGTAAGGGTAAAAATTGACTCAGTGGTAAATGGTTTCTCTAGGTAGTTAGAAGCCTGCAAGGAGCAAGATTAGATTTAGGGACAAGGAAATTTGGGGAAGAAGCATTTGGACGGAGTTTCAGGAGTGAGTACAACATATAATGATTTTTGCATCATCAGTCAGTGCTCAAAGACAACATCCGCCCTGGAAGAAGAACCAAATTACAAAGCTGACAAGGTGACTTGAGCAGTAGATGGCAACAAGTATCTTGTTGTTGGCCAACTCACTGTTCATGCAATGAGTTCTAGAATTGAGAAGTAATGGTGGCAGAGATGAAGGCTAGGTAATGGCCCAAACAGTGTGGGTTCCCTCTCACAAAGGCTGGTCAACTGCTGCCACCACTGAATGTCCAATATGCCATCAACAGGCAACGTTGAGAATACAGTATCATCCTTCAGAGAGACCAATCAGTTATTTGGTGGCAAGCTGACTACATTGAACCTATTCCACATTATGGGGGGTAATATTTAATCCAGACTGTCAATCAACTCTCAGTCCCTGCTCACACTGTCCAGCTAGCACTGCTCCAAGGGTTCAGCTTGTCTAATCTAAGACTTTAAATCCCACATAGCATTGCTTGGGACCAAGAGGCAAACGTTATGGCATGGTGGCATGTAGTCATGGGATCTATTTATTGATCCCACAATATACTGGATCATCCAGAAGCTGCTGACTTGATAGATTGGTAGAAAGTCCTCTTCAGGGCACAGTTGGAGCTCTACCCTCTACTCTTCAGGTCAAGGATAAAGAGCTCTTTTTCAGCATGTAGTATATACCCTAAACTAATGGACTTTAGTAGTGTTGTGTCCCCCGTAAGTAGAATGCAAGGTCGGGAACAAAGGGGTAGAAGTAGGAGTGTGCCCACGCATCATTCCCAGTCACCCTCAGAGAATTTGTGTTTCCCCACTCCTGTAATTTTAGGCTCTGTGAGTCCTGATTCTTAGAGGGTGGATGCTCCCTCCAGGAGATACAAGGAGAGTCCCCATAAACTTAAAGATATGACTAACTCCTGGTCACTTTGGGCTCCTCAAGCCAGTAGACTATCAGACAAAGAGCAGTTACCATACTGGCAGGGCTAATTGACCCTGTTCATCATGAGGAAATAAAGTACTGCTAGCTAATGCAAGCAGGGTGACTCATTGGGATGTCTCTTTGTATTTCCATGACCAATTTTACTATGAGCAAGTCTAATAACCATGGGCTAATAAAAGCATGGTAACTAGAGTCTTGGGTGCCACAGGTCAACCCAACTAGCCCAGCAAAGGTGCTAGCCAAGGGAGAGGGAAGTCTAGAATAGGTGGTAGAGGAGGCAGATAATGGTATCTTGGGACCAATTGCAACAGTGGGAGCTGTAGTTTGTCTAAATAATCTTCTTCTTGTAAGTGTTCCCAGAAAATTCGGAACCCTGGAAAAGCCGTGCCTGGATACAGTTAGTTTAATTTGAGAGGCAAGTGTGTCTGAGTATTGCAAGGCAGATACTATAGTGGACCTCATGGTTGCCCTGCCTAGATCCACTTAACTGGGTTGGAACACCCATACCCCAGCAGTCACACTTTAGCAACTGTTAGTAGCTCACAGCTATTTCCCTTCTCCTAATGGAAGCCATTATAATAACCCCAGGGGTAGCAACCCATGCTGGCATTGGACAAACTGAGGTGGAATTCATGCTCCATAGCTTCCAGTGGAACCAAACTTGTTTCAGCTGGTCTCCAGCTGAGACCACTTCCTTGCTTATCTCCTCCCCCTGCCCTATCCTTCTCTCACTCCTTCTCTTCTCCTGAAATCACTTCCTCAATAAATCACTGCACAAGAATCCCAGGCCCTGGCTCTGCTTGTAGGAAACCCCATCTAAGAGAGATAACAAATGGATCATTTGGCAGACAATCCTCTCAGCCACAGATGCCTTTAAGACGAAAACATTTCTTCCAGATTCTTGTTGCTGATGAAATCACTTTTATTTTACTGTTAATTAAATATGCTTAGATGTAAAGGTACTTATAGATTCCTTATGTGACTGGATCTAATAAAACTATAAAAGCAAAACAAACTTGCCAATTAGATTAATAACCAAAGCAAACAAAAATAAAGACTTTTGTATTAATAGAGGTGCTTCTATTTTAACAACGATTATAATAAGTGACATATTTCCAAAGTGTTTCTTGAAAAATCTAGTATCTTAATCTATAAGATTTATATATTATTATAAAATAGAGAAATGCAAAAAAAAACCAAAGCAAAAATAAAATTTTAATTTACAACATTAATGTAATGTGACAGATTTATACTTTTCTGAAGCTAAATTGCTGATGTTGGATTTAAAAACACAAAGATGTAGTCCCAGATTTGGTTCTATATTTAGTCTGTTCCTATATTTTAACCTCAACAATACAAATTCAGAGCATGCTGTTGTTGTTGTTAGTGTTTAAGTATGTTCTACAAAATATCATTAATAACATCCAGGCTTTTATAATAGTTCAGGACAATCAGCTCTTATTCTTAATTAAAACTCAGCTAGCAAAAAAATTCTCTAGTAGCAATGGTAACAAGTTCTTACTTGTAACTTTTTAAAGCTTTCTCCCTTATTAGGTAATGGTTCAGAATAAAATGATGCAGGCTCTATTGAGTTTGGTTCATCTGTTCTGCGTGCTTCAAGAAGATCCAATGCTCTTACTACTTTTATCAATTTGATGTGCTATGCCACATTCATTCATGGGGTACACCATGACATCATTTGAAATTTCTTTTGTGGGAATACTATTGGAAACATAGAGGCAAATATGCTCACTGAAATTAAGCAGCTATATAGAAGGTCCAATCATGATCCCAAATATGCTTATGTCACATTCTAAAATAGCAACAAAATGAAAATAAACAGTTAAAAATTTATCTTAGAGAATTCATATACCCTATACACTACCCCCTCAGTTTGTATACTTTATTTTAGGAAGCAATGCACTAAAATGATTATGAAATATTTTCTACCCTAAAATTATATGTATTTTGCCAACGTCAAAAACTGCCATAAATGGTGGTGGTTCATCTCAAAAACAAAAAATGCCTTAGCCAATAGAACATGCTGTCTTTGCATTCCCCCTGCAACACACTGACTGTGCTTCAACAGAGGTGAAACAATTACTGGTTTTCTCTTATAGTAGTACCCAGCCTTTTGGAGACTTATTCTCAATTGAATTTTAAGGTTTTCTTTTTCTTTCCAAGTAGTAAAGGTTTATAGATGAAACTGAATCTTGGTTTAAAATGGTAAAACAACATTTCTTTCTAAGAAAAAAATGCATCCTTTACCTAAATAAACCTCATGACCTTATAGTACCAACTCATATCAATTAGCAAGAAAAAATAAAGAATAAAAATATCTTCTCCATCTCAAGTGGCTCTGTGAATGGATGACTTGAATAAAATTAAAATGGTTCTTCTAACTTGACATTTGTAAAGAATGGATGTTGGGGCTTCCCTGGTGGCGCAGTGGTTGAGAGTCCGCCTGCCAATGCAGGAGACACGGGTTCGTGCCCCGGTCTGGGAAGATCCCACATGCCGCAGAGCGGCTGGGCCCGTGAGCCATGGCCGCTGAGCCTGTGCGTCCGGAGCCTGTGCTCCGCAACGGGAGAGGCCACAACAGTGAGAGGCCCGCGTACCGCAAAAAAAAAAAAAAAAAGAATGGATGTTAATCAAAACATTTTCTTTTAACAATTAATTAGCTCAAAGAGCAGGAGAGCTGCCATCTAATAGGCAATTTCTGTGATCTTTGCATTAATTGCAAACTCTGGTACATGAAGATGAATTCAGATAAATAAGAGAATTGTAGAAATGAATTATTTTGGTGTTTTTATATCTTCTCATAGTAAACTTGTGCATAGCCATAAGCCACTAAATTTATAGTGCCTATAAAAAGTTTTCTTCATTAAATGATTTCTGCCTCAAACTTTTGTGTTTAATTCATTAGCTGTATCTAAACTTTCATTTGTGATCTCAGGGACAGAACATTTATTTTAAAATAAAAGCTGTTTTTAGAAGTCTTATTAAAAGTTTATGACATTTTGAAACTACATTAGGCATTTAGAGTCAATTTTCTTCTCAGACCTAACTCAAAAATAGCATTACAAAAGTGATTGAAGAAAAAGATTGGTCACAAAGTCACAAATATAAAGATGCCACACTTTAGATCTAGCTAAATTGGATTATTGTGATGAGACCCAAGAGACCTCTACATAATTATCTCAGTTGTCCAGTATCTTGGGGGAATAAGAAGTTCTGAATTAGAGACTTTTCTAATACAGAGAAACTCAGCTTTTCTGTTATGGTTAAAAACAGCAGATTTGCAGTCCTGCAAACCTAGGTTCATATCCTATCTTCTCTACCTTGTGCTATTTGTGTAATTTTGTCACCATAATCTACAAAGCCAAGAATAAAACACTAAACTTTCTGAGGATGACAAAGTGTGTAAACAACCTGGAATTGCTGCTTGGCACATGAAGAGTCAAAAAGTTTATATGCACTTTCCACATTATTTCACTTCCTCATTTCTCTTTTACATTCACTGCATCTGGTTTTCCTCAAGCCCCTTTTTGAGTACTCCCCTCACCCTTTCCTTATTCTTGCCCTGACTCTTCCCTGGAAGTGCTTTCAAAAGGGGGTACTAAATTATTTCATACTTTTCTAGCCTTTCCTTACTTGATTTCTTTGCAGCATTGATGCCCATGACCATTTCCAAGAAAATTCTCTCTTGGTTTTCACCACACAATTATCTCCCTAGTTTCTTCTAACTCCTTTGGCTTCTCCACAGCCCTCTCTGTTCATCAGGTATCTAGGGTGTTTTCCAACATCAACAACCAGTTCTCCAGTTCTCTGGACACTGACTGGGCACCCAGTGATCAATTCAGTTCGGACACTAACTACCTGGAGTTAGCGTCAGACTCCCCAGGTTTGAGAGCTCAGTCCAGTAAGACTGCCCCACTACAGGCACCAATTGTAAGTCCCTGGGTCACCCATACTTCTGACTTTTTTCCCCCTTGAAAAAAAAGGTAAGCAGAAATTGAGTAGTTAGATAGCAAGGGAGCTGAAGTTAAAGTGTATAATAAATAGTAATATACTTCTCTGAGGAGAGCACCTGCAGCAGAAAAATGAAATGACTCTGAAGGCCCAAAGAAATAGCTATAGGCACAAAAGATTTTGACACAAATAAGCAAAAGAAGGACTTGAGCTTATCTATTTAAAGCCAAATTAAGAAAAGAATTTATATTCACAGTGCTAAGAATAGTGAGGAGAGGTAAAAATCATACCTTTGTATTTCTTTAAATATTTCTCTATATGATACATTCAATTTAAATGTATTACCTTATTAGTATGTATGATTAGGTCTTTAAAAATATTAAAAATATTTTGGAGTGCATACTATAGGGGAAAAATTGTGAAACACACAAAAATGATTACTGGCTTTCCTGTCTGGAACATACTCCAGGGTTATCTCAGCCTATTGCTATCTTTGAACTATTTTACAACAAAGTTGTAGAAAATTGACAGTAATACAAATGATTCTTATTCATAGAAATGCAGTTCTGTCTGGTGGAATACAATCAGTTATTTCCCTGTAGATATTGACCAGTGTCCTCAGTTTTGCATTTACTTGTAAATTCCTTTCAGGTCTTGATGCCTATAAGTTTGTCTGCTCTTCAGATTCTCCTTTGAACCAGTTGTACAGTCTATTGATTCCCTCATTATTTAAAAGTAAGTCATTGTTTATCACTACCATGTGTCAGGGAATATTTTATGTTTGGGGATAAAGCCCTAAATAAGATAGAGTTCCTTCCCTCATGGAGCTTACACTTTTATCCCATTTGTTGTTTCAATAAAGATTTCTATGATTTTGGAAAATCTGAGCCAAAAAAAAAGTCCCTCTCTAATTAGGTGGTTTGATTTATGTCAGCATGTAGTGTGACTAGACACCTAGTAAGTAAATGTCAACCTACCTTCCAGCTCATTTAACAATTAAACTGTATGGATCTTTCATAATTAGGCCAAAAAAATTAATTCCAAGATACTTCTCAGGAAGTATAATTTCTAATCTGTTCTGGGCAATAAATTCTCAAAAAGTTGGTTTTAATAAATAATATTTATGGAAGATTTGCTGAGTTGAGTTCACTTATATCTCTAGGTACCTTAAATTTGGAGCCAAGATTGGATTAAGCCAGGCCACCAGAGAATTATGCATATGTCAAATGTTCCCCTCATTCATTAAATTGTTTTACTGAATTATTCTTTGGTTTTAGGCCTTTGCCTCAATGTATAAGAAATACAGAATTTATTTTTTTATTTATTGGGAAGATGTTGAAGACATTGTTTTCAATGTCACAATGTCTACCAAATGAAGAAAGCCACTGAATTGTTCAGCCTCAAAAAACCTAGTCTTCTCCTGAAATATTGTTTTATTTTTGTTTGAGGAGCATAGCAAAATTTAACTAACTTCGTTTTCCTCTGTATTAATTGCTAGGACGCTTGAAACAATATTTCTGCCTTACACAGAGCAATGCACAGGGCATATTGTCACAAATATTATGTACTAATCTTACTGTCAACATCATGTTATTCATTATCCTCATTTCCCATCCCCTCAGTTTCTTCTTATTAAGCTGTATGTGTAAGCCACTACTTAATGACTATCCACAGCTGCCTCAAATCTATTTTTGGAACCATATATCATATATGTTATCATTGATAACATTTATTGAGACTACTCTGTGCTAGAAAATATGCTAAGCACTTTATAAATATTATCTCATTTACTTCTCACTTCAATCTTAAAAGTATTATATTTATTCCTATTTTGTAGATAAAGAAACTGAGACAGAGATTGACCAAGTTCACACAGCTGGTTAGGTCCAACAACTAGTAAACAGCTGAGCTGGGATTTAAATTGGTTCTACCTGACTCAGAACCTTTGTTCACAACCACTTCGTTAGGCTGCCTTTATATGTATACATATTGTGTGTGTGTGTGTGTGTGTGTGTGTGTGTAAACAAATAACTAATTTTCTACTTAACCCAAACCTGTATGGAACCAAGTTGTTCAGGTCATGGTTGCTTAGGCCAATAACTATTGTTGAAATTGTACCAGCTTGCTTTAATCACAGGAAGTGTTCACTGTTGAAATATATAAAATAACATGTGAAATACCTAGGAGAATATCAGGTATATAATAGGCTCTGTAATTAAATGCAAAAATTTTTCCTCCTTCTAAAAAATTCATCTTAGGAGAGTTAGTAGTCAGTGTTTCCAAACATCAGTCCTCATCTGGAATCCAAGGCTCCCTCCCCATGGGCAAGTATTGGTTAACCCACCCTCCCTTTTTGCCACTGCCAATGACTTTAGCCCTCATCAACTCTAAGGCAAGTCATTTAACTTATCAGCCTTAGGATTCCACACGTAAAATTAGGAAAATATAAGTACCGTACCAGGCTTTCATGAGGATCAAACAGAGCAATTATGTGAAAGAGTTTTATAAAACAAAAAAATAAAGTTTTATCATCATTATTCGTTAACGTTACTTTGATTTGTATAGAAATTATATGATTATCTTTAAGCAAAATGGCTTCATGTATACATGGTGAATACATAGAGGATTTCCTGATTGGAGGGGGCTATGACATTTGCTCCAGAAATATAACGAGAATGTCACTCTCAGAGAGTGTTTGAAGTATCATCCATCCCAAAAGCAGAAGTTACATGAGGACTTCTCAGTGCCCCATGGAACTTACAATTTGGTGATCTGGCTATTTTCCCCATTTTCTAACTCACTCTCTTAATCTACTTTTAAAGAGATTAAACGTGCAATTCAATAGAACCCTGCTTTCCAGGTATACATGTGCCAAAATATCATTTATCATTAATGAATAAGGACATTTTGATGATTGCCTTCATGGATAGGGAGATATTTCCCCTCCAAAATAAAAGTACAGTGCTAGTAACTAACACTGATTTATTTTCAAACAATTATATAATATATGTTTATCCTGCTTTATATTATTTGTTTACATATCTGACACCCTCAGAATACCAAGGTTTTTGAGAACTTGACCAAGTTACTTCACTATTATTTAATATGTGTCCTTATTTGTAAAATCAACAAGTTGAATGAAAAGATACTGAAATTTCCTTCTAGTTTTGATACTCTATTACTCTATGAACTTAATTGGAACATGTATTAGTTTTTCTGAAAAAAAAATACTGTTTCTGTTCTCCTCTAGTATAGCAAAGTATGGTTTCATCTTTGTACCAGGCTCCATTAGGGGAAATTCTGCTATGTAATGTAGGATGCTGCCTTCCAACACAACCTGACAAAAAGCCAGAGAAGAAAAAGCAAGAAAACCTGCTCTGCCATGTGTTTTATATTTAGACAAAATTCAAGTTACGAGTTCCTGAAAACACTAGACATAACAGTGGAACAGATCATTTATTTTCTCTGTTTTGAAGGCTCTTTTTCACACCCTTGCCTCTCTGATTATTTAGAACATCTTTTCCAGATTGTGAAAGAGATGTCTTTTGTTGCAAATGTCCCAGGGGCAACATTCTGAGCTACCTCTACTTGAAGAGCATGGCACTCTTTCCACTGCACCATGCTTCTCACTTCTAAAATCTATCACCATGTTCAGAATCTGGAAAAACTGATGAATTTTTATATGGCTGTCCTAGTCACATTCCATAAGCTTCTGACATCTCTTTCTCTTAGAAATGGTTCCATGTCAATGACAAGAGAAAATGAATTTTAAGCTAATGTATTCAACCCCTACATTCATAAATCTTTTTCATATTTCAGAGTTACATTTCTAGTGAAGTGTGAAATTTGGAGTGCTTAACTCTTTCTTCTTACAAGTGGAATTATTCTTAAGAAGGTAGATTGGCTGTATATTGATTCAACAAATATTTATTTGATGTCTAATTTGTGCTGGGCCTAATACTAGGTGCTGGGGATGCAGAGATCAAAGAGACCATCCTGAAGTTTCTAGGAGGTCACACTCTAATGAAGGACACAGGAATAACAGAGATATTATAATAAATTGTCATAAATATTATGATACAGAGAAGTACAGGACAGTTGGGAAGCACACAAAAATGACAAAGAAAAGCATAGGAGTTTCTTAAAGAAGGTGATCTATGAGCTGGGTTTTGAGAGACGAGTAGGTGTTAGCCAGATAAAAAAAAAAAAACAGGAGAATGGAGTAAAGCAGGCAGAGAGATGCAAGCACAGAGACAATGAAAGGGACAGCAAGAAGAAATTGCAAAATTACAGATACTTTCATGCTCTTTGAACATCATGCTCCAAATTTCAAGTTGGGAGAAATGAGGTGGGAAACGGAGTGTTCCCTTATCAGAGCAGAGCAAAGTTAACCTGCACACAGTATTACAGATCAAGAATGAGTTAAAAGTTGACCATATCACTTTTCTAGAGCTTGAATTTTTTCAAATCCATTGAGTTTGGATGGCATTTGGGGCTTTTAAATGGTAAGAGTAAAAATTGAAACCTATTATCAGAAATAGGGTACAAATTTAATCAAGTTCCTCATAATTTAAATGTAAATTATGGACTTTTCCCTTAATGGTGCTGAATATTCCATTTGCTTTGGCACCATCTGAGATGGGGCAGTGTTAACTGCCAATGATTTGCCAGGATGTCTTTCCAATGGCTCCTGCCTTGTGTGACCCTGTGCCTCTCCACCTTTGCCAATCCCAGAACCAAATCTCTCTCTCTCTGGGCCATGTCTTGACCACCCACCCAGTTCCAGGACCCATAATAATCTGCATCTGGATAGGCCAGGTGAAGTCTAATAACTTGTCTAGCTCAAGAATCATTTAAATCAGTGATATCAAATAAAATATCAATGTTATAGTTTTTTTATACCCAACATTCACTAAATTATAACTAGTGTCATATATCAAAAGGAAGTTTTGATTTTGTAAAGTGATATAAAATTTCTATGTAAGAAAATATAGATGAGAAGAAGCGAAAACAAAATTTTAAAGTAATAAGTACTGATTGATACAGCCATTATGGAGGTTCCTTGAAAAACTAGAATTACCATACAACCCAGCAATCCCATTACTGGGCATATACCCAGAGAAAACCATAATTCAAAAAGACACATGCACCCCAATGTTCCTTGCAGCACTATTTACAATAGCCAGGTCATGGAAGCAACCTAAATGTCTATCGACAGATGAATGGATAAAGAAGATGTGGTACATATGCACAATGGAATATTATTCAGCCATAAAAAGGAATGAAATTGGGTCATTTGCAGAGATGTGGATGGACCTGGAGATTGTCATACCAAGTGAAGTAAGTCAGAAAGAGAAAAACAAATATTGTATATTAACGCATATATGTGGAATCTAGAAAAATGGTACAGATGAACCGGTTTGCAGGGCAGAAATAGAGACACAGATGTAGAGAACAAACGTATGGACACCAAGGGGGAAAGCGGGGGCGGGGGGGTAGGGTGGAGTGAATTGGGAGATTGGGATTGACATATATACACTAATATGTATAAAATAGATAACTAATAAGAGCCTGCTGTGTAACACAGGGAACTTCACTTCACTGTACAGTAGTAACTAACACAACATTGTAAAACAACTATACACCATTAAAAAAAATATAAAAATAAAAGTATCTCATCCAAAAAACAAAAAAAGTAACAAGTACTGACCTGTTTTCACAGGTATAAAGACTTATTGTAGAGCTATTATAATTAAAATAATATCTTACTAATATAAAAATAAGATTGATGAAACTGGAAAGAAAGCTAAAACATAGATTTGAGTATTATCATCAGGTCTTGCCCTGCATCTTTTCCACTTCTCTAGATTTGACTCTCAGATGATCTCATCCAGTCTATGGCTTTAAGTATCATTTATATGCCAATAATTTCCAAAGATTTATCCAGTTTAGGTATGGTATCTCAGGTCTAGACTTGAATATCCACTCGCCTATTGCATTAGAGTTCTCCAGAGAAAGAGAACCAAAAGGCGATATATAGATACATAGAAAGAGATTTATTATAAGGGATTGACTCACACAATTATGGAGGTTAAGGAGTCCCACCATATGCTGTCTGCAAGCTGGAGACCCAGGAAAGCCAGTAGTGTAGTTCAAGTCTAAATCTGAAAACCTGAGAACCAGGGGAACCAATGGTGTAAGTCCTAGTCCAAGTCCAAAGGCCCAAGAACCAGGAGAGCCAATGTCCAAGGATAGGAGAGGATGGATGTCCAACCTCAAGCAGATCATAAATTTGCCCTTCCTCCACACTTTTGTTCTATTCAGTCCCAATGGATTGGATGACGCCCATCTGCACTGGTGAGGGTGATCTTTACTCAGTCTACTGATTCAAATGCTTAGTCTCTTCTGAAAACACCCTTACAAACACACCCAGAAATAAAGTTTTACCTCCTATCTGGACACCTCTTAGCCCAGTCAGGTTGACATAAAATTAACCATCACACCACCTATATAACTGACTTGATACTTCAAAACTATTTCTCCCCCCAGCTAGTCTTCTAATCCTTCCTCTCTTAATAAACACCACACAATTCAGAGTTCCTAGAGCTAGAAACCTGAGAACAATCCTTGTCTCCTTTCTTTCCCTCACTCCTCACATCCAATTCTAGAACAAGTCTTCTTGGTTCTATCTCTATAATACAACTCCATCTCACTGCTACTGTCATAGTCTAAACTATAGCACTGGCGTTGACCATGTAGACTCCCCAGCTGATTTCACTGCTTCTAGTCCTGCCTTCCTCCAATGTGTTCTAGCAATTTTGTTACAAAATAAATCAGACCATGTCACTTCCAACTTAAAACTCTTCAATGGTGTTTCATTTCAAGTTGATAAAATCTAGTCTTCACCATGCCTTACAAAGCATTGCATGATTTGGCTCCACCTAAACAGCAGAAGAGCTATTAAAATATCACTGAAATCAATTGGAAATTTTAGTCCACTTATCTCATTTCCATTTATTACATTTCTTGCAGAGTGTAAACTGGGCTCATGATCTTAATCAAGGACACAAGAACAGAGAAACAAACACATCTCTCTTCTTGCTAGGGCAGGTCCATCTCTGTTGAGTAGTTAGCTACAAGTAAGTGACATTTTACCAAGCAGTGCAAGTTATGTCAGTCAGCCCTGAGAACAAAAAGACATCTGAAGCCATTTCACAAACTATGTAACTTTCTCAATTTTTATAAAATACAGGATATTTTTTGTTGAAAGAAACAAAAACTCTCAAAATACCTTTATTGAAAACATACTAGGAAAACTTATGGAACCCACATGTAAGAAGCAACGCCATGTCCAGTGGACAAGGGAAGGTCATCTGGTATATAAGTTTATCTTCTCTCAGTCTCTTTCCCTGTAATGTCTCGCTGGTGCTTCTCTCAATCAGCAATCATTCTGATTGACATATTTATTTCTAAATTATTAATAAAGCTATTCCTAATATTTTAGCCATAATCTTAATCCTTATGTTAGTCTAATATTTGTCAAATAGTTAATGATCTGTCTCATTTGAGGATATCAAGCAAAGCCCTTGATAAACAACCATCTATTTGGTTGGGTAATTCTTTCATTAAACAAGTACTTAGTGAATACCAACATGCATCAGGCACTTTCATAAGTCCTAAAGATACTAACACGAATGAGTCAAAGTCCTGTACTTTGAGGATTCTGAGTAGAATAGAGTGACAAAAAATGGTCATGTTGGGGCTTCCCTGGTGGCGCAGTGGTTGAGAGTCCGCCTGCCGATGCAGGGGACGTGGGTTTGTGCCCCGGTCCGGGAAGATCCCACATGCCGCGGAGCAGCTGGGCCCGTGAGCCATGGCCACTGAGCCTGAGCGTCCGGAGCCTGTGCTCCACAACGGGAGAGGCCACAACAGTGAGAGGCCTGTATACCACACAAAAAAAAAACCAACCAAACAAAAAATGGTCATGTTAATAAATTAATTAACAATTTGATAAATCTCTATTTTGTTTTTATACTTATTAAATTTAATAAATAAATTAATAAGCACATCAATATATAAGTAATTTACTTTCAACAAGTGTTAGAAAATGAAGTGTGTAGGATGAAGCAGGTTGGCTTCTTTTGCTAGGGTGGTTTACGAAGGCCTTGCCAAGGAAGTAAATTTTGATCTATGACCTAAATAATGAGAGAGAACTACACAGGAACTGGGAGGGGGAGGGGAAAAATTAATTAGATTTTCTGAAAAAACCTCCCGATGAAAAACACCTAGAAGTGCTGGATAAAATATCAGCAAATATCTTAATTGCATAATTGAGTTTTAAAAATGAAAAGGAACTCCTCAGATGCTGAAAAAAAGAGGGATACATAACAGCTGAATCTATCCCTTGAGGATATTATCTGATAAAAGGAACCTAGAGCCCTGGGTTTTGTTGGCTCTGTGATATCAGAGAAGAAGCTCCATACAGGTTGTATAGTTCTCAATATAAGCTGAAAACATTGAAAGACCACACCTCAGTGAAAGGTGAAAAAAATAATCCTGCTGGAAGAAGGAGTTAAAAAGGTAGCTTGTCTCTTTTGGTAATTATTTGGATGGAGGAAAATATCTGTGGTCATATATAAAACACTGCTCCCAACAATGAAGGGATAAACTATTGCTCTCATGCAGCCATGAGACATTCATGAATATTGACTACACACTTAGACACATCGCAGTCAAACTGTTGAAAGCCAAAGATTAAGGGGAAAAAATATTTTTTAAAGCCAAAGGGAAATGTGCTGGGGTGTGGAATATTAGGATTCTATATCTACTGAAGCTTTCATTCAAAAATAAAAGTAAAGACATTTTCAGATAAACAAAAGCTGAGAGAATTTGTTGCCAGCCAAACTGCACTACAAAGAATGCTAAAGCAAATTCTGACACTAAAGGAAAATGTCATCAAGAACAGGAAACTTACTAAAAACAAATAAAAATGGTGAAAAGAGAAAAAAAAAAGGAAAGAAACCCTCTGTTTTCTTCTCAGCAACGTGTTCTATTCCCTGCCTGCTTCCCTTCCCCCAAAATGAGCCCCTGAGAATGGTTTATCTCCCCCAGTACTCCTCACCTCCCACCCTCACTGACACCCATCTTAAAACACAGGATATGCTATCAGTTTAGCATGTTGTGATCCAGTTAGTGGTAATACAGTGTTGCTTCTACTCCAAGGATACTTGTTTGGCATTTATATTGCAAACTCTCAGTCACTCTAACACTGTCTTTTTAAGTTTAACTTATGCATAGGCATTGCTCTCCATTAGAGATCTCTGTTGTGCTTAATCTGTTGTTCAGTCAGAGCCCCGTTGTGATTATTTTCTTTATCTGTAAAGGTAAGTGAGTAATATTCCTCCTGATCCTAACAGGGGGTTGAAATTTGGGGTGACTCAGGACTGCACATACTAGTCACTTCCTCTCTGTTGTGTATAGGTGTCATTTAACTGTTCACTAGCTTTCAGCCATTTTGACTTTTCACTTTTATAACCTTTTTCTGAATAAAAGCTTGTGAAATTTTCTTTTTAAATTTAGAAATACAATAATTTTACCAGAAATAGTTCTAGCTGTGTGTCCCTTTTCATTATCCTATCTGGGATTAACAGAGCTTCATCAATATGCTAAATAAAGTCTACATCTTAAAGAAATTGTTTTTTCTATTATTTGGAACTTTAGAAACTCATAATAAATTCAAAAATTTCCCAAGATTATGTTCTACTTTAAATATTCCTCCATTCATTTTATGTAAAAGAGTGAATAGACTCAGTAAATATGTTAACAAATATAAAAATTCAAAAGAGACTAGGCCTTATTACTTACTGATTTCATAAAGAGCACATCAAATAAAATTTCCCTAATACAGACATGTTACAAAATATTATAAGCTACATGATGAGTCTAAAATTAATAATTTGACCCCCATAGCAATGGTAATAAGGAATAATGAATATGCTAAATCCTATGTGAAAGCTTTCATGAGCCATAAAAAAACTTTGCTTGAATTATAAATAATTGTGTTCTATAAGGAAAGTAAATGATAAAGAAAAAAAGGCCCAGTATAATTCAGTTGGAAAGAAAAATTGATTAACATAATAATATTATGCAGAAAGAGTGTTTGTGTATAACAACTAGATATATGCTTTATTGGAAATTGACCTCATTAAGAACCACATGACTTAAATAAGAGAAGTTCACTAGACTCTATGGTTTCATTCCTCAGTTATCCCCTGCCTTCCACCTCCATCTCCAGGCCCTACTTTAAAAGTTCCTGGCATTTGTCACTGTCGAAGTTTCCCTCAAATGCTGCCAAGGACAGAAGGGGAGAATTTTGTCTACCCCAATCACTGGCAGAATCTACTAATAAGCAAAATCTACTTTGATTTCCCCAAGCAATTCATTTCTGAATTAGTTACCCTTTCCTACAGGTATCTAGGCCTCTTATGCTCTCTCTTTCAAAGAAAAAAAATATCTGCTCCCAGGAAATAATATGATATCATGGACTTACAGCCAACTCTGATTTTTACATCAAGGACATTTCAGATATCAGCAAGTAAAAAAGAAAGTACATATTTTAAGCACTGAGAAAAATTTTACCTGCGTAACACACAGAAATAACACAAAAGCAGGCCACTTGTGATTGCATGAATCTGTGTTCCATTCCTCTGCACATAAGATGAATAGGCTTATTATTAGATAGAAATTCTGCATTCATTCATTTACTCCTCAACATTTTTTGAATGATTAGTATGAGTTAGGCTCTGTGCTAAGCACTTAGGCTATAACTGAACTGATATTCATGATATACATAATTCATCCATGGAATAGACACATTTCATTTATTTGGATATTTTTGCCCTGCCTCATCCCCAAAAGAACTAAAAGCTCTTAGAATGGATATAAGCCTCAGGAATGAAGAAAAAAAAAAAAAGAAAAAAGCAGACACAAAGGACAAAAACCCAAGGAGAGGGTTGTTAGGTTACTAGGGCACGAAGTACAGTGGCATGGGGGTGGCAGCAAGACCCTCAGATCATCCAAAAGGGAAGGTGGTCCATGCCAGAGCAGAAGGTAAAGGCTAATCAAGTGGTGTGAGAGAGAAGCTAAGGAAGTAGTGCTGGTTCTGAAACTGTGGTTGGTGATGGGGAGTCACAGGGCTGTTGACCTCACATAGCAGAGCCTAAGGTGTAGAGCTAGGAGTATAAAATTGCACAGATTCAACTGGACAGTGGACCTGCCTGATGCAGAGAAACAGAACTGACACTGAACCTGCTTAGAGTAATTCTCCAATACGCTGATGCTGGAGGAGATGACCAACACCTTCTGGATAGATAGAATTTGTTAGCTCTGTAGTAGTTCATGGGAAATGCAAGTCCTCATATTTAATTCCAGGAATTAAATATGGAATTAATTTAATTCCATATTTAATTCACTGCAGAAAGTGCTACTGTAGGTACACTGTCATAACACTTATAATCTAAAGACCAGAGCATATTCTAAGGTAGTCATTAGAGTGAGAAACTGTGGTTTCAATGATATTATAAGGAATAGCCACTCACAGCAGTTAAAGGGCTTTATATCCTAGTCCAATTGTACTGCAATTAATTCTTAGTCATTTGGAAACTTCTTGAACCAGGCGTCACGTTAGATGCTGACTGGGGATTCGTATATGAACAAGATGAAATTTTCATCCCTGTTATCTTCTTTTGAAGCAGTATGGCATTAAGAACATGGACTTGAGATGAGTCAAATTCCAAATCTGAGTTTTATCCATTCTGGGTAGCCATGGGCAAGTTACTTAAGTAATTAATTATTAGTTTCCTCATATGTCAAATGAAGATAACAATATCCATATCACAGGGCTATTAACAAAGGTCAAACATGGCAAAGGATGTAGTGCCCTAATACTAGGCAAGTGCTCAATAATCATTAGCTGCTACTATTAGCCTTTAATATTTTGTGGACAGAAACACAATTGTTAAGAACCCTCTTGCGTGGGATACTTGTTTCACATTAATTTATACCTGATGGCAATCTGGATTTCCTCCTGATATATTCTAAAAAATATTACTACTAGAGCATTCATGAGCTATACTTATATTCAGGAACTTGTCATACCTAATTCATGAAGTTGGCATCTTAGTTGGAGATGGTACATGTAAAGATCAATGAAACATGAACATGTAAAGGATAGGATTATCACCATGCTAGATGCCTTCCAAAAATTCAGAGGTAAGGCTCAAAACCCAGAAGTGTGAAGCTTCAGGGTATAAAGGTACTGAAGGGAGTCAGGAAGAAGTAGAAAGAAGTCCAGGTAGAAGATATATCAGGTGAGCTTCTCTGTCACTTGACAGACATTCAGACGTGAGGGACAAGGTGCTCTGTCTTTTGACAGAGGTTCAGCGTGAGGGACAAGGTGCACCACTAGGTTCAAATTAGACTGAAACATAAATGGCAGTGTGGTAATGAACCTGGGCTAGAAATACAGAGTCTGGTATCAGCCATGGTGAGCCAAACTGGTGATTTTCATGTACTGTCAGAGTGCCTCATCAGCCAGGACTGACAATTACAATGGCAGAAAAAAGATATAAAGTCTAAATTAGAACAAAATAGGGCCTGGCCATAGTTCTGGTCAGACTGAGGTAAATTGCTGTAGTTGTCAAAGGTGCAGCCTCTTTCTGAAGATCTGAGTCTTCAAGGAGGATCTCCCCAGAAGGAGAATATCGTGTCCAAGACAGAGTTATTTAAGAATTTTCCTGAGCTCAATCTAGAATACACTCATACTTAGAGGAAAAAAATAGTGTATTAGATCAGTTTAGCCTCAGCTAAAAACAGTGAGGACCTAAGGTGATACCTAGTTCTAGACTTAGGTTAATACAGAAAAAAATCAAATGCCTCTTCCCTATACATTGTTAAAAACCCAAAAGATTGGTCCAGAAAAGTTACCCTTTGAAGTCTGGGCTTAATTTGTGTAGCAATGCAAGCGAACAGAATTTAGTAATGAAAATCTAGGACAAATGCATAGCATAGCATAGCATGGAAATGAAAGATTTAAACAATATGTGCACAGTACAAATAAGCAAAAGCTTATGTATATAGCTGATTACTACTCAAAATAGAAACAGATTCATACAAGTTCACATCATTCTAATAATGTAGCAAAGCAATTAGAATAGGAAAGGATCCCAGTGAAGTCGATCCTACTGTATCAAGAGAAACCATTCTCAGATAAATCACTCAACAAATGCGATTTGGGTCTTTGGGGGAGTACTGGAGAGACGAAAAACAGAATAAACAACTGACATGGGAAGAGGGTCAGGTAAATTTGGACCATGTAGGTCTTTCTAAATTTTACGAACTTTGTAAAAGCTCCATTAGTCAACCAAAAGAACTAAAGAGATTAACAATGCTTTAGAACCCTGCCTGTGGGTCAATGTATGCCCGTCAAAACAAGAAATGCTTTAAAACTAAAGTTCAGATACAGTAAAAGCAAATTTTTTTACTGAAATTTCTACCATGTTCTAATCAATTTGCTTTGAATCAGATTTAAAACAATCCTTAATCTCTAAGTAGAAATGTTTCACACTGTTGGCTCAGTTTGCTTGAACAAGTTTAATTCATTACAATTTATCAACAGTGTGTGGGTCTGGAAAAAGGGGAAAGAACCTGGACACTTTTTATGCTACTGCTGTTGATGGGGTCACAAAGAGGGTTTGCTTTCCATCCTTTCTTTCATTTGATAATAACCAGAACAGATGTGCAAATAGCTTGAGAGCCCAGGATAATGGAGATCTACCCTGTGAAAGGCAAAATGCAGGGGACAATTAAGGAAATGAGTTTATTCAGGCTATTGCAATAGGGAGAATGTTCATTAATGAGAAACATCAAAAAAAAAAAAAAGCAAAGTGGGGGAGGGCCTGCAGAGGCAGGTAAACAAGAGAGTCATCAGCAAGTTCTAAGATTCATGAAGGTTACAGCTAAGTCCTATCTGAGTCATGAGGAAGGAAGGAGATGAGTCTTATCTTCTGTGAGGGCAGAATAGTTCTTTGAAGTTAGCCACTTCTCAGAACACAAAAGGGCGGGAGCACAGGGCTCAGATAAAGTTCAACATTGTCACACCTTTTTATGCTTTTTTTAAAAAAAATCAATTGTTAGTTTAAGAAGAAGAGCTATTTTATTTTCCATACTGCCAAGCTATTCTTATTTACAAACTGAAGTAAATTGAAATATTAATACAAATAGTAAATTTAGAAACACTATGATGGAAATGCTTTTAAATTTATAGTTAAAAATAATTCAAATAACAAGAAGCAAGCTCTTTCAGAACACATATTTGAATTCTGCAATATTTGTTTTTTGCAGATGTCTAAAACCAAAGTACTGGAATAACAAAACAAACATCTTTTTTGTGTGAGCTAAGACTTCATAATCCTCGGATCTGTTTATTGTACAATGAGTGGTACTATCACTATTTTTTATCATAGAAATTTTCAATTTCAAATATACTCAAAACCAATACAATAGCATAATGAACACTCATGTACCACAACCCAACTTCACTGAGTGTCACTATTTTACCATTATTTTTTCATCTCTCCCCCTGCAGGTTTTTTATTCAAGTATTTTAAAGCAAAACCCAAATATCATATTACTTAACCAAAAATACTTTGGTATGGATATTTAACTGACTCTTTTTAAACAAAGCCACAATATCAGTATCAAAACCTTTAAAAAATCAACAATAATTTCTTAATATTTTATAGTGTTCAGTCTGTGCAATTTTCCTCTATTACCTCAAATAGAGGTTTAATGACTTATTCAAATCAGAATCCATACAAGGTCCATACATTTATTTGGTTACAATTGTCTCTTTAAGTATCTTTTAATCTCTAACATCTAACTTTCCCCTTTTCATGTCATATTATTTGCTGAATCATCTGAATCTTCTTTTGTCACAGAATTTCCACATTCTAAATTTGACTAATAGTATCCTTAGGGTTTCTTTCATGATTTAGAAGTTTGATTAAACTCAGATTCAAGTCTTTTGGCAGGAATACTTATCAACTTTTTGCTCAAACTAAATCCTATTAGGGTTGTCAATATAATAAATTCATTTTTTTATTGGATCAAAGTTCCTGAAGCACAGGTGGACCTCTTAGCTCTACCTATTTGGTCTCTCAATTTCTCAGCATCCAAAATGATCCCTAAGAAACAACACTGAAATACTAGGTCTCTGTCCATAGAGAAACGTATGAAAAGCCATAGGACTGGATGATCTCTAAAGTACATTCGTTAATTAGACATAAAAAGGACTAAACTGAGAGAAATGCTCAAAGCCCAACTTCACAGAAATGGTGTCCACACTCCCTCCTAGAGAGCTGTCTTGGGGTAAAAGCAGATCTTCTTCCTCCAAGATCAACCCTCTTCCCCATTTCAATTATTGATGGGTAAATCATTAAATATTCACTATATGCCATGGACAAATTTACTCTTTTTGAATGCAGGATCTCTTAGGTTTAGTCTTTCACTTTGGATCCAAAAATCACTTCCAACTTCTAGAGATTATCAAGTTCTGAAAGAATAAATGTACATCTTAATGAAGGTAAAGAAATACTTCTGGTGGCAGTGACAGCATATCAGAGGGTCTTCAGGCTGGTCCATCTCCTTGAGGCAAGGAGAAGGTCACAACAGAAGGCAACAATAAGAAGGAGGGAGGAAGGCAAACACAAATTATAAGTCCTTCATAGTTTTGCCAAGGATTGGTCCTGTCTGGGTATTGACTTAGTTTGTCCAGAAACTCACAGAAGACCTCTCTGTTTCTCTAGCAGAGATATTTTATGATCTGTGAGGCAAGAACATCAAATAAGCACACTGTTCTTTTTCTGGAACTCACAAATTATATCTGAGAAAAAATGGGAACATATATCCCTTTTAATTCAACATCTATTCTCATCTTTTCCCTCAGCATCAGCATGTCATTTTCTGAATAAAATTTATTCCTTTTCTGTGTATCAATTTAGATGATACTGGCATGACTTTACATACTAGCAAGGTCATTACTAGTTCCTGGTCATTTTTGTTTATTTTTTGTATTTTATCCATTTCCCACAGAAAGACTATGACATCTAAATCATTCATTAGTTTTGATAGCAAACTAAATCTTTGCTTTCTATGTAATTTTTCTGAGTTGTTTAGATTCTGACTGACTTTATTCTTTAAGATGAATAGAGCATGGTAGGGGAAGCTTCTTGCTAATAGCTAATAGCTAATAAAGCTAAATTTTATATGTGAAAAATGATCTCAGGAGCAGGGCAGATATAACGGTTAAAATCATTATTATTTGTTTTGGGTTTTAAACAGGGAACATTGTTGGTTAACTTACCAGGAAACAGAACAAATAGCTGGTCAACATCACCCTGATTTTGGACATTTAATGGTTTGTACATCTTGTTTGTTGAACTGAACTGGTTCACTTAACCCTAATGGCTGCTTTCAAGGTTAAATTCATTTTAAGCCTTCAGCTATTAAAATGCAGGAAGTAAATGTTCACAGAATGGTGGGCCTGTAATATGAACATGCTAAGAAACCAGGTGCCCATTTGACTTAGTACACAAGGGAATCATAATGCTGAACCCAGTCTGAATGTTACCTGATTTACTGATTGGACAACAAGCATGGGGAGTTTTTGTCACTATTAGACCAAAACTACATAAGCAATAGGTTGCAATATGGATAGACTCCAATAATCTTACTCTATTGGACTAGGTTGTTTAACAATCAATTCAATGATAATCAGCATTCTAATTATGACGCTAAAATACCCACTCTTTCAGAATTCTTTCTACACATTGGAAGAGTGGAAATGTCAGCATTCAAACATAAGAAATAAATTTATGTGTGCCGGAGAGGGCATTTTAACATAATACTTGAAATAAAACTGAGGTATTCTTATCTTAAAGTAGAGGGCAAATGTATAAGTAAGTTTTATAAAGGGAGTTGAAGTCTTGATATATACCCTAATACTGAAACATTTTGTGTGTTATTTTGTAATTCACATTATTAATAATAGTGTTATTGAGATATAATTCAATTGGTAATTGGCAAACATTGTTTGCAGGAACCAGGAGTTCAGGTGATCCCCCTTTGCTTGCTCCTGAGAAGGAGTTGCACACAGCTTTTCAGATTGCCAGGAGACTGTGAGTTTAATTTTGAGCCTGGCTTCTTGGGAACTGTCCCTGCATCCAAGCAGCTTATTGTTAAGTCAGGGTTTGGTCAGAGGTTGTGTTTAAGCTCCTTCTGCCAGAAAAGTTTCCCCCTTTGTCAATAAATAGGTCGGTGTGCAGCTCTGGGAATGCTTGCATGTTTGCCCCTCACTGTGCTCGGCTTCTCCTGAGTGGGTGAAGCCTAGGGCATGCACACGGCCTCCCAAACCCCAAGGTTGGCAGTTGTTATGGGCTGAGCATTTGGAGAGCTATGTCACTCCAAATTCATATGTGGAAGCCTTCGCCAGTACCTCAGAATGCAACTGTATTTGGAGATAAGGCCTTTAAAAAGATATTTAAAGTTAAATGAGGTTGTTAGTGTGGGTCCTAATCTAATATGACTGATATGCTTATAGGAAGAAGAAATTTACACAAACAGAGGGACAACCATGTGAGGACACAGCAAGAAAGAGGCCCTCTACAAGCCACAGAGAGAAACCTCAGAAGAAAGCAAACCTACCAACAACTGGATCTAGGACTTCTAGTCCCCAGAACTGTAAGAAAACAAATTTCTGTTGTTTAAGCTCCCCAGTCTGTGGTATTTTGCTATGGCCACTCTAGCAAACTAATAGAGCAGTGATCCCAAAAGGCTGTCTCTTTCTCAGGTTCTGTTAAGCTTCTGGCTTGCTGTGCCGTTTTCCCCACATCACGGAGCTATCACCCTCCTTTTAATTGTTATTCACCAACATCTCCATTGTTTTTTTTTTAAATTAGTTTCTGCTTTATAACAACGTGAATCAGTCACATATATACATCTGTTCCCATCTCCATTGTTTTTGACAACTCTTTTAGTCATGGAGTTCTCCAAGCTTTGTTCCAAATGAAGTCATTCCTTTCAGGCAGTTTTGGAGCTCTTCATCCATACATATGGAGTTCTGCCTTTCCCCCAGGCAGAACTCCAGTGCCACTGCACCAGAGCTAGGGGAGGGGACCTGCTTTTCCCAGAGAGAGAGCCCTGCTCAGCAAGAAGATATTAGCAGGTGGCATCCCCTGGTCTTCTTGGCTTGCCCTCTGGCATGGGGCCTCTACCTTTGAGTGAATTCGGGTAATTGAGGTCCCAGTTTTCTCAGCCTGCCATGCCTGGAGTAGAGCTTCCAACCCTACAACTGGGAGCTGGGTTAGGGCGGAGACCAGATCCTCTCAGTCAAGCCTGCCTGCGACAGGGCTGCAACACAGGGCTGGGGGGATGATAAACACCGGTAGCCTCCCCCTCCCCAGTTGAAACCAGAGCCCCAGATGCAAGCTGGGGGCAGGGAACCCCTGTTTTTTAGCTATACCTGGAGTACAGTGTCCAGGGTAAAAAAGCTATTATAACATGGAGCTTGGGGAGGAGGTGGGATAAGGGAGTAGGTCATGGCTCAAATTCCATAGAACCTTGTTCTTACCAAAAATTAATAGATTTTCTTGAATGGATGTTTCTCCATTTGCTGTATGTCTCTAGGACAATTTTCAGAGACCTTAAATAATTTTATCTTATCATTTTCACCAGTTAAATTGTTTTGCTGATTAGACTTTCTGCCAAGCTCCTTACTCCACCATTCTGGAAGCTCTAACCCCTAGCAATTCACTCTTGGGCCTTAATTCCAAGGGTGAACGTTTTGATGCTGATGCTCCCTATAAGTCCTGAGGCCCAATTTATATGTCCTCGTGAAATGTAAAAGTGACTGATTTGAGATACATCATGATTATATAGCCACGTGGAAGGTATTTGCCACACTCTGGTAAAAAATAATGGCTAACACTTATAGGGTCTTTAATATGTGCCAGGTATTATTCTAAGTGCCTTGAATGTATTCATTATATTTAATTATCACAACAACCCAGGAGGTAGGCATTATTTTTATCATTTTTATATATTGGAAAACTGAGGTACAGAGAAGTTACCCAATGTTACATAACTAGTAATGGGCACAGCTGGGATTTGAACCCTACTGCTTCAAGTTCAGCCTATCCTAAACTGCCTCTGTCTTTTAAGATTGCAAGCTATAATATCTCCAAAGTAAATACAATTTATGTTTCTTTAAGAAGGAATGATTTGTTGAAAACTTGGGAATTCTAAGTTGGATAGATTTTACTATACTTTGTACCTTTTCTAGAAAAACTGATATCAAATTAGTTTCAGATAAAAATAGTAGTGTAATGCAAAAGAGGTTTTGCTTTGTACAAGAGTATCTATGAGAGTTATAGGCAATCATCAATTCTAGTGAAATTCAAAGAAAACTGGCTGTGGCTTGTTAGTTCAGAAAGTTCATTTAGAAAGGTCCTAACTATATGGGTCAATGCTTTGTGGTCAGTAGTCTTCTTACATAGCCGTTGTCCTGTCAGTCATCTTTGATTGAATTTGATTACAGTGAAGGTGGAATGCTCTCAAAGCAAACAGAAGTTGCCACTTTCCACTCTTAAGTTGTCATCCAGTTTTTCTTTGAAGGATTCTTTTTAAAACCCTCATCCATAACTTACCCTTTTTACTTCATAGAGAAAATGGAACACATTAGAAAGGAACTCAGTCAACCTTCTGACATCAGACCTTCAAAGTCGCCAGAATAAGCATCTATTCTTTCTGCCTTCCATCCTTCCTTGCCTTCCCTCTTCCTTTTTGTGCTCCATCTCCCCACCTGATTGTGTATTTCAGCCAATTCCCAGGGATAGCCCTCAATTAATTACCCTCCCAATTATCTACAAACACTCCCTCTATTCTTATTCTTTCTCATCAGTATTTATACAGGCTCAGATCAGTGATTCTTAACTTTGGTGTACACCAAAATCACCAAAATATTCAGGCCATAACCATGAACAATTTAATGACAATCTCTGAGATTTTTTTAAAACAGCTTCCTAAGTGATTTTAATGTACATCTAAAGTTGAGAACAATTGCATAAGAATTACCATCTTAACACATACACATGCACACACACCTACTATCAACAAAAATGACAACAATTACAATAACAAACAAAAATGATAAACCAGAAATGTTTTTAGCCAGATCTCCCTTGAGATACTGAGCCATTCTCTTTCCCTTCACAAATGAGGTAGCTGCTATTGGATCCCCTTTACTGGGCTAGCACACTCTTCCCGTAGCTTGTGTGAGTTTTGTCTTATACTAATTCATAGCTATCTCCTTCAGAGGAGAATTTCCCCCAGACAAACAGGAGCCACACCATTTCTAACTTCTTGAGCATTTCTCATTCCACTGGAATCTTGATTCTACCCACCGACCCCATCACAACCATTTCTCTAAAACTGCTGGTTCCAAACTCACCAATCACTTCCTTGTTTTAATTTCCCTTATTTATCTCTTCTTACTGGTGTGTAGCATTTGACTCTGCCATCCTCTCCTCTCTTCTTTCCTTTTATTTCCTGAAATTACACTCTTCTGGTTTTCCTCCTCCTCCTTGTAGCTATCTTTCATGTTTCTTGCCCAGGATTAACTCTTGGTGTTCCTCAGAGTTTTATGCTAGGTGCTCTTCTCTCAGTCTACACATTCCCCCTGGGCAAGGTCATCCATATCCAGGCTTCAGTTACCAACTAAATGCTAATGACTCCCAAATTTATACCTCTAATGCAGACTTCTTTTGTAAATTCAAGACTCATCTACTTAACTTCATCCTCAACATCACTATATGGATGTCCCAGAGTTAACTCAAATGCAACATGTTCACAAGTGGTGTAATGTCCTGCCCCGAAGCCTAATTCTCTTCTTGTGTTGTTTCTAACTCTTCCTTCTTATGCCTCATCCAAATCAACAGTTGTTGATCCAATCTCTTTAATGACTCTCCATCCCATCCACTTCTATCTTTACTTCTACTACCTTAGTTCAGGCTACCAATATCTCTAATAGGAATGACATATAATTTTTCAGCAGGTTTTTCTGGTCTCTGATCTTGAAGTCTTCTTCTACCCCCAATTTATTTTCTCCACTGTAGCCAGAGGAATCTTTCTAAAGTGCAAACCTAATATATCATGATTAAAAAAAAAAAACCTCCTATGGCTCCCCAGTGCTCTCAGAATAAAATCCACACAAAGTATTTAAGACCCTTTATGATATTGCCTCAGATGACCCATACAAAATCATTGTTTATTATACAATTTCCAAAATCCATCTCACCTCTCTCCCCATCACAGTCCATTCATACTAAACTTATTATAATTCCCTAAACATGAAATATTTATTTTCACTGCTATAATTTTTAATCACCAAAATCATATTTTTTGGGGGGGTGCTCACCAAACTTTCATAAATGCGCTAATTCCTATTCATATTTTAGGTTATAAGTTAGCTGTCACTTTCTTTAGGAAGCTTACCCTGACATATTCCTCAACCCCATCCCTACCTATAACTAGTTTAGAGATTCTCATTGCCTTGGATTTTCTCTATTGAAGTCCTTATTTTGCTGTTTTGTAATTTCCAGGTTACTTGTCTGCCTTCCCCAACACATTCGTAGAGAATGTGACCTGTTCACATACTGTATTGCCTTGTAGAACAATGACTTATACAAAGTTTTTGCTCAATTCATATTTGAAGATGAATGAATGATTCTACCATCCTAACACATAGTAAATGCTCAATAGATAGTTACTGCACTTCAAATAAAGTATAACCAGTATGCACATTTCTAGATGTATTGTTTATACCATGAGTCAATAGGTAAGATTTAAAATCGAGAATTTAAAAAAACCCAGAAGTGTATGTCCTCTACCCTCTTCCCACTGTTGAGATTTATAATGGAAACCTCAATGCTGTTCTTTTCCCTGAACCCAAGATATTAGTATGGTGACCTTTGTTGTCATCCCATGGCACCAGTAAATACTTTATTTTTTAGCAAAACAAAACAAAATAAAAGGCAATAGACTCCTAAACTCAATCTGACCTAAGATAAATTTTTAAAATCTGAATTAAGTCACAAACCCAAATTATTTTTATCCTTAAGATATTAAATGATTTATTTAGTTGCTTTCCACTGTGTTTAACTGGTTATTCAAACACTACAATGTCATAGTCTTTCATGAACGACCTCCTGGGGATTTTTACCATTTGTTAGAGGTGTACTCCACTTCAAGCCAAACCAAGATTTACACAAACTCAGAATAACTGAACTAGAGATTGTCTATTTGTTTTAGAAAGAACTGATCAGCATTTATATTTGAACAGTATTCTTCCTTTCTTATTCTGAATATTACTAAATTAATATTAAGTTTGATTTACATGCAACTTTTCAGGTATACATACATAACATAAAACAAGACACAACTAAAAAGGCTTTCAAAATTTTTCTTAGCAAACATCAAATAGGCTGTACATTTTCAAATTCCCGTGGACCCTGACCCCTAAGTTATAGCAATAAAGCTGGTAATGAGACTTCTCTTAAATATCTACTTGGTAAACAAGATCTGATTCTGACTGGTTAGAGTTCTCTCAATATCTCAAGCAAGGGGAATTTTGTGACTAATTTGAGATGGAATTACTTATCGTGGCTAGGTATCCTGCTTTCATGATCTAATATTGACAAGGAAATTCAATGACTAAAGTGTTAAAAATAAAATGGGGGAAAAGTTTGAAGGAGGAGAGTTTGTTTAATAGTGCTTTTCAAAAAAATGCCTTTAAAAATGCCCAGCTTGAAAAATAGCTTCTTTATGAAGCTCTGAAGCTTTTCAGCTCTGCTTACAGATTGATTTATATCCTTTAACTCATTGCCAAGGTCTTGTATACACTCTGGGGCTGTGTGGTTTGCAATGTGAAAATGCATGCTAGATCAAAGAAGAGCAATGGAATACTAAAGAAATGGTGGTTTACCAAAAGTTAGGAAATATAGGAAGACTAGTACTACCATTTTCAAAGTTCTTTAGATTCAGGAGTTCACATCCTATCTTTTAATCAGAAAATAATTAGCTAGAATCTTCAGTAAACAAAGTTCCTTCCTATATTTGACTTAAAGAGAAAAAGATTAATCAGAAGAAATTGAGTCAATAACCAAGATTTAGTTAAAATGATGTTGTACTTTTTGTCCTGAAGCAATATTATTTATCCCAGTATCATGTAGCTCTAACCCTACATGATTATACAATGAGAATAACCCTGAAGCTCTGTAAACATTCAGCTCAACAAAGGAAAACTATTTTTTTTCTGAGACTGTAAAGTGAAACAATATATTTTAGAAGAATTTATAACAAATGTTATAGACTTTTACTGAGACTGTAAAGTGAAGCAATATATTTTAGAATTTATAACAAACGTTAAGCACCAAGTCTTATCACACTTACCTTTAAAAGGCATAGATCCTATTTATAACATACATCAGCAAACCTATTTATAGTTTCTATCTTCAAAATAAATCATGAGTCTAACCGCTCCTCACCATCTCCATAACCTTCACCCAAGACCAGGGCTGAGATAGCCAGCATGCACATGTACAACTGTACTGGTCGCTAAAATATTGAACCACTTCTGACCAGCTGGTACATTAGCCATTACACTGAGCCTGCCAGGTGCCCCTGCCAGCCACTCTGAGCCCTCTTCTGCAACGTCCTATGACTGCCCTTGATATAGCAACTAAACAGTTAACATCTGGCACAGCAGGGCTCCTACCAGATCCTTGAGAGTCAATACCTGTAACATATGGAACCTAGATCTTCCCTAGACCAATGCAACATTACCTCTTGCAGCAGTGTCCTTGCCACCACTCTTTTTTTAAAAATTTTTACTAGAGTATAGTTTATTTATAATATTGTGTTAGTTTCAGGTGTACAGCAAAGTGAATCAGTTATACATATACATATATCCACTCTTTTTTAGATTATTTTCCCATATAGGTCATTACAGAGTATTGAGTAGAGTTCCCTGTGCTATACAGTAGGTCCTTGTTAGTTATCTATTTTATACATAGTAGTGTGTATGTCAATCCCAATCTCCCAATTTATCCCTCCCCCCACTTACCCCCTGGTAACCATAAGTTTGTTTTCTACATCCTTAACTCTATTTCTGTTTTGTAGCTAAGTTCATTTGTACCCTTTTCTTTAGATTCCACATATAAGCAATATCATATGATATTTGTCTTTCTCTAACTTACTTCACTCAGTATAACAATCTCTAGGTACATCCATGTTGCTGCAAATGACATTATTTCATTCCTTTTTATGGCTGAGTAATATTCCACTGTATATATGTACAACATCTTCTTTACCCATTCCTCTGTTGATGGACATTTAGATTGCTTCCATGTCCTGGCTATTGTAAATAGTGCTGTAATGAACATGGGGGTGCATGTATCCCTTTGAACCATGGTTTTCTCCAGATATATGCCCAGGAGTGGGATTGCAGGATCATATGGTAGCTCTATTTTTAGTTTTTGAAGGAACCTCAATACTGTTCACCATAGTGGCTGTATCAATTTACATTCCCACCAACAGTGTAGGAGGGCTCCCTTTTCTCCACACGTTTTCCAGCATTTATTATTTATAGATTGTTTGATGATGGAGATTCTGACTGGTGTGAGGTGATACCTCATTGTAGTTTTGATTTGCATTTCGCTAATAATTAGTGATGTTGAGCATCTTTTCATGTGCTTTTTAGCCATCTGTATGTCTTCTTTGGAGAAATGTCTATTTAAATCTTCCACCCATTTTTTGACTGGGTTGTTTGTTTTTTTGATATTGAGCTTCATGAGCTGTTTGTATATTTTGGAGATTAATCACTTGTTGGTTGCTTCTTTGCAAATATTTTCTCCCATTCTAAGGGTTGTCTTTTCATTTGCCACCATTCTTACCCCCTGCTGTCTGTTATACAGGAAAACAAGGTGATTTTTATTATTATTACTAACATGAATCAGATCATATTGCTTGCCTCTTCAAATTCTTCAGCAGTTTCCCATTACACTTAGAAGAAAATCCAAACTCTGACCTCGGTTCACTTGGCCCTGGGTAATCTGGATCCAGCCTCCCTCTTTATTTTTTTTTTATTTATTTTTTATTTTTTTATTTTTTGCTTTATAACAAATTTAATCAGTTATACATATACATATGTTCCCATATCCCCTCCCTTTTGTGTCTCCCTCCCACCCTCCATATCCCACCCCGCCAGGCGGTCACAAAGCACCGAGCTGATCTCCCTGTGCTATGCGGCTGCTTCCCACTAGCTATCTACCTTACGTTTGGTAGTGTATATATGTCCATGCCGCTCTTTCACTTTGTCACAGCTTACCCTTCCCCCTCCCCATATCCTCCAGTCCATTCTCTAGTAGGTCTGTGTCTTTATTCCTGTCTTACCCCTAGGTTCTTCATGACATTTTTTTTCTTAAATTTCATATATATGTGTCAGTATACAGTATTTGTCTTTCTCTTTCTGACTTACTTCACTCTGTATGACAGACTCTAGGTCCATCCACCTCATTACAAATAGCTCAATTTCATTTCTTTTTATGGCTGAGTAATATTCCATTGTATATATGTGCCACATCTTCTTTACCCATTCATCCGATGATGGACACTTAGGTTGTTTCCATCTCTGGGCTATTGTAAATAGGGCTGCTATGAACATTTTGGTACATGTCTCTTTTTGAATTATGGTTTTCTCGGGGTATATGCCCAGTAGTGGGATTGCTGGGTCATATGGTAGCTCTATTTGTAGTTTTTTAAGGAACCTCCATACCGTTCTCCATAGCGGCTGTACCAATTCACATCCCCACCAGCAGTGCAAGAGTGTTCCCTTTTTTCCACACCCTCTCCAGCATTTATTGTTTCTAGATTTTTTGATGATGGCCATTCTGACTGGTGTGAGATGATATCTCATTGTAGTTTTGATTTGCATTTCTCTAATGAATAAAGATGTTGAGCATCCTCTCATGTGTTTGTTAGCAGTCTGTATATCTTCTGTGGAGAAATGTCTATTTAGGTCTTCTGCCCCTTTTTGGATTGGGTTGTTTGTTTTTTTGTTATTGAGCTGCATGAGCTGCTTATAAATTTTGGAGATTAATCCTTTGTCAGTTGCTTCATTTGCAAATATTTTCTCCCATTCTGAGGGTTGCCTTTTGGTCTTGTTTATGGTTTCCTTTGCTGTGCAAAATCTTTGAAGTTTCATTAGGTCCCATGTGTTTATTTTTGTCTTTATTTCCATTTCTCTAGGAGGTGGGTCCAAAAGGATCTTGCTGTGATTTATGTCATAGAGTGTTCTGCCTATGTTTTCCTCTAAGAGTTTGATAGTGTCTGGCCTTACATTTAGGTCTTTAATCCATTTTGAGCTTATTTTTGTGTATGGTGTTAGGGAGTGATCTAATCTCATACTTTTACATGTCCCTATCCAGTTTTCCCAGCACCACTTATTGAAGAGACTGTCCTTTCTCCACTGTACATTCCTGCCTCCTTTATCAAAGATAAGGTGACCATATGTCCGTGGGTTTATCTCTGGGCTTTCTATCCTGTTCCATTGATCTATCTTTCTGTTTTTGTGCCAGTACCATACTGTCTTGATTACTGTAGCTTTGTAGTATAGTCTGAAGTCAGGGAGCCTGATTCCTCCAGCTCCATTCTTCGTTCTCAAGATTGCTTTGGCTATTCAGGGTCTTTAGTGTTTCCATACAAATTGTGAAATTTTTTGCTCTAGTTCTGTGAAAAATGCCAGTGGTAGTTTGATAGGGATTGCATTGAATCTGTAGATTGCTTTGGGTAGTATAGTCACTTTCACAATGTTGATTCTTCCATTCCAAGAACATGATATATCTCTCCATCTATTTGTATCATCTTTAATTTCTTTCATCAGTGTCTTATAATTTTCTGCATACAGGTCTTTTGTCTCCTTAGGTAGGTTTATTCCTAGATATTTCATTCTTTTTGTTGCAATGGTAAATGGGAGTGTTTTCTTGATTTCACTTTCAGATTTTTCATCATTAGTATATAGGAATGCCAGAGATTTCTGTGCATTAATTTTGTATCCGGCAACTTTACCAAATTCATTGATTAGCTCTAGTAGTTTTCTGGTAGCATCTTTAGGATTCTCTATGTATAGTATCATGTCATCTGCAAACAGTGACAGCTTTACTTCTTCTTTTCCGATTTGGATTCCTTTTATTTCCTTTTCTTCTCTGATTGCTGTCAGCCTCCCTCTTTAAACTCATCTTCTACCATGCTTCACTGTGTTCCAGCACCACAGGTATTCCTGCTGTTCTCATTCCAAAGCATTTATACTTGCTCTTCCCTTTAACTGGGAAGTCTAGATCTCCAGTTTTCAATTCTTCCAGGTCTTTTCTCATATGTCACCTTCTCAGAAAGGCTGATGTGATGGCAACTCTATATAAAACAGCAACTTCCACCTCTGCACCAGCTTGGACCCGTACCCAGTCACCAACTTTTCCATCACTCTATTTGCTTCACAACCCTCATTCTGTTTTTGTGTTAAGTTGTCATCTTACTTATTTTCTGTCTTTCCTATTGAAAGGTAAACTCCCTGAGAGAAGGACTATTCATAGCTTGCTCGTGATCCTAATCTGTTCCCAATGTCTCATGAAATATCTGTACTATAATTTCCTTCCCCTATGCCTGCTCTTTCTTTCCCTCTGATGTAAATACACTTCCTCCCAATGCTACCTGTCCAAAACCAGCTTATCTATTAATGACAAGCTCAAATACCATCTCCTTAGAACCTTTTTCGATCATCCCAAAGCATGTAATCTCTCCTTCTCAAAACATGGCTACCAATATTGCTCTATTTTCTCTCAAGGCTTTAACTGCTATATTTTTGGTTTTTGTGAATTACTCTCTCCTTTCAGTGAACTATAAGCACGTTGAAAGACAAATTTTTAACCCAGATATGAGCGTTCATTTCAGTCATTAGTAAGTTCTCATCCAGAATGAACTTGCCTTTCTATTTATTAGCTGACTTCTTTCTTTAGGATAAAACTTAGTTTTAAGTAATAGGACAAAGAGAGTCTTCATAAATTTGCAGTTCATGGTGAGTTAACTTTGGCTGATGGGGAAGGGAGCCATGACAATTCCCCTCAGGACACATTGCTGCTTGCTTAGGAAAACTTAAATATAGTTTACAAACTTGAAGGAAAATAAGGTAGAACAACTCCCTTAAAGAGATTCTTTCCAGCTGTTTTTAAAGTAAAGCCTTATAATCATTCAATGTTCACTAGTCTCCTTGTTCAAGAGTTCATCCAACTACACAAGTCATATTTCTTTTCTAATAAAAACTCTTTTAAGCCAATGAAAATATTTACTGGCATTGGTTCTCCTCTATGAGAAGTGAGCATTTTAATATTTTTTAAGCACATGATCTAACTGCAAAGCTAAATCATTTGTAATTCTTGTAAATCCTATCTTTTATTATCAAATAATCATTTATGGAATTACAACATTTTAGTGCCAAAGAGTTCCTTAGAGTGCAGATAACAATAATTGTTAACTCCTAACTCCTAACAATAACTATTAACTCCTGTTAGGAGTTAATACTTTTAAGTGCTGGCTATGCAATAATTCATTTAATCTTGATGACCATCCTCTGAAGTACACACTATTAATATCATCATCCTTATTTTAAAGATGGAGAAACTGAGACACAGAGAGGTTAATTAACTTGTCCAGAGTCACAGAGTTAGTAAATGACAGAGCTGGAACTTGATCCATCCATGTCGTGTTTGGATTTGTGCAGCAGACATGTATTTGTTCTAATTCGCTTCTCCCTCACCTTCCATTAGAGTGGAGGTTTGACTTCTCAACTTCCCTTACATGTAGAGGTGGACATTTGACACCTCTTTGGCCAATAGGAGTAGACATGAGTTCTTGGGAAAGATTTGCCTTCCCCTAAAAAGGGGGAAAACTTCATAAAGAAAAAAACATTTGACTCTTTGCCCTATTTACAATGTCACTTTCATATCCTAGTTAATTTCCGATTATTACTTGGTTTTGAATGAGAGCTATTCTTTCCTGGTTAGTCAATACCTGAAAAATAGTGTTAGGAAGACAGGGAGTGAGACAGGATAGAAGGCAACTTAAATTCAGGTATATTATCTTGGAACACTTGCCTCAACTTGGTTGTATGCTCTGCCCTGGGACATCTCACCACTCTGTCCACACCAATGAAGACATAGTCCTCAGCAATCAATGTAGTATAAACATATACACGCTCTCCACCTCAAGATGAACAGGAAGTTTTCTTGGCTTACTGTGGAGAACTACATGTCATAGAATTTTGTTTTTATTTCTTTGGAAGAGAAGGATAGTTTTAGTGATTTAACTTATTTATTTCTCTTCAACTGACTTTTGTCAGGTTGACTGCTACCACTATCTTTCCTCTTTGTTAACACATTGACAGCCTGCTTCTTCAAATTTTAGTTGTTTGCATAGTTTCTCCATCCTGTAATTTGTGTTACTCTGCAATAGAGAAACTGGCCCAAGGTCTCTCATACAGCCCATGCATAGCCTCAGACTTTGCCATTCCAAGCAGGGGATTTGTGGTTAGGTTCTTCAGAGCCAAATAACAACCATTTTCCCCATGTATATGCTCAAAGATCTGAAAAATAAATGATCTGCAATCAGTGTCCTCTTTCCCTTGGTTTTGGCACACATTCTTCAACCATTTGAACTAAGGAGTTATTTTATATGCTAGTTTCACTGAACAATAAAGAGTTTTTTCTCCCATTTGTCCTTCTTTATATTATTTTGCTACATTTAAGAGAGAAACAGTGTTTAAAACAGTTTCTCCTTGATAATCTTTAGCAGAATTTGTTCCCTTAAGGTTTCAAGGCATACAAGTAATGTACTCAGGGCATTGATGTATAGCATTACTCTTTGATTGATTCTTTTTCTGGTTTATTTTGATTAGCACCTAGGAAGTACTAATAAGGACTGCAATAGTAAACCTCTTCCTTACCAGACAGATATGCTTAGAACACTGGATGCTAGTGGTATCATAAACACAAATACCAACCAGGACACTGGAATTGCTTCATAGTTCTCAGATATAAGTTGGCTTATATCTGATTATAAGATTCTGAGACTCTGAGAATTGAGGGCAAAAGGTTTATCAAAAAAGGCTAATAGGAACAAGACCTGTGGATTTCAGCCAGGATCTCTCAACTTCAGCATTATTCATGTTTGGACAAAATAATCCTTTATGTGGGGGAATGTCCTGTGGATTATAAGGAGTTTAGCAGTATGCCTGGCCTTTACCTACTAGATGCCAGTAGCAAAACTTTCCCCCATCTGTAACAATCAGAAATGTCTCCAAACTTTGCCAAATGCCCACTGGTCAAGGGGTGGGACATAATCACCCTCAGTTGAGAAGCACTGGTTTAAGAAAGAAATAGAACTGTGTTGCAATTAAAATAGAGGTAGTCACTAGATTCACTGGGGAGCTCTGGAGCTGGGATGGGTCTTCAGAATTGTCCCACATCTGCTTCAATGAATATTAGAGAAGTGCCTCAGTCCTAAAAGGCAACCTGGTGGTACACTATAGCATCCTCTACATTGGTCAACCAGGACTCCTAAGGCTTGTTAAATACTTTTGAACATAAAAATACCTAGTAAGATGTCGATGTGGGATTTGACCATCATAAGTAAAGTGAGAGTTAAATAAAATAATGTATGTAAATGTTCTGGCATATGTGATATGCTAATTAGTTTGTAACCATAATTATTTTGTTCACATATGTAATTTCCTAGCATAATCAAAATAAAACAAAATCAGGCAGATTTACACCATACTCTTAAGGTTACCTGACCCCTTTCTCTGGTTGCTTAGCAATGAAAGACAAAGGGACAAAGCTACCAGTGTGACCAAATACTAATTTACATGATTGGAATTTTAGCCCCAAGAAGTCTTTCAATAGTAGACATTGTCCTAATGTGAAAATGACAATAAACACTCCATAGCTGACCTTGCAGTCATATTGAAACATGTTCCCAGTTATAAATGCTACACTTCTCTCTTGTAGTGATAATTTAAAATTAAAAGACATTTTCATTGAGTACAAGTTTTTCTTACAATTTAATAATTTTAGACTTTGATTTGCTGTGATGAATCAACAAATGCAGCAGAATAATGTGTTATCTCAATTATGTCAGGTTAGTGGGTAAAAAGCAGAGGTGACCTTGATGTGTTAAGGGGTATTTTATAAATGAAATGACAAATGTGAAAACAATGTTTTCAGAATATTTCAAACAGCGATGAGTAGAATTCAGCAAAGGAGAATTGAGTGATGAGAGGACACAGAGGAACATAAGCAAGCTCTATTCAAAAAGACTGATTTTATGGTACTGAATCCATATGCATATTAAGACTAGATACACTATACTGATTCTATCTGTATAGATACCAACTTGCAAACCATTCATTAGCATTAAGTGTAGTAATAAGAATATGGAGAATATTTTGTTAATAGATTGTTAAACCCTTTTCAGTATTATAATTTGGAGCACAGCCATTAGAATGATTGGGTTGCTAAAATAATGTAAAAGTATTTTTGAACCAGTTTGCTATTTAAAAGAAAAAGGTATCAGCAGTGTTAATGACAATGACTTAGAGAGTGGTTCACAATAAGCAAAACTTAAGAAATCAAGTTAACCACAAGTGAAATAGAAAATATCCAAGCACATTTTTGTACCATTAAACTCAACTATAGCAATTAAAGTGTTTGTTATATCATATTAATTTGAATGTTATTAGTTTGGGAGTTTCCTTTGATTAATTTGGGTATTTTGGTAAACATTTTTAGTGAAAACAACTTTAAACTTAACCAGACTATGTAATATGATTATTTCTCACAACTTAATGAACTCACATAGAACCCCCAAATTTGTCTAGAATTTTTAAAACTTTTTATTAAAGGATGACAAGCTTTTAATTTGCTTTGATTTTGAAGAAGTAAAAGGACTATAAGTAGTTTATTCTAAATTTTAAATATATGTTAGCATTATTACAATAAAAGTAATTCAAGACAAAACTAGAGGTTCTTTTTTTTTTTTACATCTTTATTGGAGTATAATTGCTTTACAATGGTGTGTTAGTTTCTGCTTTATAATAAAGTGAATCAGTTATACATATACATATGTTCCCATATCTCTTCCCTCTTGCGTCTCCCTCCCTCCCACCCTCCCTATCCCACCCCTCTAGGTGGTCACAAAGCACTGAGCTGATCTCCCTGTGCTACGCAGCTGCTTCCCACTAGCTATCTATTTTATGTGTGGTAGTGTATATATGTCCATGCCACTCTCTTGCTTTGTCACAGCTTACACTTCCCCTTCCCCATATCCTCAGGTCCATTCTCTAGTAGGTCTGTGTCTTTATTCCTGTCTTACCCCTAGGTTCTTCATGACAGTTTTTTTTCTTAAATTCCATATATATGTGTTAGCATACGGTATTTGTCTTTCTCTTTCTGATTTACTTCACTCTGTATGAAAGACTCTAGGTCTATCCACCTCATTACAAATAGCTCAATTTCGTTTCTTTTTATGGCTGAGTAATATTCCATTGTATATATGTGCCACATCTTCTTTACCCATTCATCCGATGATGGACACTTAGGTTGTTTCCATCTCCGGGCTATTGTAAATAGGGCTGCTATGAACATTTTGGTACATGTCTCTTTTTGAATTATGGTTTTCTCAGGGTATATGCCCAGTAGTGGGATTGCTGGGTCATATGGTAGTTCTATTTGTAGTTTTTTAAGGAACCAAGATACTAAAACTAGAGGTTCTTAAGAATGTCTTCCTTGAGAAATATTTAGTCTATATCTTACTCAATTTTGATAATTTGAAAATTTTGAGATATTGAGTTGTGTTATATTGCCAATATTGAGGCTTATGTCAAATTTAATGCTTATTTATGCTTGTTTTCCTGACAAAACTGTTCATAACTTTGAGATTTAGTTAAAAAAACCACCGACTCTGTGATGTTTTTCCTGACCTCCACACTACCACAATTAACAACAATATAGTTAATCACTTCCTCTGCAAATGGTGTTTATTGCCCTTATTACATTCTGCTGTTTTTTTATTACCTTCTGACCTCACTTCCCAGAAAGTGAGATCCTTTAAAACACAGTCTGTAATTTATTCATTGGTAAATCCACAATCTCTGGCTCAGTCCCTGGCACAGGGCATTCAATAAATGTCCAGTGAACAAATTATTTAATTAATTCATGGAAAGGCAGGAGCAATTATCCTCATCCGTAATAAGACTAAAAAATCTGTAACATGCAATCACTTGAAAAGTATCAGTGTTACACAGTTAGAGAGTAGTATGTGGAGACCAGCCTGGTTATGGCATCCTGGAGAGAAGTGAGGACAGTTCATTGAGGGAACTTAGAGAATATGAATCAGTCCACCAGCAAGTGTTTCCCAAACTGTCATCTCAACCTCTCCTCTTGGGGGATTATTTTTTTAGGGCAAGTCAGAGGAGAGTATCAGAGAGAGGTGCTGATAAAAGAACCAGCCCAAGAATGTCACTGAACTTTGAATAAAGTAGTTGTTAAAGAACTATCTGTAAGGAACTGTACACAAAGCAATGGAAGAGACATGGACCCCTTCAGGGGTTGTTCGTAAATCCCAATACCATGTCTGAAACTTTTATCAGCCAGGAATATAAGCTGAGGTCTTGCCCAACTTTTCCTTCTCACCTTTGGAATCTGTCAGCATAGAACGTTATGCTTTGGTAACAAAGAACCACCAAACTCCAGCAGCCTAAACCAACAAACGTTTCTTTCTTTCTCACATGAATGTCCACCAGCTGGTGGTTTTGCTCTGCACCATCCTCATTCAAGACCCAGGCTAATGAAGCATCCCCTTTCTGGAACATGTCGGTTATCCTGGCAGACAGAGAGAGAAGCTCTGGAGAGTCAAGCAGCAGCAACTAAATGTTCCCCCTCAAAAGTGACACGTGTCATTTCTGTACATGACACACATTTTCCAAAACTAGTCAGTGGCCCCGCGTAACAACAAGGGGGCAGGCAGCGCCATCCTGCCCTGTGCCCAGAAGCTGGGGAGCCAGCACAAACTGCCACACCCTAAGACGAACTCCTCCAGCGGCAGGCCTTCACAGATCTCCAGAATCTTGTCTAGGGGATTATCTTCTTTTCAATTAGGAAAAAAAAAATAACACCTTTTTAATCTTCTCTCATTTATTAGCCTCATGTTTGCCTTTAAAGAGATGAACTATACTCTGTACAGCCATTATGTGGGGTGAAAGAAAACAGACACAAAGATGACATACTGCATGATAACATTTATATAGTTCAAGAACAAGTAAACCTAATCAATGGTGACAGACACAGACAGGTGGTTACTCGGGTTGCAATATTGACTGGGAATAACACCTTCCAGGGGCTAAAAATGTTCTGTTTCTGCATATACATGCATACATAAAAGTTAATCAAGCTGTACTATTAAGATTGAGCCATCAAATGTGTGTTACACCTAAAAAAATTCTTAAATGTACAACTTGGGCCTTAATGAAAGCTGAGAAGAAATGTAAGATTCATTGAAATCCATCTCTGACCTGATACATTGTTTAAAAAAAAAAAAACTACATCTGTAACTCAAATAAGAAGACATTTCACTCAGAATTCATGAGAAAGTGAAAATTGGAACACGGGATGTTTCCATAAATTCCATAAGCAGGCTTTTTCTTAAGTGATTTCAAATCACCTCATCTTCATTATAAAGCTATATACAGTTGATACACTGAGTCAACTCTAAAGATATGATAATGTAGTAGAAAAGGAGATGCTTCCTGGAACAGACTAATGCAAAAAGCTAGCCCATCAGGAACACCTGTCAATGGACATGAAGTTTTAAACAAAACTATTGATTTACAGGCAGAACTAAAAAAGCACATGCTGGGGGGACATAAAGTAATATAGATAGTTCTGTTTTTTTACTAGTGAGAGGAAATTACCTTTAATAATTCTTCATTATTATAGGAAACTTTACTCTATACAACACTACTTAATGAGGTCCTTGAAAATCCAGAATTTCATCTTGAGCTGTCTTTATATTTATTTAAGAAAATAAGAATCATGTTTGGAGACTAAGTCCTCCTGGAGAAATTCCACGTGTATAATAATTTTATAAAGAAATGTTTATTGTTCTCAACTAAATGTATTGTGCATATGGACAAAACTTTAGTCATTTTGACACCCTAAATAAAACTAGCTGGTTTCTTTAGATTGTTTAATAATTTACAAACAATGATCCATCTTAATGGTTCTCAAATTTGTTCAGATGGTAGAGAATTCATAGAGATCTTTTCAGAACACCATGATCTTTGTACCACACTTTGAAATCTTGACATTTAATTCACTTAAACGAATTAAAAACTACTTTCTTAGCCAAAAAACAAAAAATTATACACACACACAATATAAAGTAAAAATCATTGGTATAAAAACTTTGAAAAGAAAAATGAATTAACAAATAAAATATGATGGACTGTTTCCAAGTTTTCCTATAAATATTTATTTTCTACTTATAATAATAAACAATATATAAATAATAAATTATATACATATATATTATATACTATAAGAAATAAATAATAAATGTATATATTATTATATAGTATAATAAATAATACTAAGTTAGGTAATTCAATAGCTAAATGTCACTAATAGACTAAATACAGCTGTTACCAAAGGTTTTAATAAAATTTTAGGAGGGAAAAAAAATAGAAAGAGTCTATTGATTAAGATATTTTTTTCTAAAAAGTGAGAAAATTGATATTATTCAGCTTTAGCCTCAGAACATTTTGTTTCAACTTAGAGAATGACAGGATTTCAAGAGCACATAGCTTGCTTGACTTCATTGTCAATGATAAGAAATGGAAATCCTTTTTAGTTTTATTTTAACTGCTGGAGTTTCCTTAGGATTCGATTTTATTTCAGCTCCTTTACTGCAAGGGAGACAGGAGAGAATTGGAAAGTGTTTACATATAAGGGCTATATCAAGAAATATCACAAGACAATGACCTCCAACTTTCCTTTTTTCCCTTGTACTACTAGAAAGAATTTTGGCAAACTGTGTAACTCTTTGCACATTTTTAACTTAAAAACTATAATATTTTATCATAAGCTTAAATACTTGTAAACAATATAATTTCTGGTATATTTAATATTGACATGTAAATAAAATTGTTATAGTCTTTCTTCTAAATATGTCCAAAAGGATAAACATCATTGTCCATTTTAATTAAATATTTGACCTAGCTCTTCTTTACAAGCAGAAATTTTACACTGCTTCCTTTTCTGCTTGAAACTGTGTTTCTATTCCACTTTTCCCCATAGAATTTTACCCTGATCCAATCTATTGTTATATCTGAAATTCTTTTGTTAATCAGTCTATCTTGCTTTTGGGGCACAAAAATCTGTATATAAATTAAAATGCTGTTTTAAAATTTATTAAGACTATAAAGCTGTGTTAAAATATTTCTTCTTAATTCATTTATTATTACAATTATCAGTAAACAATCAGTATGACTTATACATTGATAATTATTAGATATAGAAAAGTAAAACTTTATTGAAAATATAAGCTAGTAGGTATAGTTGTTTTTTGCAACTGGTTCACTATGGATAAATATGGCTTATTTCTAGGATGAGACAGGGTGTAACAGACACTCCATGCCTATTACACATTTTTGATAGACATAATTGCTGAGAAATTATATGAATAGAAATGGAAGGAGTTTTGTGTACCAATGTCACTCAATTCTTTGAACTCCTTCCAAGTTATATGGTAAAAATCACATTCTGATTATATTAGTAAACTGTCACATTCATCCATCATCAAAAGTTATTTTTGATGATCTCTTGTCTGACACTCAATGTGTGCTCCTCAGTATCATTGAGAGAGAAGAATTGGCCTGAGTTGCAAAGGAATTTGTTACAGTCTAGAGAGCAATGTATTTATCAACTTCCAGAAAGTATGCCCGGATGGACTTATCAAGACCAAAATGACTGTTAATTGTATCTTTTACTCTTTTACCCCGAAGCAACTTATTCAAACTGATAAACTCAAAAAGAGTTGGAAAAAATTCAAAATACTGCTATCTTCAATATATCTTAGCCAATATAATTTTTTAGTTACTTATTTTTATTTTATCATGAGTTTTACATATATTTTTGTCAAAATGTTAGCACTATAAATTTAACTACTTCAAGTTGTGGAAAATGTCTGTCATATAACCTAATTAGCACAGTCATCCTACTGCCTCTTTCCTGACTGTCCAAAGTTCTTATAATTTGGGTTTTCTATCAATACACGAAAACAGGTATAGAGTATGGGAAGAAAACAAAAATTTATTGAATTACATTGTATGCAAGGCATTGTATTAAGAGATATGAACTATTCCTTAAATCTCATCTTATTTACCACCTCCTAGTTCACTATGTTCCAGCCTGAAAGACCACCTCACAGTTCCTCGAATACCCTGTCCCTGTTCTAGAATGGTTTCTTACCATTAAGATACTAACTCAAATATGCCTTATCTAATATGGTACCTCACCACTCACTGTGTTCTTACTCTGCTTCACTTTTCTCTTTGAACTTATGGCTATTCAATATATTATATATTTATTTGTTTGCAACTTGACTCCACCCTCAGCAGCATTTAAGATCCATGAGAGTAAACACTTTTGTTATTCTCTGCTGTGTTCCCAGGACCGAGACCAGCGCTTGACACACAGTAGGACCTCAATAGATATCAGGTGCTTAAGTAAAAAAATGAATGGGAGTCTCTCTGACCTCAATTAACAGTAAAATATTAAAAGAAATAAAGGTAAACTAGCAGAGCTACTAATAGAAATAGTCTATTTTGCTAAGTATGGACACTTTAAAAATTGCTACCCAATAGTGACTCATTGCCTAAAACAAAGGAATCTTTAACACTGAAACCCAGTGGAATCCAGCAATCCCACTCCTGGGTATATATCTGTAGAAATCCATGGTTCAAAAGGATACATGCCCCCCCCAATGTTCATTGCAGCACAGTTTACAATAGCCAAGACATGGAAGCAACCTAAATGTCCATCAACAGTTGAATGGATAAAGATGTGGTACATATATGCAATGGAATATTACTCAGCCATTAAAAAGAATGAAATAATGCCATTTGTAGTGACATGGATGGACCTGGAGATTATCATACAAAATGAAGTAAGTCAGACAGAGAAAGACAAATATCACACGATACTGCTTATATGCAGAATCTAAAAATAATGACACAAATGAACTTATTTACAAAACAGAAATAGACTCACCGACTTAGAGAACAAACTTATAGTTACCAGGGGGAAGCGTGGGGATAGGTTGGGAGGCTGGGATTGACATATACACACTGCTATATTTAAAATAGATAACCAACAAGGACCTACTTATAGCACAGGGAACTCTGCTCAGTATTCTGTAATAACCTAAATGGGAGAAGAATTTGCAAAAGAATAGATACATGTATATGTATAACTGAATCACTTTGCTGTACACCTGAAACTAACCCAACATTGTTAATCAACTATACTCCAATATAAAATAAAAAGTTAAAATAAATTTTAAAAAATAAAAATAAATAAAAATAATCCATTACATCAGAAACAAATGAGTATATTTAACTGTTCTCGAAATTCACTATATTTTTCTTATTTTCTTATTTCATACTAGTGGAAACTTCAGCAAGGAAATCATTACTCCAAATACATTGGCTGTCAACACTTATCTGAGCCATGCCAGAATGTTATCTTTTTTGCACTTAATCTTGAGAAACTTTATGATAAACTGCTTCAGCTAAGGCATTGGTAGTTGATAACTGGATAAAAACACTAAAATATATTTGAAAGCAAAAAAATAATAATTTGGGTGATTGATTTATGATGAAATTGGAAAATGTCTAATGGCTTTCTAGAAAGAACTTCTAACCTAATGGAAAGAGGGAGTATATTCTGTTGGTGGACTTTTGGGCCTCAGAAACTGAATCATGAGAAGGAAATCATTTTTCAGAGCATCCTTCAAATTACCTTCATAAAAGAGTGAGTGTCCACAGATGAACCTAAAGGAAATTATACATTTCACCTGACAGTATCTGAGATTTGGGGCAAGTCTGATACAGGACTTGCTAATTACTGCCTATTCCTCATCCTATCTCATTGCGTGTTCCCATTTACATGTAATATCCTAAGTGTCATGTTATGCTTTGCCTCCTTGCCTTTCTTGTTTGCTTGTTTTTAGTCTTGTGCTATATAGTCCACATATTCTTTGATATATTTTAGCTCCAGTAACTTGGAAGGTAAACATGCTGTTTTACTTGTAAGTCTTACAATCAAATCACTAGTCTCTAATTATTAATGTCAAGAATGAAAAACAGCCTTTATTTGCTCTTTCAATGATAGACAAAATAATTAGCATATCTGTACCTTCCTTAACACCCATATCCTCTCTTTAGTGTTGTTTTATTTTTTGTTTATAATCTGGAATGTTTTTATTATTATCTGGGATTATTTTTAAACATTATCATCAATTTCAAAAAGTATGTTTCATTTTGTAAACACGCAACAGTTGTTTATACTTTGTTTATTTAAATAGTTTCAAGGCTAAACATCAGGTCCTTTCCTATCATGATACAGATGATTTTTTATTTAGATGTATCTCTTGTTTGACTGAGTTTGTCTTCAAGTGATTCTTATGGTTAGAGGAACCTAGAGGAATGGTCCCTGTCTTGACCCTTCTCATCACTGGCACCAACTAAATCTAACCCCTCCAAAGTAGGAAGTCTTAAAGGAGTAGGCCAGCATTTCCTCATTTCCTGCAAAGGCTGTAACACCTCACTACTTTCTTAGGAAGTTTAAGAGTCTTTGGTGGCTTCTTTAATCTGGTCTCATCCATCCTCTATCTACTAGAAATCCACTGACATTACACTCATGGCATACCATTGTTACTACTCCCTACTCTTGTTATTTATTTATTATTTCAATAAGTTTTGGAGAAGGAGCAGGTTTTGGGAAAGGAAGATTTGATCACATCACTACTTTGTTTCAAACGTCCTAGCTAACTCCTCACCTATAGCGTAACATTCAGATTCCATCGGAGAAGGATCCTTCATTCTCTGGCCTAGTCCACCTGAATCTTGTACCTGAGCAAGTACCCCGTTCACCTCACCCTACTCCTGGCCCTGTTCCTATGTATAGATAAAAACAAAGCAAGACTTTTTGTTCTTAAACTGGTTTAGTCAGAGTCCAAAATTAAAAGCATCCCTTATTTTACTTATTTTTTTTTGGTTTTGGTATTTTATTTAGTGCTAAAAATCTGAATGAAAAATCAACTCAGAGCCAGTAAACACATCAATAGCAACCAAATATGGAAACATGTCATGTAACTAAACACAGGACAATTATCTATGAAATAGCTGTCTTTGTATTTCAACAAATATCAGAGAACAAGCCTCCTAAGCAAAGCCATCTACAGTTTGAGTCAACAAACACCTTGGAAAAAATTTACCAGTGCTTTTGGCTATGGGTATTACTCCTCAAATGTTAATAAACATGCAGAACCAAGAATTGACCAAGAATATCATTCACTAGCAATCATCACGGATCTCTCAGCAATTCCCCAGTCACTCACAACTGTTTGACTCTGTTGACTGCCAGGTCAAATATTTTTCTAGCTCGAAAATCTAATGAAGAACATTTTTTATAGTTTATTCTTAATTCTCCTCTGGTTATTGCTTATTACAAACCATCTTATGAGTTCCTACGACATTTATACATAGAATAACTGTTAAACCTAAATTAAATTTCTCAAAACATATTACTGCATCTAATGAGGTCAGCTTCTCTGATCTTTACTAGGCTTTCTTCCAAACTAACTTCAAACTACACTAAACCTGCTAGACACATTTGATCATGAGTTGCTTCACAGCAAAGAGTAGATATGTTTATTTGGTCTAATTAACTAGGATAAAAGGATAAGCCTATAGTACCTTGGGATATTTGCTGTAGATTTCTAAAAATATGTATAGAAATTATCCTGCACACACAAAAAAACTGTTTAACTGAAGCAATCTGTGAGCTTTTTAAAATTTGGGCAAATAAATCAAGAAAAATTGAGATAATATTTTCTCATTTGAGCAATTGTAAATCAAGATAATTTCCATTATCTAGTTTATGCTAATCATTTGAAATAGCTCTTATTAGCAGTGAGCTGAAAGCTTCTGTCTGTAATTAATCTAAGCTTTTGATACTTGGTAAAATAAAATGACTAGTTTTGCATTTATACACACCTTAGCCTTTTCCATTTAAAAGACATGTAAATACAAATTATTAGCCACTTTTACCAATAGATGAAATTGAGTTACTACTAATTTTATGTGCACGTTTCTATCAAGCATAAAAGAAGTGGTCAGTTGTCATTTCTAGCTAATTTAACAGTCATTAGATGACAAATGCCTTTTTTTCATTAGAATCTGAGAATCAAAAAAAAAATACATTAGCTGCCAGAGCCGTGCTATTACTAAAAGTATCAGAAATTAGATTACTGCTTTAAAAATAAGTAAAATGGGTTTTTCAGGTAAAGAGCTCTGATGATAGTATCCCTAGGATAATAATCAAAAGATGTTTCTAAATTTCTAGGCACATTTAAAACATGTCTTTTCTTTGGTACACTTCTTGAGAGCAAGATTTTTTTTTTTTTTTTTTGGCCGGAGTCCCATGGTTTCTATTGCCTCTCACAGGGGAGGAGATAACTTTTGTGAGGTAGAGTAAGTACTGCCTGAAACTCACCAACATGAGCCAGTTTTGACAAATGGGGAGAAGAAAGTAACCGTGCTCCTCCTCCTTCCCTTAGTGAACCTCTCCTCCGTCTCCTTGGCTTGTTTTCCAGAGTCTCTCCCAAACATCTTAATTTTAAAGCATTTTGGGACAGCCTCACTTCTTTAGCTACAGTTACTCTCTTGGTGATTTCATTCAGGCTTGTGGTTTGATATACCCTCTCTTTGCTAATGCTCCCAAATTCTTATCTCAAGTCCAGACCTTGCTCCCCAAACTTCAGACCATATATCCATCTGTTGCTTTGCCATCTCTATTTGGATGTCCAATAGCATGCCAAACTTGGCATGTCCAAAACTGAACTCCTCCTCTTCCTCCACAGAGGCCTTTGCTCTAGCTGTTCCCTTTGCTGGAAAACCCCTCCCCAGCCCCAGAGAACTGCTTGGATAACCTCCTCACCTCCTACAGTCTTTGTTTAAATATTGCCATCCTAAGGCGTCCTGCCCTGCCCTGACTGCCTTATTTAATACTGCAACCTGATCCTTTCTCTGATCCTAGTCATCCTGATCCTCCTTACCCTCCTCTACCTTTTTTGCCCACAGCACTTTAACCTACTATTTGGTTTCCCTATTCATTTTATATTCCCCCACTCAGATATAAGACCCTTGAGGGCACCATCTTTTCCTCTTTGGTCCATGGTGGAAATACACACATAATAGCGCCTAGCACGTAGTAGTTACTCAGTAATTATTTATTGAATGAATGAATGGCAATAAACAGACATATCCCTGTATCCCAGTGCATAGGGTTACTCATGTATGAATTTATAACATTAAAAAATCTGTCTCATTGCTCCTCCACAGTGCACCATCTTTTCCTGTCTGCATACCTCATTCTTTCATTTATCAACTTCTCTTCCCTTCTCCTTTCTTCCCTTCCCTTGTCAAGTGTTCAGTGCTCTTTTGCTGCCCCTTGGTTTCTAATCAGGAAACTCTACTATGAAAAGCAGAATAACAGAGGTGAAGAGCCCTGTTTGAATCTCTGTTTCTCTAATTACTCTTTCTGTGCATTTGTTCTCATTACTATTGTGCAGAAAATTCAGACGACATCATCTGGATGCTAAGTGAGATCAGGAAAGCTATATCTTCAACTTGTTCAGACCTAATTGTATTGTTGAGCACATAAAGAAGCTTGAAAATAAGGGTCACCCTGTGTGTATGTGTGTGTGTGTGTTTGCATATTATAAAACACAATGTTATCATACAGGAATAAGAGATTATTCACTGTGATGTATATCCTAACAAGTTCTTTGAGTTACAGAAAATGTAGTCATTTGGATTTTATAATATAGGATACTACGATTATACAATGTTGGATCTCCCAAGTCAATCAGAGTTTGACAGGTATAAATGCTATGAATTAAGGTATAGCAGAATTGACAAATTTTGTCAGATTAAGAACATTATCACACAGCATCCTGGATCCAAGGCACCTCTTAAAATAAATGAAACCTCAACTTGTGTCACATTTCTTGATGCTAGCATGTGAATGAGAGTTTCTTTTTTGTTGTTTTTTTATTTTATTTTTTAACATCTTTATTGGAGTATAATTGCTTTACAGTGGTGTGTTAGTTTCTGCTTTATAACAAAGTGAGTCAGTTATACATATACATATATCACCATATATCTTCCCTCTTGCATCTCCCTCACACCCTCCCTATCCCACCCCTCTACGTGGTCACAAAGCACCGAGCTGATCTCCCTATGCCATGTGGCTGCTTCCCACTAGCTATCTATTTTACATTTGGTAGTGTATATATGTCCATGCCACTCTCTCACTTTGTCCCAGCTTACCCTTTCCCCTCCCCGTATCCTCAAGTCCATTCTCTAGTAGGTCTGTGTCTTTATTCCCAATTTGCCCCTAGGTTCTTCATGACCTGTTTTTTTTTTTTTTTTTTAGATTCCATATATATATGTTTTAGCATACGGCATTTGTTTTTCTCTTTCTGACTTACTTCACTCTGTAGGACAGACTCTAAGTCCATCCACCTCACTACAAATAACTCAATTTCATTTCTTTTTATGGCTGAGTAATATTCCATTGTATATATGTGCCACATCTTCTTTATCCATTCATCTGTCAACAGACATTTAGGTTGCTTCCATGTCCTTGCTATTGTAAATAGTGCTGTAGTGAACATTGTGGTACATGACTCTTTCTGAATTATGGTTTTCTCAGGGTATATGCCCAGTAGTGGGATTGCTGGGTCGTATGGTAGTTCTATTTTTAGTTTTTTAAGGAACCTCCATACTGTTCTCCATAGTGGCTGTATCAATTTACCTTCCCACCAACAGTGCAAGAGAGCTCCCAAATGAGAGTTTCTGTTTTTTGGTTTTTTGTTGTTTTTTTTTTTTTTGCGGTACGCAGGCCTCTCACTGCTGCGGCCTCTCCTGTTGCAGAGCACAGGCTCTGGACGTGAAGGCTCAGCGGCCATGGCTCACGGGCCCAGCTGCTCCATGGCACGTGGGATCCTCCTGGACCAGGGCACGAACCCGCGTCCCCTGCATCGGCAGGTGGACTCTCAACCACTGCGCCACCAGGGAAGCCCCTTGAGCCATTTTATATGTTATAACTTGAGTGCTTCATGTCAGGGTGAGATGCAAACGGAGGCTACTCAAAGGCTGTTGGTAGATGTATACATTTCTATTCAATTTTCCCACAATAAATTGTTGTGGCTGATTTTCTCCCTGTTTCAGTTAAGAAGTAAGCACACTTATCTAAGCCAGGAGTCAGCAAACCACTGTTCTTTAAAGGGCCAGACAGTAAACATTTTTGTCTGTACAGGCCATATGGTCTCTGCATTGTGTTCCAATAAATTTTATTAAAATAGGTGACAGATGAGTACAGTTTACTGACACCTCATCAAAGCATTATTTTCTTCTCAGTAACATAGACTAATCTCATATTCTAATGTCCTCTTTCTCCTGTAGACATAACTTTGCTCTTATCCTTTGCTCCTACATACCCACCAAAAGACAAGCAAGGAACACATGAAATAGCATCATTATACCAAGGAGGACTTGATTATTTCATAGATCTGGCTCTCACCCCAAAGCTTCTGGTTAGATTTGTTATATGGCACTGTTCCAGTTTATTCTGCCAAGCAGACAACAAATATTTGCCAAGTTCTTATGATGTGCCTATCATTATGGGGAACTTTGAGAAAGAAAAATGTAATATATGTCTCCTCAATGAGTTTATGAATTAATTGGTGAAGCACACACACAAATTAAATAACAGTACAAACTGTAATTCAAGAAGTATGATAAGGCAATATTGGATTAATTGTCCATATAGTGGCACAAAAAATAAATGCAAAGAGTTCGAGGAAGGCTGTGTAGGTTGTCAATGAAGACTGAAGGAGAAAAGACTTTACTCTGGATATAAAGAATTAATAGAATTTAGGGACTTCCCTGGTGGTCCAGTGGTAAAGAATCACCTTCCAATGCAGGAGACCAGTTCAATCCCTGGTCGGGGAATTAAGATTCCACATGCTGTGGGACAACTAAGCGCATGCGCCACAACTACTGAGCCCATGCCTCAACTAGAGAGAAACTCGCACACCACAACAAAGAGCCCACGCACTGCAAATAAGACACGACACAGCCAAAAATATAAATGAATAAATAAATATATAAATATATAAAAAAAGAATTAATAGAATTTAGATAAATAGACTGTGGGGTTTTCCAATAAATTTGAGGAACCAGGAAGGTCACCACATAAGCAAAGAATGCATGTACATATTCAGACAACAGTAAGCAAACCCAATTGAAGAAAAGGGTTTGTGTGTGTAGCACAGCAGGATTTGTCACAATTCTTTTGACTGCAAGGGACATATAACCCAACTCCAATGGGGGACTGATGAATTCTGTTAACTATAAACTCAGTGGTAGAAGTCGCTTCTTCAGACATGATTAGGACTACAGGCTGCTGTTATTATTTCAGGGCTCTCTGTCATTCTCCATCTCTCCACTTGGCTCCTCTCTGTGGTCTGACTTCAATCTGTAAATTCGCTATCTATGCCTGATGGCAAAAATGGCCACTGACATTACCATATTCATATACACTTAGCTTAGAAAGTCCATGGAAAGAAAGTACTTCTTTCTCACAGCACCTGAATGTCAATTCAGGGAAGAAGAATAATTGGCTTAATATAGATCATGTACCCAAATGAACTAACTACTGTACCCAGAGGGATGAGGCTGTTATAACTTCTTCTGCCCTCAGCACGTGCCCACATCCTGTGATGTTTGTGGAGAAGATGTACACAGGAATTGGAGGGGGGCAATCCTCAAAAGTAACAGAAATGCTATAAAATAGCAGATTACCTTATAAAAATAGATCTCAATCTTTTCCATGGGTTTATTAGAGCAAAATATTTGAGGTGTATACTACATCTAATAGTATACATACCATCAATGAACTATAAAACTCAATCCTAGTATGACAATTTCTAGGAAGATGTCTGAAACTCTGAAAAGTCCCTTAAGATATTCAGCTATGTGGTCCTACAAGGTGGGTTCACGCTCTCCTCCTCTCTCCACAGCCCCAAATCACTATTATGATAGTGATAGGGAAGACATTCAAATTCAGACAATGGATCTGAAAGTACAGTAAGTCCCCTACATACAAACGAGTTCCATTCCAAGAGTGTGTTCGTTAAGTCCAGTTTGTTTGTAAGTCCAACAAAGTTAGCCTAGGTACCCAACTAACACAATCGGCCATATAGTACTGTTAGTTATAGTACCCAACAAACACAATTGGCTATATACTATTGGCTATAGTAATAGGTTTATAATACTTTCCACAAAAATAATACATAAAAAACAAACAAAAACAAAAAATAAAACGTTGTTAATCTTACAGTACAGTACCTTGAAAAGTACAGTAGTATAGTACAACAGCTGGCATACAGGGACTGGCATCGAGTGAACAGGCAGGAAGAGTTACTGACTGGAGGAAGGAGAGGAGGTGGGAGATGGTAGAGCCTAAGGATCGTCAGCAATAGGAGACGGAGGGCAAGGTGCAATTTCACTCACGCCTGACGTTGATGGCACAGATGCTGGCTTCTAGCTGGATTCAATTCTATCTACCTTCTTGAAAAAACAATCCAGTGATGTCTGGGTAGTAGTTCTTTTTTTCTCGTCATAGATGACACGGAAGAACCGGATTGCATTCTGAACAGCTGCTGCAAACTTCGTATACCGTTCTACATTCGGGTCCTCTTCCTCAAAAACTAACAGTGCCTCCTCAAATAAAGAAAATTCCCTTGCCATTTCCTGCATCATCAATCTCTTTGGTTCTTCAGTTACTTCTTCTTCCTCTTGTCTCTCTTCGTCCTTTCTCTGGGCCACAGCGTTTTTCTCATCACCACTGCTTTTACGCTTGCTTCTGGACATTCTGGGCTTGAAATAAAGATACTGCACTACTGTACTGTATACAGTATTGTACTTTAAAGTACACAAAAGCACAACCACTTGTAGATGATGCACACATGTGACAATATGTGCCAGACACGTGAACTAACTTACATAATTGGACATGGGAACTCACATTTGCACCTTTGAAAGTTCGGAACTTGAAGGTTTATATGTAGGGGACTTACTGTATAGATAAGAAGATCAAAGTTTGTTATATTTATACTTGATATTGGCAGTTTCTTGGATACCATTATGGAAACTGACATGTATACTTCATTTTTTAAATCCTGTATTTGCTTTTAATTATCTACTTGCAAAATATTCTGAGTCTTGTTTGCTTGCTTATGTTCTTCTCATGGAGAAACTAAAAGTAGAATATCCAAATAACCTGAGCTTCTCTCCTCTCCCTCATCCACACACTCCCATACCATTCACAGTTTAGCTATCCCATCCCAATGACCCAAAACATTCTGGGGGGTGTCAGAAGACTGTGTGGTTTTATTCCCCAGCTACCCCCATGCTTTTCTGTGTGGGTAAACAGACCAATCTAAGCTCACTGAGGAATATTGAAGGATGTGACTAATCATACGTGTAAGATTTGCTGTCAGGGACAACTGTAGGAGGTACTGATGAAGAATTATGAAAAACAGGATGTCAGAAAAAAATCTGATAAAGAATTATGAAAAAAACAATGTCAGAGTAAACATGATAAAGAATTATGAACTACAGGACGTCAGAGTAAACTCAATGTAACTGCCAAGGCAAATTGAATACTAGCTGATTATTACTAAAAGTAGGATTATGTGTAAAAGCTATAGGTTTAATTCTTTATAAAAAGAGCTAAAAATCCTCTACAGCTTTGTAACTGCTTTCTGGCTACCTGCAAGCATGTTGGTATTTGCTGTGCTCAATAATAAAATCAGCTAATTCCATATTTATAATTGAGGTATTCCCTCAGATATCAATTTTCTTTCTTCCCAAAAGACTACAACCATTTACTTAGAAGTTCCAGAGGGTTTGGGGGAGCCACTTTAAGACGGTAAAGGAAGGGCATTTAAGGAGAGTGTATTGAGACAGTCGTAGGCAAAGTGTTTCCAAAAGTAACCCAGACTGTGAAAGAAACCAAATTACTAATTGTAAGGTACTGAATACTAAAATATCTATGAGTTTTCTTTAGCTTTTGTTAAAACCAAATAATCTAGTTTGTCCTTCTGAAATAAGTGGCTCCCACCGCCAGCATGACGATTTACATCAAAATAGGAAAAGGGTGAAATTAATACACCAAAGCATACATTTTTATCTGATTTTTGTGTCCCATTTTATTCTTTATCAATTGCTGTTCTTTCACATTCTGTTTCTCTTAAAAATATATGTATGAAACTAAAATACACACAAAAAATTACACAGTACCAAATAAAAAGTTAAAGTGTCTCACCCAATCCCACAAATGCCAATCTCTTTCCCTGGAGAAAATAATTTTTACTAATTCTGCTTTTAATTTTCTGGAAGTTATCACCACAATTTTAAATGATAAGCTTATCTCTGGCTTGGAGAACTGTCTTTATGTTGATTACTCCAAATTTTTTAACTCTAATCATGACTTCTTGACTGAGGTATGGTCTCATAAAGCCAGCTTCCAGCTTGCATGTGTAACAAGCATTACAAACTTGACACCTCTAAAATAGAATTCTAGATTCCACTCTATTTCCTACCCTAAACTAAGTCATAAAAAATTCAACACCCATTTATGATAAAAAACCCTCCAGAAAGTAGGCATACAGGGAAATTACCTCAACATAATAAGGCCATATGTGACAAACCCACAGCCAACATCGTTCTCAATGATGAAAAACTGAAACCATTTCCACTAAGATCAGGAACAAGACAAGATTGCCCACTCTCACCACTATTATTTAACATAGTTTTGGAAACGTTAGCCCCAGCAATGAGAAGAAAAAGAAATAAAAGGAATCCAAATCAGGAAAGAAGAGGTAAAACTGTCACTGTTGCAGATGACATGATACTATACATAGAGAATCCTAAAGATGCTACCAGAAAACTACTAGAAATAATCAAAGAATTTGGTAAAGTAGCAGGGTACTAAATTACTGCAGAGAAATCTCTTGCATTCCTATACAGTGAGGGTGAAAAATCTAACAGAGAAATTAAGGAAACACTCCCATTTACCACTGCAAAAAAAAGAATAAAATATCTAGGACTAAACCTGCATAAGGAGAGAAAAGACCTGTATGCAGAAAACTATAAAACACTGATGAAAGAGATTAAAAACAATACAAACAGATGGAGAGATATAACATGTTTTTGGATTGGAAGAATCAACATTGTGAAAATGACTATACTACCCAAAGCAATCTACAGATTCATTGCAATCGCTATCGAACTACCAATGGTACCTTTTACAGAATTAGAACAAAACATTTTACAATTTGTATGGAAACACAAAAGACCCCAAAGAGCCAAAGTGATCTTGAGAAAGTAAAACAGAGCTGGAGGAATCACGCTCCTGGACTTCAGACTATACAACAAAGCTACAGTAATCAAGACAGTATGGTACTGGCACAAAAACAGAAATATACATCAATGGAACAGGATAGAAAGTGCAGACATATACCCACACACATATGGTCACCGAATTTTTGATAAAGGAGGCAAGAATACACAATGGATTAAAGACAGCCTCTTCAATAAGTGGTACTGGGAAAACTGGACAGCTACATGTAATGGATGAAATTGGAACACTCCCTAACACCATACACAAAAATAAAATCAAAATGGATTAAAGACCTAAATGTAAGGCCAGACACTATAAAACTCTTAGAGGAAAACAAAGGCAGAACACTCTATGACATAAATCACAGCAAGATCCTTTTTGACCCACATCCTAGAGAAATGGAAATAAACCCAAAAATAAACAAATGGGACCTAATGAAACCTCAAAGGTTTTGCACAGCAAAGGAAAGCATAAACAAGACAAAAAGATAACCCCTAAAATGGGAGAAAATATTTGCAAATGAAGCGACAAAGGATAAATCTCCAAAATTTACAAGCAGCTCATGCAGCTCAATATCAAAGAAACAAACAACCCAATCCAAAACTGGGCAGAAGACCTAAATAGACATTTTTCCAAAGAAAATATACAAATTACCAACAAACACATGAAAGAATGCTCAACATCATTAATCATTAGAGAAATGCAAATGAAAACTACAATGAGATATCATCTCACACCAGTCAGAATGGCCATCATGAAAAAATCTACAAACAATAAATGCTGGAGAGGGTGTGGAGAAAAGGGAACCCTCTTGCACTGTTGGTGGGAATGTAAATTGATACAGCCACTATGACGAACAGTATGGAAGTTCTTAAAAAACTAAAAATAGAACTACCATATGATGCAGCAATCCCACTGCTGGGCATATACCCAGAGAAAACCATAATTCAAAAAGAGTCATGTACCACAATGTTCACTGCAGCTCTATTTACAATAGCCAGGACATGGAAGCAAGCTAATTGTCCATCAATAGATAAATGGACAAAGAAGATGTGGCACACATATACAATGGAATATTACTCATCCATAAAAAGAAATGAAATTGAGTTTTTTGTACTGAGGTGTATGGACCTAGATTCTGTCATACAGAGTGAAGTAAGTCAGAAAGAGAAAAACAAATACCGTATGCTAACACATATATATGGAAAATAAAAAAACTGGTTATGAAGAACCTACAGGCAGGACAGGAATAAAGATGCGGATGTAGAGAATGGACTTGAGGACATGGCGAGGGGGAAGGGTAAGCTGGGACGAAGTGAGAGAGTGTCATGGACTTATATAAACTACCAAATGTAAAACAGATAGCTAGTGGGAAGCAGCCACATAGCACAGGGAGATCAGCTCAATGCTTTGTGACCACCTAGAGGGGTGGGATAGGGAAGGTGGGAAGGAGATGCAAGAGGGAGGAGATATGGGGATATATGTATATGTATAGCTGATTCACTTTGACATAAAGCAGAAGCTAACACCATTGTTAAGCAATTATACTCCAATAAATATGTTTAAATAAATAAATAAATAAATAAATAAATAAATAAACTAAGTCATACCACTTAGTCTCCCCAACTTCTGTAATTGACACTGTGATCTACTTGGCTGCTCATATTAAAAACCATCCCTAATTCTTCCTTTTTCTTCTTCCTTTCTATTCTGTCCATTGGTGTAGGTGAGGTGTTAATGTCCCCCACTATTATTGTGTTACTCTTAATTTCCTTTTTTTCCTTCTTTTATACCTGTTAGCAGTTGCATTATGTATTCAGGTGCTCCTATGCTGGGTGCATAAATATTTATAATTATTATATCTTCTTCTTGGATTGATCCCTTGATCATTATGTAGTGTCCTTCCTTGTCTCTTGTAACATTCTTTATTTTAAAGTCTATTTTACCTGATGTGAGTATTGCTACTCCAGCTTTCTTTTGATTTCCATTTGCATGGAATATCTTTTTCCATCCCTTCACTTTCAGTCTGTATGTGTCACTACATCTGAAGTGGGTCTCTTGTAGACAGCATATATATGGGTCTTGTTTCTGTATCCATTCAGCCATTCTATGTCTTTTGGTTGGAACATTTAATCCATTTACATTTAAGGTAATTATCGATATGTATGTTCCTATTACCATTTTCTTAATTGTTTTGGGTTTGTTTTTGTAGATCTTTTCCTTCTCTTGCACTTCCTGCCAAGAGAAGTTCCTTTAGCATTTGTTGTAAAGCTGGTTTGGTGGTGCTGAATTCTCTTAGCCTTTGCTTGTCTGTAAAGGTTTTAATTTCTCCATCAAATCTGAATGAGATCCTTGCTGGGTAGAGTAATATTGGCTGTAGTTTTTTCTGTTTCATCACTTTAAATATATCATGCAACTCCCTTCTGGCTCGTAGAGTTTATGCTGAGAAATTAGCTCTTAACCTTATGGAGGTTCTCTTGTTTATTATTTGCCATTTTTCCCTTGTTGCTTTCAACAATTTTTCTTTGTCTTTAATTTTTGTCAATTTGATTACTATGTGTCTTGGCATGTTTCTCCTTGGGTTTATCCTGCCTGGGACTCTCTGTGCTTCCTGGACTTGGGTGGCTATTTCCTTTCCCATGTTATGGAATTTTCGACTATAATCTCTTCAAATATTTTCTCGGGTCCTTTCTCTCTTTCTTCTCCTTATGGGACCCATATAATGCGAATGTTGTTGCATTTAATGTTATCCCAGTAGTCTCTTAGGCTGTCTTCATTTCTTTTCTTTTTTTTTTTTCTTTACTCTGTTCTGTGGCAGTGAATTCCACCATTCTGTCTTCCAGGTAACTTATCCATTCTTCTGCCTCAGTTATTCTGCTATTGATTCCTTCTAGTGTATTTTTTATTTCAGTTATTGTATTGTTCATCTCTGTTTGTTTGTTCTTTAATTCTTCTAGGTCTTTGTTAAACATTTCTTGCATCTTCTTGATCTTTGTCTCCATTCTTTTTCTGAGGTCCTGAATCATCTTCACATCATTATTATGAATTCTTTTTCTGGAAGGTTGCCTATCTCCACTTCATTTATTTGTTTTTCTGGGATTTTATTTTGTTCCTTCATCTGGTACATAGTCCTCTGTCTTTTCATTTTGTTTATCTTTCTGTGAACGTGGTTTTCCTTCCACAGGCTGCAGAATTCTAGTCCTTCTTGCTTCTGCTGTCTGCCTTCTGGTGGATGAGGTTATCTAAGATGCTTGTGCAAGCTTCTGATGGGAGGGACTGGTAGTGGGGGTAGAGCTGGGTGTTGCTCTGGTGGGCAGAGCTCAGTAAAACTTTAATCCCCTTGTCTGCTGATGGGTGGGGCTGGGTTCTCTCCCTGTTGGTTGTTTGGCCTGAGGCACTGGAGCCTACCCAGCTCTTTGTTGGGGCTAATGGCTGACTCCGCAGGGCTCACACCAAGGAGTACTTCCGAGAACTTCTGCTGCCAGTGCCCTTGTCCCCATGGTGAGCCACATCCACCCCCTGCCTCTGCAGGAGACCCTCCAGCACTAGCAGGTAGGTCTGGTTCAGTCTTCCATGGGGTCACTGCTCCTTCCCCTGGGTACTGAAGTGCACACTACTTTGTGTGTGGCCTCCAAGAGTGGAGTATCTGTTTCCCCCAGTCCTGTCAAAGTCCTGCAATCAAATCCCGCTAGTCTTCAAAGTTTGATTCTCTAGGAATTCCTCCTCCCATTGCCAGACCCCCAGGTTGGGAAGCCTGATGTGGGGCTCAGAACCTTCACTCCAGTGGGTGGACTTCTGTGGTATGAGTGTTCTCCAGTTTGTGAGTCACCCACCCAGCAGTTTTGGGTTATGATTTTATTGTGATTGCATCCCTCTTACTGTCTCATTGCAGCTTCTCCTTTGTCTTTGGATGTGGGGTATCTTTTTTGGTGAGTTCCAGTGTCTTCCTCTCGATGCTTGTTCAGCAGTTAGTTGTGATTCCAGTGTTCTTGCAAGAGGGAGTCAACGCACGTCCTTTTACTCCACCATCTTGAACCAATCTCCTCTCTATACTTAATAATTTTTTAACTATAATACATGCTTTTTGAAAATGCAAAAAACATAGAAATCTATAGAAAATAGAGAAAATGTGCATACTCTTTTTATAGAGTTTTAATTATTTACTAGAAATAGTATTCCATTATATATATTGTTCCATGACATTTTTCTTCTTGAGGTATTATGGCCATCTTTCCATCTCTCTCTGTGTGTGTATATATATATATATATATATATATATGTATTTTATTTTCTGTAATTGATGATTAGCATTCCATTTGTGTTTGAAACAACATTTATTTAACCCGATTGAAAGACCATTGAAATCATTTCCTATCATTTGCCATAACATTAGTAAAATAAATACCCAGTATGTTATATTTGTAAAGGTACATAAGTTTTTCTGTAGGATAAAAATTCTCTAGTCAAAATATAAATGCATTATACATGTTAAAAGATATAGTAGAAACTCTCCCAGCTAAAATTCTGTTTTGTGCTATCCAAAAAAATATATAATGAAATCTAAATATATAATTTTAAAATTTCTAGTAGCCACATCAAAAAATTAAAAGAAAAAGATAAAAGGGACTTCCCTGGTGGTCCAGTGGTTAAGAATCCACCTTCCAATGCAGAGGACACGGGTTCAACCCCTGGTCAGGGAGCTAAGATCCCACATTCCACAGGGCAACTAAGCCCAAATGCCATAACTAGATAGAAGGCTGCATGCTGCAGCTAGAGAGCCCACATGCCACAGCTACTGAGCCCTCATGCTCTAGAGCCTGCACACCACAACTAGAGAGAAGCCCACACACTGCAATGAAGAGCCCACACGCTGCAATGAAAGATACCACATGTCCCAACGAAGATCCCACATGCCACAACTGAGACCCAATGCAGCCAAATAAATAAATTAATAAAAAAAGAAACACGTAAAATTAATTTTCAGCATCTGTTTTATTGAACCTATTGTGCCCCAAATATTATCATTTCAGCATGTAACCAACATAAAAATTATTAATGAAGTATTTTTATATTTATCCTTTTATCATACTAAGTCTTCAAAGTTTAGTATGTATTTTACACTTATAGTACATCTTAGTTCAGATGCTAATTTTTTATACAATTTTTAAAGGTTACACTCCATTTACAGTTATTACAAAATACTGGCTATACCATTTTTTTTTTTTTCGGTACACAGGCCTCTCGCTGCCGTGGCCTCTTCCATTGCAGAGCACAGGCTCCGGATGCGCAGGCTCAGCGGCCATGTCTCATGGGCCCAGCCGCTCCGCGGCATGTGGGATCCTCCCGAACCGGGGCATGAACCTGCGTCCCCTGCATTGGCAGGCGGACTCTCAACCACTGCGCCACCAGGGAAGCCCTGGCTATACCATTTTATACAATACATCCTTGTAGCCTATCTTACATCCAATAGTTTGTACCTCCCACTCCTCCACCTCTATATTGCCCCTCCTTCCCCTCTCCTTACTGGTAACCACTAGTTTGTTCTCTATAACTGTGAATCTGCTTCTTTTTTGTTATAGACACTAGTTTGTTGTACTTTTTAGATTCCACATATAAGTGACCTCTGTCTGACTTATTTCACTTAGCATAATACCCTCCAAGTCCATCCATCTTGCTGCAAATGGCAAATTTCCATTCTTTTGTATGGCTACGTAGTATTCCATTGTCTATATATATAACATATCTTCTTTATCCATTCATCTGTTGTTGGACACTTAGGTTGCTTCCATATCTTGGCAATTGTAAATAATGCTGCTATGAACATTGGGCTGTGTGTATCTTTTGAATTAGTGTTTTGGGGTTTTTTTTGGATATATACCCAGGAGTAGAATTGCTGGGTCAAATGGTAGTTCTATTTTTATTTTTTTGAGAAGCCTCCATACTGTTTTCCACAGTGGGTGCACAAATTTACATTCACATCAACAGTGTATGAGGGCTCTCTTTTCTCCACATCCTTGCCACCATTTGTTATTTGTGTTCTTTTTGATAATAGCCATTCTGACTGTTGTGAGGTGATATCTCATTGTGTTTTTGAGTTGCATTTCCCTGATGATTAGCAAGGTTGAGCATCATTCTTGTGCCTGCTGGCCACCTGCATTTCCTCTTTGTAAAAATGTCTATTAAGTTTTTCTGCCCATTTTTTAATTGGGTTGTTTGTTTTTTTGATGTTGAGTTGTATGAGCTGTTTATATATGTTGGATATTAATCCCTTACTGGTCATATCATTTGCAAATGACGATCCAAAACCTACAGGATGCAGCAAAAGCATTTCTAAGAGGGAAGTTTATAGCAATACAAGCTTACCTCAGGAAACGAAAATCTCAAATAAACAATCTAACGTCATACCTAAAGGAACTAGAGAAAGAAGAACAAACAAAACTCAAGGTTAGTAGAAGGAAAGAAATAATAAAGATCAGAGTAGAAATAAATAAAATAGAGACAAAAAAATAGAAAAGATCAATGAAATTAAAAGCTGGTTCTTTGAGAAGATAAGCAAGATTAATAAACTTTTAGCCAGACTCATCAAAAAATGGGAGAGGGACCAAATCAATAAAATCAGAAATGAAAAGGAGAAGTTACAACTGATACCACAGAAATACAAAGGTTTATAAGATACTACTACAAACAAATATAAGCCAATAAAATGGACAACCTAGAAGAAATGGACAAATTCTTAGAAAGATACAATCTCCAAAGACTGAACCAGGAAGAAATAGAAAATATGAACAGACCAATTACCAGGAATGAATTTGAATCAGTACTTTAAAAACTCCCAACAAACAAAAGTATGGGACCAGATCACTTCAATGGTTAATTCTACCAAACATTTAGAGAAGAGTTAACACTTATTCTTCTGACATTATTCCAGAAAACTGCAGAGAAAGGAACACTTCTGAACTCATTTGTAAGGCCAACATCACCCAGATATCAAAACCAGACAAGGATACCACACACACAAAGCAAAAATTACAGGCAATATCACTGATGAACATAGATGCAAAAATCCTCAAGAAAACATTAGCAAATCCAACAATACATTAAAAGGATCATATATCATGATCAAGTGGGGATCACAGGATGCAAGGATTTTTCAATAACCACAAATCAAAGTGATAAACCACATTAACAAATTGAAGAATAATATCTCAATAGATGCAGAAAAAGCTTTTGATAAAATTCAACATCCATTTATGATAAAAAAAACTCTCCAGAAAGTGAGAATAGAGGGAACATTCTTCAACATAATAAAGGCCATATATGATAAACCCACAGCTAACATCATACTCAATGGTGACAAGCTGAATGCATTTTCTCTAAGATCAGGATGAAGACAAGGATGCCCACTCTTCCCACTTTTATTCAACGTAGTTTTGGAAGTCCTAGCCACAGCAATCAGAGAAGAAAAACAAATAAAAGGAATTCAAATTGGAAAGGAAGAAGTAAAACTGTCACTGTTGGCAGATGACATGATACTACAGATAGAAAATCCTAAAGATGCTACTAGAAAACTACTAGAGCTCATCAGTGAATTTGGTAAATTTCAGGATACAAATCAACATACAGAAATCTGTTGCATTTCTATACACTAACAACAAAGTATCAGAAAGAGAAATTAAGAAATCAATCCCATTTACCACCATATCAAAAAGAATAAAATACCTAGGAATAAACTTACCTAAGGAGGCAGAAGACCTGGACACCAAAAACTATAAGACACGGATGAAAGAAACTGAAGATGACACAAACAGATAGAAAGATAAACCATATTCCTGGATTGGAAGAATCAATACTGTCAAAATGACTGTACTACCCAAGGCAATCTACAGGTTCAATGCAATCCCTATCAAAATACCAATGGCATTTTTTACAGAACTAGAACAAATCATTTTAAAATTTGTATGGAACCTCAAAAGACCCTGAATAGACATTAAATTTTTGTTGAAAATACTTGATCTATATTTGAAGTTCATATATTTGTAGTTGTAAAAGTAGATTCAAATACCCAACTTGTTCCAAATATACTTAAAAGTTTTTCAGTGATTGAATCAGGTATTACTTTTTGAATATAACTTATTATTTATTTATATTAAATTACATAAGAAATTCAGTTCCTTTCTTACACTAACCTCGTTTCAAATGCTCTATAGCCACATGTGGCTAATGGCTAAGGTTTTGGACAGCATAGATATAAATTAATCAGATTAACCAAAGCTTTCTATTTTCTCTATTCACCATACTGACTGACAAGAAGTTGAATATAGCTAAAAAGCTACCTTTTGGTAGCAGTAGCAGCATTTTTCCCACCAGTTGAGTCTTATATTTACAAAGATGAAGTTGTATTGTTACAAAATCTGTTTGATCTCTTTGTTTTTATTATTGTAATTGTGCAATTCAATCAATATTACAAAAGTAACGATGAAAAATAAACATGAAAATGTTCATTGTTTTGGAAATTTTTATAAAGGACAATCACTTTTAAAAAACCTATTGATTTACAGGTGGGCAAGATGACTGTAAATGTTTGGAAAAATACTATAAAATTATAGAAGAATTCTGTACTCCTTTGCCTGGTAAATTTCCTTAAATTCTTGCTACACTTTAAAACAACAGAAAATAGAAGTAATAGACATCTATTTTTGGCATCTAAGATAATCATACAATTTTCCCCTGTTTAACTGGTAACCTAGTTAATTGCTTTGAGAATTTTACTAATATTTTACTTTTATTCCTTTATGTTATTTGTTAATGGACTTCTGAGTTTAATTCATTAATATTTTGCCAGTATTTTTGCACTTATTTATATTTTTATTTTTTTGTGTCACACATGCTTGGTTTTTAGCATCTGATGGCTGTGCTGACACCATTTGCAGACTTTTAAGAATTGCATGGCCTGAGGCCCCATGCCAGGTGGAAGTATGGTGACAAACAGTGTTCTAGGGTGGTTGCTTCCATTTTCCTCAGGCATATATGGCACAGCTATTTTCAGTCTCTAGTGGACATAAATAAATTAGAATAAACTAGTTCTCTTTTTCTTTGGTGAATAGGAGGATCCTAAATTGCTTTCTTCATGTCTCCAAGTATGAACTAGAGATAAAAGACACATTTCCAGGGACTTCCCTGGTGGCGCAATGGTTAAGAATCTGCCTGCCAATGCAGGGGACATGGGTTTGACCCCTGGTCTGGGAAGGTCCCAAATGCCATGGAGCAACCAAGCCCGTGTGCCACAACTACTGAGGCTGCGTGCCACTACTACTGAAGCCCACATGCCTAGAGACCGTGCTCTGCAACAAGAGAAGCCACTGTAATAAGAAGCCCATGCACTGCAACAATGAGTAGCCCCCGTTCGCCACAACTAGAGAAAGCCCACGCGCAAAAATGAAGACCCAACGCAGCCAAAAATAAACAAATTAATTAATTAATTTTAACAAAAAAGACACCTTTCCTTCCTGTCTTTCTATTGCTTGCAGTGTAGAGCAAAAGAATAGTATCATTTCAAACACTGTCTAAACATTGCTGCTTAATAAATTTCCTGCTTTGATTTCATATTGGTCTTTTTAGCAGTTAGAATACTTTGGCTGCAAGTAACAGATTATCTGACTAACATTCCTGAAATATAAAGACCTTTATTTCAGTGAAGAAGGTTGAATAAAAAAGAAAAGGTTTGAGTGTCACTATTTAGTAACCAGAGCCAGCTGTACAGTTCTTCCATTGTTATCCTTTTCAAATATAACAGCCATTACAACAAAATATTAAAATAATATGACTTTACAACCTGACCATTAAATTTTTGTATCATAAAATGTTTAAAAAAGAATTTCAAAAAAAGTTGCATGTTCAACTTAACTTAAAATGTTTTGTGTTAATAACATTTTAACATATTACTGAAAATATATTTCTGTATCACTAATAAACAAAATAAAAATATTGTTTATATAAAAATATAAAAAGAAGTCCCTAGGTAGGTGATTACAAGGTTGGTTTGTGGTTTGATTATGCCAAGAAGGATCCAGGACTTTTTAGTTTTCTACTCTGCTACCCTTGATGCTTCAACTATGTCTCTTCTTATGGATGCAAGATGGCTATTGATGTTCTAAGCATCATGAAAACCTATAACAGCATACCAGTGAGCAAAGATAAAGATGGGGGGAAATAGAGCTTTCCTCCTAGATCTCTCTCCTTTCAGCAGTGAGGATTATCTTTTGCAGCACCCCCAACATATTTCTATTTGTATCCCATTACTCAGAACTGGGTTATATGCCACCTCTGGCTGCAAAAAAGGTGAAGAAAGTATCTCTTTTTCAGCCTCTATAGCTGGAGGTGGGCAATGGAAAAGGGGATTGGGAATGGCTAATAGATTGTAAACTAACACTTCCCTGGCTCACTGCTCTATTTTTATTTTAATTGATTAATGTATTTGCTTTTTTCCATCTTTCCTTTGTGCTCCCTAAGATGATATCAGTTCTTCCTTAAAGGGACTTAATATTTCTATCCAAACACACTTTTAATGTTTTTCCTGATTCACTGAGTGCATCCTAGCCATTCCCTTTCCCTTTTAACTTCCTTGGCTTTGTTTTGTGCCATCACTTTGAGGACAAGTCAGTCTCTGTTTCTAATATAAATACTAGGTGGTCACCACATTCCAAATGGTTTATCACACTTGAGATGTTTTCAGTCACTTGTTTCAAAACAGACTCTCATGAGATCAGACTCTCCATTCTCCTATTATTTCCAAAAACACACTTTAGTCCTATGTTTCCATGGCATACTTTTCCCTCTGGCAATATCAGTTTAGTCATATTCCTTCCGACCATTAGCCTGCCAGAGTAGAAAGAGTCAAGAACTGAATCTTCTTCCCAGCCTCTGCCTGTAGTAGAATTGACATTTGGAGAGTGTCATATTAGCACACTTGTGCTTAGATAAGAGATTCAGATAAATATGACTGTATCTAATAAATTGGGAGCATCATCAACCTGAAAGTATGAGTTGATTTGAGTATGAAGAAGGCAAAGGCTACTTCATTACAAAATCACTCTCAAAATGAACAATCGTAACATCACCTGTATGTCTCAAGGACCAGCTCTTCTCTGAATTAAGCTCAATGTAGAATACACTTTTTTTAAGGAAAAGTAATAAAACATGCCAGTTTGAAGTCTACACACACAAAATTAATCTCAACAGTATTTTCAACAATTGTTTAGAACTCAGACTAACAAAAGATTTTTTTCAGAGAGGAATATTTATTGATGATGGTATCACATTGGTTAGTGTTGCCATGTATAGTGATGATAATAAAAATAAGACCACTTTTAGTTGGTTTTATTCCCATTTCTAAATCCTCTACACATAATACTCCCCCACCCCTTATTGTCTGTACCTGGAGCACATCGTGCCTACTGCCCCATCCTTGGTATGTCACTGGGGAAAACTAAGATTTTTGTATGTTCACATTGTGCCAAGAATTATCTCACTGTTTTTTATATGACATATCAGAGGAGATATTTTTATTCCTGATTTATTGATGAAAGAACTAAGGCTGAGAAAAGTTAAAGTTAGTGAGGTGATCAGAAAAATCCAGAATTAAACTCAGATCCTTCAGGTTCCCAACCCATGCTCTCTGATGAATACCAAATAGCTTGTAGGGAGTCATAAGGTGGATTCTAGTCCCAAACCTCATTTTCCTCATCTGAAAAAGGGCAGGCTTAGGTGAACTGATAACTAAGATCCATTTTAGCTAAAACATTGAACCTTCTTTTTTGGGTGCTCTTTATGTGCCAGGCATTGAGCTAAAGCATTTTACATATGTTATTTGTTTAACAACAACAAAACCTAGTGAAGTAGGGGAGAAAACAGATGCAGAGAGGTTAAATAACATGCTGAAGGAACCCTAGAGTTCCAGCAAATTTGTGGAGCTGGGATTTTAATTCAGACCTATTTGAACCTAAAATGCCTATGTGCTTTAAAGAAATTGTTCTCAGATAGAGATATATGTCAGAATAGGCAGAATGAAAGGATGGGAATTTTTAAAAGCATATTCAACAATATAAAATTATTTTATATTCACATTTTACAAATATACTTTTTTATAGGACAAGTTACTGAAAATGATTCTCAAATATTATACCCACAGATAAGGAGAATGTCAGTATATGTAGGGTCAGAAACTGCAGGAAGTAATAAGTTTAGTTCTCTCCAGAATATTAAAAATCACAATGAACAAACCAAAAGTTCTAGACCCAAGCATGGAGAAGTGAGGGTACAGAAGCAGGGTGAGGGTGACATGGGGAAATCTCCTAATTAAGTCTCCTTAACAAAGAAACCACACTTGCCTCAGCCAAGTATGTCAAATCTCTGTCTTTCTAAGGACAATGGCAGTCTTGATATTTTTGTCTTCCTTGTAGTTCCATCTAGTTATCCTATAATATGATTAGGCTACAGTGGTTAAAACAAAAAAAGCTACATAGTCTTTCTTCATGGAGCATATGGTCTCGGAGGGAAGCTTATAGACAAATCTTAGATTCTTGCCTTATTTCTGCAGTTGAGTAGGAAGTCATTAGCTAGCATTGAATTCATGGAGAATTCCCTTGCTGATGTGCAGTACTGTCCAGAAGCCACGTCAGCTTTCTTCACCTCTGGGGAAAGGCTGGCAAAGAGTGAGGTACCAAAGCCAAACCTCACCTACTTCACATTTTGCCAGGGTACAGCCCTGTTTGCTCCCAACTCAGCACAAGCTTATAAAACCTATTTCTGTCCTGTGGCACTTGAGCATATGCAGCTTATTGGGAATTTTTCTGGACTAGTTAGACAAATAAAGGTGAGAATGGAGAGGAAAGGACAAATTCAAGGGTCATTATGAAGGAAAAATTGAGAGTGTATGGGGACTGACTGGGTGGATGCCAAGGAAGAAAAAGGACTTAACGCAAGATCCAAATTTTTTAGCCTGAGTGGTTTGGGAATGGTTATTATTACTTGAAGGAAATATCAGCCAACAGGACAATTTGAGGAGAAGTACTTTAGAAGAATTGATAAGGACACCTACGTGGAAATATGAAAATATATGTTCAACTTCACAAATTAGGGTAAAAAGTGGCATTCGCCCTTTTAATATTTGAATCAAATAACCACAGTCTTCTCTCCCCTCACAATTTTGAAACCATAATAAACCATTCAGTCTCAGGTATGACTCTAGATACTTATGGAGAAAGAGTGGAAAATTTAGTCAATTCCCTATAGGGTTTCTGTTCTTTGCTTCTCCTACCTAACATTACTGAGCACTGCTTTATTACAGGCACCATTGTAAGTCTTTCACGTGCAGTAATGTATCTAATCTTCACAACAAACCTATGAGAAGGAGCTATCATCGTACCCATTTTGCTTATGAAGACACCAAAGTCCAGAGTCATAAATTACACACAACTCACCTAGATTTAGAGAACTTTTCCTTCTTTGTCTTTGGCACCCTGATGCCTCTGTCCTTATGGACAGCTCTGGCATCTGGTGATGCTGCTGGGAACAAGCAGTGAAGCAACCCACTGCAACCATTGTTCTCTGCTGGAAGTCCAGTTGTGACATAAGGCGTGCCTGACCCCCGACACAACATTGTAGAAACCCAACATAGTCCTGGTTTGCTTTCCAAACTCATAATGAGTGGGACATTCATTGCCACCAAAATCTAGGGTCTCAGATCATAAAGGAGTCCCAACTCACTGAACACAGTGCCTAATAAAAGATTCCCCTCTCCACTCTCACTGGAAAAACACAAATTTCTCAGAGTATGTCTCTGCATCAAGCCTGGGCATCCAATGTTACAGCTCTTTAGTAACATGGATCTTTCAGACACACAGACACATGTACACACACACACACACACACACACACTCTCAGATATTTTACTCAAGAAGCATCTATAGAGCCAGGGTTTCCAGCTTTCTCCCAGGACAGACTAGTCCCTGGAGTTATGCCCAGCCCACCTGTTAAAGACAGAGCCATGAATTCCTTTTGAAGACCCTGGTGTCTAATTCTTGACAGTTTCTCTACGTTAGAGTTCCTGAACCCATCAGAGTTTCTAATTATGTTGAACTTCAAGGAAAAAGCGATCCAATGTCTCTACACCTTTCCTCCTGAGGCCTATTTGACTCTATGTAAATTTACTAACTTTTCTGAATTTCTCCCCAACTTATTTTGAGCTTAGCATATTAAGTCATTTGAGAAAAATGATATTTGTTGCTCCCTGAAAGTGTTTGTTTCACATCCACATATGTAAAAGAAAGAATTTAAGTGATCCTTACCAAAACAAAGAATGTATACCCATAGGTGAAAGAAGCCATTGGCAATTTTTTTTTTTTTTCTGTACACGGGCCTCTCACTGCTGTGGCCTCTCCCATTGCGGAGCACAGGCTCCGGACGCGCAGGCTCAGCGGCCATGGCCCATGGGCCCAGCCACTCCACGGCATGTGGGATCCTCCCGGACCGGGGCACGAACCCGTGTCCCCTGCATCGGCAGGCGGACCCTCAACCACTGCGCCACCAGGGAAGCCCCATTGGCAAATTTGACATGGTCATATCTTTAATTAACAAATCTTAAAATTTCCCCTTATTACACACATCCTACCTAGGAATGGAACTTAAATTAGAGGTGAGAATATGTCAGAAAGTTTATTAGGACATCCTTCCTTAGAGTTAACCCAAATCCATGAATAATATAGTTTCTTATTATAATGAATATCATCTATAATCATCTAATAATAATTTGATAAATAATTATTTAGTACCTATATGAGTCAGGCACATGAGCCAAATGGTGGGAGTATGAAGATGAAGACATTATTCCAACCATCAAAAATCATTTTATCACACCCCTTAAAATGACTATTATTTTAAAAAGAAGAAGAAAACAAGTGCTGCAAGGATGTGAGAAAATTGAATCCTTGTACATTGCTGGTAGAAATGTGTAATGGTGTAACCACTGGTGGAAAATGGTATGGCAGAGTTCCTCAAAAAATTAAAAATGACTTACCAGCAATTTCACTCCTGGGTATATACCCAAACAAATTGAAACAGGGACTTAAACAGATATTTACATACCTATGTTCATAGCAGCATTATTTACAATAGCCAAAGGTGGAAGGAACCCAAGTGTTCATCAACAGATGAACGGATAAACAAAGTGTGGTTTATACATACAATGGAATATTATTCCACCTAAAAAAGCAAGGTAATTGACATGTGACAACATGGATGAAACTTAAAGACATTATGCTAAGTGAAATAAGTCAGTCACAAAGGACAAATATTATATGATCCCACTTATAAAAATTGCCTAAGACTAGTCAAATTTATAGAGATAAAAAGTAGAATGATGGTAGTCAGGGACTGCTGTGAGGGAGGAATGAGGAGTTACGGTTCAATTGGTATGGAGTTTCAGTTTAGGAAGATGAAAGAGTTCTGAAGAGAGATGGTAGTGATGGTAGCACAATAATGTGAATCTACTTAATGCCACTGAAATGCAACTTAAAAATGGTTAAAATGGTGAATTTTCTGTTATGTGTATTTTACCACAACTTTAAAAATTTTAGTTTTAAAGAAAGAAACATTTAGTCTGTTGTGGGAGGAAGAATGATAAGCAAGCAATTAAATATAGTAGTCTCTTTATTTAAAGTCAGAAAATAAAGAAGGTGTTACCATTTTGACATGTTAACTGTTGAGCACCATTCAGCCTGCTACGATGCAGTCACTTGTACCCCTAGCCCTGGCAGTTCGGAATCAGAGAAGAAAGGTAACAAATTCCTGGCTTTCAATTTCCACAGTCAAAGTACCAAAGAGGGGCAGAAAATATTTAAACGGTTCAAGTTTCCTCTCCAACACACACAGATTCTCAAACTAGGTAAAGATTCCACGGGGTGGAGGATAGAGAGACGGGAAGTGATGGGAGCACAGGAGTTGAGGTGTGGACACTGAAAGATTGGCCTGGGCAATGCTTTGCAGGGAATAGATTGTCACATGGACTGGGAGAACGGGAAGCAGCTAGAAGCAGATTCAGTGGCAACATCAGGCGTTAAGTGCTTGAAAACAATACAGTCTGCATGTTCTCAGAACGGCACAACACCTGCCCTGAAGCACTGCTTTAGTTGCTCTTCTGACTGATAGTAGAGAGCAGGTTACCCACTGGAAATCCAGCAAGAATGATACCTATATGCTTTCAAAACTTGCTCAATCCCCATCCAACCCATAATCTATACTCTATAATAGATTATTCTGTATAGACTATTCTATATAGAATAATCTCCCTTTCAGCAGTTCAGGATCTTTGTATCTCCCTAGAAAAAAGGGCAGAGCTCTGCCCAACTGATAGTAATATGGGAAGGAAAGCCCCTGTCTGATGTAGGACATTATAGTTGGAGCTAGCTCAGGATCTCCCATCAATCTGAGACAGTGTAGGAACAGAGATCAGCTTAGTTCTATAGTTACTACTACATGTTTAGAAACTTGGAGTGCTAAAAGCAAAAATGCTGAGTATCACACATTAGAAATTCGAGCAGAAATTCTCTGGCAATTTTTTTTAGAAAAAAATATAACAATACTCATGTTGAATAATAAAATCCATGCTAGGAATCCAAGGCTCTTTTGGACAGTAGGACAAAAAAAGACACCACCACCCCCAGCAAAGCAATATCACCAGGACCATGCTCATGGCTCCTATGAGACTCTCACTTAGTTAGATACGTCTATAGACACAAAGTACAAAGTCCCAGGGCACAGAGTATTAGGGGTCACAGTCAGTATCATGAAAGGGATGGAAGAAATCAGGACAAATAACTGGGGCCCAGAGGTCTGGAAAGGGATCCAGCCCTGAACACACTGAATTATCAAAACAAATTCTCTGAAAAGATTTTCAATCAGTCTGTCCAAATTTACTTCTAGTAGTTCTAGTTACAGACTTGCCTATTCTGGGATGAGGAGGGAAAACAAAAAGAAATCAAGCTGGTATGCCTAGTCCCAAAAACTCTAAAAAAGAATCAGTCATGCATCCTTGATTAGGCCTATGTCAATATTTAGCTCTTCATTAAAAGAGGTCAGCTGAATGTAAAATAATGGAATGCCCATGACCTATTGACTTTGTTGCATCATTAACTGAAATTATCCCTAAGCCAATATGTGACCAATTTCTTTCTTATTATTCACACATTACCCAGTAGACTCCAGCTTCTTGGAATTCTAAATCTCTTAGCAATAATTTAGCAGTAACACCACAATGTCTCATTGTTTTCTAGTTAAAGTCATCTTCATGTGATTCTTCTCAAGTCCATTATTCATTATTTTCCCTTCCTCTGGCTGTTCTTCCCCTTCTCAATGGCTACTCCAAATTGTTAAGTTTCTTACGGTACCAAATACAGGCAAATGACTAGAAACAGGAAACTGGCTTGAGTGGATCTTGTTTCATATGTGAATACTAACCAGAGAGCAGCCCTTATCACCACCCAATTCTAGAAATATTTGAGATTAGTTTACTTTGTTTTTTAATTTGATTTAATTTTTAAAAATTTTTTAAATTTTTTGTACAGTTTTTAAAGGTTACACTCCATTTACAGTTATTACAAAATATTGGCTCTATTCCCCATGTTGTACAATACATCCTTGAGCCTATCTTACACCCAATAATTTGTATCTCCCACTCTTCCACCCCTATATTGTCCCTCACCCCCACCACCACTGGTAACTGCTAGTTTGTTCTCTATATCTGAGTCTGCTTCTTTTTTGTCTTATTCACTAGTTTGTTGTATTTTTTAGATTTCACATATAAGTGATAACATACAGTATTTGTCTTTCTCTGTCTGACTTATTTCACTTAGCATAATGCCCTCCAAGTCCATCCACCTTGCTGCAAATGGCAAATTTCACTCTTTTTTATGGCTGAGTAGTATTCCATTGCATATATATATACCACATCTTCTTTATCCAGTCATCTGTTGATGGACACTTAGCTTGCTTCCATATCTTGGCAACTGTAAATAATGCTGCTATGAACATTGGGGTGCATGTGTCTTTTTAAATTAGTGTTTTTGGTTTTTTTGGATATATACCTTAGAGTAGAATTGCTGGGTCATAATGTAGCTCTATTTTTAGTCTTTTGTGAAACCTCCATACTGTTTTCCACAGTGGCTGCATCAATTTAAATTCCCATCAGCGGTGTATGAGGGCTCTCTTTTCTCCACATCCTTGCCAACATGTGTTATTTGTATTCTTTTGATGATAGTCATTCTCACAGGTATGAGATGATATTTCATTGAGGTTTTGACTTGCATTTCCCTGATGATTAACGATGTTGAGCATCTTTTCTTGTGCTTGCTGGCCATCTGCATTTCCTCTTTGGAAAAAAATGTCTATTCAGTTCTTCTGCCCAGTTTTTAATTGGGTTGTTTGTTTTTTTGATGTTGAGTTGTATGAGCTGTTTATATACGTTGGATATTAATCCCCTATCAGTCATATCATTTGCAAATATTTTCTCCAATTCAGTATGTTGTCTTTTCATTTTGTCAATGGTTTCCTTTTCTGTGTAAAAGCTTTTAAGTTTAATTAGGTCCCATTTGTTTATTTTTGCTTTTATTTCCTTTACTTTGAAAAATGGATCCAAAAAAGTATTGCTGTGATTTATGTCAAAGAGTGTTCTGCCTATGTTTTCCGCTAGGATTTTTATAGAATCTGGTCTTATTTAGGTCTTTAATCCATCTTGAGTTTATTTTTGTATATAGTATTAGAGAGTGTTCTAATTTCAACAAATCCAAAACAATTGACAAAATGGCAATAAGAACATACATATTGATAATTACCTTAAATATAAATGGATTAAATGCTCCAACCAAAAACACAGAGTGGCCGAATGAATACAGAAACGAGACTTGTATATATGCTGCCTATAAGAGACTCACTTCAGATCAGGAGTTATAGACAGACTGAAAGTGAGGGGATGGAAAAAGATATTCCATGCAAATGTAAACCAAAAGAAAACTGGAGGGGCTTCACTGGTGGCACAGTGTTTAAGAATCCACCTGCCAATGCAGGGAACACGGGTTTGAGCCCTTGTCCGGGAAGATCCTACATGCCGCAGAGCAACTAAGCCTGTGCACCATAGCTACTGAGCCTGTGCTCTAAATCCCAGGAGCCACAACTATTGAGCCCATGTGCCACAACTACTGAAGCCCGCATGCCTAGAGCCCATGCTCCGCAACAAGAGTAGCCACCACAATGAAAAGTCTGTGCGCCATAACGAAGAGTAGCCCCCACTCACTGCAACTAGAGAAAGCCCGCACACAGCAACAAAGACCCAACAAAGCCAAAACTAAAAATAAATAAATAAATTTTAAAAAAAAGAAAAGAAAGCTGGAGTAGCAATACTTACATCAGACAAAGTAGACTTTAAAATAAAGACTGTTACAAGAGACAAAAAAGGACACTACATAATGATCAAGGGATCAATCCAAGAAGATACAACAATTGTAAATATATATGCACCCAACTAAATATATAAGGCAGATATTAACAGCCATAAAAGGCCAAATCAACAGTGACACAATAATAGTAGGGGAGTTTAACACCACCACTCACATCAATGCACAGATCATCCAGAAACAAAATCAAAAAGGAAACACAGGGCTTAAGTAACACATTAGATCAAATGGATTTAATTGATACATAGAGAGCATTCTAGCCAAAAGAAGCAGAATACACATTCTTTTTAAGTGCACATGGGACATTCTCCAGGATAGATCACATGTTAAGTTACATAACATGCCTCAGTAAATTCAAGAAAATTGGAATCATATTAAGCATCTTTTCTGAGCACAAAGCTATGAGACTAGAAATCAACTACAAGAAAAAAAACTGCAAAAAACTCAAACATGTGGAGGCTAAACAATATGCTACTAAACAACCAAAGGATCACTGAAGAAATTAAAGAGGAAATTAAAAAGTACATACAGACAAACGAAAACAAAAACATGATGATCCAAAACCTACCAGACACAGCAAAAGCAGTTCTAAGAGAGATTTATAACAGTACACACTTACCTCAGGAAATAAGAAAAAATCTTAAACAAACAACATAACCTTGCACCTAAAGGAACTGGAGAAAGAAGAACATAGAAAACCCAAAATAAGTAGAAGGAAAAAAATCATAAAGATCAGAGCAGAAATAAATGAAATAGAGACTAAAAAAAAAAAATAGAAACGATCAATGAAACTAAAAGCTGGTTCTTTGAAAAGACAAACAAAATTGATAAACCTTTAGCCAGACCCATGAAGAAGAAAAGAAAGAGGGCTCAAATCAATAAAGTCAGAAATGAAAAAGAAGTTACAACCAACACCACAGAAACACAAAGTGTCATAAGAGACTACTATGAACAAGTATATGCCAATAAATGGACCACCTAGAAGAAAGTCTACTATGTATTGATTCCTCTCAACCCGTGGAATGGATTTGCTATTTAAGTTTGAAAAGATACAATATTATATAATGTCACAATAACATTTAAATATTGGGCTGGCCAAAACGTTCATTCAGGTTTTTCTTTAAGATGTTATGGAAAAACCCGAACAAACTTTTTGGCCAATCCAATATATTATAAGTAAGACTATTAATGCCTAATGAGTTAGACTACCTAAGAATCATGTTCATTAGCTCTAGGTAAAAATGAATGCTGCATTAAAATTATTTGTATTGCCCACCTGTGAAATCTAAGTAGATAAAGAAGTGATTGGGGATTCAATGTAGGCATATTTACAATATAAAAATTTCCTCTCAGATGTAACACTTATCCATGGATTATATTCAGTTAGTAAATAGTTATTGAATGTTTAATATGATGAATAGAAAGAATAATATAGATTTCCTCTCCTGAGGAGTTTGCAAATTTATAATCTTAGGGAGTGGATAATAGTTTTAAAATAATTTTAACGTAAGTCAGTTGCAGCTCTTTACAACTCACATGATGCTTAGAATTTAAAGTCAATTCCTAGATTGTGAAAATAAAAATGTAGTCAAAATATATCTTGAAAAGCTCTTAAGTTATCCAAAAGGTACAGCATACATAGTTTAATTGCAGTGTTTTTAAATGCACAATATAACATTAATATATGAAATATAATAAAGAACAAACAAGCAAAAGATCCTTTTACAGTGATCTTCTGTTGAATTTTTACTGTGAAACTGTTGCTAAACTATGCCCATTAATTTGTGTAAAGTAAATGATTTGTGTAAAGTGTAATGAAACACTCCTCTAGGAAATTCGTGTCATAAAATAGGTACAAGCTATAAAAATTCGGAGGAAGGACTTACCCCTCAAACCATCTCTCTAATAAACATTTTCCTGATAGAATACCTGTTTTTTTTTTGGTTTTTTTTTAGTGACTAAATGTATTAGTAAAGGCTCTCCAGAGAAACAAAACCAATAGGATGTGTGTGTGTGTGTGTGTGTGTGTACATATATATGTATATATATATCAAGAGAAAGAAAGAGTTATGTTATGGAATTGGCTCACATGACTGTGTAGGTTGGCAAGTCCAAAATCTTTAGGGTAGGCTAGCAGGCCAGAGACCCAAGAGACAGTTAGAGTTCAAGTCTGAAGGCAGCCTGCTGACAGAATTTCTTTTCTTGGGGAGGGGTGGGTGAGGCTTAGTATTTTTTTTTGTTTCAGGCCTTCAACTGATTGGATGAGGCCCAATCACAGTATGGAGAACAATCTGCTTCACTAAAAGTCTACTGATTTAAAACCTAATCTCATCTAAAAAATATCTTCACAGAAACAGCTAGAATAATGTTTGACCAAATATCAGGGTACCAAGGCCTAGCCAAGTTGACACATAAAATTTACCACCAAACTTCACAGATGGTTTTTATAGGAAACATATTCAAACTATAGCCCACAGGCAAAATTCAGCCTGCCATCTGTTTTTGTATAACTCACAAGTTAAAAATTAATTATTTTTATATTTTTAAATGAATAGGGGAAAAATCATAAGAATGCATGAAAATTATATGAAATTCAACTTTCAGAGTCTATAAACAAAGTTTTATTGGAACACAGCCAGGCTCATTGATTTATGTATTATCTATGGCTGCTTTCATGCTACAGTGGCAGAACTGAGTAGTTGCAATGGAGACCTTACGGCCACACAGCCTAAGATATTATTATCTTACCGTTTAGGGAAAAAGTTTACCAATCTCTATTCCAGAAAATATTTGTATTTTCTATTCATTCATATTTACATCCTCAAAACTCCAAATGACATTTTTAACAAGAGGATGTGCAGAAAAAAAATCTCAAGTTACATTCAAATACAATAACTAGGGCCTCAGAATCACATCTACATATAGTGCCTGAGAGACACAACAGTGCCATATTTGATATGACAAGATGATAAGAAGTTTTTTGTTTTAAACTAGCTTTCAGTCTCTTAGAGCACTGTATTTGTTTGCTAGGGCTGCTGTAAAAATGTAACACAAACTCGGTGGCTAAAGCAACAGAAACTTACTGTCTTACATTTATGGAGGCTAGAAGTCCAAAATTAAGATTATTGGCAGGGTTTTTTCCTTCTAAGGACTGTGAGGAAGGGGCCTCTCTCCTTGGTTTGTAGATGGCCATCTTTCTCCTGTGTCTCACCACATCATTTTGCCTTTATGCATATCTCTTTATGCATGTCCAAATTCCTCCTTTTTATAAGGACACCAGTCGTATTGGATTAGGACCCACCCAAATGACCTCACTTTAACTTGATTACCTCTGTAAAGACCTTTCTCCAAATAATGTCACATTCTGAGGTACTGAGGGTTTAGATTTCAACATATGAATTGCAAGGGAAACAATTCAACCCATAACAAGCTACAAACAAAACAAACAAACAAACAAATAGAAAAGAAACTTTATCAACATGAACTTTAGGAGTGTAAGCAAAGCTCCATTTTGCAAATGTTTAACCTTAAAGCCTTGACCAACCTCTTATGAAGATTTACCAAAGCATTGATTTGTGTTTCTTCAGCAAAACCAATATAAGGGGGATTCAGTTAATTTCTCTGACATTGATGGCTTATCTGAAATTTCTCCATCACTACCCAATTTGTCAGCACTATCACTTTGTACAACTGGTGCTGAACAATGGCTATTACAATCCTTCTTCTTTGTTTCCTTCTCAACTTTCTTTAAACGCTATATTTATACATCACTTGGTAAATATCAACTCACACAGGAAGTTGACTGATTTTCTGTGTAACTTTTGTCTGTACTTTTATAACAAATTTATTTATTTCTGTGTGTTATTTGTCCTTCCATATTGTAAAAGTGTTTGGATCACAGTATATTACACGTGTTATTTCATATAAAGTAACTACTATTTGGCTTAAGTGTTTCAAATATTAATATAGTTTTTTTGCTTATACATAGGCATTTATATTATAGCAACATTTTAGAAAATTGATTGGGGGATTTTGGTGTGATATAAAACACATTACAATTTTTCTCCTTTAACGTAATGGGAAATAAACTCTGGATTAGCATTATCATGCAGAGTTTCCGACTTAGAAATTGTTTATGACATTAAGTACAGATGCCAGTACTTCTCAGTGGAGAGATGATAGAAGAGTACCAGTTGAACTGTGATTTCATGAAAACTCAGGGCAGTGCTTCAGGCCAAGGTAAAAGACACTGAACTGCAGAAATACAAAAAGTGCCAAACATTTGGAACACTCGTTACATGACAGCACTTGATAAGCATGGAAAAGTAGAGAAGCAGGGCTTCACCAGGAAATGTTAGATCACAGAGGGTCCTCAGTTCCAAGCTAAGGGGTTGAGAATTTACTGATAGGAAATAGAGGGTCCTATGTATATGTATATTTTATACATTGTTTTTTTTGAATGAGGAATCCAAAGGGGTTAAAACTAGATACAACTTGGCCAATGACTTTTTGGAACAGAAGTGGATTAAAAGGTTTGGTTCAAATCCTCAGGTGTTCCCTATTGGTGAGGAAGAGATGACAGCACAGAAAGAATATTTGATCAATTTCTCTGGAGCTGGAATGATTGTGGAGGAAATACTCTTCCTTAAGATGCAATAATAAAAATATCCTAAAGCAAAATTCTCCAACAGTTGAGAGAACTATTCTCTGAAAAGTAGCCAATACTCAATAAAAAGTTCAGATGGAGGGCTGAGAACAAGAGGAGAGATTTCTTCTCCAGTGGTTAGAGAACATTAGCTCAGTGATTCAGTAACTTGTTGAGAAAAGAAAAGTGTAAATCTTCATTTCAAACAGCTTCAAAAATCTGAAAATGTTTTGGAAATATATTTATAGTTTTTCACTCCAATAGGCTTCCAAGATAAGGAAGCATTATATGAGAATACAGCTCAAAGTATCTCCTAAGAGCTATCTATCCTGCACCATCAGAAAGTATACTTATGAGGCAAATAAAGCTTACAGCTTGAATCTTGACCAAGGCGCACAAGGTAAGACTATTCTAATTCCTTGGAAAGAGCTTCATTGTTTTATCACATCAGGGGATGAGCCCTTTCCAGCATGCCTCACATTCTCGTGCTGTGTCTTTTCTCCTTAGGTTGCCCTCCTCTTCCTTTTTACATGACCCCTTTTCTCTACAAGTGGTGAGGCATAAATGGTTGAACGTTTGGGGCAGAAGAGGTGAGAGAGAAGCATTTTATTCTTCCCCTTTGTATCAAGTCTTCATCAATTGTTTTTGGCAACTTGCTAGCCAGTTTTTTAAATAACCAGCTACATACTCACTTAGATAAGTCAATTAATGCCTCTGTGCCTCAATTTCCACATTTGTAAGATGAAGAGGATAAAATACATGGTCTTTAACATCCTTTCCAACTGTAAATTCAGAAGCACTACTTAGAATTGCAGAGTTCAAGGAGAGCCGACTCTACCCAACCCCATCCATTCAAAGCCCAGAAAACTTCTGTGGTTTTGCCAAGAGGGAGAAATTGAACTGCAATCAAGGTTTTTGGCTGCTTATGGTTATTTCTGCTCTATTCTAATTTCTTCTTATTTGAAGTAGTAAAAAGCCAGCCTACATTTCAGAGATTCAGATGGAGCTTTGAATCTATATGTGACCAATTTTCCAAAAGGAAATAATTTTTTCCAGTCCTAATGAATTTTTAAAAATTTTAGTGAAGTATAGTTGATTTACAATGTTTTGTTAATTTCTGCTGTACAGCAAAGTGATTCGGTTATATGTTCTTTTTCATATTCTTTTCCATTATGTTTTATCACAGGATATTGAATATAATTCCCTGTGCTATACAGTAGGACCTCGCTGTTTATCCATCCTATATATAATAGATTGCATCTGTTAATCACAAACTTCCAATCTTTCCCTCCACCATGCCCCCTTCCATTTGGCAACCACAAGTCTGCTCTCTATGTCTATGAGTCTCTTTCTGTTTCATAGATATGTTCAGTTGTGTCATATTTTAGGCTCCACATATAAATAATATCATACAGTATTTGTCTTTCTCTGTCTGACTTTACTTAGTATAATAATCTCTAGGTCCATCCATGTTGCTGTAAATGGTATTATTTCTTTTTTTAAATATTTATTTATTTATTTATATAAGCTGTGCTGGGTCTTATTTGCAGCATGCAGGATCTTCACTGGCGCATGTGGGCTTTTTAGTTGTGGCATGCAGCCTTTTTAGTTGCAGCATGTGAACTGTTAATTGTGGCATGCATGTGGGATATAGTTCCCTGACTAGGGATCAAATCCTGTTTCCCTGCATTGGGAGCATGCAGTCTTAGCCACTGGACCACCAGGGAAGTGCTGGCATTATTTCTTTTTAATGGCTGAGTAATCCACTGTGTACATATACCACATCTTTATCCATGCATTTGTCAGTGGACATTTAGGTTGTTTCCATGTCTTGGCTATTGTAATAGTGCTGCTATGAACATATGGATGCATGTATCTTTTCAAATTACAGTTTTGTCTGGGTATATGCCAAAAAGTGGGATTACTGGATCATATAGCAACTCTATTTTTATTTTTTTGAGGAAACTCCATATTGTCTTCCATAGAAGCTGCACCATTTTACATTCCCACCAACAGTGTAAGAGGGTTCCCTTTTCTCCACACCCTCTCCAGCATTTATTATTACGTATTTATTAAAAAGTCTATCTTTCTTTTAATTAATTAATTAATTTATTTAGTTATGACTGCATTGGGTTTTCATTACTGTACACAGGCTTCAGTTGTGGTGAGCAGGTCCTATTCATTGCTGTGCATGACCTTCTCATTGTGGTGGTTTCTCTTGTTACAGAGCACTGGCTCTAGGCACGCAGGCTTCAGTAGTTGTGTTTTATGGCCTCTAGAGCGCAGGCTCAGTAGTTGTGGAGAATGGGCTTAGTTGCTCCGTGGCATGTGGGACCTTCCCAGACCAGGGCTCGAACCCATGTCCCCTGCATTGGCAGGTGGATTCTTAACCACTAAGCCACCAGCGAAGTCCAAAAAGTCTACCTTTTTAATAATGGCCATTCTGACTTGTGTGAAGTGATACCTCACTGTAGTTTTGATTTGCATTTCTCTAATAATTAGCAATGATGAGCATCTTTTTATGTGCCTATTGGCCATCTGTATGTCTTCTTTGGAGAAATGTCTATTTAGGTCTTCTGCCCATTTTTTGATTGGGTTGTTTTTTTGTTACTGAATTGTATGAGCTTTTTGTATATTTTGGAAATTAAGCCCTTATCAGTTGCATCATTTGCAAATATTTTCTCCCAGTCCATAGGTTGTCTTTTCGTTTTGTTTACAGTTTCCTTTGTTGTGCAAAAGCTTATAAGTTTGATTAGGCCCCACTGTTTATTTTTGATTTTATTTCTATTACCTTGGGAAACTGACCTAAGAAAACATTGGTACGATTTATGTCAGATAATATTTTGCCTATGCTCTCTTCTAGGAGTTTTATGGTATCCTGCCTTATATTTAAGTCCTCAAGCCATTTTGAGTTTATTTCTGTGCATGGTGTGAGGGAGTGTTCTAATTTCATTGATTTACATGCAGCTGTCCAGCTTCCCCATCGCCACTTGCTGAAGAGACTGTCTTTTCCCCATTGTGTATTCTTGTTTCTTTTGTCAAAGATTAATTGTGTGTGGGTTTATTTCTGGGCCCTCTATTCTGTTCCATTGATCAGTATGTCTGTTTTCGTGCCAATACCACGCTGTTTGGATTACTGTAGCTTTTAATATTGTCTGAAATCTGGCAGGGTTTTGCTTCCTGCTTTGTTCTTTTTCCTCAGGATTGCTTTGGAAATTCTGGATCTTTTATGGTTCCATATAAATTTTAGGATTATTTGTTCCAGTTCTGTGAAAAATGTCATGGGGGAAGAGATATGGGAACATATGTATATGTATAACTGATTCACTTTGTTATAAAGCAGAAACTAACACACCATTGTAAAGCAATTATACTCTAATAAAGATGTTTAAAAAAATGTCATGGGTAATTTGATAGGGATCACATTAAATTTGTAGATTGCTTTGGGTAATATGGCCATTTTAACAATATTAATTCTTCCAATCCAAGAGTATGGGATATCTTTCCATTTCTTTGAATCATCTTCAATTTCCTTTATTAATGTTTTGTAGTTCTCAGGATATGTCTTTCACCTCCTTGGTGAGGTTTATTCCTAAGTTTTTTTTTTTTTTTTTTTGACGTGGTTTTAAAAGGGATTGTTTACATTCCTTTCTGATATTTCATTGTTAGTGTAAAGAAATGCAACCATGTTCTGTATGTTAATCTTCTATCCTGCTATCTTGCTGAATTCATTTATCAGTTCTACTAGTTTTTGTGTGGAGTCTTTAGGGTTTTCTCTATATAGTGTCATACCATCTGCATATAATGACAATTTTACCTCTTCCCTACCAAGTTGAATACATTGTATTTCTTTTTTCTTGTCTGATTGCTGTGGCTATCACTTCCAATAATGTGTTGAAGAGAAATGGTGAGAGTGGGCATCCTTGTCTTGTACCAGATTTTAGTGGGAAGGCTTTTGGCTTTTCACCATTGACTATGATATTGGCTGTGGGTTTGTCATAAATAGCTTTTATTATGTTGAGATATATTTCCTCTATACCCACTTTCATAAGGGTTTTTATCATGAATGTATGTTGAATTTTATTGAATGCTTTTTCTGCATCTATTGAGATGATCATGTGGTTTTTGTCTTTCCTTTTGTGGATGTGGTGTATCACATTGATTGATTTGCATATGTTGAACCATCCTTGTGACCCTAGGATGAATCCAACTTGGTCGTGGTGTATGATCTTTTTTATGTGTTGTTATTTGCTAATATTTTGTTAAGAATTTTTGCATCTATAGTCATCAAAGATATTGGCCTATAATTTTCTTTTCTGGTAGTGTTTATCTGGTTTTGTTATAAGGGTGATGGTGGCTTCATAGAATGTCTTTGGGAGTTTCCTTCTTCTTCAATCTTTTGGAAGAGTTTGAGAAGGATCAGTATAAGTTCTTCTTTGTATGTTTGGTAGAATTCACCTGTGAAGCCATCTGGTCATGGACTTTTGTTTATAGGGATTTTTTAAAATTACAGGTTCTGTTTCACTTCTAGTGATCAGTCTGTTAAAGTTATGTATTTCTTCTTGATTCAGTTTTGGTGGGCTGTATGTTTCTAGAAAGTTGTCCATTTCTTCTAGGTTGTCGAATTTGTTGGCATATAAATGTTCATAGCATTCTTTTATGTTTTTTTGTATTTTTGCAGTATCAGTTGTGATTTCTCCTCTTTTATTTCTTATTTTGTTTATTTGGGTCTTCTCTCTTTTCTTCTAGGTGAGCCTGGCCAAAGGTTTGTCAGTTTTGTTTACCATTTCAAAGAACCAGCTCTTGGTTTTACTGATTTTTTTCTATGATTTTTAATTTCTATTTTATTTATTTCCTCTCTGATCTTTATTATCTCCTTTGTTCTGCTGACTTTGGGTTTTGTTTGTTTTTCTCTAATTCTTTTAGGTGGTGGGTTAGGTTGTTTATTTGAGATTTTTCTTGTTTCTTAAAGAAGGCCTGTATCACTATGAACTTCCAAGAACTGCTTTTGCTGCATCTCATAGATTTTATATGGTTGTGTTTTCATTGGCATTTGCCTCAAGGTATTTTTTAATTTCATTGTTGACCCACTTTTTTTTAGTAGCATATTGTTTAGTCTCCATGTAATCATTTTTTTTCTCATTTCTTTTTCTGTGGTTGATTTCTAGTTTCATGCTGTTGTGGTCAGAAAAGATGCTTGAGATAATTTCTATACTCTTAAATTTGTTGAGGTTTGTTTTGTGCTGTAGTATGTGGTCAATTCTAGAGAATGTTCCATGTACACTTGAAAAGAATGTGTATTCTGTTTTTTCTGGATGTGATGTCCTGAAAGTATCAATTAAGTGTAACTGTTCTATTGTATCATTTAGGATCTCTGTTTCACTATTGATTCTCTGTCTAGAAGATCTGTCCACTGATGTTAGTGGGGTGATAAAGTCTCCTACTATTATTGTATTCCTGTAAATTTCTCCCTTTGTGTCTGTTAGTATTTATTTTATGTATTTGGGTGCTCCTATATTAGAGGCATATATGTTGATGAGTGTAAAATCCTCTTCTTGTATTGATACGTTTATCATTATATAGTGTCCTTCTTTATCTTTCTTTATGGCCTTTGTTTTAAAGTCTATTTTGTCTGATATGAGTGTTGCTATCCCTGCTTTCTTGTCATTTCCATTGCACGAAATATCTCTTTCCATCTCCTCACTTTCAATCTATGTGTGTCCTTTGCCCTAAAGTGGGTCTCCTGTAGGCAGCATATTGTAAGCTCTTGTTTTTTTATCCAATGCTACTCTGTGTCTTTGATGGGAGCATTTGGTCCATTGACATTTAAGGTAATTATTGATAGATATGTATTTATTGCCATTTTAAACCTTGTTTTCCTCTGGATTTTATATTTCTTCTTTCTCCCTTTCTTTTTTGTTGTTTTTCCTTTTGTGGTTTGATGATTTTCTTTTGTATTATGTTTATATTCTCATCTTTTTGGTTTTTTAAAATCTAATGTATGTTTCTGATTTGTGGTTGCCCTGTTTTTCAAGTATGTTAAACCCTTTCTATAAATACTTGATTTAGACTGGTAGTCATATAGGCTCAAACACATTCTAGAAAAAAAAATTACATTTTCTTACTCTTCTCCCCCACATTTTATGATTTTGATGCCCTCGTTTATATCTTCATGTTCATCCTTTTGCTGTTCATTGTGGTTATCAATGCTGTCACACACACACAAAAAATTGTTCTTAATCTGCGTACTGGCTTATTTAGGTGATCTACTTTTCAATTGTGATTTTCTCTGTCCTATAGATTTTTACTTCTTTTCTATTTAGAGAAAACTTTTCAATATTTCCTTTTTTATAGGTTTAGTATTGCTGTATTCTTTTCATTTCTGCTTGTCTGAGAATTCTTTATCTCTCCTTCTTTCCTAAATGTTAATCTTGCTGAGTAGAGTATCCTAGGTTGCAGATTTTTCCCTTTCAGGACTTTGTATCAATATATACCTTGTCACTCCCTTCTGGCCTGCAACGTTCTGTAGAGAAATCAGCTGATAGCCTTATGGGGGTTCCCTTGTAACTAATGCTTTATTTTTCTCTTGCTGCCTTTAGAATCCTCTATTTATCTTTAACGTTTGCCATTTACATTATAATATGTCTTGGTGTAGGTCTGTTTTTATTTGTCTTATTTGGGACCCTCTATGCTTCCTGTAAATGAATATCTGTTTCCTTCTTTAGGTTTGGGAAGTTTTCAGTCATAATTTTTCAGAATATATTTTCAATCTCCTTTTCCTTCTGGGAACACTATTATGCATAGATTGGCATGCTTTATATTACCTCATTGATCTCTTATATTGTTTTCTTTTTCCCTTTTTTTTTTATTTGGGTTTCTGTCTGCTGTTCTAATTGGGTGATTTCCATTATTCTATGTTCCTGATCACTTATTCGTTCTTCTGAATTATTCATTCTGCTATTCATTGCTTTTAGTTCAGCTTTCATCTCTGCAAATGAATTTTCTACTTTTTCTTTGTTCTTCCTTATAGTTTCTGGTTCCTTTTTACAGTAATCTGCACTTCTGTCGATAGCCTTTCATAATTCCTTCTGTATTTTCATTGTCTCCTTTTTTGAACTCAGTGTCTATTATACTGAAGAAGTCTGTTTCATTGTTTGTTTTTTCAGGGGAATTCTCTTGATCTTTTCATTGGAAGTGGTTCCTCTGCTTCTTCATTTTACCTTTATTTCTCTCACTCTATGAGTTTAGGAGAAACAATTATCTACTGTGGTCTTGGAGGGCTATTTTTATGTGGGAGCGTCTGTCCCTGTGTAGCCTGAATGGATTTAGTATTTTTGGTGCAAGGGCTGTTTTTAGTATGGATGCCTGCCATCTCTTTCCTCAGTATATGCTTGCCATTATCCCCTTGATAGGGGGTGTGACTGGTGTTGTGGTGACCAGAGTCTGCACTGGATATTGAGCAGGGCCTCCTCTTTGCTCTGTGGTTGTCCCTGCCCTATTAGGGGCAGAGTCTGCTCCCTAGTTTTTGGAGTAGAAGCCCCCAGATCCATTTCTGAGCTGCAATGTGAGGTAGGTGGAAATGGAACAGTCCCACTGGAAGAAGAGCCACTAAATATTCCTCTGCCAGAGCTGTTCACTGGTGAGTGTGCTCTATTGTATCACCTTTCACCCTTTGTGTTGGCTCACAAAGTACACTGCTGTTGGCACTGCCCTCAGCCCCATCTCAATTGTGGGAATGCCGACAATTAACCCTGGTGTCCCTCAGGCATTGTTTTCACAAGGCCACCAGTGCAGATCCACTGAAGTCAGGTCCCAGGACCACAGTGGTCATGCATCTGGACCTTCTGTGAGAGCTATGGAGGTAGCTCAGATCCTGGCCTGGCCCCCACATGCACACACCCACAAAGCCCCCAGCTGCTAAGGCCAACCTGTCTCAGCTGCAGGAGCATCCGTTGGCTGTTCGAATGCCCTGTGGGTGCTGTATTTACAAAGTCGGCAGTGGAGGTATAAATATGTGGCTCATGCAGGTGTGGGGAGAGATTTCGGCCCTGCTTCCTAAGTCACTCAACCGCTGGGGCTCAGCTGTGGTTTCATCTCTGTCTCTGCAAGTGGGCAACTTGTGGGCATCTGCTCCTTGGGCCCGTGAGGCAGCGGTTGGCACGAGAGTGTGCAGAGGCAGCAGCTGGGGTGCAAGAGCCAGTCAAGCTGGTGGTTGCGGCACACAAGCCCACCCAGGTGGGAGCCTGCCCAGGCAGCCAGTCCTAATGATTTTTAAACATATATGTGAGTTTTATGATCTTACGTAGTGAAGTATTTCTGCTATTTTTGCTCATTCAATCCAGTATAACATGTACTATTTGAGAATTTTTAGCTCTCTTAAACAGACTTGGAATTCTCTTTACATCTCAAAGATCCCAGCCATTGTACTTCTACTCTATTCACCATTTAAAAAAATTACCCACTTGCTCTCACACGTTATTTTGTTTGTTAAATGAAAAAGAACAAATTTACTGGTTGCAAAATTTAAATTTGCTGAAGATATTAAAATAAATTTTTTTAAGTTAAAAAAACCTTCACATTTTAGATTCCACATATAACTGATATCATATGGTATTTGTCTTTCTCTTTCTGGCTTACTTCACTTAGTATAACAATCTCTAGTTCTATCAATGTCCATGCTGCTGCAAATGGCATTATTTCATTCTTAAAACACTGTAAATCAACTATACTTCAATTTTTTAAAAAAAGGTTTCAGCAAGCACAACTGCTCCAAATCTATGAGAATGTTTTTTATAGTCAGGATATGGTCCATCAGGGACGTTAGAGGAAAGGAATGGGTGATAAAACGACTTGGAACTGACCTTTTCACTAACAAGTGTTTATAGAAATATAGAAAGCTAAATCACAGGCAACTGTGGTAAAAATCTGGATAGATGTCACAACATTCAGCTATTGTTTTTGTTAACCCAGCCTCCCATCCCTCTTCTGAAAACAGAACCACATTTTCATTTGAAGAATTCTCCCTCCTTCTCTCTTAGTCTATGTAGTTCAAAAGTTCCACAGAGAGCCTAAGTGCCAGGTCTGGACAATTAAAACATTATCTCCTTTAGGCCATGGAGGTTGGTACCAGAATGAGTATGTAACCCAAGTCAAAGTGAAGCATTAAGTCTCCATTCTTGCCTTAATTCCACAATTTGTCTAATTCTTTTATTAAGTTCCTTAAAGTTGTGCAGTAATTTTTTTCTCCTTTGAAAAGAAAGTCTGTGTTACCTGTCCAATCTATCTCATAAAATTGTTCTGAGGATGAAATGAGTTAATACACAACTTGTGGAAATGTTTCTAAGCAAGATGCATTACAAAAGCATATTCAATTATAATATGTATAATTGGAATCACAAAATACGTATTTACGTGTATTATGGGGTATGCTATTGTCAAAATAAGATATAAACGTGCTTTGGAAAGAAAAATGCAATATATACACACAAGGTGATGGTAATAACATCACAGCCAGTTTGCTGCTAAGCACCAGGGCATGACCTCAGTGAAACTGAAGATAATTTCATATTATCTGAGACCATTCATCCACTTAGTTTTTCAAGGACTTATTGAACACCACTGTGTGCCAGGCACATTCATTGGGATGCACACAAAGTCTACACTGGAGATTTTATACATATAATATGTATTATGTATCAAAAAGGAAAACATGGTTATTTAACATATACAAACATTCTCCCATCACACATACACAAAAGTAAACAACTAAAGGACTATAGCTGTTTCTTCCTTCTATAGGAAACATTGGATCAGAGAAAGATATCCTTGAATAAAAATCTAAGTAAACATAAAAGAAAATCTGAGCAAACATAAGAGGAATCATGAAAGGAAAAGGAAACCAGAGCAAACATAAAAGGAAATGTTTTCATTTCAAATTGACTATCCATGTTTTCTACTACTAAATGATGGAGTCCTCAAGGGAGAGCTCTTTATTTACCAGAACGTCTTAATGAGTTTGAGGATACGACAAGTAGGGCCACAGTTTAGATTAAGATCATCATAGTAAGAGCTGCTCTTAAATGATACCCATTATTTGTCAGGCAGTGCTCTAAGGACTGTACTATATTCACTCATTTAATGCACACCACATCCCTATGGAAGAGTTACTCCTATTATCCTCACTACAGAGAGAGTAACCAGAACATCATCATTACACAGCTTTAAGTGACAAAGCTAGGGTTTGAACCCAGGCTCCAACACCCTTGCTTTTAACTAGTACATTGGATTGCCTTCTTGGGGGCTAAAGGAAGCAGAATCCTTCTGTTTTATCAAGTCAGAGGTTTTATTTTTTGAAAGACAGCAAAAGGGAAGGTTAAGAATGGAAACCCATTATTATGACCAGATAGTTGAGCTCCACATGAAAAGATGTCCAGCTAAAATTCTTCAGTGGCAGGTATACTGATAGGCTTTAAAAAAAAAAAAAAACAGCTTTATTGAGAATTAATTAATATACCACTCAGTTCTCCATTTAAAGGGTACAACTGAGTGATTTTTATTATATTCACAGAGTTGCACAATGACCACCACAATCAATTTTAAAACATTTATTAAAAACTGCATTTCAAGGTAGAGTGACATATATTTGCAAACCAAGGATCCAATCTCCATCATACTTAGGTCATGCAAAATTACAGTAAATCAGCTTCCATAAGAAGGACAGTAATATCTTACAATTTGTATCATACTCTAAAGTATGCATTCACATCAATGAGTTCATTAGGTAATCCCAATACAACCCTATGCTGTAATAAGGAGAAAAATGTCCATATTCTATAAATGAGAAAACTAAAACTCAGAAATATTAAATGATGGCATTAATTCACTGCAGAGAGGAACCTAAAATTCAGTTCTCACGATTCTAAATCCTATAAATCCTGTGCCATTTTTATTATACAATGTTTTATCAATTGTAGATAAGTCAAATATATCCGCAATCCAGTGATTCAAAAAATCTCCCATGGGGCTTCCCTGGTGGCGCAGTGGTTGAGAGTCCACCTGCCGATGCAGGGGACGGGTTCGTGCCCTGGTCCGGGAAGATCCCACATGCCGCGGAGCGGCTGGGCCAGTGAGCCATGGCTGCTGAGCCTGTGCGTCTGGAGCTCCACAACGGGAGAGGCCACAACAGTGAGAGGCCTGCGTACCGCAAAAAAAAAAAAAAAAAAAAGATCTCCCATGGCTCAAAAAGTAGTCAAAATTGCATATTTTTATGTGAATATCTACATTGTTTCTTTTTCTATCACTGCTAATGATACTATACAAATGAAAAGCTTTTTCAGCCCTTTTGTCAGTTATTAAGTGTCATTTTAAAAAACTGGTGTTTGTGAGATTATGACTGTTACCATGGTAATGAACTGTAATATCAAACTCTATTCATAAATCATTCCTAAGTAAAGAAACAAAAGAATGAGACTAAACACTGCGAGTTTCTTTCATTTAAAGCAGAACCAATATTTAATAATAAGAATGCAGGTTAAAAACTAAATTCAACACTTACTGAATGCCTACTGTATACCAGGCCTTGTGCCAGTTTCTAGTGATACAGAAAAAAATGCTATCAGTTTAAAGCCATTGACACAAAATACTTTTTTGGCAGTTTGCTCTTTCAACTAAGGTTATGGCTGGGTTTGCTACTATCTTGTGGAGATGTGTAACTAAAAATACAGGAGATATATGGGATATATAGGATATAAACAGTCCTTCATCTGATAGGAAGCCAAGAAAGAAAGAGTGCTTGCTTTAATTAAGAAAGAAACAGAAAAATAATTTTAAGTGATAACAACCAGTGGTGTTTGGGAACACCTAGCTCTTCTAGACAGAAATTGGCAATTAATAATTACCATCAATTAATAATTTCATTTTGAAGAACTTAGCTTGATGACACAATCATGACCTGCATAAAGCTATAATAAAAGGATGTTCAATTAAACATGATTTATAATTTATAATAACAAAAAAGAAGAAACTAATAAACCAAAAAAGTGATGATTGATTAAGACAGTTATAATACATCTGTATAAAGAAATACCATGTAAGCTTCACACAGATGAGAAGTTTTATTCTCCCATTCACTGCCTTATCCTCATCACCTGACACAGAGTAGATGTTCAAAATATATATATATATATATATTTTGGACACAGATTTTTTTATTGTGGTGAAAAACACATAACATGAATTTACCCTTTTAATTATTTTTTATTAGTTTCTGCTTTATAACAAAGTGAATCAGTCATACATATACATCTGTTCCCACATCCCTTCCCTCTTGCGTCTCCCTCCCTCCCACCCTCCCTAAATTTATGAAGCGAACGTATTAATGTGGCCATTAAAAATAATGCTATTAAATAAAACTTAAATCCATTAAAAAGTTTTCACAATGTGTATTTAAATTTGAAAAAGCAAGTTAGGGAGACCTTCAAGATGGTGGAGGAGTAAGACGTGGAGATCACCTTCCTCCCCACAAATACATAAAAAATACGTCTACCTGTGGAACAACTCCTACAGAACACCTTCTGAATGCTGGCAGAATAACTCAGACTTCCCAAAAGGCAAGAAATTCCCCACGTACCTGGGTAGGGCAAAAGAAAAAAGAAAAAAAAAAGACAAAAGAATAGGGATGGGACCTGGACCTCTGGGAGGGAGCTGTCAAGGAGGAAAAGTTTCCACACAGTAGGAAGCCCCTTCACTGGTGGAGACGGGGGCTGGTGGGGGGGAAGCTTTAGAGCCACAGAGGAAAGTGCAAAAACAGGGGTGCAGAGGGCAAAGCAGAGAGAATCCCACACAAATGATCAGTGCTGACCAGCACTCACCAGCCTGAGAGGTTTGTCTGCTCCCCTGCCATGGCGGGTGGGGGCTGGGAGCTGAGGCTCGGGATTCAGAGGTCAGATCCCAGGGAGAGGACTGGGGTTGGCTGCATGAACACAGCCTAAAGGGGGCTTGTGCACCACAGTTAGCCAGGAGGGAGTCTGGGAAAAACTCTGGACCTGCCTAAGAGGCAAGAGACCATTGTTTTGGGGTGCAAGAGGAGAGGAGATTCAGAACAATGCATAAAGGAACTTCAAAGATAGGTGCAAGATGCCACTATCAGCGCAGACATCAGAGACAGGAATGAAACACTAAGGCTGTTACTGCAGCCACCAAGAAGCCTGTGTGCAAGCAAAGGTCAGTATCCACACCTTCCCTCCCGGGAGCCTGTGAAGCCCGCCACTGCCAGGGTCCTGTGATCCAGGGACAACTTCCGCGGGAGAACACACGACATGCCTCAGACTGTTGCAGCATCATGCCAGCCTCTGCCACTGCAGGCTTGCCCTGCATTCCGTACCCCACCCTCCCCTTGGGTTGAGTGAGCCAGAGACCCCTAAACAGCTGTTCCTTTAACCCCCTCCTGTCTGGGCACAGAAGAGACGCCCTCAGGTGACCTGCACGCAGAAGTGGGGCCAAATCCAAAGCTGAACCCTGGGAGCCATGCGAACAAAGAAGAGAAAGAGAAATTTCTCTGTGCAGCCTCAGGAGCAGTGGATTAAATCTCCACAATCAACTTGATGTACCCGGCGTCTGCGGAATACCTGAATGGACAACGTATCATCACAAAATTGAGGCAGTGGACTTTGGGAGGGACTGTAGACTTGGGGTTTGCTGTATGTGACTAACTAGTTACTGACTTTTATGTTTATTTTAGTATAGTTTTTAGTGCTTATTATCAATGGTGGATTTGTTTATTGGATTGGTTGCTCTCTTCTTTTATTTAACTACTTTTTTATTTTTTTATATTAATAATATTTCTTTTTATTTTTTATTTTATTTTACTTTACTTTATTTTATTTTTTCTTTCTTACTTTTTATTCTCCCTTTTCTTCTGAACCAAGTGGCTGACAGGATCATGATGCTCCGGGTGGGTGGGAGGCCTGAGCTTCTAAGCTGAGAGCCGAGTTCAGGACACTGGACCACTAGAGACCTCCCAGGCCCACATAATACCACAGCAAGAGCTCTCCTGGAGATCTCCATCTCAACAGTAAGGCCCTGCTCCACTCAACGACCAGCAAGCTACAGTGCTGGACATCCCATGCCAAACAATGAGCAAGAGAGGAACACAACACCATCCATTAGCACAGAGGCTGCCTAAAATCATAACAAGCTCACAGACACCGCAAAACACACTACCGGACGCACTCCTGCACACAAGAAACAGAAGATCCAGCCTCATCCACCAGAACAGAGGCACCAGTCCATCCAACAGGAAACCTACACAACCCACTAAACCAAGCTTAGCCACTGGGGACAGAAACCAAAAACAACAGGAACCATGAACCTGTGGCCTGTGAAAAGGAGACCCCAAACACAGTAAGTGAAACAAAATGAAAAGACAGAGCAATACACAAAAGATGAAAGAGCAAAATAAAAACCCACCACACCAAACAAATGAAGAGGAAATAGGCAGTTTACCTGAAAAGGAATTCAGAGTAATGATAGTAAGGATGATCCAAAATCTTGGATATAGAATGGAGAAAATACAAGAAACGTTTAACAAGGACCTAGAAAAACTAAAGAGCAAACAAACAATGATGAACAACACAATAAATGAAATTTAAAATTCTATAGAAGGAATCAATAGCAGAATAAGGAAGGAAGAAGAATGGATAAGTGACCTGGAAAATAAAATAGTGGAAATAAATACCACACAGCAGAATAAAGAAAAAAGAATGAAAAGAATTGAGAACAGCTTCAGAGACCTCTGGGACAACATTAAACACACCAACATTCGAATTATAGGGGTCTCAGAAGAAGAAGAGAAAAAGAAAGGGACCGAGAAAACATTTGAAAAGATTATAGTTGAAAACATAGCTAATATGGGAAAGGAAATAGTCAATGAAGTCCAGGAAGGACAGAGAGTCCCATGCAGGATAAATCCAAGGAGAAACATGGCAAGACACATATTAATCAAACTATCAAAAACTAAATACAAAGAACAAATATTAAAAGCAACAAGGGAAAAGTAACAAATAACATACAAGGGAATCTCAATAAGGTTAACAGCTGATTTTTGGGCAGAATCAATGCAAGCCAGAAGGGAGTGGAAGGACATATTTAAAGTGATGAAAGGGAAAAGCCTACATCCAAGATTACACTATCCAGCAATGATCTCATTCAGATTGAATGCAGAAATTAAAACATTTACAGACAAACAAGAGCCAAGAGAATTCAACACCACCAAAGCAGCTTTACAACAAATGCTAAAGGAACTTCTCTAGGCAGGAAACACAAGAGAAGGAAAAGACCTACAAGAAGAAACCCAAAACAATTAATCAAATGGTGATAGGAATATACATATCGAGAATTACCATAAATGTAAGTGGATTAAATGCTCCAACCAAAAGACATAGACTGGCAGAATGGATACAAAAACAAGACCTGTATATACGCTGTCTACAAGAGACCCACTTCAGACCTAGGGGCACATACCGACCAAAAGTGAGGGAATGGAAAAAGATATTCCATGCAAATGGAAATCAAAAGAAACCTGGAGTAGCAATTCTCATATCAGAAAAAATAGAGTTTAAAATAAAGACTATTACAAAAGACAAAGAAGGACACTACATAATGATTAAGGGATCAATCCAAGAAGAACATATAACAATTATAATATTTATGCACCCAACATAGGAGCACCTAAATACATAAGGCAAATGCTAACACCCATAAAAGGGGAAATCAACAGTAACATAATCATAGTAGGGGACTTTAACACCACACTTTCACCAATAGACAGATCAAAAATGAAAATAACTAAGAAAACACAAGCTTTAAATGAAACATTAAACTAGATGGACTTAATTGATATTTATAGGACCCTGCATCCAAAAACAACAGAATACACTTTCTTATCTAGTGCTCATGGAGCATTCTCCAGGATAGATCACATCTTGGGTCTCAAATCAAGCCTTGGTAAATTTACGAAAATTTAAGTTGGATCAAGTATCTTTTCTGACCACAACGCTATGAAACTACATAACAATTACAGGAAAAAAAACTAAAAAATAGAAACACATGAAGGCTAAACAACACACTACTAAACAACCAAGAGATCACTGAAGAAATCAAAGAGGAAATAAAAAAAATACCTAGAAATAAATGACAATGAAAACATGACAACCCAAAACCTATGGGATGGAGGAAAAGCAGTTCTAAGAGTGAAGTATATAGCAGTACAAATCTACCTCAAGAAACAAGAAACATCTCAAATAAACAACCTAACCTTACACCTAAAGCAATTAGAGAAAGAAGGAGAAAAAACCCCCAAAGCAGAAGGAAAGAAATCATAAAGATCAGATCAGAAATAAATGAAAAAGAAATGAAGGAAACGATCACAAAGATCAATAAAACTAAAAGCTGGTACTTTGAGAAAATAAACAAAGTTGATAAAGAATTACCCAGACTCATCAAGAAAAAAAGGGAGAAGACTCAAATCAACAGAATTAGAAATAAAAAAGGAGAAGTAACAACTGACACTGCAGAAATACAAAGGACCATGACAGAATACTACAGGCAACTATATGCCAATATAATGGACAACCGGGAAGAAATGGACAAATTCTTAGAAAAGCACAACATTCCAAGACTGAACCAGGAAGAATAGAAAATATAAACAGACCTATCACAAGCACTGAAATTGAAACTGTGATTGAAAACTTCCAACAGAGAAGCTTCAAGATGGCGGAAGAGTAAGACACGGAGATCACCTTCCTCCCCACAAATACCTCAGAAATACATCTACATGTGGAACAACTCCTACAGAACACCTATTGAATGCTGGGGGAAGACCTCAGGCCTCCCAAAGGGCAAGAAACTCCCCATGTACCTGGGTAGGGCAAAAAAAAGAAAAGAAAAAACAGAGACAAAAGAATAGGGACGGGACCTGCACCAGTGGGAGGGAGCTGTGAAGGAGGAAAGGTTTCTACACACAAGGAAGCCCCTTCGAGGGTGGAGACTGCGGATGGCAGAGGGGGGAAGCTTCAGAGCCACAGAGGAGAGCACAGCAACAGGGGTGCGGAGGGCAAAGCAGAGAGATTCCCGCACAGAAGTCCGGTGCAGACCAGCACTCACCAGACCGAGAGGCTTGTCTGCTCACCCACCGGGACAGGTGGGAGCTGGGAGCTGAGGCTCAGGCTTCGGTCGGATCCCAGGGAGAGGACTGGAGTTGGCTGTGTGAACACAGCCTGAAGGGGGCTAGGGTGCCACAGTTAGCTGGGAGCGAGTCCAGGAAAAAGTCTGGAGCTACCGAAGAGACAAGACACTTTTCCTTGCCTCTTTGTTTCTTGGTGCACGAGTAGAGGGGATAAAGAGCACCGCTTAAATGAGCTCCGGAGATGGGCACAAGACGCGGCTATCAGCGCCGACCCCAGAGACAGGCATGAGATGCTAAGGCTGCTGCTGCAGCCACCAAGAGGCCTGTGTGCAAGCACAGGTCACTATCCACACTTTCCCTCCCGGGAGCCTGTGAAGCCTGCCACTGCCAGGGTCCTGTGATCCAGGGACAGCTTCCCTGGGAGAACGCATGGTGCTCCTCAGGCTGGTGTAACATCATGCCAGCCTCTGCTGTTGCAGGCTCGCCCTGCATCCATACCCCTCCTTCCCCCGGCCTGAGTGAGCCAGAGCTCCCGAATCAGCTGCTCCTTTAACCCAGTCCTGTCTGAGCAAAGAACAGACGCCCTCAGGTGACCTACACGCAGAGGCGGGTCCAAATCCAAAGCTGAACCCCGGGAGATGTACGAACAAAGAAGAAAAAGGGAAATGTCTCCCAGCAGCCTCAGGAGAGTGGATTAAATCTCCAGAATCAACTTAATGTACACTGCATCTGTGGAATACCTGAATAGACAACGAATCATCCCAAATTGAGGAGGTGGATTGTGGGAGCAACAATATATACATTTTTTTCCCTTTTTCTCTTTTTGTGAGTGTGTATGTGTATGCTTCTGTGCGTGATTTTGCCTGTATAGGTTTGCTTTTACCATTTATCCTAGGGTTCTGTCTGTGCGTTTCTTGGGGTTTTTTATTACTTAAAAAATTTGTTTCTTAATAATTATTTTTATTTTAGTAACGTTATTTTATTTTATCTTATCCTTTCTTTCTTTTTCCTCTCCCTTTTATTCTGAGCCATGTGGAGGACAGGTTCTTGGTGCCCCAGCCAGGCATCAGGGCTGTGCCACTGAGGTGGGAGAGCAGAGTTCAGGACATTGGTCCATAAGAGACCTCCCAGCTCCACATAATATCAAACGGCAAAACTTCTCCCAGAGATCTCCATCTCAATGCCAAGACCCAGCTCCACTCAATGACCAGCAAGCTACAGTGCTGGACACCCTATGCCAAACAACTAGCAAGACAGGAACACAACCCCATCCATTAGAACAGAGGCTGCCTAAAATCATAATAAGGCCACAAACACACCAAAACACACCACCAGACGTGGACCTGCCCACCAGAAAGACAATATCCAGCCTCATCCACCAGGACACAGGCACTAGTCCCCTCCAGCAGGAAGCCTACAAAACCCACTAAACCAACCTTAGCCACTGGGGACAGAAACCAAAAAAAAAAAAAAAAACCGGAAACTACAAACCTGCAGCTTGCGGAGAGGAGACCCCAAACACAGTAAGTTAAGCAAAATGAGAAGACAGAGGAACACACAGCAGATGAAGGGGCAAGGCAAAAACCCACCAGACCTAACAAATGAAGAGGAAATAGGCAGTCTACCTGAAAAAGAATTCAGAATAATGATAGTAAAGATGATCTAAAATCTTGGAAATAGAATGCAGAAAATACAAGAAACGTTTAACAAGGACCTAGAAGAACTAAAGAGCAAACAAGCAGTGATGAATAACACAATAAATGAAATTAAAAATTCTCTAGAAGGGATCAATAGCAGAATATCTTAGGCAGAAGAACGGATAAGTGACCTGGAAGATAAAATAGTGGAAATAACTACTGCAGAGCAGAAAAAAGAAACAAGAATGAAAAGAAATGAGGACAGTCTCAGAGACCTCTGCGACAACATTAAACACACACCAACATTCGAATTATAGGGATCTCAGAAGAAGAAGAGTAAAAGAAAGGGATTGAGAAAATATTTGAAGAGACTATAGTTGAAAACTTCCCTAATATGGGAAAAGGAATAGGTAGTCAAGCCCAGGAAGGACAGAGAGTCCCATACAGGATAAATCCAAAGAGAAACACAGTGAGACACATATTAATCAAACTATCAAAAATTAAACACAAAGAAATCATATTAAAAGCAGCAAGGGAAAAACAACAAATAACACATAGGGAATCCCCATAAGGAAAAGAGCTGATCTTTCAGCAGAAACTCTGCCAGCCAGAAGGGAGTGGCAGGACATATTTAAAGTGATGAAGGAAGAAACCTACAACCAAGATTACCCTACCCAGCAAGGATATCATTCAGATTTGATGGAGAAATTAAAAGCTTTATAGACAAGAAAAAGCTAAGAGAATTCAGCACCACCAAACCAGCTTTACAACAAATCCTAAAAGAACTTCTCTAGGCAGGAAGCACAAGAGAAGGAAAAGGCCTAAAATAACAAACCCAAAACAATTAAGAAAATGGCCAAAGGAACATACATATCGATAATTATCTTAAATATTAATGGATTAAATGCTTCAACCAAAAGACATAGACTGGCTGAATGGATACAAAAACAAGACCTGTATATATGCTGTCTACAAGAGACCCACTTCAGACCGAGGGACACATACAGACTGAAAGTAAGGGGATGGAAAAAGATCTTCCATGCAAATGGAAATCAAAAGAAAGCTGGAGTAACAATTTTCATATCAGACAAAATAGACTTTAAAACAAAGACTATTACAAGAGACCAAGAAGAACACTACATAATGATTAAGGGATCAATCCAAGAAGAAGATATAACAATTATAAATGTTTCTGCACCCAACATAGGAGCACCTCAATACATAAGGAAAATACTAACAGCCATAAAAGGGGAAATCAACAGTAACACAATCATAGTAAGGGACTTTAACACCCCACTTTCACCAAAGGACAGATCATCAAAAATGAAAATCAATAAGGAAACACAAGCTTTAAATGATACATTAAACAAGATGGACTTCATTGATATTTATAGGACATCCCATCCAAAAACAAGAGAATACACATCCTTCTCAAGTGCTCATGGAACATTCTCCAGGATAGATCATATCTTGGGTCACAAATCAAGCCATGGTATATTTAAGAGAATTGAAATCATATCAAGTATCTTTTCTGACCACAGCACTATGAGAGTAAATATCAATTACAGGAAAAAAAATTGTAAAAAATCCAAACACATGGAGGTAAACAACACACTACTTAATACCTAAGAGAGCAGTGAAGAAATCAAAGAGGAAATCAAAAAATACCTGGAAACAAATGACAATGAATACACAATGACCCAAAACCTATGGGATGCTGCAAAAGCATTTCTAAGAGGGAAGTTTATAGCAAAACAATCCTACCTTAAGAAAGAAGAAAAATCTCAAATAAACAACCTAACCTTACACCTAAAGCAATTAGAGAAAGAAGAATGAAAAAACCCCAAAGTTAGCAGAAGGAAATAAATCAAAAATATCAGATCAGAAATAAATGAAAAAGAAATGAAGGAAATGATAGCAAAGATCAATAAAACTAAAAGCTGGTTCTTTGAGAAGATAAACAAAATTGATAAACCATTATCCAGACTCATCAAGAAAAAAAGGGAGAAGACTCAAACCAATAGAATTAGAAATGAAAAAGGAGAAGTAACAACTGACACTGCAGAAATACAAAGGACCATGACAGAATACTACAGGCAACTATATGCCAATATAATGGACAACCGGGAAGAAATGGACAAATTCTTAGAAAAGCACAACATTCCAAGACTGAACCAGGAAGAATAGAAAATATAAACAGACGAATCACAAGCACTGAAATGGAAACTGTGAGTAAAAATCTTCCAACAAACAAAAGCTCAGGACCAGATGGCTTCACAGGCGACTTCTACCAAACATTTAGAGAAGAGCTAACACCTGTCCTTCTCAAACTCTGCCAAAATATAGCAGAGGTAGGAACACTCCCAAACTCATGCTATGAGGCCACCATCACTCTGATACCAAAACCAGACAAAGATGTCACAAAGAAAACTACAGGCCAATGACACTGATGAATATAGATGCAAAAATCCTCAACAAAATACTAGCAAACAGAATCCAACAGCACATTAAAAGGTTCATACACTATGATCAAGTGGGGTTTGTCCCAGGAATGCAAGGATTCTTCAATATACACAAATCAATCAAAGTGATACACCATATTAACAAATTGAAGGAGAAAAACCATATGATCATCTCAATAGATGCAGAGAAAGCTTTTGACAAAATTGAACACCCATTTATGATAAAAACCCTGCAGAAAGTAGGCATAGAGGAACTTTCCTCAACATAATAAAGGCCATATATAACAAACCCACAGCCAACATCATCCTCAATGGTGAAAAACTGAAACCATTTCCACTAAGATCAGGAACAAGACAAGGTTGCCCACTCTCACCACTCTTATTCAACTTACTTTTGGAAGTTTTAGCCACAGCAATCCGAGAAGAAAAGGAAATAAAAGGAATCCAAATCGGAAAAGAAGAAATAAAGCTGTCACTGTTTGCAGATGACATGATACTATACATAGAGAATCCTAAAGATGCTACCAGAAAACTACTAGAGCTAATGAATTTGGTAAAGTAGCAGGATACAAAACTAATGCACAGAAATCTCTGGCATTCCTGTACACTAACGATGAAAAATCTGAAAGTGAAATTAAGAAAACACTCCCATTTACCATTGCAACAAAAAGAATAAAATATCTAGGAATAAACCTACCTAAGGAGACAAAAGACCTGTATGCAGAAAATTATAAGACACTGATGAAAGAAATTAAAGATGATACAAATAGATGGAGAGATATACCATGTTCTTGGATTGGAAGAATCAACATTGTGAAAATGACTCTACTACCCAAAGCAATCTACAGATTCAATGTAATCCCTATCAAACTACCACAGGCATTTTTCACAGAACGAGAACAAGAAATTTCACAATTTGTATGGAAACAGAAAAGACCCCAAATAGCCAAAGCAATCTTGGGAAAGAAAAACGGAGCTGAAGGAATCACACTCCCGGACTTCAAACTATACTACAAATCTACAGTAATCAAGACAGTATAGTACTGGCACAAAAAGTAGAAATATAGATCAATGGAACAGGATAGAAAACCCAGAGATAAACCCACGCACATATGGTCACCTTATCTTTGAGAAAGGTAGAAAGAATATATAATGGAGAAAAGACAGCCTCTTCAATAAGTGGTGCTGGGAAAACTGGACAGCTACATGTAAAAGAATAAAATTAGAACACTCCCTAACACCATAAACAAAAATAAACTCAAAATGGACTAAAGACCTAAATGTAAGACACTATAAAACTCTTAGAGGAAAACATAGGCAGAACACTCTATGACATAAATCACAGCAAGATCCTTTTTGACCCACCTCCTAGACAAATGGAAATAAAAATAAAAATAAATAAATGGGACCTAGTGAAACTTAAAAGCTTTTGCACAGCAATGGAAACCATAAAGAAGACAGAAAGACAACACTTAGAATGGGAGAATATATTTGCCACTGAAGCAACTGACAAAGGATTAATCTCCAAAATATACACGCAGCTCATGCAGCTCAATATCAATAAAACAAACAACCCAATCCAAAAATGGGCAGAAGACCTGAATAGGCATTTCTCCCAAGAAGATATGCAGATTGCCAACAAACACATGAAAGGATGCTCAACATCACTAATCATAAGAGAAATGCAAATCAAAACTACAATGAGGTATCACCTCACACCGGTCAGAATGCCCATCATCAAAAAATCTACATACAATAAATGCTGGAGATGCTGTGGAGAAAAGGGAACCCTCCTGTACTGTTGGTGGGAATATAAATTGATGCAGCCACTATGGAGAACAGTATGGAGATTCCTTAAAAACTAAAAATAGAACTACCATATGACCCCGCAATCCCACTCCTGGGCATATACCCTGAGAAAACCATAATTCAAAAAGAGTCATGTACTGCAATGTTCTTTGCAGCACTATTTATGATAGCCAAAACATGGAAGCAACCTAAGTGCCCATCAGTAGATAAATGGATAAAGAAGGTGTGGCACATATATACAATGTAATATTACTCAGCCATAAAAAGAAATGAAATTGAGTTATTTGTAGTGAGGTGTATGGACTTGGAGACTGTCATACAGAGTGAAGTCCAAAGGAGAAAAACAAATACAGTATACTAAAGCATATATTTTGAATCTAAAAAATATATATATAGTTCTGAAGAACCCAGGGGCAGGACAGGAATAAAGATGCAGACAAAGAGAATGCATTTGAGGACACGGGGACAGATAATGGTAAGTTGGGACGAAGTGAGAGAGTGGCATTGACATATATACACTACCAAATGTAAAACAGAAAGCTAGTGGGAAGCAGCCGCGTAGCACAGGGAGATCAGCACGGCGCTTTGTGACTACCTAGAGGGGTGGGATAGGGAGGGTGGGACGGAGACGTAAGAGGGAGGGGATATGGGGATATATGTATACCTCTAGCTGATTTATTTTGTTATACAGCAGAAACTAACACTAGATTGTAAAGCAATTATACTCCAATAAAGATGTTAAAAATAAAAAAATTAACAATCAAGTTACGAAGTAGTGTTTATAGTGTGACACAATTTTCTTCTCTCAATTTTCTTGTGTTCTTCACTTATAAGGACACAGTTCACAGCTGAAGAATGCATTTGTTTTTTAAAAATAAACATAGTAAAAATTTAGTAGCTGGTAGAATTATATAACTGGAAGTCTTCATATCTTGCAGTAGAAAGAGTGGGGCACCCTCCTTCTTGAAAAGATTTCACCTTGAGCAGTTTTCCACTCTAGAAACCACTTATTTTATGAAGGCTCTTCAAAAGTTCTAGTAAATTGAAAACAAACAGAAAAGAAAGAAGAAACAACTCCAGAACGCTTTCAGTTCAAATCTGAAAACATTCCCCCAATTAATCAACCTGCCATTGTAATGAATTTCTTCATGTAAACTTTGGCCTCTCCCATTGCGGAGCACAGGCTCCGGACGCGCAGGCTCAGCAGCCATGGCTCACGGGCCCAGCTGCTCCGTGGCATGTGGGATCTTCCTGGACCAGGGCATGAACCCGTGTCCCCTGCATCAGCAGATGGACTCTCAACCACTGCGCCACCAGGGAAGCCCCATGTAAACTTTTGATTGGCTATCCTATCAAGAGTTTTCATAGAGACCGAGGCTGGCTCCTAACAGCTTCACCATTACCTCCTTTTCATAATAATAGAGCTGAAAAATATTTGCTCCAGGATCACAGTATTGAGTAGGAGACCCCACTCTGCCTCTTCTGCCCTCCTCAAGTTTCCTCTTCAATGGTGGAAGGTAAGGGCAAAAGATAGTATAGTTTCATCAAGAATCCAAAAGAGCCACAGCAGAACCTTGACTTCAGCTCCTAAGTTCTCACACCCACTAAATGTTTGTAAATCATCATTACTCATGTGCCCCAAATAAACAAAGAGTATGCTTTCATTTCACAGGTAGGGATTGAATTGACTGCTAAACCTAATATTAGTTCAAATAAAACCACTCTGTACTAAGTTCCAACAACATATAAAGAGATAGATAGAGAAAAATCTAAATAGAACAGTGTGTGTATTTATTATATAAGAGGAGGGAGAGACTTTCCTGGTGGCACAGTGGTTGGCAGTCTGCCTGCCAATGCAGGGGACATGGGTTCGATCCCTGGTCCAGGAGGATCCCACATGCCACGGAGCAACTAAGCCTGTATGCCACAACTACTGAGCCTGCGCTCTGGAGCCCGGGAGCCACAACTACTGAAGCCCGCACACCTAGAGCCTGTGCTCTGCAGCAAGAGAAGCCACCACAGTGAGAAGCCCGCGCACCGCAACAAAGAGCAGCCCCTGCGCACCACAGTGAAGAGTGGCTTCCACTCACCGCAACTAGAGAAAGCCCGTGCGCAGCGACAGAGACCCAATGCAGCCAAAAATAAATAAATAATAAATAAATAGGGCCTCCCTGGTGGCGCAGTGGTTGAGAGTCCGCCTGCCGATGCAGGGGATACGGGTTCGTGCCCCGGTCCGGGAGGATCCCATATGCCGCGGAGCGGCTGGGCCCGTGAGCCATGGCCTCTGGGCCTGTGCGTCCGGAGCCTGTGCTCCGCAACGGGAGAGGCCACAACAGTGAGAGGCCCACATACCGCAAAAAGAAAAAAAAAAAAAAAAAAAAAAAAAAAAAAAAAAAAATAAATAAATAAATTTATTAAAAAAAAAAGAGGAGGAATATTTCTTTTTAAAAGGACATGGAAAATGAAGGTATGTAGAATATTTTTTTAATTAAGATAAAACAATGTATATTCTTAAATACACTATGAATTAGGAGACAGTTACCTGCTGAGAGTGAGAAGGCAGGGCTGAAGTTGAGGTTAAGGATTTCAGGAGAGAGCAAAAAGGTTTAGAATAACTAGAGGTCTAGAATAACTAGATATATATCAGAGTCCAAAGGGAATTAATACAAGAACTGTCAAGTAGCAATGAAGATCCATTTGAGTTCGAATAGCAGAAATCTGAAGAGACCAATCAGCATGGTTTACTACTTTCTCAACCAGTGTTCAGGAACCCAGAAGAGCAAACAATTATATATTTGGGGTAAGTTAATAAGGTCTAAGCTTTTGCAAGGAGCTCTCAAAATACTGTCAAGCAGGGAAAAGACTAGGAAGTTCTGGGGGGATAACATCAACCTAATCCTAGGCTAGGAGTAGACTAAATTAATTAGTAATTAGGAGAACATAAAGGGATAGTAACTAAACTGCCACTTCTGTAGGAGTAAGGGAGTTGGTGGACACTAAGTAGGTTGTGGTCAAAGTTACAAAGTTTATAGTTTAAGACACTGCAAGAGAGTCTCAGTGATGTTAAGCTCCAGGGTGTCATCTTGGGAGGCTTATGTAGAACCAAAGGTCAGGGGTTTAACAGGGACTGAGGAACTCTAAAGGTCAGATATCAGAAGGGACATTAACATGAATGTTGACTCATCCAGGATGATGACGAGGCAGAGAGCTACACTCTGAGAAACCTATTTAGTTCATCTAATGGGGTTCTGTGCTGGAGATGTGGTAGGATAGAGTTCATGACAATGGAATTGAGAAAAGACAATATAAATTTAGATTTCAAAAGGGAAGAATATTCAGTGGGGGCAGAAAATATGTGCTCCTTGGTGGCTGATCCCTACTCCTTCCATAAAAGTTTAAAGAAATTTGCCTGGACTGATATTAAAACTAATGGGTCCAAAAGCCAGGAGAATGAAGAGTACCCATTCATACATTTTCTCTATTTTCCCCCATGCTTCTCTTTCCATGGTTCAATAAAAATACTATTAAAATAATGTTATTTCTCAACTAAGAATAATCATAGAAAGAGAAAACATTGTAAAATGCATGTTCAAAATAATGATAACTAAAATTGCAACCATCAGAGTATTAAGTAATTGGTACTATTCCTGGAGAATTAGTCAGATATTGAGGGGGTTCCCTGGTTAGCACCTACTTTTCAGATCTAGCTCAAACATTATTTTCTCAGAGTAGGCTTTTCTGAACCTCCCACCACCAAGACTTCTTCAAAGTAGTCATCATATTTCTCTTTCACATTTGTTTGGACTTTGATAAATGTCCCCACCCCTGCACTGCACTGTTAAGTGCCATAAAGCAGTGAATTTGAAATCTCTATTCTATATATTCCCAATGTCTGTCAGATTGCCTATCACACTGAAAACTTCTTTGAGTGAATTAATGAATGGTATGTGTCAAAATTCCCTTCGGACAGTATTCCAGGTTTTAACATTCCAAACCAGGTGTTAACCTTCAAAACCAGGCAGCATGCCAAAGGGATAGATTTGGTACCTCGGACATACAGAATCTGAGAAATGCAATCACAGAAGGAGTGGGAAGGTCAAGGGAGGATCACTGAAATTAGCCACTTAACTGTGTAATATTTAAAATTATTTAGTAATATCTTAAAATTTTAAGTACACTTTTATGATGATGGTACTGCTGCACCAAGTAAAGGAAGGAATCACAATGCTAGCCCAGATCTAAATCCCACTTCAGACATAACTACTGTAACCTAGTAGGTCCCTTTGGAGCAGTTGTGCACCTGCCTGGCAAACACATTGTGTCCCTGCCATATTTCCTCTCCCCTAGTCTTGAAGAAATTGATGCTAAAGCCTAGATTGCCAAGACTGAGGAGTCATGAAGCTCATAAATAAGCTTCCTGGGTATGTGAATTTTTATAGTAATCTTTAGTCTGAATCAAAGGTGGAATGTTTAAGCTAGGATGAATGAAGAGCAGGTGCTGACAAAGGAGGTAATGGGAAGGTACTTTGGAGAGATGCTTCTAGAATTAGTAAATCATCACTGAGTAGATATAGCTGACTTGAGCAATTCAAGAAATACAATAAGGAAATAACACAGGGCAACAAAGCACCTGACTCCTGCTGTTGTTTTAACTGGTTGTGATCTTCAAATTGTTTAATTGGGTCAGGTTAAAATAAGCCCCCAAGGTAAATATAGTTTTATGTATGCAAAGAGCACTTTAAAGAAAATTGTCTAAATTACAGTAATCAGCTAGCAACCTAATGTCCTCCCATTTGTCTGTACAGCAGCTTACTAGGTAAGGTCTTAAGGGAATTTAGAATGCTGGGTTCTGAGCTAAATTTTGAATTAATAGTTATTTTGGCTTTAAAATATCACTCCAAATTTAATTACACTAATCATATCTAACGCGTTTATTTACACAAAAATCAGTCAGCCTCTTAAGCTATTTCTCCACTGCTGACATTTGAATATACTTTTTCATAAGCACTTCTTTTTTTTGTTTTTGCGGTACATGGGTCTCTCACTGTTGTGGCCTCTCCCGTTGTGGAGCACAGGCTCCGGACGCGCAGGCTCAGCGGCCATGGATCACGGACCTAGCAGCTCCGCGGCATGTGGGATCTCCCCAGACCGGGGCACGAACCCGTGTCCCCTGAATCGGCAGGCGGACTCTCAACCACTGCACCACCAGGGAAGCCCTCATAAGCACTTCTTATTAAGGATAGTCAATGATAATATCTATCTAAGTCACAAGCCCTGATAATGCAAACTGAAAATTCTTTGGCATGAAGGAGATTCAACAGGTTCACTAGTATTGTGCGCAATGCTGGCATCGTAGTGGCTTCATTGTTTACTTTCTTAAATCATTTAATTCCACTGTGGTCAGGGAATACAATGAAAGATTTCAATGCTTTGAAATGTATTCAACTTACTTTATGATGCATCACATGGTCTATTTTGTTAAACATTCATGTGCATTAGATGGAAAATAAATTCTGTCATTGTTGGTTCAGTGTTCTACACTCTGTTAAGTAGTTAAGATCTGTTCAGATCTCCTATATCTTTTTTTTTTTTTTTTTTTTTTGTCTGTTGGAAAATTATGCTTAAAAACTAGAACCAATTGATTTCTAAGAAATCAGTAGTGGTGGTGAGATAAAGAGAGTACTCAAGGTTGTTTCCAAGATTTTTGGCCTGAGCAATAGGACAAGTGGTAATTAAGTGAGGAGGAGATAGAAAGGAAAAAAAAGTTATTGCACATGACTTACATCCTCCTGCACATCAGTCGTCACTATCTCTTCCTCAATCCCCACCCCTCCTCCCCACACCCTGAAGGACTTGATGCCAAATGAACATGCAGAGACAGTAATATAGCTATGTTATATGATAAGCTAACACACAAGAAGTTCCCTAATTTCCCTTTTGCCCCTCTCACAGTGCTTTCCCATGATGTGGCCTATCAAAGAAGCTAATTTTCTATCAGACCCAGGAGAAGTGAGAGGGAGTTGCACGATGACTCATGAAAATCTTCTGACAGAAACATGGTTCATTTTTTTATATGGAGATGGTAAAGTTGCACATAAGCAAATATTTCATTAGTTTATCTGAATGTTGCCTATACCATACTTTTCAATCCACGGATGCTGCAAAAGACATTATAATGAAATGTCACTCAGGCTTGTATAAACATCAAAAAGGTTCAAGGTCATTTCTCTACAAAAATAGCCCTTACAAGGAACTTATTCACACACATGTATAGTTTTTCATTTCAATAGTATTTCAGTGCCTAAACTGGACTCAGAAATATGAGGACCCTCCAACAACAACAAGAAAAATGAATATACGTAAGCATACATAGACAGATATTTGGTAAAATCCTTTGAAAAAGTTACTCGACACCCCAGGTCAGGAGACATCAGGATATCATTGGTAATTCAAGGAACCTGTGATGTGCCGCAAACAAAGTGAGGTTGGGAGAAGTAATGGTTGCTTTGTTTTGAGATGGAGCTGATATTTATGATTTCCATTTTATTTTTAAAAAAGCTTTCTAAACTAACATGATGTACTAATCCTTAATAAAAAACAGCCTAATTGCTTCCCTTTTAGATTGCAGTCATAAAGGTCTGGTTTTTCTATAAAAACACTGCTCCTTCTTAGATTACACTGTATTCATAAACAGACTCCTGTGTGTTGTTTCATTTATTTTTAGTTAGAGAGAATATATCATTTACTTGCATGAAACTAAACTCAGGAATTAAAGCTAAATGGATTTAAACTGGGAGACTTTTTTCCCTATAAACAGCAGGAAGACTGTAGCATCTCCATATTAAGACAAAGAGCAATGAAAAAAATAAATCAAAACAATTTACATAAATATTAGAATTTTATTATTTTGTCCACCCAAAAGCTATATTATTTTCTTGCTTGAGAAAATCAAGAACAGAAGTACTTAAGAACTCAAAAGCCTCCACCTTGTATTTAGAACATTTGCATTTTTGTGGTGAGAGTTAATAATAACATCGGGTCTGGGTTCTATCTTGCCTAGGGTTACTTGAGTAAAAGAGTAGAGTTCAAAAAGTTCACCCAAACATCCCAAACAAACACGGTTCCAAGAAAGGGATCATTCCATTGTAGAACCCTATGAATTTAATACATCATTACAAGTGGTAGCATCACATTTTGTTCCCTGGACCTAAGCTCATCAAAGTTCAATTTTATTACAGAATGATGAAAAAAAATGAATAGTAGGCTACATTTGTCCTTAAAATAACTCAAGTAAACTCCCTGAAAATGACTGTCCTTCCTTTTTTTTATATCTTCCTTTTTCTCCCCCCCACTCCACATACACATCCCCCTAAATGAAAGCAATCTTACAGCCAATAGCTTTTTTTTTTAAACATTTTTATTGGAGTATAATTGCTTTACAATGTCGTGTTAGTTTCTGCCAATAGCTTTTTTATGCTCTTAGTCAAAAAGAGTAAACCTTGCTTTGGGTGGTTATGCTAAACAATGGAGCCAAGAGGTAAAAGAAATTGACACTAGGACAAGAAAATAATTTCAAGTTAAATTAGGGCTTTTATATCACAGCTTAACCTGAGCATGTTCTAAAATTTTCTCTAAATTTTCTCAGGACTGGGGACTGCTCTCATACAACCTTGTGCAATGCTTTCTAAATTTAACCCCAAAAAGTTATCATTTCAAGGATTATTACTATCATAACTGAGTGCTGAGTTTGAAATATGTTATGAATCAGATGTGTAGCATTTTACTCTTAAAGAAAGAGTCAGAAATTTTAAATAGAACATTTGAAATAATTGAGTAGGGGATGGAGGAAACGAAAAGTTCCACTAAGAATCAGGTGGCAACATATTTATTTTTCCTATTCGTTTTTTTAATAGTTGGAGCTTTCCTGTAAACTACAGAGCAGCCGATGGTTTATGTCATCTAACTCTCTTATACCTATACCTAGTTATACCTTATATAACTCTCTTATACCTTATACCTAGTTAGCAAAATGCTCTATTTTCTCTTTTTAGATAAAAATGGTTAATAATAATATTAACAATGATAGCTGAGTTTCATTAAAAGCTTACTTTGTTGAGCTCTGTACTTAAATCAACTAAGTTCTCTCAACAAGCTTATAAGGAATACGCTACTATTATCCATTTGGCCAAAGAAACCAGATTACAAAGAAGTCAGGTAATTCTCTCAAGTTAGTAAGTAGAAAAGCCAAAATTATAATCCAGGCTGACTTTCTCAAGAGCACTCTTAACCTCTCTCCTGTATAGCTCATAACATTAAGCCTATTTCCTTCTTTTGCAATACCCATTAAGCCTAGAATTTTTCCCTTGTCATTATTTTAAACTTTACTTTAAATATGCATCATCCTTTAGTAATCGTAGAAACTCCAGGAAATAAATTGAAGTATAGCTTTTGATGTTGCTGTTTTTTTTATTACTAGCTTTGCTTGTCTTTGCCTCCCAGGACTATTTCTTTCAATGTTGCACCCATCGTCATCATTGGCAACATTCGCAAAGATTTATTCCTACTATATGAAAACTTTCATGTATCAAATATAATCTTGTAAGCTCTGTTGAATAAATTAATAAATAAATACAGAGATGTGTTAGTACTAGATTGTGAAGGAAATTACATGTCTTGCCAAACTATATTTTTGCAGGCAATGGGAGGCATTTGGAATATTTAGTAGGGCAATGACATACTCTGATTTGATGATAAAAAAAAATCACAAAGGTGGAAGTTTGGGAAAGAGTTTGGGAAAGAGTGAGACTGGATGCATGGAAATCAGTTAGGAGAATTTTGCTGTTCAATCCAAGCAGGAAATTATGAAGATTGGTCTATAATCATGGTAAGAGGAATTGAGAAGAAGGGTAGATAGAGAATCTACTGAAGAGAACACAACTTGGAGAAAATTAGACTGAAGTCACACATTGATAGTGAAGAGGAAAGACGCAAAAATACCTCTTTAGGACAGAAGTTTTTCCATACAGTTTAGGAACATTTCCCACTTGGGGTTTTCATGCCCAGAAGAAAGCTGGACAAGAAAGAGGAAGTGAGTGCAATCATCCAAAGCTAATTTTTCCTACCATGAACCAAAATTTAGCAGATTAGAAGATAAAAGATAAAACGTTTGGATTTTGAAATTATAGAAAAGGGAACTATTGATGGAATACTTGAAACATCATTGCATTATGAAGCTTTACATTATGAAGCATCCAATATGATTCAGCAAATGGAAATTATAGAGTCAAAATATTTTATAGGATAGGAAAAGGCTTTCATATATTCTTGGTGGAAATGTTAGTATTTGAAACTGTATATATAGTATAATTCCAATTTTTAAAAATATGTGCATAAAAATATGTAGATGAAATTCTGTGAATATTGACAGGTTCTCTCTGAGTGTTGGGTTTATGGTTGATTTTTCTGTTTTATTTATAAGTATTATCTACATTTTCCAATTTTTAAAATTTTGAGTTTGTATTCCTTTTATCTTAGAAAAAGCACATGATTTAATAGGAACAACAACAACAAAAAAACCCATGGATGTAGCTATAGTGTAACAAAATGGTTTTCATGTATTTAAAATGTTATTATTAGGATAAATCTAAGTAAATATTCTTTAATTCATAGAAAAAGAAATGCATACATTTGGGGGAAAATCTGAATTTCTTGGCTATAAAGGTGATTAATAGCAATTGCAGTTCACTAAGTAATGTTTTGGAATCACTATCCCAAAGGAAATTTAAATGGTTTACAACTCCTGCCTATATGCTTTTATTTATCATAAAGATGTGTTTTATATTCCAATTTCCTCCTTTAGAATAACGTTGATATATTGGTGATGGTGTGTTATGCAGAAATTAAAGAAAAGGGAGTTAAGAAATGAGAAATTAGATTCAAGCTTCTTTCAGCCCTTTTTTTACTATTTTCATCCTGGAATGTGGAGAAATGATAACACAAGAAAGTATTAACCTATGTGTTTGTGCAGTAAAATTCACAATTATTCAAAATGTTTTCCTGAATATATACTGTAGTCTCTTTATGACACTTCCCAGTCTCCTAGCATTGAGTTTCAGTCAAAAGTGTTGAGCTTCTGTAATTTTTCTATTCAACACACCCCCACCTCCTCCCCCCAAATCTTTATTTTAACGTTATCATGAGTGGCTCAGATTCTGCTTTCTATAAAGACATTGGAATTGAAATACTCTTAAGACTGCCTCATAGCAGACTATCCCAGGAGGTTCGAAATGTTCAACATTTGTTTCATTTCCCCAATTCTATTGTAAATAAGATCTCATCTTGTTAGGCCATAGTCACCACTTGACTTCCATTGGGAGAGTCAGTAGCTGGTTATGAGTGAGCACCAAGGCGGCTATTATTAGCTCTTCAAAACATGGACCTTCTGGCTAACCTATATCAATCCAATGATTCACAATCTTTTGGTAAGAAAACATGCAAACCTGCTCTCTAACCCTCCCAGATCCTTTCCCCAAATTAAGTTTGCTGTAAGCCCCAACACTAGGGCAGCCAACTCCTGAGTAGCTGGCACAAACAGAATGGCCTGATGCATCTCCTTGTTTTGTCTTGCCTTTAGATTGATTTCAGACATAGTTAATACAAATAGATATATGGGAGCCACTGGTGAGTATTTCTGAAGGTAGAAAGAAATTCTATGAAGGGGATATGATCATATTTAATGAACCTGAACTCTTTAGTAATATGAGAAGATAAACTTACAAGAGGATGAAATGTAGTTACAGACTCCTTGGATATTGGAATTTAAATTTGTAGGTCTGAGAACTTAAAGTTTTAGGCCCTAGAAATATAAATAATAACCAAGAACCAAGGACATGTCTTAGCAACACCAGGGGACTTTACAGGCTCAGAAGTGTGTACTGGAGCCAGCTTGCACTGGCTCAGTGCAAAAATTATCTCATTTCTTCCTAATTCCACATTCAGCAATGTCACAATAATAGCTAGAAATAGGCCATGGTTGGAGAGGTTAAGTCACAGAAATTATCAAACACTACATATTAGGACTTCTTTTTCCTGATAGGCAGTTGTTGAGCATTTGCTAGACATAAATGAAGGAGTATAGATTTCAGAATTTTTAATAATGTAATTAGTTGTAAGCATGATCACACACTCTTTCAAAGTCAGTGCTGTATAATGAAAAAAAACCAAAATCTACACATGAAGAAGAATATTATATAAAGCAGACTGATTAATTGAAGATATATAACATAAACCCTAGGGCAACTATTAAAAATTTTTTAAGAAGTATCAATAATAAGTTAATAGTGAAGATAAAATGGAATCATAAGAAAAATGTTCAGTTAACTAAAAAGAAGGCAGAAAAAGAGGATGAAAGAAATGAAGAACAGATGGAACAATAGAAAGCAAGATTGTAGAATTTAATTCAACCATATCAACATTGACAAAATGTGAATGATCTAAACATGCCAATTAAAAACAGAGATTGTCAGACTGGAGTTTTAAAAAGTATATGCTATTTATAAGAAATCTCCTTAATATAAAAGCATAGATAGGTTAAAAGTAAAATGATGAAAAAAGATATACCATGCAAACACCAACAAAAGAAAGCTTGGGTGGCTTTAATAATATCACACAAAGTTACTTCAGAGCAAGGAATATTATCAATGTTTAAAAGAAAAATTAGATAATAATAAATGGGTCAATTCTCCAAGAAGACCTAAGAATTCTAAATGTGTACATCCCTAATAACAAAACCTCAAAATACACAAAACAAAAACTGATAGTGCTAAAAAGAGAAATAGATAAATCCGCAATTACAGTTTGACATTTCAACATTCCTCTCTCAGTAATTGCTAGACCAAAGACAGGAAATCAGTAAAGATACAGGAGACATAAGCAACATTATCAACCAATATGTCACTATAATATCATATTATTTACATTTATGGAACACTCCATACAACATCTGAGTAAGCTTTTCTTTCAAGTGCACGTGGAACATTCAACAAGATAGACAGTATTCTTGGCCATAAAACAAACTTTGCCAAATTTTAAAGAATAGAAATTATTAAAAGTATGTCTTTAGATCATAATAGAATTAAACTAGAAATCAATTTTTTAAATATATCTGGAAAATTCCCAAATATTTGGAAGCTAAAGCTGCAATGAATATTCTCATATATTCATCATTGCAATTGAGTTCTACTATTTTCTTAAATACATAATCTTTAAAATATGATGACCCCTTATGATGCAAATGAATTACTATTGTCATATGCAGGGTTTTTTTGTTGTTATTTTATAGGACTAAATATACCACTTCTCAAAATGACTCTTGGAAGAATTACAAACCTCAATCTGAAACTAAAATTCAAGAACTTTTCCAACACTATCCCCCATATACCTATGTCCACATGACAACCTCCTAGTCATCCTTTTAGACATAGCTCAAACATCCCCGAGAAGCCTTCTTTGACAGTTGCCTATGCATGCCCACTCCTCATCATCCCCCCAAATTAGACTTTCCTTCTTGCATGTTCCCATAGCTCTCTTCACACACCCCTGGTGACACATCTGGTGTCCTCTGCCTGGTTACCTCTACTTGTCCTTCAAACTTCAGCTGCAGGCTCCATAAAAGCATTCCATGTCCTTCTCCCCTACTTACCTTCACTGGGTTAGACAATTCTCTTACATAAGCCAAAAACACTCAATGATTAGTGTAGGGTTTCTCAAGAGCAGCACTACGGACATTTTTGACCTAATAACTCTGTTGTGCAGGGCTGTCCTGTGCATTGTAGGATGATTAGTAGTATCCTTGGCCACTACCTACCAGGTGCCAGTTGCACACACACCCCAGACATGACAATCAAAGATGTCTTCAGACATTGCCAAGTGTCCTCTGCAGGGCAAAATACTTCCTTATTTGAGAACCACTGATTAAGTGCTACTAATCATACTGATTGTGATCAGTCTGTTTATCTGTTTATTAGTCTATCTTAGACTATTGGCAATTCAAAGGAAGAAACTGTATATTTTCTTTCTGAAGCCCAGTTTCTAGCACAGAACCTGGAACCTAATAAATACTTATATATTGCTGAAGAAAATAAATGAAATTCTATTGCTTTGGAAATTATTTTGTTTATAGATCCATATAGCACCTTTTTTCTTCTTCTCCCTTCTGGATTGGGATCTCCTTGAGGACAAAAAACCTTATTTATTCACTTTTATGAATATAAAGTGAATAATGCACTAAAATTGTCTGATCATTGTTTTATGATTATATCAATCAACAAAAGAATTTCTCATGTAGATAAGAATGTACTAAAACTGACAGATTATAATCCAGGCTTTCAAGAGTCAGTGGGAGAAAGAAGAGGTGCATTTTTAAAAACATATATATGTAAAATGAAGTACATGGGAGCATAAAACTCTATTCATAATTATAGACAGCTATCTGCAAACTCTTCATAAGTTATATTAATCAATTTATTTCTGCTTTAATAAACTAAATATAACAGGGATGAAAATGATGGAACCAAAACTATAAATTGCTAGAAGCATAGAGAAAGACATGTTCTACCTATTTTAAAATCATTAAAATGCACATAATCAAGAAGGAAGACACTAGATGACTTATGAGCCTATAGAGTGGCCTTTTTAATAATAATCAAGGTAATCATTATTTCCAAGAAGATTATCTAGCATGTAAAATGCTAGTCATGTACAGAATTATTATTAGATAGAAAATACTTATCTTTTATGTCTTAATTTTTACCAGGAAATACACTCCATTAAAATTAATTGGTTAAAAAATACTGATCTATTACACTGAGTAACCTTTTATTATCTAGCTTGTATTTTTCAAAAATTATTATTACATGTGTAGTTATGGATGGTAACTGGACTTAGTGGGGTGATTATTTCATAATGTATAAAAATATTGAATCACTATGCTGTACACCTGAAACTAATATAACATTGTATGTTAAGCATAACTTAGTTAAAAATTATTATTAGAAAAGCAGCACATGTGCATTGTAGAAAATTAGAAAAGCGTAATTAAATCAATCCTTCACCACCAGAGACCATCACTACTAATTAACGCCTATATTTCCAGGTCTTTACACACACACACACACACACCTTTGTAGTTACATATCAATACAAAATCGTATTGTACATACTCTTCCTCAACCTACTTTTTTCAGTAAGTAATCTCTACTTTCTCTTTCAGTACATTTTATCTCTTCCGATACTTATACTATATTCAAAATTCCCCATTTGATCCAAAAATATCACATACAGATGGTTTGTCCATTCAAATATCAAATGTAGGATCGAACTTTCATCTGGTTTTTATGTCCCTTAAGTTTCTTGTAATAGATTATAATCTCTTTTTCACAATCATGACTTTTTAAAGAACCAGGTCAATTACCTATTGCAGAATATCCCTGGATTTTTCTGGTTTCTTTGCTATGCTACCATTTAACTTGTCAGTCTCTATCCTGCATTTCTTATAAATTGTACATTATATTAGAGGCTTAATAAACCCAATTTAAATATTTTTGCCTAGAATAATTCACAGGCCTTGGTGTGTACTTCATGTGGCTTTATATCTGGCACACAATATCTGATTAACAAACATTAATGACACTATGATTGATTGATTCCTATACTAAGTTATTTTGTTTTCCCCTCCACTGTACAGATAAAATTTTCCCCTTGTGATTAAAAAATAATGTGTGAGGTTTTCTTTTAACGATTAACCAATGGCCAGTTTTCCATAAACAATTTACTTAATGATCTTGACACCGATTAATAATCCTTCCCTCAATCTATTAATGTAATTTCTGTGAAATTATTGTTTTCTAATTCCACAGTCCCTTCTATGTCTTATAATGCATTTTTCTGTAAAACAACACGCTTCCTCAAAAATTGGGATATTTGGTTACCCTATTGGTGAGGATGTAAGCAACAGGAGTACCATAGACACCTGGTGGGAATATTCACACTTCACTTTTGGAAAACAATTTGGCATTATCTAGCCAAGTTGAAGATACACACAATCTATTACCCAGCATTTCCATTTTAGGTATAGCATTTCCCACTTTAGGTATTCTTCACTTAAGATCAGAAATTTATCTTTGTAAATGAGACATTTTAAAAATAAATGCTAATTGAGAGTCTGTTTCTTAATATTTTAAATAAGGAAAATTATAGTGTTTTTATATCAACCTAAAACATCCACCAGTTTCCTAAAACATAACTAATTCAGAGTAAAATGCATATAAAGTATTCATTAAATGACTAATATAGTTACTTCAAATTGTTTCTTTGTATGCAGAACATGCTGTATTAGTCTAGGTTCTCCAGAGAAGTAAAACTTGGATATATAATATCCAATTGATGTAATATATCATACATGATTTATTATAAGGAATTGGCTCACGTGATTATGTAGACTGAGAAGTTCCCAGATCTGCAGTTGAACCCAGAAATCTGGTGAAGACCCAGGAAAGCTAATGGTGTAGTTCTTGTCCAAGTCCAAGTGTGAAGGCAGGAGAAGACCAATGTTCCAGCTAGAAGACAGGCAGAGAGAGCAAATTCTCCTTTATTTCAGCCTTTTGTTCTATTCAGGCCTTCAATGAAATGGATGAGGCTCACCCACATTGGAAAGGGCCGCCTGTTTAATTTAGTCTGTCTATTCAAATGTTAATCTCATCCAGAATCTCCCTCACAGATACATCCAGAATAATGTTTAACCAAATATTTGGGCAACGCCTCCAGTCAAGTTGACACATAAAATTAACCATCACATATGCCCTTCAGTGATTCTAGCTACACCTTTCAAAACATTAATACTTAACAATTCTACCTGGAATATAACCCAGACTTCCCCTCCCACACACACACATTGTTTTGTTTAAAATGTAGTATTGAGTTTGCGAGACATAAATACAATTTTTCATATAAGTCAGCTAACAAGTATATTGCAAGGACACTTACATTCTGAAATTTGGATATCAAAGTCCAAGAGGTGTTTCACGAGGGAAACGTTAAAGTATCCCAGTACTACCCTAAAAACATGTAAACATATGCACTAGTATACATGTATAAGAATATTTGTAGCAGTGTTATTTATGGTAACCAAAAACTGCAAACACCTGAATGTCCACTTACAATAGTATGAATGAGTTGTGAAATATGCATACAATGGAAGAGTACATCACTAAGAAAATGGTACGCAAAATGCTATAGTATGGATGACCTTGCAAACACAATATTGAACAAAAGAAGAAAGATAAAAATAATTCCAACAGTATGGAGTCCACTCATATTAAGTTCAAACCAGGCTAAACCAGGCCATTGTTTAGAGATGCACATATAGGTTGTAAAAGCATAAAGGAAAAGAAGGGTATGATTATCACAAAGCCAGAATAGTGGATACTTCCTGAGTGGAGGGATAGAATTATAATTAGGAAGGAAGCCACAAACAAGGTGGGTGTTCTTGGATGTTGCAAAATTTCTATTTTTTGACTTGGGTCATACCAGAGTTTGTTTCATAAGTATTCATTAGACAGTTCCGATATATTTTATAAATTTTTCTGTAAGTACATATATTTCATAATAAGAAAAGAATAAGAGATGAATGGAAAAAGTTAAATTAGGCATTATATAGGAGGTACAATTGCAAGATGCTGCTGGCAGGCACTAACCTCTGCTTGCTGTATCTGACCAAGTGTCAACGCATGTATAATTGAACTGCAGAAGATAAAAGTAAGGACAACTAAAATAAGCCAGACACAGAAGCATTTGCAAAGGAGCTTGCACTTAGAAAATGCTCAAAAACAACACATTTGTTGGATTGGAACTTGATGAACGGAAAAAGAAAACTTCCATATATGTAAAAGGCTTAAAGAAACAGTCTAGGGTCTTCCCTGGTGGCTCAGTGGTTGACAATCCACCTGCCAGTGAAGGGGACATGGGTTCGAGCCCTTGTCCAGGAAGATCCCACATGCCGCGGAGCAACTAAGCCCATGTGCCACAACTACTGAGCCTGCACCCTAGAGCCTGAGAACCACAACTATTGAGCCTGCGTGCTGCAACTACTGAAGACCGCACACCTAGAACCCATGCTCCACAACAAGAGAAGCCACCGCAACGAGAAGCCTGCACACTACAACGAAGAGTAGCCCCTGCTCACTGCAACTAGAGAAAGCCTGCACACAGCAACAAAGACCCAACGCAGTCAAAAAAAAAAAAAAAAAAACCAACAGTCTACAAGATTTAGAAACAAAACAAGAACTAAACACCTTCATGGGGACATAATAGGCATTCATAAAATCATAAAATGTAAGAATACTGTGAACATGGCTTTGTGCAATAAATCCTGCAATTTTCAAGACATGAGGATGCCAACGATATTCAAAAATCATTTTCAATAATTAAAAGAAATTGTTTCTTACACAGAAAGCAGTAAATATACAGTAAGTCATAATTATTATATGTACTTAAATTTTGGTATCGACAGAAAAAAATACCAAATAAATAAGCACCTAGCCAGAATATTCAGACTCAGAAGAAACGTTCAATCATTTTATGACTTTAAAATTCAGTTAAAATAAATGTTTCTCAATGCTTTGACCAGGCTCTGGTACATGAGGCAAAAGTTCAGAAGCATTCTCCTATGACTTCCGATTTCCCACAGAGTGCTGCCCTCTGCAGGGAGAGCTGTGTCACATCTGATTCCACTTTTCCGTGGTAATTTTTGTAAAAATTTACACTTTCGTTTTCATGAATGGAATGTCTATCTTCCTCCTGAAACACTTCATTTGAAATTAGTCAGTTGTAAACAAGGTAAAGATGGCTATGATATGTTTTCAATTAAACTAAGAAAAAAAATCTATTTTTGTATTTACAAAGAAAATCATAAAATGGAGAAAATATGTATTATCAATTGTATTGCATTATTCAGTATAAGGAAAAATAAAATCTTAAATATTTTAAAGTAATTTAAAAACAGGTATTCAAGGCTAGATATACGAGCGATGAAAATGGATTTTTTAAAAATATTGGAGTATAATTGATTAACAATGTTGTGTTAGTTTCAGGTGTACAGCAGAGTGATTCAGTTATACATATCTATTCTTTTTCTTCTACATGTATCTATTCTTTTTCAAATTCTTTTCCCATTTAGGTTATTATATAGAGTAGATTTCACTGTGCTATAGATTAGGTCCTTGTTGGTTATCTATTTTAAATATAGCAGTGTGTATATGTCAATCCCAAACTCCCAATCTATCCCTCCTCCCCACCCTTCCCCCTGGTAACCATAAATTCAATCTCTAAGTCTGTGTGTCTGTTTCTGTTTTGTAAATAAGTTCATCTGTATCATTTTTTTTAGATTCTGCATTAACATGATATCATATGATATTTGTCTTTGTCTGACTTACTTCAGTTACTATGATAATCTCCAGGTACATCCATGTTGCTGCAAATGGCATTATTTCATTCTTCTTAATGGCTAATATTCCATTGTATATATGTACCACATCTTCTTTATCCATTCATCTGTTGATGGACATTTAGGTTGCTTCCATGTCTTGGCTATTGTAAACAGTGATGCAATGAACACTGGGGTGCATGTATCCTTTTGAACCATGTTTTTCTCTGGATATATATATGCCCAGGAGTGGGATTGCTGGATCATATGGTAACTCTATTTTTAGTTTCTTAAGGAACCTCCATACTGTTCTCCATAGTGGCTATACCAGCTTACATTCCCACCAACAGTGGGAAAACACCCTTTTCTCCATACCCTCTCCAGCATTTATAGTTTGTAGACTTTTTGATAATGGCCATTCTGACTGGTGTGAGGTGATATCTCATGAGCAATGAAAATGGATTTTAAGATTACTTCTTCTTAAATATTTGGCTTAGGGACTTCCCTGGTGGCCCATTGGGTAAGACTCCACACTCCCAGTGCAGGGGGCCCGGGTTCAATCCCTGGTCAGGGAACTAGATCCCACATGCATGCCAAAACTAAGAGTCCACATGCCGCAACTAAGAAGTCTGCACGCTGCAGCCAAGACATCCACATACCGCAAGTAAGATCCCACGTGCTGCAACTAAGACCTGGAGCAGCCAAAATAAATAATTAAATAAACAAATATTTTTTAAAAATATTTGGCTTAAATTGCTATTCTATAATTAAACAGCCATCATAAGAAAGAGGTTTCTTATTTCAATGATGCTGCCATCACTCAAAACCAGTTTTGAACTGTTTGCATAAAATTGCCTTCAAAATTGTTTAAAAGAGGGCTCCCCTCGTGGCGCAGTGGTTGAGAGTCCGTCTGCCGATGCAGGGGACACGGGTTCATGCCCCGGTCCAGGAAGATCCCACATGCCGCGGAGTGGCTAGGCCCGTGAGTCATGGCCGCTGAGCCTGCGCGTCTGGAGCCTGTGCTCTGCAACGGGACAGGCCACAACAGTGAGAGGCCCGTGTACCACACATACACAAAAATCTGATCCAAACATGGTCCAAGTGTTAGAATCATCAGAGGGAATTTAAAATAACAATGATAGATATATTAAGCAATCTCATGGAAAAGATGGATAGCATGTATAAACAGATGGGGAATTTGTTCCTGATACAAATGAAAACTATAAAAAGGAGCCAGATGGTAATCCTAAAAATGAAAAATAAAATATAAAATGAAGAATTATTTTGATGGGCTCATTAGCATTCTGAACACATCAGATAAAAGAATCAGTGAATTTGAGGACAATAGAAATTATCTAAATTAAAACACAAAGAGAAAAATTTAAAGAGGAGGGGGATCAAAACATCCAATAACTGTGAAACAAAATCAAATAGGCTATCATTTGTGTAGCTGGAGACCCAAAACAAGAAAAAAGAATAGAGCAGAAGAAATATTGGAAGAGATGACTGACAATTTTCCAAAACTGAGGAAAGATCAACCCACAGACCTAAGAAGTTCAGCGAAACCCAAGAACAGTAAATACAAAGAAAATTACACCTAGGCATATTATGGTTGTATGGCTGAAATCTAAAGCATAAAGATAAAATCTTAAAACGAGAGAAGATATATTACATACAATGAACAATGATGAGAATAATGGTTGACTTATCAGAAAAAACAATAAAGGGGATAAGCAATTAAACGACATTTTTAAAGTACTTAAAGAAAAATTTAATCTATAATTTTATATCCAGTAAAAATATCCTTTTAACATGAAGTCAAAATAAAGCCATTTGGAAGCAGGCAAAAACTGAAAGGATTCATCTCATCTCTGGCAGACCTGCACTGTAAGAAATATTAAATACTCACTAATGCTCTGTGGGTTTTTTTCAGTCATTTTAATGTGCTTCATTTGTATAGTTTCAATTACTATGTCTGCAAGTTCAATAATCATTTCTTCTCCAATGTCTACTCCATCATTAATCCCACCTGGTATGTTTTTCATTTCACCCATTGCAGTTTTAATCCATGCAAGGCCAATTTGAGTCTTTTTAACATTTTCTGTCTTTACTTAACCTGTGCAGTATTTACTCCAGATTCTTAAACTTAGGGAATATAGTTATAATAAATGTTTACTGTTCTCGTTTACTATCTTCTGTGTCCCATCTGGATTGGTTTCGATTATTTTACCCCTTCTTATGGATCATAGTATCTTTCTTCTTTGCATGCTGATAATTTTTTATTGGACATTACTAATTTTATCTTGTTGAATGCTGTATATTTTTGAATTCCTATAAATATTATTGAGCTTTATTCTGTGATAATGTTGTTATTTAGGAACAGTTTGAGCCATTCAGCTCTTCCTTATAAGCACTGTTAGGAGGAACCAGAGCAGCATTTAGTTTAGGAATGATTTTGCTGCTACTGAGGCAAAACACTTCTGAGTACTCTACCCAACATTCCACAAATTATGAGGTTTTCCATTTTGGCTGGTACCCTCTGTAAACACTGGGTATTATTCCCTCTAATCCTTTCTGCATTGAGCAGTTTCCTGACCCTCATGCAGTGATCAGTACTCAGCTGAAGACTCATGGAGGACTCTGTAGATCTCCAGAGATCTCTCTCCCTGTCTCTGAACAGCTCTTTCCTCTGTTAGGCTCTTTCCTCCGAGCTCTTGGTTCCTTGGTCTCCCCAGACTTCCAGCTTCATCTTTACAACTTAGGGAGACCTCCATGCTTTGGGATCTCTCTCCCTTTGGCCTGGGAAATCTGCAGGCAATAAGCTGGAACAATTATAGGTCTCATCTCATCTGTTCATATAGCAAAGGGAATCACTACCCTTTACTGCCCAATGTCCAATGTCTTAAAAACTGTTCTTTCATGTATTTTACCCAGTTTTTTGTTGTTTAGGCAGGAAAATAAATTATGTTCCTCTGAATTTACTCTCCATCTTGATTAGAAACAGAAATCTTTGTATCATGCTTTTAAAAAATATTTTAAATCTATGTAGTCTGCACATATGACTGAAATGCTGATTTTTCCTTTCAGACGCACTCAAGTAGGAATACTCTAGGTCCTGTATGATATCAAATTTAGAATATAACATAAATAGTAAGTATGGACTTTGAAGTGGGCAAAGCAATCCATAAGCAGGAACATGCACACACAAAAAAGAAAAGGCATAGAAAGGGGCATTGACCCTATTATATTTACCCCTATTTACCGACTTTCTCCTCCTTTTTAAAATTCTTCTCTGACACTACTTACCTTCAGGACCAGATGTTCCTGTATTCCCTATGATTACTTTCTGCTCTGGAGAGGAAGTAACATAGGATGTCTAAAAACTCTTTTAGTTGCCAAAAAACTTCGCAAATTTGTGCACTGTTTTGTCTACGTAATGTAGCCTTGCCCATTTTCTCTAGAATTTTTCTAGAAGAAACATAAATATATGCAACTCACACCCCACATTTATCAATTTTATACTGTTAGTTTCTGTGTTTTAGCTTTCATCCAGAAATGTAATTTAAGAATTTAAGTAATTGAGATTAATCTCTGATGTCTCTCTTTTGGATATCCTTCAGATTTCAGACAAACATATTTGTCACAATCAAAGATATGAAGTGATTAAAATAAAAAGTAATATCCTGTCTTCCGAAGTACACTGAAAAAAGGTAACATTGGGACTTCCCTGGAAGTTCAGTGGTTAAGACTCTGTGCTTACACTGCAGAGGGCACAGGTTTGATCCCTGGTTGGGGAACTAAGATCCTGCATGCCGTGTGGTGCGGCCAAAAAAAAAAAAAGGCAACATGAGTGGTTTATAAATGCTTCTATTATTTGCAGTATTGAGAACAGGCCAACAGCTGGTGTTCAAATAACTAAAGCTTTTTACTGAAAATTCAGAATAGAGGGATTGGCTAGATGTGGATGATGCATCATGATTATATAATTCAGTGCTTTGCTCAGGGATTGATGCTTTAAGGAGATTGGTTATACTGCCCCAATTACTAAGCATCTTAATTTGAAATTCATATATGAGAGAGAGAGAGAGAGAGAGGTGGATAGAGCAGAAGGAGGGAGAAGAAGAGGGGAGAAGGAAAAGGAGAGTGAGGGGGAGAGGGATAGAAAGAGAACTTATGAACATGTGTAACACAGGATTTAGGTAGCATAGTACCTTTATCCTGCTTGAACCCTATCCTAGGTATATTAACCTACCTCATTTCTTTCCCCTTGCTTCTTGCTGTATATTTTCAATTGATTCAACTAACGGCATGATTAAATTATCTTGATTTGGTCTGTGAGCCCTTCTGTTCTATTACGTCTGGGAGAGCCTGCCTAGTAGAGTACTTGGAGACTACCATACATCAAGTTATTTCTTACCATGATGATGATTTACTTTGAAACAAATTTGATAAGATTCAAGTTTAATCCCATAATAAAGTCACTTTATTTCACTTGCCTCCCAATATTTCCAAAGAGAAAGAGAAGTAGAATTACAGGGGGCAAGTCTAAATAATGCAAATACCTTGTGTTATGCAGAGGAACATCATCCTTCATGTGTCAAAGCTGAACAAAAGTTGAACACCTCTAAACTAGAAAACTAGCACTCCAAGTGCAAAGCTCCCATATCCTCTAGACTTAAATTGATATTTCTTTCTGTATCCAAATCTTCAGGTTTATTTCTTTGCTCTTTAATAAAGATACTAGATCACATCGGAAGTTGAGGTAGAGAAGTCACATAGGGAAAACGCATCATTTAGCTTCATTCAGTTCCATTTTCGGTTTCAAAAATAGCCACTCCCAAAGCTGGTAAGAAAATCCTACATTCATTTTACCTTCTCAACTCCCACCGCCCCATCCAATTTCCCCACATTCTCCTATCATCTTCCTCTTTGAACACTCTAAGTATACTGTGCTCTGTGTTGAAAATTTTTAGCAACCTAGGATATGCTGGCATCATTATATAAAAAGCATAGCTGCCAGTGTTACATAAATTGAGAACAAGCAAAGCAGTGCTATTTTACTTCATTAGCATTCAGTTTGCAGCACTAGACTCCTAATTAAGAGATTCATAAGTATTCATATTCATTCAGGCTATTCTACTTTTTATTTGCTAATTTGGTTAGAAACATTTAGACACATTAACTGTTCTTCCAGTCAAAATAAATACTTGCTGTGTTTGTGGATAAGCCAACTGATGACTGTCCTTTCTCGAAAGCAAAATATAAAACATGTTTTTTTCCCATTTTCAATTTTCCTTTATTGCTTTATGTAAATCATTACATTTGGATGAAGGAAAGTAATTCTTCTAAGAGTGAACTTTTAAATTGCTATTGTTAGCTTCTTCCAATAGTAATAATGTCCTCAAGTTATGCTGGTAAATACAGTATAGGAAACAATGAACCTGAGAAGTTAGTTTCTTTGATAAAGAGAGTGATCAGATGCAGGGAGGGGTGACTTGAAGTTTTACCACCTGAGTAGTGGTTGAAGGATCAATGAACGGTTATTCCAGAGAAGAGGTTTTATGGGCTGTGAAACAGTTTTTGTTTGAACATAAGAGAGAAATTTGATTTATTCTACGTTGCCTCAGAAGACACAACTAGAATTGATATATGAAAATTATAAGGAGGAAATTGCAGCTCAAAAAAAGAAGACCTGCTTAACGATTACATTTTAAACTGATCTGATTTTAGAATCCCACAGGATAATGGGGTCATCTAAATTAGAATCTCCATACACCTTCTGAATATCATACAAATCAGAGAGAATAAATAAAACCACAATAACCCATGTTTACAGCATGACAAAAACAGAATACTTCAATTTACAAGTAACTAGGGAAATAAACATTCATAAGCAAGCAGAGCCACCTCTGGAGCCCACTGTAGAGCAACAAGTGGGCACTTGAGGTGTGGAATACAGATATAATTATCTTCCAAAAGATAGAGTCCCACCCTTAGAGCATAAATGCTGAGAATAAATCTGACACCTGGATATTCAGAGTACTGGCTGTGTGGAATTGAGAGGGAGAGCCTTGAAATTGCAATCACAGGTGGGAGTTGTACCCCTTCTTGAAAAGAGTGGGAAAGACTTGGAAAGGAAATAGCTTTAAGGGGAAGGATTCATGTGGATTTGAGGGTGAAAGAGAAGAAGGAAATAAGTGGTAAAAATTCAAAGTTCTACACTAACATAAAATAGAAACATCAGAAGACTTCATTATCCTCTCTCCTTTGCCACCCAAAGAATGTAGACATTCATGAAATAAGATGCACTTCACCATGCCAACAGAAGAGGGCTCTCTTGAGCTAAGAAATCTAATTTACCATCAAACTCATCCTTTTCTACAAACAACTGTTAATGCTGGCCTAGAAAAATGTAAGATATTCCTAAAATTAACAGAATATAGAAGACAACATCTATATTAAAAGTACTGTAATAGAAAACAAAAAAAATGAAAATCAAAACATCTCAGATGATGAAAATTCTTCCCAAAAAACAACCACAAAGCAGAGAAAAACTATAACAAAATATGCCAAAATTAATTATCTTTAAACAAGCATTTGCAGGTGTGAAAAAAAACTCAAACAATATATTTAAAAGTTCAAAATGGAAATGAACATAAAGTTAGGAAGATGTAAAATGAGAGTTAACAACACAGGGGAAAAAAATGAAGATAAAGAAAAAAAATCATCCTTCCTTGCATGATAACCAAGGAATGAACAGTTTAGACTGAGAATATAATGAGGCACATAAGCAAAAATTAAAACAGATAAAATAGTGAAAATGAAATAAAGAGAGAGGTAAAAATGGTCAGTAAAAAAGTGACAGAGAAGGTAGGGGGAAAAAATCTAAGTAAGGAAATGGGCATTAACAAAGGTATTAGTACACGGGCTTCCCTGGTGGTGCAGTGGTTGAGAGTCTGCCCACCAATGCAGGGGACATGGGTTCATGCCCTGGTCTGGGAAGATCCCGCATGCCACGGAGCGGCTGGGCCCGCGAGCCATGGCGGCTGAGCCTGCACGTCCGGAACCTGTACTCCACAACGGGAGAGGCCACAACAGTGAGAGGCCCGTGTACCACAAAAAAAAAAAAAAAAAATGTTCATCTTGGGGTTTCCCTGGTGGCGCAGTGGTTGAGAGTCCACCTGCCAATGCAGGGGACATGGGTTCGTGCCCCAGCCTGGGAAGATCCCACATGCCACAGAGCGGCTGGGCCTGTGAGCCATGGCCACTGAGCCTGCGCGTCCAGAGCCTGTGCTCCGCAACGGGAGAGGCCACAGCAGTGAGAGGCCCACGTACCACAAAAAAAAATAAATAAATTAAAAAAAACCCCACAAAGGTACTAGTACAAAGATAACCATTAGAACAAAAATAAAAATATAGAACATATATATGTATATATGTAAATACATATTTTATATATCACATGTAATATTAAAAAAAATCTAAAGAACATATCAAAATAGAAGAAAAAGAAATACACAAAGAGATTACAAAAAAAGGAAACTAGTTTCAAACTTTCAATATCTGCAAATCAATCAATGTGATACACCATATTACCAAATTGAAGAATAAAAATCATATGATCATCTCAACAGATGCAGAAAAAGCAATGACAAAATTCAACATTCATTTATGATAAAAACTCTCCAGCAGGTGGGAATAGAGGGAACATACCTCAACATAATAAATGCCATAGATGACAAATCCACAGCTAACGTCATACTCAATGGGGAAAGCTGAAAGTATTCCAAGATCAGGCACAAGAGAAGAATGCCCAGTCTCGCAACTTTTATTCAACACAGTATTGGAAGTCCTAGACACAGCAATCAGACAAGAAAAAGAAATAAAAGGAATCCAAATTGGAAAGGAAGAAGTAAAACTGTCATTGTGTGCAGATGACATAATACAACAGATAGAAAATCCTAAAGACACTACCAAAAAACTACTAGAGCTCATCAATGAATTCAGTAAATTGCAGAATGCAAAATTAACACACAGAAATCTGTTACATATCTATACACTAACAACAAACTATCAGAAAGAGAAATTAAGGAAACAATCCCATTCATCATCACATCAAAAAGAATAAAACACTTAGGAATAAACCTACCTAAGGAGGTAAAAGACGGGCCCATCAAAAACCTATAAGATGCTGATAAAAGAAATCAAAGATGACACAAACAGATAGAAAGATATACTGTGTTCTTGGATTGGAAGAATTAATATTGTTAAAATGACCATACTACCCAAGGCAATATACAGATTCAATGCAATTCTTATCAAAATACCAATGGCATTTTTCACAGAACTAAAACAAATAATTTTTAAATTTGTATGGAAACACAAAAGACCCCAAATAGCCAAAACAATCTTGAGAAAGAAGAATGGAGCTGGAGGAATCACGCTCCCTGACTATATTATGAAGCTTCAGACTATATTATGAAGCTACAGTAATCAAAGCAGCATGGTATGGGTGCAAAAACAAACACATAGGTCAATGGAACAGAACAGCCAGCCCAGAAGTAAACCCACACACCTATGGTCAATTAATCTATGACAAAGGGGGCAAGAATATACAATGGAGAAAAGACAGTCTCTTCAATAAGCGGTGCTGGGAAAACTGGACAACTACATGTAAAAGAATGAAATTAGAACGTTCTCTAATGCCATATACAAAAATAAACTCAGGACTTCCCTGGTGGTGCAGTGGTTAAGAATCCACCTGCTAATGCGGGGGACATGGGTTCAATTCCTGGTCCAGGAAGATCCCACATGCCGCGGAGCAACTAAGCCCGTGTGCCACAACTACTGAGCCTGCGCTCTAGAACCTGTGAGCCACAACCACTGAGCATGCGTGAGACAACTACTGAAGTCACGCACCTAGAGACCATGCTCCACAACAAGAGAAGCCACCACAATGAGAATCCCACACACTGCAATCAAGAGTGGTCCCCAGTCGCTACAACTAGAGAAAGCCCGCACGTAGCAACAAAGACCCAACACAGCCAAAAATAAGTTAAAAAGTAATAATAATAAAATAAAATAACTCAACATGGATCAAAGACCTACATGTAAGACCAGAAACCATAAAACTTCTAGAGGAAAACACAGGCAAACACTCTTTGATATACATTGTAGCAATATTTTTGGATCTATCTCCTAAAGCAAAGGATAAAAGCAAAAATAAACACATGGGGCTAAATTAAACTTAAAAGCTTTTGCACAGAAAAGGAAACCATAAACAAAATGAAAAGACAAGCTACTAAATGGGAGAAAATATTTGCAAATGATATGACTGATAAGGCATTGATATCCAACATATATAAACAGCTCATATAACTCAACATCCAAAAAAACAAACAACCCAATTAAAAAATGGGCAGAAAAACTGAATAGACATTTTTCCAAAGAGGAAATGCAGATGGCCAATAGGCACATGGAAAGAAGCTCAGTGTTGCTAATCCTTAGGGAAATGCAAATCAAAACCACAATGAGATATCATCTCTTCACCTGTGAAAATGGCTATCATCAAAAAGAACATAAACAACAAACATTGGCAAGGATGTGGAGAAAAGTGAAGCCTCATACAATGTTGGTAGGAACGTAAATTGGTGCAGCCATTGTGGAAAACAGTATGGAGGTTTCTCAAAAGACTAAAAATAGAACTACCATATGACCCAGCAATTCCACTCCTGAGTATATATCAAAAAAAACCTCAAAAACACTTATTTGAAAAGATGCATACATCCCAATATTCATAGCAGCATTATATACAATTGCCAAGATATGGAAGCAAACTAAGTGTCCATCAACAGATGAATGGATAAAGAAGATGTGGTATATATATACAATGGAATACTACTCAGTCATAAAAAAAGAATGAGGGCTTCCCTGGTGGCACAGTGGTTGAGAATCTGCCTGCTAATGCAGGGGACAGGGGTTCGAGCCCTGGTCTGGGAGGATCCCACATGCCGCGGAGCAACTAGGCCCATGAGCCACAACTACTGAGCCTGCGCATCTGGAGCCTGTGCTCCACAACAAGAGAGGCCACGATAGTGAGAGGTCCACGCACCACGATGAAGAGTGGCCCCCATTTGCCACAACTAGAGATAGCCCTCACACAGAAACAAAGACCCAACACAGCAAAAATAAATTAATTAATTAATAAACTCCTACCCCCCAACTTCTTTAAAAAAAAATGAAATTTTGCCATTTGCAGCAATGTGGATGGACTTGGAGGGTATTATGCTAAGTGAAATAAGACAGAAAGACAAATACTGTATGTTATCACTTATATGTGGAATCTAAAAAGACAACAAACTAGTGAATATAACAAAAAAGAAGCAGACTGGCAGATAAAGAGAACAAACTACTGGTTACCATTGGGGAGAGGGAAGGGAGAGGGGCAAAATAGGGGTAGGGGGATTAAGAGGTACAAACTACTATGTATAAAATAAGCCACAAGGACATGTTGAACACCACAGGTAATACAGTCAATATTTTATAATAACTATAGATGGAGTATGCCCTTTAAAAATTGTGAAGCACTATATTGTACACCTATAACATATAATATTGTACATCAACTATACTACAATACATCATTTTTTTAAAAGAAATATAATAAATATATAATACATAGTAAATATTACTTAAAATAATATGTAATAATCATATCAATCAATAAAAATGGACTTAACTGACCTATTAAATAAAAAAAAATTTTCTAATTGGCTCATGTAGCAAAACCCAACTGCTAAACAAATCCAACTGTTAAATAAACAGACTCACTTAAAACAAAGTGACTCAGAAAGCTGGACCAGGTAAATACAAGTAAATAAAAAATCCTGATATTCCATAAGGGAGACTTTAGGGTTAAAAGTATTACTTAAGACAAAGAGTTTACTAGATAATACTGAAGGATCCAATTCACAGTAAAGAAAAAGTGGCTATGAATATATTTTCACCAAATAATGCAGTAACTTCCTTAATAAAGCAAGCAGAAATAGACAGAATACAGTAATAACAGGTGACTTCAATACTTCACTCTCTCTCAAAAAAGATCAAAAGAACAAAAAAATTAAGTAAAGATATATACAACCCAAATAACGTAATCAATAAAGTAGCTCTTACTAACACCTATCAAAAAGAACATACCTACTCAAATGTACATGACACATTCAGTAAATCTGACCATCTATGAGGTCATCACAAAACCTCTGTAAGTTTCACAAAGTAAAATTAATACCATATTCTCTGATTATAAAACAACAATTAGAAATTAATTAAAACAGAAAAAAAGACTCTTCAATGAAAATTTTTAAACTTTCTATTAAACAGTTCTTTGGAAAAGAAAATAAAAAATTCAGAATTTCTAAAGAATCATGATATAAAAACACCACATTAAAGAATCTATGGAATACAATAAAAGCAGTGATAAAAATAATCAAATTCCTAAGAAAGAAAGTAGAAGAGAGAAGGGAAAAATAACAGCAGACATTAATGAGGTATAAAAGAGAAGAGCAAAGCACAAAATAAATCAAAACTCTAGTTCTTGAAAAGTAAGTAATAATATAGACAAAGGAGACAGCACACAAATACAAAATAAGAAATGATCAAGAGGAATTAATCACTGAAACAGGATTTATTTAAAAATCATAAGTAGTTTCCAAATATCTATGCAAATAAACTGGAAAACCTAGATTCAATAAATAATTTCTTAGGAAAAATTGGTCCCTACAGAGATAGATTAAGCAATTCCATAGAACAGAGAAAGTCATCAAAGAACTATCCTGTAATGAAGGAATCAGAACCAGATGTTTTCAGAGAATAAATTCTACCAAAATTTTTAAAACCACATGTTCCCAATATTACCTAAACTGTTTCAGAGAATGGAAAAAAGAAGAAAAACTTTATAATCATTTTTATGAAGCAAGTGTAACACTAATACCTCAACCTGATAAAGATATCACACTTTCTGGGCTTCCCTGGTGGCGCAGTGGTTGAGAGTCCGCCTGCCGATGCAGGGGACACGGGTCCGTGACCCGGTCCGGGAAGATCCCACATGCCGTAGAGTGGCTGGGCCTGTGAGCCATGGCCGTTGAGCCTGCGTGTCCGGAGCCTGTGCTCCGCAATGGGAGAGGCCACAACAGTGAGAGGCCCACATACCGCAAAAAAAAAAAAAAAAAAAAAAAAAAGATATCACACTTTCAAAAATTTTTATGAATTCACGTACATTCATACTAAAATGCTTTAAGCAAATATTAGCAAAAGTTTTTAACACTACATGAAAATAATACAATATGAGGCAAGAGAGATTTATCCCAGAAGTGTCAGAATGGTTCAGTATTAATCTAACATATTTCACCCTATTAAAAATTTAAGGAGAAATACCATGATTAACACCATAGGTGTTAGAAAGACCTCTGATGAAATATGTCACCCATCCCTCATTTTAAAAAAGCACTTAGCAAGACAGTATTTAATGCATACTTCCTTAACATGATTACTAAACCATCACTCCTAAAGCCAATATGTTACATAGTGGGAAAACTCTGACTAGAGGCATTTCCACCAGGATGAGGAAGAAGGCAAGAAAGGAGGTTCACTGTCTCACTACTCTTTAACATAGTACAGGTATTAGCAAAGCAAAATCACATAGAAGATTAAACACTGTAAAATAAGAAGTAAATACTCCCTATTTGCAGATGATGCCTTTATATCTAGAAAATCAAAGGAATCAAAAAAACTAAATCAAACCATAAAGTAGGACATAAATTTAATACACAGAAATCAATAACTTTCACATATACAAATAATAACTAGAATATAGAACGTTAAGGGAAAACTCCATTTATAATAGGAACAATAAAGATAAAATTCTTAAAAATAAACAACAAAAAATGTGCAAAATATATGTATATAAGGAAAACTTGAAAACACTTCTGTTGTGAATAAACGGAAGCACATGCATTGTCTTGGGTAGGACGACTCAACACCTATGTAATTTCTCTCCAAGTTATTATATATATGTGTAATATATTTATGCATGGGTATACATAGCATTTCCAATAAAAAATACAAAGTTTTAAATAAGTTGATATTATAGGTCATATTGAAAAATAAATATTTAAGAATATATTAGAAAACCTTTCAAAAGAGGAATGATGGAGGACAAGCTCTATCAGATATTCAAAAATGTTAAAACCCCTCTATAAGTGTAACAGTGTGGCATTAGAACAGGAACACAGAAACAGACAGAAAAGCAAGGCTAAACTAGATTACATGAACAAATTTAGTGTCTAATAAGATGGTATCTCAAAACACTGGGGGCATATGGTCACTTTTAATAAATTACAGTTGACCCTTGAACAACACAGATTGGAACTGTATGGATCCACTTATATGCAGATTTCTTTTTTCAAAAGTATTTACTACTACTACATGGAAGTGGATCATGGATACTGGAGGAATAGTGTATACAGAGAGCTGACTATAAGTAATACACAGATTTTTGACTGCATGGATGGTCAGCACCCCATCCCCCATGTTGTTCAAGGGTCAACTGTATGATGAAACAATCAAATATTCATTTGGAGAAAGACAAAATTGAATTTACACTTCACAATATACCTGAATACACTCCAAATGGATCCAAGATTTATGTGTAATATATGAAACCACACAAGTATATACAAGTAGAAACATGGGTAAATTCCCTTATAACCTGGGTGTTGGTAAAGAATTTCTAACTTTTACCAAAATATATATATAACAAAAGAAAATGTTAATAAATTAGACTACATTTTTTAAAAGCCTTGCACATCCAAAATACAATAAGTAAAGTCAGAAGACAAATGATAAACAGGGGAAAAAAATACTTCCAATATACATCATAGACATAGACTTGTCTCCCTGATACACCCAGCCCTTTAAATTTTGAGGTGAAAAAAGAACAATTTGATATAAAAGTGGGCAAAAGGCATGAACAGAAAGCTCAAAGGAGAAAAAATTCAAATGGTTCTAATAATGTTCATAAAAATAACCTCAAAAAATCAGGCTGAAATAATACTAGTCCATACAATGTAGCAAATGATTTATTACCAGTTACTACTTTCTATTTCATTTAGTAAATTATTAGTCTAGATTTCTAACTTAATGGTATATTATTTTAAAAAGAAGCGGACTCACAGATACAGAGAACAAACTAGGGTTACCAATGGGGAGAGGAAAGGGGGGAGGAGCATAATAGGGGTAGCAGCTTAAGAGGGGATTAAGAGATACAAACTTAGGTTTAAAATAGAAATTTTAGTTAAAATAGAAATTTGGCAAAGGAATATTTAATTTATTTAAAACTTTTAAGAACCTTTTGAGGTAGGTACTACTATTATTAATATTATTTTATTTTTTTTTTCGGTACGCGGGCCTCTCACTGCTGTGGCCTCTCCCATTGCGGAGCACAGGCTCCGGACGCACAGGCCCAGCGGCCATGGCTCACGGGCACAGCCTCTCCGCAGCATGTGGGATCCTCCTGGACCGGGGCACGAACCCATGTCCCCTGCATCGGCAGGCGGACTCTCAACCACTGCGCCACCAGGGAAGCCCGGTACTACTATTATTTATCTTCATTTTAAATTAGGGAAACTCAGGCACATAGAAGATAAGAATCTTGCCCAAGATCATAAAATAATAAAGTTAAGATTTGAACCCAGACCAATCTGGTTTTAGGGTCTTTGCACATAATAACTTAGTTATGCTACTTCTAACAACTTCGTATATAGATGTGTAGAAAGAATAAGCAGCTAGACATTTTTAAATACAGGAAATTTAATTTGATGAGACTGGTAGCAAGAATCAGATCTCGTATGTTATGCAAATTTGCTTAGTACTTATTCCAAGGACCAAAGAATATGAAGGTAAACACAACCCCATCAAAAAAGAAAAAAAAACAGTAAAAAGTCATCATACTATATAGTAAAAATGAAATAATGATGAAAATCATGAGGAAAATGAGACTATGTGAGAGCTTTTCACAATATATAATAATAATAATTCAGATAATGGGTGTAGAGATAATGTTAAAAATGTTTTAACAAATGAACATTGTAATATAGGAGATCATAGATGATAAGGTGTTTAAAAGACAGTGTAAAAAACACTAAAAGTTTTGTTTTCAGATAGAATGTAGGTCACAAAAGATTGTTATTGCAGCAAGAAAACACAGGATAAAAAGAAAATTATACTTTAAGCCAGCAAAGAGTAGAAGATACAAAGAAATCTAAATAAATTAAATTCCAAAGAGAATCAGGCTATTTTAGTGATCAAAGAGCTACACTGTTTTTATGGGACCAATTGCCTATTCTGGGTATCTGTGGATGGAATAGCAGCTCTGTCATAGGAAGAGAGATTATGCTGGGATGAGAAAAATACCACTGAAGCTTTTAATTACAAAATGACTGGCACAACATATTGTAAATGAAAGAACTCCAAATGTGAAAACAAGTTGTTGAGCCCACCAATTCTCCCCCACAGGAATTTTGGCAAGAGACAAAGAGGGAACAAAAATGTCTCACATTTTTGTTCAGTGCTTAGGTTTCAGGACCCTGCTGGAATTACATCTAGAGATGAACTGAAACTGACTATATAGGCAACCCAACCCCTTTCCAGATGATAATATGATAAGATCAGCTCCTTGGTGGCAGCATAACGTATTGGGGATTGGCAAAAAGGAAACAAGAGATATGATCTGATTTGTAAAAGAGGAAGTTAAATAAAGATATGGTCCAGCTCCAAGTCAACCTAGCTGACTGATGAAAAAAGAAAGGATGGCTGAACTTGTCGGAAAAACAAAAGACAAAATAAAAAGTATTATCTACTTCACAATCTACTATTCTCTTAAGGAAAAATTCCCTGTGTATAATTTTTAAAAACAGGAGACATATAGAGAAATAGGAAAAATATGGCCCCAAATCAAGAGAAAATATAGTCAATAGAGGTATGGTATGCTCACAAATGTCCTAAGTTGAAATTAGTTAAAAATGATTATTAAAAAGTGTTTAGGGGCTTCCCTGGTGGCGCAGTGGTTGAGAGTCCGCCTGCCGATGCAGGGGACACGGGTTCGTGCCCCGGTCCGGGAAGATCCCACATGCTGTGGAGCGGCTGGGCCCATGAGCCATGGCCGCTGAGCCTGCACGTCTGGAGCCTGTGCTCTGCAGCGGGAGAGGCCGCAATGGTGAGAGGCCCACGTATTGCAAAAAAAAAAAAAAAAAAAAAAAAAATTAAATATGTTAAAGAATGTAGTGGAAAAGACAGAATGAATGAAGAGATAGTTTTAGCAGAAAAAGGGAAGCTCTAAAAAAGTGAAAATTTTAGAACTAAAAAATATGATTAAATTTTAAAAAAATGAATGGATATAATAAGAAGCTAGACAGAATAGAAAAAAATCGCAAGCTGCATGGTGTGGCCAAAAAATAAATAATATTTTGTGGGACAAAATATCAAATGATCTAATGTATGTGTAAATGGGAGTTCCAGAAGCTGTGGAGAGAAAGAACTGGACAGCAGAAATATTTAAATATTTTGGCTAAAGATTTTCCAAAACTGATGGCATATGGTCAGCCAGAGATCCAAGAGTTTCAGTTCTTTAGTTTAGTTCAAAACTAAGAAATCACTCCCAGACACATCAAACTGCTGAAAATTAAAAATAAAAAAAAAATTAAAGCAGCCAGGGAAGTATAACACATTCAATTCAGGGAACAAAAATAGCTGACTCTTGTCAAAAACAGTGGAAACCAAAGGTAATGGAATTATATCTTTAAAGTGCTGAAAGAAAAAAGTCAACCCAAGATTCTATTTCCAGATGGATATTATAATTCCTAGAGCAACTACTAAAAAATAATAAAGTGATATAGCTAAAATGTCAAAATGCTTTTTGGCCCAACAACTTCCTACTGGAATAATTCTTCTGCAGAGAACGTAATATTAATACAAAAAAGGCAGCTACCTGATACCGCTGAACAGTGAAGAGAAGCAGGCAAATTTTGGTGGAGAGTATATACTCTGGGAAGTTCAACAGAGTAATTTCCCACTTTTTTTTTTAACTTGTAGATTGCAGGTAGGCATTGGTATACATTGTAGCATGGGGAACTGGTAGAATAATCACAGACTTTCTGGCATGGGGAATGAGAGTACTGACAGGGGGCAATTGCAGCCATTAGAGAGAAAAGCGGGAGTCTTAGAAAAGAAAAATCTAGGACGGGAATCCCCAAATTCTGTATCTTTGAATCTTGAGCACAAAACCAACTCAACCTGCTCACTTAAAAAAAAAAGATAGGGGGCTTCCCTGGTGGTGCAGTGGTTGAGAGTCTGCCTGCTAATGCAGGGGACACGGGTTCGAGCCCTGGTCTGGGAGGATCCCACATGCCGCAGAGCAACTAGGCCCGTGAGCCACAACTACTGAGCCTGCATGTCTGGAGCCTGTGCTCCGCAACAAGAGAGGCCGCGATAGTGAGAGGCCTGCGCACCGCGATGAAGAGTGGCCCCCACTTGCCACAACTAGGGAAAGCCCTCGTGCAGAAACGAAAACCCAACACAGCCAAAAATAAATAAGTAAATTAAAAAAAAAAAAAGATATGAACTGAGAGTGGAGCTATTGCCCACGGGGCAGAGTTTGTAATTTATGTCTAAACATGTTAACTGATTAAACGAAAGAAACATCATCCATTGGAGAAAAATAGCAGAATCCAGAGTCTCCACAACTTAGCATTTATATTTTTCAGGATACAATACAAAATTCTGCAACATAACAAAGAAAAATGAGAATGACACTCATTCCCTTCATAAAAGAAAATCAACTGAAATCAACTCTTTCCGATTTCGGAATTAGCAGACAAGGATTTTAAAGCAGCCATTACAACCATTCTCAGTGATACAAAGGAACATATGCTCTCAATGAAACAAAGGAAATCTGAGAAGAAAAATAAAATTTGGGGAAAAAAAAGGAAATTTTAGAACACAATATCTAACTGAAAAATTCACGGGATTTATTTAACAAGAGAATTGAGATGAAAGAGGAAAGAGTTTGAGAACTTGAACATTAAATCAGTTGAAACTATCCAAACTGAAAAACAGAGAAAAAAAGACTGAAAATATGAGCAAAGCCTCAGAGACAGGTTAAATAACAACACATTTAATGGTGTTACACAATGGAGACCTAAGAGGGATGAAAAGAGGAAAGAATGGGGAAGAAAACATATTTGAAGAAATAGTGACCCCAAATTTCCCAAACTTGGTGGATGACATGAATTTATATTTTCAATATGCTCATTAACCCCCAAGTTGGATAAATATAAAGACAACCATACCTAGGCATACTATGGTGAAAGTGCTGAAAACCAAGACAAAAAGTAAACTTGAAAACAGGGAGAAAATTACATTCAAGGGAATGAAGATGCAATTAGAGAATGACTTCTTATCAGAAATTAGAGGCCAGAAGAGAACAAAAGAACATCTTGAAATGGCTGAGAGAATAAAATCGTCAACCCATGATTTTATATACAGGCATACCTCAGAAATACTGCGGATTTGGTTACAGACCACTACGATAAAGCAAATACTGCAATAAAGTGAGTCACACAAATTTTTTGGTTTTCAAGTACATACGAAAGTTATATTTAGGGCTTCCCTGGTGGCGCAGTGGTTGAGAATCTGCCTGCCAATGCAGGGGACGTGGGTTCGAGCCCTGGTCTGGGAAGATCCCACATGCCGCGGAGCAACTAGGTCCGTGAGCCACAACTACTGAGCCTGCGCGTCTGGAGCTTGTGCTCCACAACAAGAGAGGCCACGACAGTGAGAGGCCTGTGCACTGCGATGAAGAGTGGCCCTTGCTCACTGCAAGTAGAGAAAGCCCTCGCACAGAAATGAAGACCCAACACAGCCAAAAATAAATAAATAAAAATTTTTAAAAAGTTATATTTACAGTATACTGTAGTCTATTAAGTGTGCAACACCATTATGTCTAAAAATACAATATCTTAATTAAATAAATACCTTAATTTTAATTTATTGTAAAGATACAATAAATATCTTAATTAAAAAATACCTAACTGCTAAAAAATGGTAATCATCATCTGAGCCTTCAGCAAGTCATAGTAGTAACATCAAAGATCACTGATCACAGATCACCATAACAATTATAATAATAATTAAAAAGCTTGAAATATTCTAAGAATTATCAAAGTCTGACACAGAGACATGAAGTGAGCAAATGTTGCTGGAAAAATGGCACTGACAGAGATGCTCAGTGCAGGGATGCCACAAACCTTCAATTTGTAAAATATGCGTATCTGTGGAATACAATAAAGCAAAGTACAATAAAACAAGGTATGCTTACATCTTGAAAATAATAAAAAAAACTTTCATTATTTTAAAAAATTTTTTCTTCTTTTAATTTCTTTATAATATATATGACTGTTTCATCAAAAACTGTAACACTGTCTTCTGGGATTTATAACATAGGTAAGTGTAATACATTCAATAGGTGTTAGCAAAAAAGAGTGGTGAGGAGAATAATAGGGCATAAAGTTACATTTTGACATATTACACATATTGGTACAATATTAACTATAAGAAAACTTTGGAAACTGTATATGTTGTAATCACTAGAGCAACCTCTAAAAAATGCAAAGAGAAAAGCTACTAGAAAAATTTTAATCAATTTCTAAAAAAAAATAAAATAATTCAAAATAGAACAGAAGGAATACAGAAGCAACATTGGTGAAGAAGGGATAAATGAAAAAGCAAATAATAAAACAGTAGATCTGAACCCAATCATATCAATAATCACATTAAATGTAAATAATCTAAACATTCTAATTAAAATGTAGGTATTGCCAGAATGGAAAAGGAAAAGGCAAGATTTACTATATTCTATCTATAGGAGATACACTTAAAATATAAAAACAAATTTAGGTTGTATGTAAATGGATGGAAAAGATATACCATGAGAACAATATTTTTTAAAAGCTGGATTGATTATATTAATATTAGAAAATGGATTTCAAGACAATGAGTATTATTGGCAAAAAGGACATTTCATAATGATAAAAAGGCCAAATCATCAGGAAGATAAAGTCATATATGTGTGTGCATTTAAAAACAGCATCAAAATACATGAAGCAAATATTGGCAGAATTAAAAGGAAAAATAGGAAATCACAGTTGAAGATTTTAATGCCTTTCTATTAGTAATTGATAAAACAACTATACAAAAATCAATATAGCCATGTAAAAATATCTGGACACTGTCAACTACCTTGACCTAATAGATACGTACCAAATATTACACCAAAAAACTATAATATAAACTCTTTTCAAGTGCATGTGGTACACTCACCAGAATAGACCATAAGCTGGGCCATAAAGCAAGTCTCAATAAATTTAAAAAGACTGAAATTTTACAGAGTATGTTCTCTGATAAAAAGATAATTGAATTAGATGTCAATAAATTATCTAGGAAATAGAGATTAAGCAACACTAAAACAATACTACTAAATAATCACTGGATTGAAAAAGTAATCACATGGGATTAGAAAATATTTTAACTGAATGATAATAAATATACAATATAAAAAAACATGTGGATGCAGCTAAAGAGGGCTTGAGGAAAATCTATAGCTTTTCCTTTTTTTTTTTTTTTAAGAAATAGAATCAATGACCTAAGTTTGTACCTTAATAATCTAAAAAAGGGAAGATGAAATTAAATTTTTTTTTACATTTAAAAAGCAGAAAAATAGAGATTAGAGCATAAGTCAATGAAACAGAATATAGAATAAATCAATAAAACCTAAAGCTGGTTCTTGAGAATAAAATCAATAAAACTCTAGCCAGACTGATCATGAAGAAAAAAGACATAAATTACCAACATCAGGAATGAATGAGGTAACATAACTACATATAATTAAAAAAAGGGGAGAGTAGATCTACTTTTGGCATAACAGCATGAAGAGTTCCATGTAATGGCTCCCTAGAGAAACTGGAGAAAATTAATTTTTCAAAATCATTAAAAAATAAAATAAAATAAAGACAAAAATGGACTACAAAAAAATCATTAAAATCTCTGTAAATGGTCCTAAGAGCATACAGCAAATGAAGAAACATTTATTCAAATATATATATATATACTAAAACTCAGTAAGAACAGTAAGAGTCTGTGGGATTTGAACCAAGACCCGCTCCCCTCCTTCCCTCCTCCAGCTCAGAAAGAAGAAACTCCATTCTAGACTGGGGCAGCCGAGGAAACAGCACTCTCTCTCCAAGTCAGAGGGCAACCTTCCTAGGAGGAGCAGGATGTCAGCATTTCTCACTCTGCCCCCAACTATACAAGTGCTGAAGCTAAGTTCTGGATAAGTGCACCCAAGATGTGAGAGCTCCTTTCTTTGAAACGGCACCTGCTCGCAGGATGGACGCTGTATCTTGGGTGCAGCACCACTAAGAATATTATGCTTTTTAAATTATAATTTAAAAATTCTTCAATTCCAATGAGATAGGAGGACTGTAATGTTTCCTCTGCAAAGTGCAAGCAATTAGTGAATAGAAGGTCATATGATCATGAGCATCTCTGGAATATTTTCTCTATGAGTAAGGAATAAAATTTGGCTTTAGCACCTCATGAGCTTTCAAAGTTATTTGAAAATAGCAAGAATTTCCAGTTATTTTCACTGAGTTAGTAGTGAATATGATATAAAGTTAATTCCTACTGTTTCAGAAAAGAAACAGAAGTTGTATGGCCATAATAGTAAATGAAATTCCAGTGAATATTCAGTTTTAAATAGTACATTTATTAAAAATAGATAGAAACTTCTTTTCTGATAACCAGTTAAGGACCTTTGAAAAGAACCTATTGAAAGCTTAGTAAATTTGCTATTACTCGCTATGGCAATCTTTGAAACGAAAAGAAGAGAAACCACAAAGAATGAGAGAGGCACAAACTTGTTTTTCCAGAATTTAATATTAAAAAAAAAAAAAATATATATATATATATATATATGTATATATAAGTTATTTAAAGATATAAAAAGGTTCATTTTGGGGCCAAATGCTAGCACTGAAACTTTTTTCTTGTAATTGATTTAAGGTAAAAAGTAAAAATTATATTAAAAAATAGAGTAGCTACAGCTGTCCAATATAAACCCTACCTGCAAAAAGGCAGGGCAGAATGAGCTGACTTGAGCAAATATCCACATCACGACCTTAGAAACAAGTTCCAAATGCTTTCAGTTCCCAAGGTCTAAAAGGAGGATCATCTTGCATGCTTAGATTCTACTTCTTCAAGAATCCACTGAATGCCATTCAAAAAACCAGTTAAAGTTTCAGCCTCTGTATCCTGGACCTATGAGCAAATGAAAGAGATTACTGTCAATAAGAAACTGAGTGAAAAATCTTATAATTAAGTGGGACATTTTCCCGGACACTCAAAAAAGAACAGGACTAAAAAGATCCCAATAGACTTTGGGTGAGTCACTCAAGTTTGGTCTTCTAGAGAGCTCAGATTAAAAAATATCATCTTCTCTTCTGTCTTATAATTACTACCAATATGAGGTTTATTATCTATCTCAGAGGTCAGCTTTGATACCAAATATCTCCCACCAATTAAGCTACTAAAACTGACTCTTAGAATGTTATTTTATTTAAGAGAATGAGTAGAAAAGAATTTTAAAAATAAAAATCAATTAGAAAGTAGAGTGAAAAATAAAATGAGATTTTTCTCACCAGAGAAAATAGGACCTTACCATCCATGGGTGGCTTAGATGATTCAGACGCAGCTCATGGGCCAAATAAAAACAGGGCATTCTTTTTACATTAGCTTGAGAAATACAAGATAAAACCAGCATTGGTCTTCCTGCAGATCCAAAAGCTGGATCTGTCATTGCCATAATACGAGAAAATTCATCTTGCCATTCATGTCCTAAGGAATGTAGTCAAAACCCTTAATTTGCATTACTTGTAATGACTTAAAAAATAATAAAACAAAATTAAAAACTAACAAAACAAGAGAAGCAAAAAATTACCAGGATGCAAACATAACAAACTGCCTCTATTGCTGTGTTCATTTACTGATCTTTTGTAAAACTACATTAATCAGCCTTGCAAGGACAGGAATTTAGGTGAAATCAGAGAGAACAAAAACAGTACCACTCAGATGTCTCTATGGTTTAAAAGCAAAAATACCTTGATATAGATATTTTCCTCTCACAAATTCTGTAGCTGTCACTACCCTTTCTTTCAAAGGTCGTAGTTTCCAAAACTTAAACATATAATTGAGTCTAGCTTTTTTATCCAAACTGAAAATCTCTGCCTTTCACTGGAGTGTAAATCACTGACATTTTGTGGTAGGCAGAATTCTAAAATGACCCCAATGACTCATACCCCAGTATAATCCCTTCTCCTCTGAGTGTGGGAGGAATCTGTTAATACAGTGGGATTATCACTGACATGATTAGGCTATACTATAAGACACAGCTGACTTCAAGAAAGGGAGATTAAACTCAGTGAGCCTAACCTAATCAGGTGATCCCTTAAAACAGATGAGATTCTTCCTAGTGAGAGAGACTCTCCATTGCTGGATCTGAAGACAGAGGGAGTCACATGATAAGGAATGACGATGGCCTGTGAAGCTGAGAGCTGCCCCAAGCTGACAGCCAGCAAGGAAACAGGGACCTCAGCCATACAACAGTAAGGAGCTGAATTCATCCAATAACTGAGCGAGCTAGAAAGCAGATTTTTCCCTAGAGCCTCCAGAAAGGGATGTAACCCATCTGACACCCTAATTTCAGCCTCTGAGACCTAGGCTGAGAACCCAGCCATGCCGTGCTCAAGACTTCAGACATAGAGAACTCTGAGCTAATAAACAGATGCTGTTTTAAGCCACTAGGTTGGCAGTAATTTGTTATATAATAGAAAAAAACCATTTAATGTAATTATCAACACAGTACATTTAAATCTATCATATACCTCTTGAATTCTGACTTGTTCCATCTATTCTTTGTTCCTTTTCCTGCCTTCTTTTGAACTGACTTTTTTAATGATTCTATTTTATCTTTACTGGCTTATTTAACTATACCTCTGTTACACTTTTTTTAGTGGTTGCTCAAGGATTTACAATGTATATTTTAAACTTATAACAGTCTACTTTTTTTTAGTTTTTATCTTATTTATTTATTTGACTGCATTGGGTCTTCCTTGCTGCACGCGGGCTTTCCCTAGTTGTGGCGAGCGGGGGCTACTCTTCGTTGCAGTGTGCAGGCTTCTTATTGCGGTGGCTTCTCTTGTTACAGAGCACTGGCTCTAGGCACGTGGGCTTCAGTAGTTGTGGCACGTGGGCTTCAGTAGTTGTGGCACATGGGCTCTAGAGCGCAGCCTCAGTAGTTGTGGCACACGGGCTCAGCTGCTCCATGGCATGTGGGATCTTCCCGGACCATCGCTCGAACCCATGTCCCCTGCATTGACAGGTGGATTCTTAACCACTGTGCCACCAGGAAAGTCCCTAACAGTCTACTTTTAAAAAGTATTATATAACTTCACATATAGAACCTTATAATACTATATTTCCATTTCTGCCTTTCCATGCTGTGTAATATTGTTACAATATATTTTATTTAAAAATATCATAAACCCATAATACATTGTTACTGTTTTTCCTTCACATAATGATAAATAAATTAAAATTAGAAAAAAATATTTTATGTATAGGTATATTGTTTATATCCCAAGGCTCTTCATTTCTTTTTGTAGATGCAGTTTTCTACCTGGTATCATATTCTTCTGCCTGAAGAGCTTCCTTTAATATTTCTTGTTATACAAATCTGCTGATTGAACTTTCTCAGATTTTGTTTGTCTGAAAAAAGTCCTGATTTTGCCTTCATTTTTGAAAGATGTCTTTGCTGGATATTAGATTCTTTCCCCCCTTTGAATACTATGACGATTTCCCTTCATTACCTTCTGGCTTACAGCACAATTCTGTCAGAAAGTCTCTGTCCTTATCTTTGGTCCTCTATATGTATGTTTTGTTTTGCTCTGGTTGCCTTCAAGATATTCTCTTTACCTTTGGTTTTCATCAGTTTGGCTATGATGTATCTGTATTTTTTATTTATCAGGTTTGGAGTTCTTTGTGAATCTTGGATCTGTGGTTTATTCTCTTTCAGTAATTTTGAAATAGTTTTGGTCATTATCTGTTCAGAAATTTCTTTTTCCCTGTTCTTACTCCTTTCATGTTTTGGGACTCCAATCACATATAAATTGAATCAGGGGTCAGCATACCACACTCTGAAGATCTGTTTTTATAAATAAATTTCTTTGTGAAACAGCCATGCCCATTCATTTGTAAACTGTCTATGGCTACTTTTGCACTATAATAGCAGAGGTGAGTAACTGTGAGAGACAGTATGGCTCACGTGTCTAAAATATTTACTATCTGGACCTTTAAGAAAATGCCAACCCCTGAGTTAGATCACTTAATAGGTTCCCCCAGCTCTTGAATGTTTTGTCCTCCACTTCTACTCTTTTTTCTCTTTGTGTTTGAATTTGGGTAATTTCAATTGATCTATCTTCACATTCACAAAAGGTTTCCTTTGTTAATATGTCCACTGAAGGAACTGTTCACCTGTTAACATATTTTTCATATTTAGCATTCCCATTTTACTTTTTCATAGCTTCCTTCTCTCTGCTGAATATCCCTATTTGTTCACATATATTGTCCATCTTTTCCACTAGATTCTTTAACATATTAATCATAGTTCTTTTAATATCTCTTTCTGAGAGGGCTAACATCAAGGCCATCTCTGTGTCTAATTCCATTGAATGCTTTATCACTTGACAATGGGTCATTTCATTTTGATATTTTTTCGTATCTTATAATTTTTAATCTAATGCCAGATGTTTTATGTGGAAGAACAGAAGAGACTGAGGTAAAGGATTTACTTCTAGAAATGGACACTATTCTTCTGTTAGGCCATTAATGCAGTGGGATGAGTCCAGCTAGACAACAGTTGAGCTGGATTTGGCTTTTGTTGCTATAGTTAACTTCAGTGCACCATAAACTGTAAATTCTTTCAGCAGTGGGATGCTGCTATCTTGTTCTGAGTGAGAATAATATATTGTATATTTATACCCTACCTTATTCACAGAGGATTTGGGAAAGAAATTACAGTACTGGCTTGTGGCCCAATAATATTCTATTTTCATGCTATTTATCACACTGTGAATGGCAATTATTCAGAATATATGGAAAGTGTTCTTAACTAATCTACTTAATCAAAGTAAACATTCCACACATCTCTCTACTATCTGGATAATTAAAATAAAGGTAAAATTTTTCATTTACCTGCATAAATTATTTGAATAGGGCCAAAAGCAGACAAAACACCAATAACAAAAAGTGCAGAAGCATACAACAAAAAAACACTATGTAGTTATAGTATCAAACTTCGGTGTGCATTAGAATTCTGTAAACCTTGTTAAAAAAACAGATGCCCAAGACACAACCCAAATCTATGAGTCATAATCCACCAGGGTAGGAATCAGGCAGCTGCATTTTTAACAAGATCCCTCAGTGATCCTAATGCACATCAAGCTTTGGGAATCCAATATTAACAGTAATAACAGAATCACACTGATAAAATTAGCCATGATATTCTTAACAAGCTACAGTAAAGCCTAAAAACATACTTTCTTACTTGCTTTGCAAAGAAAGCACTTATAAAAAGAAAATAAGATAATACTTACTTTTATGAGCTTCAGCATTTGCAACATAGATGAACCCATCAACAACTTCACACACCTTCTGAATTTGTGGAATTACACTGTACCGGCTTCCTTGTTGATCATCCCCTTCATTCTGTATACTGAACATCTTGTTAACTGCACTTGTATGTCCTTCTCTTGCTCTATCTCTTTCCTTTCTATAAGAAAAATGTAAATATAGAACATAAACAGACACTAAACAGACTTCACCCCCCTAAAATATTCCATTACTGATGTCTCAGATAGGTTGCCAAGTAGGTAGCCTTACCTTGTAGTTGAATATAGTATTAGGATGTTGAATTTATGTTGGTTGCTCAACTGAAAACTGACTCCTGATCCAATACCTAAAGGAGAAAATTACAGTTATCAAAACAAGTCATTAATAAAGACAGCAAAAGATGAGAATGAAAAAAATTACTTGGTATAAGTAAAAAGAGTAAATGAAAAACTATGACAAGTTATATATATAGCTTTGGAATAAAATGAAATGTTTGTGTTGAAGAAAATATGCCGTATGCAATTTTCATTCACATAGTAATAAACTATGGATATAGAAGAAAAAACTGCTAGGCTTTAACATTCCTTTTTATACCATCATCACTATCATCATTAACTTTATCATCATCCTCTCAGTAGCAGCTGCATCGTAACAGCTACTACTATTTATCCTCAAGACTAAGGCTTAGTTTCACTTATTTTATGTTTCTCATTAGTCTTATACTCCACGTACACATTCAACCAAATGGCTTTTTTTCCCCACTCTGAAAAGCTGTTTTTAAATTCATGGCACCTTAGAAAACTGAGGAAATATGGCAGACACTGAAATTTGGAATTAGACTTGGGCTAGAATCCTGAATTTGCCACATATGCCCCTGTTTCTGTGAGCCTGTTTTGACATCACAGTACAGAAATAATACACACTTTTTAGGGTTACTGTAAGCATTAAATGAGATCACATATATAAAACACCTATGGAGTGACTGGTAACAGGTGCTAAACACTAGCTTCTTACTATTTTATATCTAAATCATTCAACATTGTCATTCGTCCTTCTTAACTCCTTCCCTCCTTTGGCTGTGTTAACACTACGGGGCTGATTCTCCTCTTGCCTCCTGGAAAGATCCTTCTCCTCTTCCTTGGCTTTACCTCTTTTTGCTATATAAATGTGCTCTTAGATCTGTCTACTTCTCTCCATCCTCACCCCCACCTTTTAGTCTAAATTATTATCTCTCACCTGGACTTCTGTAATCATTTCTAGTCTCCTAAATCCACTTCTGCCCCCAACTATCCATTCTTATGACAGCAGCTGGAGAGATTGCTTTAAAATGCTTTTAATTACATCTCTTCCCTTCAAAGCCCCTGCTCTTCAGATAAACAAAATTTTAATATAATCTGGCCTCTACTTACCTCATTAGGACAACTCCATCTTTCATATCCTTAATCCCTGAATAACCACTCTAGGTATTTAAAGCAGCTATGCCGTGCCATCTTATGTCACCATTCTGGGCAACACATATATAGAGATCTTGGTGGCTGGGACTGCAAGCATCCCAGGCAAAGTGGCCCTAGTCCTCCCGCCACCAGGGGCCTCCCCAGAGAGATCACAGAAACAAATTCTACCATGTCTCTGATCTTTGTTTACATCAGTTTAACTTCCAGAAATTCCCCTCTCAACACATCTAACCTCAGCCCAATATGATTCTCATGTTGTTTTGCCCCACCTTGCCAATGATTCATCCTTCCACTCTTCCCTGACCTTGCAGGGTCTGAGGCACAATTAGATGGGCAATTTCAAACAATCACTCCAGCTGCTGTCTGGAGAATGAAATTGCCATTTCACAATCAGCAAATTTCCCCATATCCCCAACCTCTTCTTGAAGGGTTCATTCCACCTCATGGACCTACCTGAAACTAGCCTGTCCCTAAGTGCCGCTTCTCTTAACAGTGGGGTCTCCAGTAACAAAGTTACCTATTCTCTCACATCTCAGGGTAAAGAGATGAGGTGAATGATCTCTTTACTCCTCAATGCCATGTCTTAACCATTACTCACCAACCCTCTTGAAAAAACTCCATCTCTCTGAGACACGCACACCATTTAGCTGTAATACCATCTCCCATCCTTAACCTTGTCATTTATGAATCTCCTTTTGATAATCCCTTCCTCCAAACGTTCACTGATGATTTCAGCACCTGGCTCACACTATTCCTCTCTATCCTCAGAAACTTCCAAGTCCATGTGGACTTCATATGATTCCCAAATCTTCATTTCTAGCCCAGATCTTTCTCTTGAGATATGGATGCATAAAGTAATCCATAAAGTCATTCGTTCATTCACTCATCAAATATATACTGAATGCCTACTATGTGCCTGGCACCACAGCTAAGAATAAAGCTAACAAGATTTCCGCCCTAATGGACCTTCCATTCAAGTGGCTAGCTTATAGCAGGCATCTCTACTTGTATCAAAAGTTCCTCTTCCTCCTGTGTTTCCTTAACCTAGTGAATGGCACCATCATCCAATATGAAAATCAGACCAAAATCCAGGAATTATCCTTATTATTGCTAACACACATTGAGTCAATTCTATATCCTTCATATTTTTATCATAATATTGTAGTGGTTTCTTAACCCTTCTAATCAATTCTCCATTCAGGAGCCAGAGTGATCTATCCAAAATGCCATCTTGTTCATCTTACTTCTCTGCTTAAAATCCTTCAACAAATGCTTGACATACAAGCATCTTCTCACCTGGCCCCACTCTGGACACACAGAGCTACTTCAAGTGTGTCATGCACACTCAGAACTTTGGGATTTTAGAAATGTAGTTCTCACTGCTTAGAATATTTTACCCTATTTTTGATGGCCTACCCCTACTTATCCTATTGACTCATGTAAGGCATCATGTTCAATGCAGAGCCTTCTCCGACCCTTACCTTTCTACACAGGAGCTAATTACACCACATTCTAATCACCTGCATACATGTCTCTGCCCTCGTTTAGACCAAGTACCTTTCAGGGCAAACAGGAGATTTTTGATGTTGTTTGTTTTAAATCTCTGCATCTTTAGTATCTAATAGGTACTCTCAAAAAATGAATAAGTAAAGCACAAGCTAGTTTACACTGTTATGCATGTTTATTATATATCCTGTTTACCAAACTAACTACATGGCTGTTGTTGCTATTGTTTTTCATAGAAATAAAGGTAAGGTGATAATTTAGCTCTTTTTTGAAATTCCAATATATATCAAAGTACTTTGCATATAGTAGGTGCTGAATGGATTTTGCTGTTAACATTCTTTTAAAATATGGTAAATGTACAAATATAACTTCTTTTTTATAACATCTTTATTGGAGTGTAATTGCTTTACAGTGGTGTGTTAGTTTCTGCTTTATAGCAAACAAATATAACATTTTGACAACATACAATTTGCTTTCAGATAATCTCATATTCTGGACTGAGGAAGTAAGAGAAAGCTTACCTCTTATAAAAAGTAAATTAATTCTTTCAGTCCATAGAGACCTGAGGGCTCCCATGCACCAAATCAGTATATTTCATTATAACAAAGTTAATTTAAAAACTAATTTCTTTCTATTTAACATTAGAGTCAAGCTCAAAGTGTTTGAATTATTATGTACTGTAGATTAACATGAAAATTACCATCAATCTGCCTCTGAGGCAAACCAGCTGTTGGGCAAAGCTCCTCGGAAGACATCAAGCTCAACACCAAAGATGTATTTAGTTCTTCCAAACCTGGTCCAAACATGGCAAATCGTGGTTCATTCTGAATGATCAATGAGTGTAAAAATGAGGTAACAGCTCCATACATCGGACGGCTAGATTTTGAGGATCTTCTTGTATACGGACAGCACATTTTATAGCTGTATAAAATTGTCACAATTAGAAAATTAACACAGACACTTACTTAGCCAGTTATTCATTCAACAATATATAATGTATTGAGAACTTGCTAGACAAAAGGGATATAATGATTATACAGTCCCAATCTTCACGGAGGGCAGTGGAGGACAGGCACCATTATAATACGTATGCTGAGTTCCATGACAGAAAAAAGCACAAGATGCTATGGGAGTAGTAGTGGTCTAGTAGCTGAGGAGGTCTTCCCTGGGAATCGGTTACTTACTTTCTAATTTTTCATTTAGATTCTCTCATGAAACACTTGGTCTAACACGTGTTTCAATGCTAAAATTCACTACATAAAGCAGTGATTCTCAACCTGGGGAGATTTTGCACCCCCAGGGAACATTTCCTAAGGTCTAGAGTCCAGGGATGCTGTTAAACATCGTACAATGCACACACAAGACAGTTCCCATAACATCTGGTCCAAGATGTCAATAGTGCCAAGACTGTGAAACCCTGTACTAAACATAAACTACATAGTTAGTATAAATGTCCCTAGAGAAAAAAAAGAAAAAAAAATTACTAAAGCTACCAATATAACCAAATTTCTTAGGGTACTTCTATTAACAGTAACAGTTCAATAGATATTAATTACAGGGCAGCTCAAATGTTCCTTATAGGTAACCTAGCAAACTAAGAATCATGTGAAAGAAACAACTCAACTTTTTCAATAGCTATAAATTTCTAAACTAGCAATTCAACATGTTATCAAAAATTAAAACAAAGTTACTCAAATAAAAATAAAACCTAAAGTCCTTTAAATCGAGCTGGCTAAGACAATAACTAACGTTACAAGACAATCATCTTTACTTAGGAACCTTGTAATTCAAGAAGGAAAAAAAATCAACTTTGCAGCTATGTAGATCTGGCCAAGCCTCACTACTTTAATTAGTCATATAAGCCACTTATAGTCTAAACTTCAGTTTTTTCATCTGCATTATTTGAGCAATAACAATCAATCCAGGGTCGTAAGGATCAGAAATAATTTATATGATCACAAATGGTCGTTATTACGATTATTTCTATCCCTAGGAAAACGTGGTTCCACAGCGTCCAGAAACACTTGATGTTATGGTTGGCTGTGAGACAACGAAGAGGTAACACTAGCAAGTGAGAGTACAGCAGCACTTGTTAAAATTACATACATGTATATTTTAATCAAGTAGTCTCACAAGACTTGATGTAATGGCATCTGTATTGGAATAAGGAAAGATTCTGAATAACTTAAAATATGAAAAAAAGTCCCACATGTAGCTATTAAAGATACCACAGCAAAACAATTCTTACCTAATGCACAAATATTCTTTAAATTTTACTTACAATGCCTTAAATTTGGGGCTCTTAATAAAACAGGTTATATCCAGAACTAACGACATTACAGTCCCTTACAAATTATACGACCTTAGACAAATCCATAACCATGCAGAACCTTCATTCCACATCCATAACACAAGGAAAATACCTTCTTATTGCATGAGAATTAAATAAGTAAACATACATAAAACATCCATCGTAGAATCCAATACACTATAGCTGCTCAATAAAATTAATTCTCTCAAATACATGATATTCGAAAATGTCAATGCATTTGCGTGATAACAAAATCTTATTTCCCAGAAACTTAAGAATGGTTTTCTTCCATGCAAAAGAACTCCTGTCTGAACTCTGGCCTTTCCTTCTCTGGATATGGAAAAGTATTTATTTTAACAAAATGACAAGTGTTCTAAAGATAATGAAAATTTTAAGAAGTGTTTTACTTCTTGCCATATAAACTACCTATAATTATTCAAATACTCTACTTAGGTACTACAGGGAAATAACAAAATGGGAACGCTAAAAGGGTTCTACGAAGGAAGTTATTTTACCTAACCCCCAAGTTTTACAAAAGAACACTCAGACTCAAAATTCATGCAACAAATTAGTAGGAGGGCCAAGACTAACTTAGACTACTGACTTGTAATATAGTCAAATTTAATATCTTCTTTTTAATTCGTAAAACTAGATACTTACACTGCCATGTAGTCAAAAAATGCACCATCAGTGACCTCAGATATAGGCTTTTTTAAGATTTCTAGATCTGGAAGAGACTTCCAGTCAACAGAAGACCAAGAAGGAAGATCCCGCAACAGAAAATATCTCCACAGAATTGCATCTCGTACAGTTTCATTCCAATAACGACTTGTACTTCCCAACTGACATAGATCATGAGGTGAAAGAAATGACAAAATATATAGCTGTACATCAATCTGAAACACAGGGAAGCAGCAAGTAGGTTAAAGGGATGAATAATTTATTATGGTAAAAAGTTTTTTAAAATAATACATTACAGGGACTTCCCTGGTGGCGCAGTGGTTAAAAATCCGCCTGCCTATGCAGGGTACACGGGTTCGAGCCCTGGTCCAGGAAGATGCCACATGCCGCGGAGCAACTAAGTCCGTGTGCTACAACTACTGAGCCTGCGCTCTAAAGCCTGTGAGCCACAACTAGTGAAGCCGGCACTCCTAGAGCCCGTGCTCCGCAACAAGAGAAGCCACCGCAATGAGAAGGCCGCGCACCTCAATGAAGAGTAGCCCCTGCTTGCCGCAACTAGAGAAAGCCCACGCGCAGCAACAAAGACCCAATGCAGCCAAAAATAAATAAATTTATTAAAAATAAATAAATAAATTACAAAATAACAAATAATTATATTATACTAGGAAACCAAAGGTCAACTGAACAGTGTATCATTTTAATAATTAAATCTATCATGATAAATTACAAAATTAAGTTTTTATACTAAATAACAAAAAATCAACTTAACAGTCTTTTTTTTTTTTTTTTTGCGGCGGCATGTGGAACTTCCCTGACACGGATGGAACCCGTGCCCCTTGCAGTGGAAGCACAGTCTTAACCACTGGACCATGAGGGAATTCAACGGTCATTATTTTTAACGATGAAATCTATCATGCTGAAGTTAATTTCCTGTCTCAGGACAGAATCATAATGAACATTTCATTTTTGACACATCGAAACATTCCTGAAATACCTCCCACTGTTCTGGTATTTTTCAAGTAAAATCACCACTTCATTTAATTTTTCCTTATGGATATTCTGCCACACCATTTATTTGAATGAACTGCTTAATGAAATAATTTATTCTTCAAAATAAAATACCAAGCGGACAAACTTCTGATTTTATCATTACATCAAATCAAAGAGTAAATCTGTCACCTGCGTTCTTCTGTAAAATCTGTTATTTCAGAGAACCTCTGCAAGGAGAACCATGGAGGCAACCTAAGCCTGCAGTTTTTAATTTCTGATGTACCTCAGAGTGTCAATAGTCCAGCTGAGATACAGCATTTTAATAATTTCTAAGAAATTCTCCTCTCTCCGTTTTCCTATCTACCTGAAAAGTTTAAAAATGAAAAATGTGTGTAATTCTCCTGGCCTGCTGTAACTTGAGGCCCTTGTAACTTAGTCATTTACTTCCCCGCATTTTTTTTAAGATTTTTTTTAATGTGGACCATATTTAAAGTCTTTATTGAATTTGTTATCATATTGCTTCTGTTTTATGTTTTGTTTTTTTGGCCAGAGGCATGTGGGATCTTAGCTCCCCACCAGGGATCCACCTGCACCCCCTGCAGTGGAAAGTGAAGTCTTAACCACTGGACCGCCAGGGAAATCCCTAGTCATTTACTTTCAATTGTCAGTTTTGTCACTTGAAATACAGGTAAGATAACAGTCGCAAAATCCTAGGAGAGTGTGTGTTTTGCGGGACCACCAGGTGTTTCGGTACATGGAAGCTGGGATGATAGACGCTGAGAACACAAGACACTGGACGCTTTCCATGATTTCCAGAACGTCTGGCATGGTCTCCGCGTTTCCTTAACCTGATGTTCAGGGTGCCCCAGTCCCTAGACCTGTTTTGGGGGTAGAAAACCGGAGGGTGACCTGGCTGGTTGCCAGGGCACAACCTGCAGGTGAGTGTCGGGGCGACCTTCGGCCCAGCTGCGGGGCACCAGGGGTCAACGCCAAGGCGTTTCTGCTCAACCGCTGCCCTCAGGTGACGACACTGCCCGGAATGGCTGCAGGGACGGGGCCAGACACAGGCCGAGCCCAGGGAGGCTCCCCCCTGCCCCGGCCCCCAGAGGCCGCCCCGGCGAGCGCCCCTCCCGGCCCGGCCCGCGGTCCTCCGCGGGTGGCGGCCGACGCTCACCGGCAGCCGCGTTAGCGAGCTGGCCTCCTCGTCCGCCTCCTCCGGGGAGGCCCTCGGAGCCGCCCTCTCCTTGCCCACCGACTGCCAGAAGTTCCTCCAGCCGTTGAGGATGGCAGCCTCCAGGCGGCCCCAGTCGCTGTGGTGAGGCTGACGGGAGCCGCCTCCGCTGCGCGGCTCGCTTCCCGCCATGGCTGCCGACGCCGCACGTGACGCGCCGCAGGGTGACGCCGGCGCGTCAGTCCCCTGCTCCCCGCCCCCCCCCGCCTCCGCTCCCTCCCTTCCCCCACACCCCGTTGCCGCCCCCATCCCCCCCACCCCCCGCACCCCCGGTGGAGACGCCTCCAGAGCCGGGGACGGAACGGAGAGATGGCCCGACTGAGCGTGGTTCCCAGTTGAGCTTGAGGTTCCCGCCGACAATCACTGCTCCCCTCACTCCACGCCTCAACCTTAGGCGCGCTGACCTCACCCGTTGGTATAAAATCTCTCGCCCTTTGACCCTTTATAACTTCGTTACTTCACCCAAGGTGGGTCCCTCTGTCTGGGACCCATTTCCGCTTTGCCTGGGTCTGGGCGACTCTTACTTATGCAAAAGATGGTGGCCCTCTTCCACTATCTGGGGCTTAGTATCTCTACATAGTCTGGTTTAAACTGTCAACCAGCAACTTGCGTGCAATTTCCAGGCCATGCAGCTATCCCTTCTCTTCGTGAGAATATTCAAATGTGCAAATTTCTAAATTTCGGAATCAGTCTCTGTCCACCATTGTCTTATGTCAATTGTCAAAATCTCCTCTCACATATTACCCACATCACCCATTTTAAAAAATTAATCTATTTTTTGTTGTTGCAACTTTTTCTTTAAGTATAGTTGATTTACAGTGTTGTGTTAATTTCTGCTAGACAGCAAAGTGATTCACTTATACATATATACGTTCTTTTTTATATTCTTTTCTATCATGGTTTATCACAGGCTATTGAATATAGTTCCCTGTGCTGTTCAGTAGGACCTTGTTGTTTATCCATTCTATATATAATAGTTTGCATCTGCTAACCCAGAACTCCCACTCCATCCCTCCCCAACGCCTTGGCAACCACAAGTCTGTTCTCTATGTGAGTCTGTTTCTGTTTTGTAGATATGTTCATTTGTGTCATATTTTAGATTCCACATGTAAGTGTTATCTTTATGGTATTTGTCTTTCCCTGTCTGACTTACTTCACTTAGTATGGTAATCTATAGGTCCATCCATGTTGCTGCAAATGGCATTATTCTTTTTTATGGCTGAGTAATATTCCATTGTATATATGTACCACATCTGATTTATCCATTCATCTGCCAATGGACATTTAGGTTGTTTCCATGTCTTGGCTATTGTGAATAGTGCTACTATGAACATAGGAGTGCAGTAATTTTTGAATTTTAGTTTTGTCCAGATATATGTCTAAGAGTGGGAAATTAATCCCATTTTTTAATAGTCTTCAAAAGAGAAGACAGGATCAGCAATGTCATAAAACCATTCAGGTCTTTAAGGATCATGATAGGCTACAGGGAACATATACATACCTTGTGTGTATGTACAAATATTTAAAGACATAATATATTTAACATAATATATATTAAACTCTCTGCCTCTCTCTCCCTATCTGTATCTATATCCATATTTTTTCTATATTCCACATAGCAGAGCGCCATAATGCTTAACAGACACAGGGCTTATTGGTTTGTATTTGCACTTCAAAAGTAAATATCTAGGGATCTAAATGTCAAATAACAGAAACTCAATAAAGCCCAATAACTGAGGTTCTGTGAGATCTGAATTTAGTTTCATTATTTATCTTGCATGCCATTGCCAGGGGCCAATAACCAACCCAACTGAAGGCTTAGTTCTGTGAGGCTGTCCAGAAAAGAAAAAGAGCCATGAATTAATTGGCATTTCTCCTACCTCTCTAGGAACAAGAAAGAAATAACACAAGAAAAAATAAATCAGTTTAAGTATGAAGTACTGAAATGGTTCTAAGCTTTCTTAGAAAGAAAGTGACATTTGTAAAAGAATGTGTTCAAATCATTTTTTATTATGGAAAATTTGAATACATATATATATATAGGAATGAGTGAATAATAAAATGAAATAAAATGTATTTACTAGCTAAGATTCTAGTTACCAATGATTGTTTTTTGTTTACAAGGTGCAAAATGTTGCTTTTCAAATTTTGTAATTCCTTTTATTAGATGAATTAAAGAAAAATTGTCCCTCATCAACCATTTGACTGCCCTGCCCAAGATCTGAATCAGCCTTATCTCTAAGGAGCCCTAGTTTGTTTTAATGGGAAATGGTATTTAGACATTATTTAATGGTCTTCATACTGTTATTTCCCATTCAAATTTAGAATTACAGAATTTTTACTTACCTTATTCAGTTTCATGTCTCTTTTCTCTTACACTGAAAATCCTCAATACATTTCTGATTTTCATAGTTATTCACAATATAAGTACTGAGGAGTTTGATTTCTTTCCAGTTCCTTTTGCCCTTGAGGATATCCCACTAAGGGTGTGAAAATTTTGTGCTTTAAAGATAACTGACACATTCCTGGGTATTGAAGCCACCAACTTGCTACAAAATTACAGCTCATTTGTTTCACTTTGCTTTGGATTTTTAGGGTTTTTCTTTAATTCTGACGTAAAAAATACAAAATTCAGCATATATTCAGAAAAGTCTAGTTTCCATCCTGATCCCCTCCAACTGGTTCCTCTGCCCCCATCTCCCACTTCCACCATAGGTAACCATTTAAGTTTTTTTTTTTAATGTAAGCAAACAAGATTATACACACACATTTATAGTCTTTCTTAAATAATCAGTACTATACATCTTCTCCACCTTGTTTTTCACTTAATATGGCCACTCCATAGCATTTTACAGAAATATTCTTTGGTTTTTAAAGCTACATGCTACTCAATCATGTGGATTTACCAGTTTAATCTATTTTTAAATAGGGTATCCATAATATTTAGATGACTAATATTAATTAAATGCATCTGACTTGTGAGATAAGAGACCAAAAGGTAAGAGACCAGAAGCCAAGTCAGTCAAGCTGATTGGTAAATGTGGAAGTTCATATACAGCAGGCATATATACATTTGGAGTCTGAGGCTGAAAACTTCTGAAAATTAATTGTAGGTTTTCTCCCTGCCACACTTATTACAAACATTTAAGATGCCTATACAGCCAGTGATTTCTTCTCTGAAAACTTCTTCCCATTTAGAATGGCTACCACCACTTGTGCTGAGCAAAGGGCAGTGAGTGCTCACTGGCCAGAACAAGAGTTTGTCACTCAGTTATTCTGGTTCATGAGTATTATGGTATTTTTTAGCATGATGAGTGAGGTGTGCCAGTACACAGAACTGGCCATTAAGGAAAATAACTTTTGAGCTCTTACCATGTGCTAGGCATTGAACTAAGCACTTTGAATATTAACTCACTTATTCTTCAATAACCCGTGAAGTAGATATTATTATTATTCCTGTGTTAAACAATAAAATGCTAAGGCACAAAGGTTAAATAATTTATATGGAATCACACAGCTAGGAAACAACAGAGCTCGGATTTAATCAGGCCTCTACCCATATTCCTAACCACTAAACCACCCTGTCTGGAAGTTATCAGGACCAGAAGAAATATTGTCAGTATGTTACCAAACTTGGGTGCATTTGCCCTTATGCAGTAAAGCCAATCTATTGACACTAGGTTGTGGTGAAGGAAAGTGCAGCATCTACCTCAGGCGCCAAACAAGGAGCATGCGCAGCTAATGCTCAAAAGACCCAAATTCTCTGATGGCTTTCAGGGAAAGGTTTTTAAAGACAGGGCGAGGGAGAGGGTTGCAGGGTGCATGGTCAGCTCGTGGACACTCCTGATTGGTTGGTGGTGAGGTAATCGGGAGTCAGCATCATCAAGCTTCTGGTTCCAACCAGTCTGGGGTCTATGTGCTTGTGGGCAGCATTTAGTTAACTTCTTCCACCTGGTGGGATTTTCAGTATTTGCAAAACAGCTCTAAGGGTATGGCTCAGAATATTATCTATAACTCTTGAGGAGGAACGAAAGGTCCTTGACTTTGTTTAACGGTTAAACCATTATTATTTTGTCCTGTTTGACTGTTTTCCTTTGTTTCTGCATTTTCTCACTTCTCTGATTAAATTTATTTTTGGAACTTGGGGAAAGCCTGGGAGGCTAAAGTTTTTCTATAAACAAGAGGCAGATGGAGGACACGGTGGGGGGGAATCTGTCCCAGAAAGGCCCCATAGGGTCCTGCTTGATTACAAATCGTAAACTAACATGATAAAAGTTTTCATTCTGACACAACACTCAGATATAAAAGAAAACAAAGATACAAATATGGGACTATGGTTTTATTTTTTTTAAAAAATTTTATATGCTCCAAAACATTTTACTTGGAAATTTTCACTAGAAGTAGGAAAATAAAAAACAGTAAGGAACAGCAGCACGAATACATAATGCATATTTTAACTGTGGATACATTAAATGTATGTTAATGTAATACTTCCATGATAGCTCATAGTGTTAAGAAAAAATAATACAAGGAGGTGATACTAGAGAACTATGGAATCCTGTGTTCTGTGGCAGAAGGGGTATCCTTATGGGAGTCAGAAAAGGAGCCCTGGAGGGTGGAGAGAGAAAAGTGACAAGCAATCTAAAACTAGCGTATAAGCCAGCTGTGGGTTTTTAAAAAATGGCATTAAAATGAATCTCCCACTTTAATGAACATCAGCGAATTCCCAGCGGGACTGACTGTAAAGGCAGGAATGTACATTTCATTGTGGGGTTTTAGCCAATGAGTCTCACCTCACTCTACTGTATGCAAACAAGTAAGGGAAAGTCTTCACTTATGATCTGCACCTTAATCAGCATCAAACAATTCAGAGTAGCCAGAAACCCTATAAATGCAGCAAAGCAGACAAGCCTTTAACTAAGTCTCAAAACCTAGATAACATGAGAAAATTCATAGTGGAAAAGAACCATACAAATTTAAGGATTATGAAAAATCCTTTAACAGAGTTTAAGTTTTAGTAACCATCAAAGAGTTCAAAATGGAGAGAAACTCCAAGTGTAAAAATGCTACAAGGTCTTTAGGTTATCACTTACTCATTAGTAAGGGCCACACTGGAGAGAAACCCTTTAAATGGGATCAAAATGAGAAGTTCTTAGGTAGTGATTCATTGTTTAATTCAGCATCAAAACTTCCATAAGAAAGAGAAACTTCATGAATATACTGAATGTGCAGTGGCACACTGAATAGTATTCAACCAGAGGGGTAGACCCAAATGCTGAAGTAGACAGGTGCTTACAGGTGCCTTCCCAACCACCCTAAATAAAACAGCACCCCTCTTGAGTCACACTAGCCCCATGCCCTGCTTTATTCTTCATAGCACTCATCACTCACCAAGCTACACATTTATTTCTTAAAATGCGTTAACTTCCTCCACTAGAAAACAAACTCCGGTGTTTTACAAAGCTATATACTCAGTGCCTAGGATAAAACCTAGCATGTAATAGGCACATAATAGTTGTTGATGAGTGAATTATAGTAATTATAGTACTTTTCTTATGTGGAGTATTTGGTATCTTGAAGTTAATCCATTCTAAATGAAACAGAGTTTACATAACAGGCTTTAACACATACAAAAATGTACTGTCCATTGTTTTGTAATACATCACAGTAAAAAGCATTATAACTGGTGTGGTCTACAAATTATTCTCCAATTGTGTGGGGGATGAAAAAGTTGTACAAAAAGCACCCAACAGTAGCCCCATTAGTGTACCAACCAGTGAGAGACCCAAGTAGTTCACAGGGTCATGAAGACAAAATGGAGTTCCCAGCTTCTGAAGAGAAAGCTCTCTACTTTTCTCTGGTTCTAGATCTAAATGATACTTTACTCCTCTGAGGAGTAATTCCCTCTTGGCCTTGTCAACCACTGGTACAGAGGCCACGGCAGTCTGGAATCCAAGAGCAGTAACCCTTTTGTGGCAGACTTCAGCACTTAAGAATCATGCCTCTTATTAATTCAAAAAACATTACTAAGGGCCTACCATTCATTAAGCACTATGCATAAAGATAAATTTTTAAAATATGGAGTTTGCCAACTCATAAGAAAAATGACTATAAAGCAATGTGATCAGTGTGATAACATGGGTTGGGGAAGTTTCAGGGAGCAGAAGCAGAATGACATGTAACTTTGACTGAAAATGGCTGGAAAAAGCCTTATGGATCCAGTATCACTGGAGCTAAGTCCTAAAGGATAAACAGGTATTCACTTGACTACAAAGAAGGGCAAAGTGTTCCAGCCAGAAGTAACGAGGATATTGAGGGAAAAAAAAAACACAGCACATTGGGGAAGGAACTAGTATACTTGTGATTGATCATGGTTCTCCAAAAAGGGTGGGGTGAGGGTGGGCAGTCTGTGATTTAAACCTTTATCCTTAGAAAGCACAAAGGTATTTTCATAGCAAAACTTGTAAAAGCTAAGTTAAATAAAAATCTTCTTAGCTGTGTAAGGATAAACAAGGAGACAAAGGCAGAGATAGGGAGAGACTCTCCTTGTCCCAAGCAGCTCCATCAGAATGTTGATCAAAAATGAGCCTAAGGAACACTGGACTAGAATATGATCACACAGGAAGAGCTGCAGAGATGAGGCTGGCAAGGTAGGCAGAAGAAAGCAGGTTACAGCATTCTGTGTTGCCCTGCTCTGTGGAAGATCAAAAAAAGAGAAAACATGAACTGGAAAAGATTTTAGATGAAAAGTAAGATTCGTTGTTTGAACATATCGAATGTAAAATTACTATGGGATGTCTAAGTGAAGATATTTAATAGGCAGTTAGAAAGAAGGTTTACAAAGCAGAAGCTGGGATTCAAGCTACAGGTTTGGGAGTCAGCCTAACATTACAGGTGATAGAAGCCATGGCTATCAATAATATCACATAAATGTACAGTTGACCCTTGATCAATGAGGGGGTTAGAGGTGCAATCCTCCTGGCAGTCAAAAATCTGCGTATAACTTTTAGTCAGCCCTCCATATCCGCGATTCCTCTGTATCCGGAGATGCAACCAACCACCGATGGTGTAGTACTGTACTATTTACTACTGGAAAAACCCCAGGTATAAGTAGACCCACATAGTTCAAACCTGTGTTGTTCAAGGGTCAACTGTATTTAGAGTAAGTAAAAAAGAAAAAAGGGAGAAAGAAAGTAAGGAAGGAAGGAAAAATGGGAGAAGAGGGAGGAAAAAGAAAAAACAGTATTCTGGAAAAGAGCAATACGTACAGGATATTGGCAGAAAAAAGAGAAGCCCCGGGGAAATGAGGGAGCCAGCAGAGAGGAAACGTGGAGACTAGTCTTCAACATGAAGCAGGATACCTCTTTTCCTCTACAAAGGGGGGAGATGAGCAGGGCAAAACGGGTGAACAGACACTGACCTGCTCATAGTCTCTATTTTCTGTAAGACAGGACCAAGGGCCATGTGCTAGGGGAGGGGCCAAAGGGCCAGAGGAAAGTGATGAGGCAAGTTAGAGGTTTGGATTAGCCACAGTGGGAAGGGGACAGGGGCCACACTACTAACAAACGAAAGGCTTACGCTGAAGGCTCTTCTAAAGCTGAAGGCAAGATACTTAGAGTGATTCCACTTTGAAGGAGCTGCAGGAACTTCCCATGGAACTCAGCATCCCCAAAAAAGAAGGTGGAACGATAGGATTAATTCAGTGTTGAGGGACTGTAGAATGATTAGGCTGAAAGACCAGGGGAAGATGGATTTGAAGGGACTGTGGAGAGCACGTCATATGGTGCCCCATAAGGCCAAGGCTGGACAGGGAAGGAAGAAAATCTGAAAGAGGCTGATGGTGAGGAGAAAAGGGGGCAGCAAGAGGAGGAGGCTATGAGGAAGCTACAGAGACACAAAAGAAATAAGAGAGAGAAGAATCAATCAAAATGAGGAAGTAAAAAACTGGAAAGATAAGAATGTCACTAGCTATTGAAATTTAAGATTTCAGAAAGAGAAACTCAGGATGGTGATACTCATGTTGAGGCCGTGGGAGTTAAGTTCCTGGAATGTGATGAAGTCAACAGCCCAGAGGTGAAGGATATTGGCAAGGTATCAGACAGATCATCCCAAGACGACAACAGGAACTGAGGTAGACAGAAAGACTGTCAGCAAGATACCAGGTTGGGCTCTTGGCCTTTAACACTCACCCCTACAATTAAAGACAAAATCTATTAAAATTTCAAAACATGAAAAGATGTGCTCTAAAGACATAAGACTAATGGCGGACTAACCTAACTTGGTTTTACCTTCATTACTCATTTAATAAACCATGCATATTCTTTTAAACAAAATAGGAAAATCATTTTGAAATTTTTATAAAATGCCTAATAGACTAAAAATTTTAAATGCCATTAGTAGTACGTGGTGAAACAAACAAAAATTATTATGTGGAGTCTTTCATTATTTATCTTATTCTGGAAATGGTACATGGATATTGGTCACAATTTTTCATTTTGCCAATTTTTATATCTATAGCATATATACAAAGCAAAGAGGGACTTGATTTTAATCTCTGAAGTGCAGCAAACTTCAAGACAGGGAGATTAAAAAATAGTCTAAAAACAGTTAAAATGTTCAATTTTATGTTATGTATATTGTACCACAATAAAAAAAACCCTAAAGTAATAGAAAAAAACTCTTTATAGAGATAAACTGGATTTCTCCTTAGTATTAGTTACAGGATATCTGTAGTTCTGAGTGAGTTAGAATAACATAAATGCCATTTTAGATGTTAAAGAATCATTCCCTCACAGGTGTAAGAATATATAGTGAGGGACTTCCCTGGCAGTCCAGCGGTTAAGACTTTGCCTTCCAATGAAGGGGGTGCAGGTTCGATCCCTGGTCGGGGAGCCAAGATCCCACATGGCTCACGGCCAAAAAAACAAAACATAAAACAGAAGCAATAATGTAATAAATTCAGTAAAGACTTTAAAAATGGTCCACATCAAAAAAAATCTTAAAAAAAAAAAAAGAATATATAGTGAAAGATGGTGATGGCATTTAAAAAAGGGTAACCATGCTGGCTATCTTTATGTAGTGTAATGTTCCTAAATTCAGTATCAATATGTCTTCTTTTCTGGAACTTCCATTTCCTGAGCCTTTTTGTTTTTCTGTTTGAAAAGGACTAGATGAACTTACTAGTTAGTGTGATGCTGAAAGAAGTTTAAAATTTGTTTTGCATTTGTTGTATTCCATTCTTGTTCTTTCAGGGGTCCTTCGCACACAGATACATACTTTTTCAAAATTTTTTCTCCTACTTCTCGGAAATCCAAAGGTTCTTTGTATGTAGTGTAGCTTGCTCCAGAAACACCAGTATCCACTTCATGATTTTCTGCCTGTTGATCTGCACAATGCTTCAATCCCCAATAACACATTTCTCCACTGTACATCATAGCCAGCAAATGAATGTCACTAAATATTCCTGGGAAAGTCATTTAAGTTGAGAGATTAGAATTTAAAAATGTAAAAAGAAACCCTGGTGATTAAGACTCCAATAAAATCCTTTTACTTACCTCATTAAGCATTTTCCCTTCTCATTTAACAGCTATACTTAGAAAAGCCAAATATCACTAATACAATCCTCATTCCATCGGCACTTCTATCTCTATAAAAGAGGCCCAATCCCACCATCCCCCAAAAAAGAATTATTTTTAAAGAATCATATGGGTCAGTGTGTTAGTCTTTCTGGTGTTCTCTTTAGGATTTCTTTGAGAATCTAATCTAAATCGATGGAACCTCTCCCAGAATGTACATCCCATATTCCGCATACAATTTCAGAGTACTAAGAGATTCCCTCAGTCCCATCCATGAACACAACTTTTATTTAGGGGTATACTCAGGATCAGTAATACAGTTCCTATATTTCTACAGCAGTGTACAGAGATGATCCTGCATAATCATGTCCCTTAGAGGCCATATGATTCTAAGTTACCAAAGATGTTAAATTGTATCCAAGATGCTTTATGTTCCCAGGATAAAGGAATACATTGCAGGATTTCCATCAAAAGTTGAAAGCGTGCTTATTATGGAAGAAGGTGATTATATAATTAAACATTTATGACACACAAAGTATATTAATTTGATATAAAAACAAAAAGACCTAGAATTGTAAAGATCTGGGGATAAATTATCGACTTTGTACAACTCACCAAAGCTCTTTAAACCTCAGTTTGCAAAAATCAGGATTCCACATGCCCTACTTATTTCATGGAATTTTCTTAAGGAACACATAAAATAAAAATGCATAAACCATAAAGTGCTATTAAATTATATGACTAACTTCTTCAAGTCATAAAATACAAATAAATGATCTAGACAGGTACTTGTGTGACTAGAGAAGTTTACCTCAAATAAATGAGCATCATAATCTCAGTTGCTCACCTAATATGGCTCATCAGAAATGACTATGATAGTACTAGAGATATAAAAATAGAAGAAAAATTCAGCTTCCAAAACTGTTATAGTTTGTATTATCTTGAATCTATTTCAAGTTTTTGGTAGTCTCAGAGTTTGTCCCTACAGGTAACCCTTCACCTCACCTCCAATTCAGCTTATAAATAGTAGCAAGAGAAGGAATAAGCTTAGCAGACGAACCGATTCATTACACTGTTATATCAACCAAAGAAATAATTAAGAGCAGAATCTGAGGCTTGCATTCATGAACATACGATGGGCTACACTCTATTAATTATGCTTTCTATGTATAAAACAACTCAGTAAGTACAATGCATATTACCCATAATCACTTCTTTTCACTTCATTTCTTCATAGTTAAAAGGTCATAAACCTCAGAGAAAAAGCTGGAATAGCATTAGATGTTATTTAGAATATAAAAAGAAACAGACCTAGAATCAAGAGGATCTGGGTGTAAATTATTGACTTTGTGCCACTCACCAAAGCTCTTTAAGCCCCAGTTCGCAAAAATCAAGATTCCACATGCCCTCCTTAATTTCATGGAGTTTTCTTAAGGAATAGTTTGCTGTTTTTTCCAAATTAACGATTTTCACCGCAGAATTATATTTCATATTAGATAGGACATTTCACTGAATTTATATCCTTTTTCATTTTTGTGATCCTACACCCTAATTATTCCTCAAAAGACTGGTAGAGGGGAGTAACGAGATAGAAGCAAAAATGAAGAGAAGGTTGAACTTTTAAGCAGACTAGAGCCTTAGGAGGAGGAGCTGAAGTTAAGTCCCACAAAGTGAAGCCACTTGGGAAAGATGAGAAGTGTTTGCTTAAGGGAGAGCTGGCATCCAATTTGTGCCCAACTCTAAGTTAGCCTCATCCTTTATATTAACAAGGAGTGATGGTTAAACAAGGTACACAGATATCCTTTGGAAAGGTGTTTCTGAGGAGAGAATGAATAGCTATATGCTAAAGAGTGGTCCTCAAACTTTAGCCTGCATTAGAATTACCTGGAGGACATGCTGAAATGCTGATTGCTGGGCCCCCACCTCCAAAACTTTCAGATTCAGGTATGGGATTGGGTCTATGAATCTGCATTTTTAACAAAGTCCTAGGACCTAGGGTGAGGCTGCTGGTCCATAGACTATGCTAAACTACTGCACTGCATTAAAATACCAAAGGAAGAAATGAACAATGTAAAAATTACACATTCTCCCTCTCTGCTCCTCCAAGGAATCCATTAGTCTGTAGCTATAGTCTTTTTGCTGCTACAAATTTTCCTTGGTTATTTTTTCTGCTAATGCTCAGCATTGTTTTCAATAAAATACTTCACTTGGTGAACACATCAAGAGAGTGCGGGGTGCAGGGAGGAAGAGGGTGAATAACCCATGAAGTAAAAGTGATGGCAGAAAGATGACTTTCATAGGAAAAAAAAAGGTGGCCAGACTGGCATTCTCTAGAAGCAGTGATGTCTAAATCTGACTGCATCATAATTACGGTAGGTTATAAAAATAGATTCCTGAACTCCAGATATTAAATCAGAACCTGCATGTGATACACAGAAATCTATATTTTTGGGGACTTCCCTGGTGGCGCAGTGGTTAAGAATCTGCCTGCCAATGCAGGGGACAAGGGTTTGAGCCCTGGTCCAGGAAGATACCACATACCGCAGAGCAACTAAGCTCGTGTGCCACAACTACTGAGCCTGAGCTCTAGAGCCCACAAGCCACAACTACTGAGCCCACATGCCACAACTACTGAAGCCTGCGCACCTAGAGCCTGTGCTCCGCAACAAGTGAAGCCAGCGCAGTGAGAAGCTTGCGCACTGCAACAAAGAGTAGCCCCTGCTTGCCGCAACTAGAGAAAGCCCACGCACAGCAACAAAGACCCAACACAGCCATACATACATACATACATACATACATACATACATACATACATACATACATAAATTTAATTTTTAAAAAAAAGAAGAAAAGAAATCCGTATTTTTAAACAAGCTACCCAGGCAATTAGTGATGTCAATTCAGAGCTGCTCCTTTAAGCCATCTGAAATCCAGGTTCTGGGCTAAGTAATGAGCCAAAGGCTGCTGGGAAGGGGGCTCTTCAGTGGCATAAAAAGGGCATAACCCCAGGATGTGCACAGCTGAACAAACTTTTAACCTAGTTAACCCCAGAGTTATCCTGACAAGGCTATTTTTATAAGGGCCCACAGAAGAATGAACCATAGCAATGAGATAAAAAGATTTACTGAATACATTACCTGGTAATTTTTAAAAGCTGAAAATTTAATGGCATACAGGTAATGATCAAAGGACAAAATGATTATCTCACCTTGGAAAACGAAATAAAAATCATACTAAGTGTACACTGTTGTGAGTTTTATGTAGAATCAGGTAAATTATCATTAAGATCTGGCCACAAAAATATTTTGATGATTCATATAGAACTTTTGTCTCTAATTAGTACTAAGAATTATTCCGAATTGTGTTTCATATATATATATATTATATATATATATTATATGTTTTTTATATACTCCACCAGGGCCTTAAGAGTAATTTAGCCTATGAAAAGTAGGCTTCCTGGCTTCTAATCTACATCTTGAGGAATGAAGTAGGGAGGAACAAACTGCTTTAGATGAGAGCAAGAAGTCAGCACCAAAAGAGGACTGATTCCTGTGGCAAAACTGCTAGGGAGTCGATGTTGTTTTGTTGTTTCCTGGAAAAAAGAGACCCTTTCTGTGCCTTTGATTCCCCTGCTGAAGAAGCAATGGAAGATAGAGGCGAGTGTAATCAATTATAATCCAAGAGAAGACATCAGTATCACAAGCATCGTGATAAAAAAATTCTAGGCCATGAGAATATATGACTTTATGACTAGAAATGGAAGAATAAGGGAAATTGGTGACTTGTGCTCTTTTCTTTGGTTCTAAATAAGCTTTAATGCCATCTCTGCTTTTTCTTTTAAATCAGTCCATGTGGGTAAGGAAATTTTAGAAAGATCATTTTTAATGCAGCTAATCGGCTCACTAGTTACCTGGAATAAATACTTCCCACAAATAAATCAAAACACCCCATGTTTGTCAAAACATCATGCCCTCTGAAGGAGCACCTTATATTCACAAGTTTTTTTAGGACAAGCTACTTGCCTGAATAAAATGAAGGTAACAACTTTTGGACAACAGTAGCCAGTCATATGTTAATGGCTCTTAAATCATGGTGTTTTTTTTTTTCTGTGTGATGTTTTCTAATAGAAAGGAAAAGCCTATAGAAGCTAACAAAGAAAGAATTAAAATTCACTTATAAAATTAAAACACAGAATTTTCCCTAAGAAGTTTTCTTCTTATTCCCCATGTTTGAATTTTCCCCATCAAAATTTCCCCAAAATTTCAGATGAAGCATAAAAGAAAGTTTACACGAAGAATCTAACATCACTTGCCAGCTATGTGACCTTATCAGGCTTATCAGGACCTCAGTTCTTCCATTTGTAAAAAGAGACACTAAAAGTAAGTGGTTCCTCCCTCTCAAACCTCAGTCTAAAACCCAAATGATGCTCTATATCCAGTCCCTAACTTTTTTTTTTTGCGGTACGCAGGCCCCTCACCACTGTGGCCTCTCCCGCTGTGGAGCACGGGCTCCGGACGCGCAGGCCCAGCGGCTACAGCCCACGGGCCCAGCCGCTCCGCGGCACGCGGGATCCTCCCGGACCGGGGCACGAACCTGCATCCCCTGCATCGGCAGGCAGACCCTCAACCACTGCGCCACCAGGGAAGCCCCCAGTTCCTAACATTTTTAAGTGCATACAAGTTTATGACAGAAACTAGCAGTTACCACCCAATATTCATTCTTCCTTTCTTTCTTAGTAAAGAGACACTATTTGGGATGGCAATGTATCATGTAAAGGGCTATACATCCCAGATTCCCTTGTAGCTATATGAATCCATGTGATTAAATTCTGGCCAGTGAAATGTAGGTAGAAGTATTCTAAGTGTTGTAACAAACTTGAGAAGGATGAAAGAAAGACTTGGCTGAAAGAAACATCCTTTTGCCATTCCTATGGACTGGAACACAGGTGAGATGGAAGGAGCTCCAGCAGCATCTTGAGATACTGAGAATGGAAGCAATGTCCTCAACAGGGATGCAACTTCGGCAAGTACTGTTTACATGCATTCTATATAACTCGCCTCCTTCTGAAGCTGTAGCGCTCCACTTTGAAAGACGATGGAGGAAAAAGACAGGAACCTGATGATGCCATGAAGCCACCATAACCAGCTCTAGACCTTTTCGAAGTGAAAAAGCAGTAAATTTCTCCTTGTTTAAAAGTTACTTCCAGTCTCAGGACTTCCCTGGTGGCACAGTGGTTTAGACTCCGCACTCACAATACAGAGGACCTGGGTTCAATCCCTGGTCACGTAACTAGATCCACATGCATGCTACAACTAAGAGTTCTCATGGCACAACAAAGGAGCCCGCCAGCCACAACTAAGGAGCCCGCCTGCCGCAACTAAGACCCGGTGCAACCAAATAAATAAATAAAATAAATTTTTAAAAATAAAAATAAAAGTTACCTCCAGTCTCTGTTACAATTAGCTGAACCTAGAGCAGGATCAGGGCTTTGTGGGGATGCAAAGTAAGTAAAAGCAACATGATATATTACTCTCCCTAAATTACTAAGCAGAGATTAGCAGTATTTCTCTATATTACGAGAGAAGATTTTTTAAATTGTTTAAAAAGCCCTTTTATTATTTTTTTGTCTATAATGTAACCTGAAATTTATTTCAATCAAAGTTAAATCTAATAAACTTCTTGAAATTTAAAAATGCTTTAAAACACTTAGAAAACTACAAAAAGAGATCACATTACCTTCACTCAGTAATTTAGCTGTATCTAGGTCTTGAAAAGAAACTCCTTCATTTAACTGGATGGGACACCGAAAATTCAGCATCTGTAGCAAGTAACTGATTCCATCAACAAGGTACTAAATGAAAGTCAAAGACAAAGAATCCAAGTATTAGATGCAGAGCTGTAGAAACTTCAAATGTTAATATTTTTACTCAAGAGAATACTGGCTAATATACAGATATATCATATGATTATTACATTACAATATAAGGACCTACTACCCCAAAACTTTAGTAAGTATAACCCTCCAATTAGTAAAAGAGTATGGGAAAAAAAGAGAAATCATTAACCAAGAACACATGATTAATATACTTGTCAAAAATGTCATCAGAGCAAGAAGAGGTTAAAGATAATAAAGATGTGTTCAAAAACTTGTTAAAAATATGGATGTACTTTATTACAATTTAGAAATATTATGATCAAACTTTTACATCTGAAAGTGTGACCTCTCATTTGCAGGCCCACATAAACCATGTGTACAATCAACCTAAGTTAGGAAGGATCCTTAGTGATACAAATATTAAGACAGGATCTTTGGATTTACTGATTTGGTCAGAAGAGTCAAGAAAAATCAGTGGGCCACAATTTCCTAGGAGCAGGGTCATGTGGGATCTTTAGGAGTGATCTGCTGATAGAGAGAGGCTCATAACCAAGTTTGTTTTCTTCAGGCCAAAAATATGCTTAGAAATTAATATAGATTATCTATCTTGTATGATAAAAAATAAAAATCTAGAGCTTAAAAAAAACCATAAAACCTCCCAGTTTACAAAGGGCTTTCACATGTTATCTTATTTAATCTTCATAGTAATTCCAATTTATTTAAGATTACATAGCTGCTAAGTACAGGCCTGGAATGCCAACCCAGGCCCTTTGATTCCTCTACTCTTAATCCTGTACTAAACAGCTTTTGGAAACCTATAAATGTCAACAATCAAAAATGTATGAGGAGTGCTTTTTCACCTTTTTAAGCAAGCTAGATTTTCTTGTGAGCCATTCTCTCCTTTTGGTCAGAGAATGACAATACATGTAGAGTAGGGCTCCTCGTCTCCAAGAGAGACATTCCAGGAGTTCATCCCCAAGCAAATCGCAGTGCTGAAATACAACAAAGACACAGCTAAAAAGAGAAACTTCGTGTCTGTAAAAATCAAAATTAAATTTCAAAATATTGAGCAATTAAAAAATACTCATTTCACAAAATTTGCTCTTTACTTAGCAACCTACACAGGAATGCCTTACTCTGAATCAATTAGAAATACAGAAATCTATTGCTACATGAAAATTAAATTAACTACTCCAATTTACAAATATTTCTAGAAAATTGATGTTCAAGTATTTTAGTAGCCAATTTTCTAATATATTTAAAATATAAGTAATCCATAATCTGACTGAAAAAATAAGTTTTCAGAAATATATGTTACTTGAAACAATTTCTACTACTGCTAAAATAAAACAATGAAAAGATACACACAAAAACAATTTTAATAAATCAAACTTTTACTATGTGGTATCATTTAAAACTTGGGATTATTTGTTTCCACAGTTAGCATTCTCTGATAAACACAAAGAGCAACAAAGATATCTACGTAGAGAAAGCCAGCGGACAGTTCAAGAAGAGAAATTATTTGCTTGAAAGAGTAGCCAGGGCTAGAGACAAAAATCTTGGAATCATCTCAACAGAGACCGCAGTAAAAACAAGTAGTCAAGCAAAGACAAACTACAGACTATCAGAGGATTAAGGAGGTATCTTTGGGGAGTGCCTATGTTTCCAGAATGGAAGAGAGGGGAGATGCTTGAAAAAGAGCAAGAGCAAGGCTTCTTAGAGATGAAGAGGAGCATGCAGGGCTTCCAAGGGATGGGGTGATCATTGGTAAGAAAGGCAACAAATGTCCAGGCAGAAGAAGACTGTGAAAGGATGAGAGATGTGGTATTAGGTTACTAGGGACCTTCAAGAACACACAGCATCTGTAAAAGTAAAGGGAGAAGAAACAGCAAATGTGTATGTTTAGAAAATTACTAGGCACTGTAGTTACAATATAATTCCATCAAACATTCTGAAGCATATTTACAAAAATATGATACTTGAGTTGTGACATCAGTCTGAAATGTTCAACTCTCTTATGTCCCTCCTTCAATCTTAATTTAATACAAAGATACATTTAAGAAAAAAAATACAGATTCTAAAGGGTAATATAGCAGTAATCAGCAGCATTCCACCATAATTCATAGTTGTGCAAAACTTACTTTTGGATGCATATTATTTTCTTTAACCAAAATTTCTGGTTCTGAAAGAAAACTGATCAACTCTTTTACTTTTTGTGAAGAATCTTCAGGAAAATCTTCATCTACTAGCTTGTTCTCCTCAAAATATGTCATGTCCAAAATAGCCTGAAGTAAAAGAGAAAAAAAAGTATAAATGATTTCAACTCGAATGAATAATTCTTATAGGTTAATCTTACATATATACTTTATTAGACATTTAAATCTTCTAGCACAGTATTTAAATTTAAGCAGTCAAAATATCTAGCTATAAATATAATCTAAGATGAACTTTATAGTAAACTTCATAGGATTTTACTGAAGTACTGAATTAAGATAATCTAGTTTCCCTCAAAAAGTAAAATGGCATTTATGTTTTAATTCAGATAAGTTAACTATATACAATATAATTATGAAAAGTTTAATTATTATAGTCTTTGCTATTTGTACATATATACTTCCTGAACATTTTCTACATGCCTGCCATATCAAGACAAGGTCACTACCTCTAGTTTTGTATACTGAATCTTCAAAGGGTTACCCGTTTCTCAAATGAAGCACCAGCACTTTACAACTACCCAATCCTTTTTCTTTGTTTAATCTACTGGACTAAGACTAAGGAAACTGAGTTCTGGTATCAGCTCTACCTAACCAACAAAGGACAAGTCATATTTTATCTTTTTTTTGGAGCCTCAGTTTCTTCATTGACAAAATGAAGAAACTGATCCAAATGCCTTTCAAAGTCCCTTGCTTTGAGGGTAAAAGGAATTAACATATGTAAACACTTCGAACATTACCTAGCACACAGCACTACGTAAGTGTTATGCGCTCTTGTGTAGAAGGCCTAAGCCAGGAAGGGAGAGATCATCATCCTAAGGAAAATGACCTGTTGATTCAGAACCAAAAGTAAGGTCCAAAGGGGTTTGGGGAGTTTTAATCTATATTTCTAATTCTTTTGCCTTATTCTTAGAAATAAGTTAAAATGTTTAGAACTCTCCCACGTGAAGGAAACGAGACAAGCAAGGAACCTTCTGAAAGAAAAGAGAGTCAGGCAAATTTCTCCCAAATTGTAACAGCTCTCAGGGGTTTGTGGGCAGTTGTTACAGGCTCATTCGACCACATGGGAAGGCAGAAAGCATCTCCATGTTCCTCCTAACAGAAAGCAGAGTGTCAGGCACCTAAGTGCTATGAATGTGCATTTTGGAAACTTGACTAAGTTTACTCTATTTCCTATAAACCACTTCATCTTTATTATCCCTTGGCAATCAAGTAAGGGCATACGAAGCACTCTGTCAACTATAAAGTGCTATACAAATGTTAGTTACTATAATAAAATTATGTTTCTTTTTTTTTTGCTGCACTGCACAGCCTGCGGGATCTTAGTTCGCTGACCAGGGATCGAACCCATGCCCCTTGCAGTGGAAGCACGGAGCCTTACCCGCTGGACCGCCAGGGAAGTCCCTCAAAATTATGTTTCTTAGTGTCCACTTGCCTCAGCAGTGTTTGAGAAAACTGAGAAAACAGATCTTACCTGTAGAAAGGTCTGAATTTGAAAGGAAAGTAAAAAAAAGAAGCGGGGAACAGAAAAATCTTTTGGACTTGCATAACAAAAGCACAGGTAGTCAAGTTGAGAATCCAAAGGAAAGGTGAATTTCAGGGAAAAAAAAATAATAATCAGAGCCCTTACAGAAACCTCCATTCCCTCTGACGAACCTTTCACACCTTGGAAATTGCACATTTGAGTGTTGTTTTGTTTTGTTTTGTTTTGATTAATTAATTAATTTTTGGCTGTGTTGGGTCTTCGTTTCTGTGTGAGAGCTTTCTCTAGTTGTGGCAAGCGGGGGCCACTCTTCATCGCGGTGCGCGGGCCTGTCACTATTGCGGCCTCCCTTGTTGCGCAGCACGGGCTCCAGATGCGCAGGCTCAGTAGTTGTGGCTCACGGGCCTAGTTGCTCCCCGGCATGTAGGATCTTCCCAGACCAGGGCTTGAACCCGTGTACCCTGCATTAGCAGGCAGATTCTCAACCACTGTGCCACCAGGGGAGCCCCATTTGAGTTTTCCTTAATTATCTATAAAGGGAAGCAATACTGTTATCTGCAAGATTTTTTTCCTTTTTTATCAATGCATCCAATAAACTTTTCTTCTTTGTGAGGATACTTACTGCCTTACAGCTTCAAGTCTATATGCTTTATACATACAGTTTTTTTTAACACAAACACTTTAAATAGAGAATAAACTGCTTTCATTACACCTAAATTTTGGAGTAACCCTCTTAAATAAGCAAACTGCCTCAACAACGTCAGAAACCACATCTGTTTCAGTACCTGTGTGTAAAGTTCAAGAAGATTTGATGGATTTGAACATTCTTTGTCTTCTCCACACAGAAGTTTCAATTTTTCTAGAGCTGCAGAGGCCCGAATTAAAAAGTGATCTATAAGAGATAAAAACATGATTACTGGAGCAGTGTGGGGTCGTCATGGTGCAGCTGCAGCAGCTCCGGGTGCAGGAGGCGGTGGACTCTATGGTGAAGAGTCTGGAGAGACAGAACATCCAGAAGATGCAGGGCCTCATTTTCCGGTGCAGCGCCGGCTGTTGTGAGGACAGCCAGGCGTCCATGCAGCAAGTGCACCAGTGCATTGAGCACTGCCGTGCACCTCTGGCTCAAGCCCAGGCCCTGGTGACCAGCGAGCTGGAGAAGTTCCAGGACCGCCTGGCCCGATGTACTATGCATTGCAACGACAAAGCCAAAGATTCAATAGATGCAGGGAGTAAAGAGCTTCAGGTGAAGCGGCAGCTGGAGAGTTGCGTGACCAAGTGTGTGGATGACCACATAAACCTCATCCCAACCGTGACCAAGATGAAGGAGTCTCTCTCATCCATTGGGAAATAGATGTCTGCTATTGGCCATCGGGGCTGAAGGCAGGAATCTATTTCAAAAGAGGAGTGGGGATTTGGGTTTTCTAAAGTTTATGAATGAGGAAATTAAGGATGGCAGCAAGTTTAAGGCCTATGTCACTTGCCTCTGGACACTGGTTCCTTTGTGTTTGAATCCTAGAAAGTGAAAAAACCTGGTGCTAAAATTTGGGTCAGAGATAGCACAGGAGAGTTTTTGTGAGCCTGAATTTCATGTGGCAAGTGCTTATCCTGGCAACAGGGAGTCTCCCTTGTACCAAACCACAGCACTCCAAGGTACCAGATTCTCTTAGTACACAGATATCAACAGGCTGGCAGGTTCCTCTGACCTGCTTTTGAGCTGGTGGAGTGTGAGGAGAGATGTTTCTGTTTGTTGCCAACCTCCTGTTTACCAGAAGGATCACTACAACATTTTCCACAAACTGGAAATAAAACAAAATCCATGAGGTCACTAATTTAGAAGGGGAAAGGGGGGGCGCTTCTGGGGATTTGTTTTGCTTGGTTTTGTTTTATATACAAGGGCATGAAGTTACTCTAAGATGTAGAGTTGGGAGAGGTAGTTTGGATAAAAACTTTGAAAGGGTCCTTGCGGATATTCATTTCTGGCCATCAAGATGTGGATGAACATTTCTTAAAATTCTCACACATTACATCTTTCAGCCTGGAGACCCTGCAAAAATATAAGAAGTACTATCACACTGGTAGGGGAAGCAAACCTTCCCTCTAACTGGCAGCCATAATGGGCCCTGAGGGTGTCAGAGAGTCAGCTGAGTGACAAGACAATCTTGCAGTGATACTCACCCTTGAAGGGAAAGGGGATTTTGATTGTGCTATATGTTAGTATTCAGGCATGAACAGCAAAAGAGGAATTGTTAGCTGCATAATTAAGAGAGTTATGAAGTACTGGCCTTGGAAAAATCTTGTTTTCATAAAACAAAACAGAATGAAAGCCTAAACCCAGTATTGCTTACTTTGCTCCCTGTAATAACAGAGCTCTGTTGAGACAATCCCCTGGCAACACGAAGGTCAAAGGAGAAAAAGTAAGCAACTCAGGGGCGAGCTGTGACTCCTTTAGGGCAAAAAAAGGGACAGCCCTCCGTTACCAGATACCACTTTTACGACCTGCATTATTCTTGCCCCAGTTCTGGCACCTTATCATTTTATTAAGGACCTTGCTGTGTTTTTACCAACTTATTACTTGAAATGATAATACAGCATGTCTGTTTGCTGTTTCAAGACTGTGATATATTTTCCTAGTGGTTTGCTTTTTAAAATAAATAAGACTTAATTTTTCTTCAAAAAAAAAAAAACAAAAAAAAAATGATTACTTCACATAGTTTCAGAGTGTCATTTAAATGAAAAAGTTACATATCTAAAATGATGAAATGAAATTATTACAGCATGGTAGTAATATCTTTTGTAAAACATGAAGTACATCATAATGCCTAATCCTACTTAAATTTATCATGGAAATTTATTCCTGAAAGCTGGACTGAAAACTTTCTAGGTTCAGCTGTCATTTCTTAAATGCAATCTGTATTTTCATAATGCTTCTTTTATGATGCTGACATACTCAAAATGTTTAAGTAATAAATTTAAAACCTGTATTGGAATAGTACAAATAATATACATAAATCTACAGAAAGGACTTCCACTAAAAACTTATAACTTCATAAATATATTCTCCAAAAAATAACATGATTGATTAAATCAAATGCCTCATAAAATGTAAGCACTCTGAGCAATTATAACTTTATAATTGTGTTTATGTATTTATGTATGCAAATAGCTGTTACAATTAAAATTATACAAATTTCCTGAATATTTTACTCCTTTAAAAACCTAGAAATGGGACAAATTACTTAATGCCTTCAAAACCTAGACAAAATTAAACTAAATACTTCTGATATACCCTCTAAAAACAACTCCCCCTCATTTCCCCTCTACATTGTCTAATTTCTTCCTTTTCTCTTATGTCATATTCCCTTTGCTTCAATGTTTTCACTTTTTCTTATGGATTTTTCCTCCCTAACCTACAAAGTGTCCATACCAAGGTGCCATCCACACTTCTGCATCATCTCACGTAGTCAAATTTAAATATGCCCACCATCAAGACGCTTAAGTTCCTAAGTATGCCCCTCTGTGGCTTCCTCCTGAAATATATATGCTTTTCCCCTCACTGGCAAATGGAAAGAAAATGTAGCACTTGGTGAGGGTCCATCTGATCCAGCCTCAGAACCTACACAGGTACGTAAGCTGCTCAGCATTGGAACAAAAGCACCACCAGCTTAAGCTGCGTCTGTTGGCAATAATACGATGACTTTAAGTTTTCCCTGGTAAAGCCTAACCTGTATCTAAACCAATTCTGAACGCTTTAAGGTCCACTATTCACCTAAATTGAAAACTACTTCTTTAGCACTGCCCTCCTATCTCTCCTCAGCCCAGAAGTATCATCCACACAGCTCAGAAAAAAAAAAATGCTACTGTGAACTAAATTGTATGAAACATGGTACTCCTTAGGTACTTCTTAAAACACTGAGTTGATATTTTCTTCTTAACTTGCAGGATTATTTTAAATGTAAAGACTTGACTGAATTCACTGAACCACTGCTGAAGGAGTATCTCATATGAATTCATGACATAATTACAGAGGTGGAGGGATAATGGTTCACAATTTTAGAAAATTTTTATGAAATGTAGTATTTTTCCTAACCATTCAAGGTAGTGACTGACAAGGCAAAGACAGGTGATTCTTACATAGTCCCTGGAAAAGGTCCCTCTCATGGTATATTTCCATAAAGTAAACATACTATGCTTGTACAATGAGAAATAAATGAACAAAAACTGACCAGAGGTAAAAAGGAGAGTATTCTTAGATGGACTAGTGTCTGGTTGTATCTGATCTAATTTAAAGACAACAGGAACTATCAATCCCTATAACCTAATATAAATATCATTAAAGGACAAATTTTGGGTGCATATTATTTTTGTGCTATGGGAAAATACAAGTTCAATTCAAACACATGCAACCATGTTTTAATTAAACTTCATAAATATAAGAAAATCTTGCTAGTAATACTGATGAATAGCTCATAACGTGGACCACTATTATTTTAATTCCAATACACTTCAGAACTTTAAAGCCTCCAAACAAGAATATATACCACTTAATTTTTATTTTCAGCCCTCATTCTAGACTGGATTAAAGAACTCTCCCGCTGGAAAATGAGAATGGCTTTTGGTTTCAATGGTAAGTGAATAGCATACATTCTTTGATCTCTTTAGACTGATTCTAATGGAGTTGGAATGGGGTGGAGATCACTGAATAGCTTACTTAGAAGTAACTTAGATACACTTCCAGGTACAGCTACTACTGTCCATGAACTAACTATTCATGTGATTCACTTACCACAAACCAAAAAAGAAAACGGCTTCAGGGTAGTCTGTGGGTTTTTAAGAACATACCCCTAAGAAAAGAAAATCCAGCAGATAATCTTCACTGGAACTAGAGCCATTTTATCATGGACCCTATTCAATAAATTCACCAACTACTCAATCGCTTGGGAAAACGTTCCCCTACTACTTTCCTATGAGTTCGATGACAATGAGACAGTCCACAAGAATTTTTAAAACTGTCTATCTGTAGTAAAGGTGCAAAACTCAAAAAGAAATAATGTAGAAACGTACAGGGAGCTGATAAGTACTGAAAGAGAACAAAAGTCCAAGTAATTCTCCGTCAGTTTTTCAAAGGAAACCGCTTAAACATTTCCAAGAAAGTATTCTAGTACTGACAGGGAGGGCCCTTGTGAGACCTGAGGTGATGAATGTGAGAGAATCGTCTAAATTATACCAATGCAAATCTCTTCTGTATTGTTTACAGCTGAGTTTAGAACCCAAAACATAACACAGAAATTTACAACGAAGCAATGAAAAAGTCGAACTGTTAAACACGCCTAGCTATCTCTACTACATGCAAAACCATTACTTATTTGCGTACCAGCATCCAACTTTAACCACTCATTTAAACTTCCATGTGTACTTCCATCCAGATCTTGCCCCTTTCCCAGTTGCTACCGAGACAGTTAAAGACAAGCAGCACTGATATGACTGGGATTTCAGCGCTTTTCACGGGTTATGAAAAATGGGGTCTCAAAGCAAACGCCTTGCCTTTAGGCGTTGTGAGTTCTTGGAGGTGGACCAGCGACCCCGCAGCGGGGCCAGAAGGGCAACACCTTCGGCAGCCCTGGCCTGGGATCCACACGGACAACAGGCCGCAGCCTCAGCCCCTGCGGCCGTCGACCGCCAGCTCTGAACAACCGTCCGCCCGCCCGCCTCCCTCCCTCTCCTCGGCTCCCTCACCATCCTCGCCGGCGGCTTCGCTAAGTTGTTGTATGTGGGCCTGAGCCAGGTCCCCGAGCTCCTCCACTCGCCTCACCACACTGGAGCCTGAGGCCGCCATGGCCACCACGGGCGGGCGCGCCTAGTCACGTGACTGTGCCAGCCTGAGGTCACCTGATACCCCGGCGCCGGCGGGAAGTGGGGGGGTGGAGCTCTCCTGATAGGCGGGAGGGGACCCCAGCTCCAAAAGAGGGCAGGCTCAGGCCCGCACAGGTTGTTCCGGGTTATTTTCTTCCTTCTCGGAATTCTCTCTCCAGAACCCTGAGCAGCAGGCCGACTTTTGGGGGCGGGCGTGACGTCAGGACGCACCTCCCCTCCTCTAAACCAATCGGAAGCCGCCCATGTCCCCACGCTGATCCAATGAGAAGCCAGATCTCTGGGTTGGGGTCGGGGGTGGGGTTGGCGGGGGCTCTGACTAGAGAGTGCCGCAGTGGCTGGCTGGTCTCTGCCGTGTGTCCAGGGCTGCAGCCGCAGTCAATAGAGCAGACAGGAAAGTCTGAAAATAGGACTGTCTGGTTTTGGTTGCCTAAAATATGGAAAGCCTGGGAGACACTGCTTTGGGAAAGATCCCTGGTGTTCTCCCTCCTTGCTGCAAGTAATAAATCATTCCTTCTCTAGTTTAAAAAAAAAAAAAGACTGGCTCTCCTGGAGAACATCCAAGTCTCTAAGAGGTTACTGTGCGTCTAGGTGGGGACCTCCAAACACTGGTGGAAATTCGCAGTCTAAGCGGTTGAGTGTCGCTGTTTTAAAATTTAATTTTAGCAGCTGGGTTTGTTTTATTTCTGGTCTGCTTTGTCTAGCTCACATTTAACATATTCATCATCATCTCACATCCAATAGTACAAAAATTTTGCATTTACAAAAATTTCTATTGCCATACATCTGAAGACCCTGCCTTAAAGCCCTTCGTGTGAAAAGTTCATCCTCTCAATTGTGAGTTTCAAAGCACTCAGGAGTCTAACTTCCACTTTGCAGTCCCTATTTTCTTGCCTCTGGTCAAACAAATCTTTAACTCGTTTTTTTCGTTTTTCAATTTGACACAGTATATCATGAATAATCTCCATCCTATCTTCTTTCTTTGAAAGATAGTTTTTTATTTAATAGAAAATACTAAAAGTAGGTGCCAACTAAAAGTTGTCGCTTGTCATCTGTTGCCATTCTACAAGAATGAAGTCACTAGTCACTGTAGTCGCTGACCTTCAACACACTCTGAAAGGAGTTCAGGGTAGAGATCAGAAAAAAGGCACGCTGTACTCTGGGAAAAACTGCAGAACAGACCTTCAGACAGATATTTTCAGGAGAAGATTTTGTGAGCCCAATTTCTTGTGTCTTCTCATTTCTAGAAAACCAGTAAAATCATTAATGGAGACATCTGCTCCTCGTTACTAGCAGCAACCTTCTGCCAAAATGTGTGCTTGACTGCACATATCCCCCTTCACTAAAATCATATATACACTGACAGTTCCCCAGAGCTATCTACAGTCCAGGCTATAGTCCTCATGAGGCTCCAAATAAAACTTAACTCACAACTCTCACGTTGTGCACTTTTTTTGCAGTTGACATAAGGAAATAGTGTAATTGACCACAATGGCTTTCTAGCTGACCTTTGTAACACCAGTTTCTTCCTCCTTCAATTCTCCATAAACATAGGGAGCAGGAATCAGGTATTAATTTTGTATCCTCAGGGATTCCTACAGTGCCTGATATATAATAAATACTCAGGAAAAGTTTATTAATTAAACAAAAATTTCATGTTATCTTGTAAATATATTACTCTCTAATCAGGAAGCTGAAGGCCAGGAAGGTTGCATTATGTGATCAATGTGGGCTAAAGAATCAAAATTCTTATAAGCATTTGACATCTCAAAATGCCAAACCTCACTAAGTATATGTATTAAATAAAATTTAAAGTTCCAGAGATTCATTAAACAACCATGGACTTTCAGCGGGAAACATACCTGCCACTGGGAATTATTGCTCAACTGATAGTAAGTGTATGCATGTCTTCAGAGAGAATTGGAAGGGATCATATAGTACAGCCCCTCATCTCCGGCTGAAGAAACTGGACAGAATTTAACTATTAAGTGCTCCAAATCCTAGACTACGTGATACTGTGAATTGTCCAAAATCATACCAAAGTAAGCATGTGTCGAAGACCCTCACCATAGATATAAACAGCTAACAGCCGGCCCTCACCAATGCACACTGAAGAAAGGGCTTAAAGCCAGAGACCCAGTCCTAGAAAAGAGGAAATGTGAGTAACTTCTCCAATTTTATAGTTAATTATTTCTACTTTAGGAAACCTACAATGCATAGAACAAATACAAATATAATGCTAGATTTAAAAAACTCATTGAAATTAATAACTCATTATGAACCTACCAAAAAGTACCTTCTAAAATAAATAATTGATCTCATTTGGACCATTTCCCCCCCCAATTGATATATAACAGATAAAATCCAATTAGCTAAGAAGAAATTAATTTCTAGGGATTTTATAAAAAAATACAAAGTCTTTTTTTTCAAATTAATTAATTTGTTTGTTTGTTTGTTTTTGGCTGTGTTGGGTCTCCATTGCGGTGCATGGGCTTCTCACTGTCGTGTCTTCTCCCGTTGGAGAGCACAGGCTCTAGGCGCACGTGCTTTGGTAGTTGTGGCATGCAGGCTCAGCAGCTGTGGCTCGTGGGCTCCAGAGCCCAGGCTCAGCTGTTGTGGCACACGGGCCCAGCCACTCTGCGGCATGTGGGATCCTCCCAGGCCAGAGACTGAGTCCGTGTCCCCTGCATTGGCAGGCGGATTCTCAACCACTGCGCCACCAGGGAAGCCCCCCCCCCAAAATACAAAGTCTTTCGAAGAATAAATTCTCTTTTTTTTGTTGTTGTTGTATGCGGGCCTTTCACTGTTGTGGCCTCTCCCGTTGCGGAGCACAGTCTCCAGATGCGCAGGCTCAGCGGCCATGGCTCACGGGCCCAGCTGCTCCGCGGCATGTGAGATCTTCCGGGACTGGGGCACGAACCTGTGTCCCCTGCATCGGCAGGCGGACTCTCAACCACTGCGCCACCAGGGAAGCCCCTAAGAATAAATTCTTGATTGCCTCTGAATTACTAGTACTTACAACTTGTACCATTCTTTTGAAACCTTCCCTTTACTGCTTTACATTTTTTGTGTGGGTCTTATTCTTACATATAAATTTGTCAACCCCCTGTGAACAGGGATTAAGTACTATTTTTTTTTTTTTAGTTGCCACCAGTGACTTGAATGTAACAGGACCTCAATAAATGAGGTCTTTTTCATTTAATGACCCATTATTGGGTTAGGCAGTATAATAGGCACTGGATTTATGGCAGTAAACAAAATAAACATGATCACTGCCCTCCTGGAGCCTGTTACCTAGTGGGAGAAGACAAAGACATAATAATTACACAAATGAATGCATAATTTTAAAACTGTGGAAGATGTTATGAAGGAAAAGAAAAGGGATAATTTGGTTTGAGATATCAGAGAAGTCTTCTCAGAGGAAATGATATTATCACCTAAAGGATAAATAAAATTAGACAGGTGAAGAGAAGGGGTGCCTACCAGTCTGTGTCCAATCAAGAGAAAGAAGCTACATGGTCATTTAAACAGGGAAAGTTTGATATAAAGAATTATTAACAGGGAATTCCCTGGTGGTCCAGTGGTTAAGAATCCGCACTTCTACTGCACGGGCGTGGGTTCGATCTTGGTTGAGGAACTAAGATCCTGCACGCCGCGAGGCACGGCCAAAAAAACAGAGTTATTAACGGGATTGAAGTCACAATGGATTGGCTAGTAAGAAGTAAGAATAGAGGAATAGCAGAGATAGTGGGCAGTCATTACTCCTGGGATAGAGACCTAGACCTTGTTGGAGAATTCCTGGCTGTGGGTAGCTGGCTAGTAGAGTAGTTCACACCAGTGGAACTTGCTGGAACTCTACCCTCTGGGACGTGCTAGAAATCTGCCCTCCAAGGTGCTGGGAAAGCTGCTCACAGTGAGGTACCTCACAGGAGGCATTCTGCTACAAAACTGCCCAAGATGGGCACCAGGAGAAGCTGCTGGCCTTGCTGAAGAAGCCTGCCAAGCACAGAACCAGGACGAAAACCTTTTGTCTCCTGCAATGTCTCTCTAGCTCCCTCTAGTGACAAAGTTTAATATATCAGCTGACAAAAATTATTTAAAGGGCTCATATATTTTTTCACAAAACAGGCAAAAAGGACAAATTTGGAGCTGAGAGGCAATAAATATATAACCAGCACAGTGGAGAAGAACATATCTGGCACAGGGTTTAGCATATGCAAAGATCTGAGTTTGGAAAGAGCTTGGCAGTTTCGAGGGATGAAAGAAGGCCAAAGGCTCCTGGTGCGAGGGGAAAGTAGAGCAAGGTGAGGCTGAAGAGCACATGTAGAGGTTATCTCCTGAGGTGGATGCCTCACCCTCAACCATGGAAATGGACTCCACACCCCAGTGTGAGCCCCCATCAGCTGTGCCTGTATCAATTGTCTCTATCTTCTGACCATGGCGAATTCCTTTATTCAATTAGGTGGACATAAATTAGTTCAATATTTAATGAGCCTGTACTCTATGCCAGACACATGTAATATGGTAATAAACAAGAGAGACCTGCCTTTGTGGAGATAGATTCAGGGATAGATAGATCCAGGGGTAAAAGTCTGACAGAAGCCAAGCCAATCAGATTCTTTCTCCTGGTCATTTGGGACATTTAAGAGAGAAAACTAATCACATCAATGTCAGTACTCCAGTGAGACAAATCCACCTGCTGCTGCAGAGGTTCCTGGGGGAGGAGTTGATTTCTTTACCTCCCTGAGTCTTGTTTGCTCAGCTTTTCCTTGATAGTCTCCTGTGTCTGTATCTAGAAACTAATTAGAGTCAGTTTCTGTTGCATGCAATAAAAAAAAAGAAAACAAAAACATAATAGAGCTTATTATGGAACAGTAGAGGCAGATCAGGCAGGGCTTCTGATGCCATGTTAAAGATTGTAGACTTTATCATAAATGGGAAAAAAGCTATTGAAGTATTTTAGGCAAGGGATTGATATGATCAAACTGTATTTAATGACTCACCCTGGCTGCTGAGGAGAATGGAACAACAGAAGTGTGAGAGAGAATTGGGTAGTTGTTTAGTTGGGAGACTAGTTCTTTGGAAGAAAATTAAGTAATTCCAGTCAGAATGAGCACAGAGAAAATAGCGAGGATTACTTTTGACACACTATAGAAGTAGAATTGACAGGACTTGGTGACGGGATTGGATGTGAGAGGGAAGGAGAAACAGGTGTCAAAGATGTCTTCCAGGTTTCTGCAGAGAGCTACTTGGCCAAAGGCAGCGACATTTGCTCAGATGAATCTGGAGGAGGAGAAGATTGGTGAGGGAAAGCAAGAATCAATTCAGTCTTATTGATTTCTAGAGTTCTTTATGCAAATCCAAGCTGAATAAAACTTTCATCTAATATAAGTTTTTACATTCATCTAAAAAAATCAACAATTAATTTTTGAAGTTTACCTTGGGGAGGGAGAGAGAGAAAGAGAGCAACATCCCCTATAGGCATACTGGTAATTAAGAGCTGCTGTGTAAAAGGACTTGAAATATAAATGTATTTTTTGGCTGCGTTGGGTCCTCGTTGCGGCGACTGGGGGCTACTCTTCATTGCTGCGTGCAGGTGTCTCATGGTGGTGGCTTCTCTTGTTGTGGAGCATGGGCTCTAGATGCTCAAGCTTCAGTATTTGTGGTGCATGGGCTCAGTAGTTGTGATGCACAGGCTTAGTTGCTCCCAGGCTTGTGGGATCTTCCCAGACCAGGGATTGAACCCGTGTCCCCTGCATTGGCAGGCAGATTCTTAACCACTGCGCCACCAGGGAAGTCCATGACTGGGAATGTTAAAGGCATGATAATTAAAGGGATCTTGAATAATAAGAACTTAAATATATAATTTAAGCTGTAGAATAAATTCATTCTGGAACAGAGCAGAAAGACTGCTGTGCCATTTAGGTTTTCTAGGTCTCATTTTATGTTATAGGAAACCGTTTCTTCTCCTCCACTCTCCAAGGTAATTAATCGTTTTCCCTGTTCTGGGGGCAGCCCTATTTTGCTGTTTCCTTTAGCTTTTTTTTTTTTTTTTGCGGTATGCAGGCCTCTCACTGTTGTGGCCTCTCCCGTTGCGGAGCACAGGCTCCGGACACGCAGGCTCAGCGGCCATGGCTCACGGGCCCAGCCACTCTGCGGCATGTGGGATCTTCCCGGACCAGGGCACGAACCCGTGTCCACTGCTTCGGCAGGCGGACTCCCAACCATTGCACCACCAGGGAAGCCCCCCTTCAGCATTTTAAACGATATCCATATTACCTACAAGATATATCTGCCAGGTAAACTAATTCTAGTAAGTGTGCACTATTGCTACAGTATCAAATAATTTCCAAGTTCTGTGTTTTGTCAGTGACATGACATTTAAAGATTGGGTACATTATTATAAGTCCACTCGAATCTTAAGAATCTTTCTTTTTAATATTTATTTATTTATTTGGCTGCACTGGGTCTTCATTGCGGCACGCAGGATCTTTAGTTGCAGCATGCGGGCTCTTAGTTGCGGCATGTGGGATCTAGTTCCCTGGCCAGGGATCGAACCCAGGCCCCCTGCATTGGGAGCGCTGAGTCTTAACCACTGGACCACCAGGGAAGTCCTTAAGAATCTTAATACTTCTAAAACAAATTAACAGAACACATTGAAACCTTAGAAATAACTGTTATTTAACTTGCAAAGATTCCATTAAAAGCTACACTTTGATTTATATCATCAGGTTTTTAATCCCTAATAAGCAAATATTGTAAAAACATCCACACAGGACATGAATCTCAACTGACAGACCAGACACACTAGCTTCTTAATATCCTAAAGAACTTACCTTAAGGGAAAGCGTTGTATTAAGTAGAATAATTTTGGCTGCAGATCTCAGAAAACCGAACTACAACGTAAACAGTGAGGAAACACATGGTTTGGAAAATGAATCCCAGAGGCAAGACAGGATTCAGGGCTGATTGAAGCCAGCAGCCCCGGCTCCATGTCTCTGCGAGTGTCTTGGCTCTGCCTTCTTTGTCTGTTGGCTTCATGCTCAACCTGACAGTGAAAGGGCTGCTGCCATTCCAAGCCTCATACTGTCAGAGGAAGAAAGAAGCAGGTACGACTGGAAACTTTCACAGAATTATAACAAAGAACTTCTCCAGAATTCCAGATCAAACATTTCCTCATACTTCATTCATTCAATCTGGGTCACATGATGGTAAATTACTGACACAAGGTTAAAATGATAGGGAAGATAGATAGATAGACATTACAAGGATAATCACAAGAAGTGATTATATATCTAGAGAGAAATATAGATATAGGTATATACACATATATCACAAAGATAATCCCCTTAAGGTCAAGTCATAGTGCTAACCTCATCTACAAAATACTACACAGCAACACTTAGATTAGTACTTGATTAGATAACTGAATATTATACTATAGCCTACCAAAGTTGGCACATAAAACTAACCATCACAGGTTCCATCTCCAAACCTGTGAGGAGTGTGTTGAAGAGGGTGAAAATGGAAATCTATACAAAATCAGGATTCTGACCAAGAATTGATCATTAACTTAGTACAAAGTTAAAGCCCAAGAGCATTAATTTGTGCCTGTTAATAAGAAAACTCCATTATTTAATTTATATTTAATCTACTGAAGTAAAAGTTCTCCCTATCCCACTGTATAATATTGTTTATATTAACTTCAGAGATGTAAAAAAAATGATTTTAATGTACTTTGGTCGGGCACAAAATTTTTTAGTTTTTCTTTTCAATTTATCAACAAAAATTAACAGACAATAAAATATAATATAAAAGAGAACTTAATACTTTTTTAATTTAAAAAATTCAACTTCGTCCATCGCCAAAATTTAATACACTTTCATTTCTTGTACTTGATCCAGAAACCTCCCTTTGACTTTACCGGCTATAACAATTAATTGCCTCTGGCAAATGAAGTTTACTTTTCCTGGCTCAAGACAACTTGTCCCAAGTTAAGTCATTTGAGGTCAGTCACTTTCAACCATATTTCTAAGCTCTATGGCCCTCAGGAAAGGGAAGTTCCACAAGCTCCAACCTGCCTTTATGCCCTCATCCCCCTACTATCCTGAACACCTGCTCCCAAGATTCTTCCGAACAATCACCTTCCTCCCATCTTTTTCACTGTGCATCCTGGAACTCTTGCTCTAATGTTAATAGAGGCCCCCATCTCCTCCAAATTTTCATCTATTTATTTCAGTGGACATAGCTATTAATACCTCACCTGCTTGAGGTCAAGCTCCCTGATCATTCCCCTCTTCCCCTCTACTGACCTCTGGATCCCCCTCTCACACTCAGTAAAGACACTGAGTCTTTGTTTACATAATTTATCTTCACCTTAAACCCTGCCATAATCCTAAAATAACCCAACATCCTGGTGGACCAATGAACCAGGCTATAGACCTCAGAAGCCTTAAACTCCAAAACTCAGTCTCTGACTACGTCTCATATATCATTTACAATTCTCTCATGATCTCACAACAATGCAGATTTTTGATCTAGAAAAACCCTTTGGTGAAATTTTCTCTCAATCCTTTTAGCTCCTTTCTGGCCTTTTCCCCCAGGATAACAAGATTGGTCAACTGAACCTTTCACTCTACAAAACCCAACCAATCTTTAATGAATGTTCCTTTGCCCTGCCACTCAGATGTTAAGCTCTGAAGCACAACAGACTTATTGCCATGCAGATTGATTCCACTATATAATGAGCTGGAGCCTTCATGCTGCCTGGCAGTCCTTAATCACTTGTCCTTAGTCAGCTTCCTCTGGTGACATTCGCTCAGACAGCAAGCTGCTTGATGGCAGATTGAATACCTCAGGGGTGGTTGCATCCCTTGCATATACCCCTGACTTACAGAGAGTAGACAAATATTTATTAACTTATTAAATGTTAATTAATTTATTAGATATTTATTTTTTTAAAACGAATGAATGTACCTTAAAGATGCTTGAGCTTCTTCCATTTCTTGTCCCTGTGTTCCTCTCTGCCTCCTTTCCATTCTGAATCCAGCCCCAATGTCCGAACTTTGCAGAAGTGTAGTCTACAGTCACTGACTCCTGTCTCCTCTTTCTTATCCTTTATTAAGTCATCCACACACTTCAGTTTGGCTTCTTTCCTCATCATTTTCCAGTCATTATCTCACTGAACATCTCTGCAGCATGTGACGCTGTTTATCACAATTTCCTCTGGGAACTCTCTAAAGTTCCTTGGTTCAAAGACTCTATACTCTCTTGATTCTCTTTGTTCTTCTGTTGTAAATCATTACTTTACCGTCCCTTCCACAGAATTAACTTTTTCTACCCTCTCACTGAATGTGAGTGTATTAGCATTAGAATCCCCTGGAAATGGACACTAAAATGGAGATGTGTACAGGTGGTTTTTTTTTGGAGTGCTCTCAGGAAGATTATCTGTGGGAGAGGTGGGACTGGGCAGGGGAGAAATTGAACTGGGATGCAATTGCAACAGAGGCCTCAGCTGATCCTACAGAGAGTTCTTGAATTAAGGTAGCCTTTACTCGATGTCACAAACTGAGGCAAAGAGGCCAAGGCTTTGTATTTCTACACTGATCATTCGTTAGATGAAGGATTTCCCCAGAGAATGGGCTCAAAGTAGGGTAAAGCATCTCCCTTGGGCGGAGGGCAATTCTAGAGAAGTGATATAGATGTCATACAGCTGTGAGCCATCAGTAGGCAGTGCTCCCAGAAGCTGGGGAAGTGAGTGCCCTGGTTGTGAAGGCGGGGGTGGGGGGGAACTGTGACGGTGCAGTATAGCTTCCTCTACAGTGGGAAGTTTCCTCCCGTTCCATCTTCAGCTCACCGCTCTTTCTGCTTCTTACTCTCCTTCTGCTCTGCTTAACGTACCTCACTCGCATGGTTTCAGCTACCACCTATACTAATGACTCCCAAATCCATCTCTAACCCAAACCTCTTAACTGAGCATCACCCTTCCATATACTCACAGAAAACTGCCTACTGGGCATTTTCAGCAGTAAATGCCATAGGCATTTCAAATTTAAAATGTCCAAACGCAGAATCATCATCCCCAATCCCTTGCTCTTCTGTGCATCCACAGTTCCTATTGTGGAGTCATCCTTGAATCCTATCACTCACTCAGCCCCACTCCAGTCCAATCCAACCAGACAGAGACCTGAATATTTCACCTTCTTTCCATTTCTGGATAGAGGCGTGGAACTATCAAAGCCAGAGTGTTGATTAACATATTCAATTTTATTAAGAGAATGATTAACCCATTGTGAGCAGAGAAATGGCCTCACAAAGATGTCCACTTCCTAATTTCTGGAGCTGTGAATATTTTACCTTACATGGCAAAGGACAATTAAGGTTGCAGATGGAATTGAGGTTGCTAATCAGCTGACCTTAATACAACGATATTATCCTGCATTATCTGGGTGAGCCCAATGTAATCACAAGTGTTCTTAAAAATGGAAGATGGGGGAAGAGGAGATCAGAGTGATGCCTTATGAGAAGGACTTGACTTGCCATGGCTAACTTTGAAGATAGAGAAAGGGGATTATGAGCCAAGGAATGTAGGTAGCCTCTAGAAGCTGGAAAGGCAAGAAACTGATTCTCCCCTACAACCTCCATCTATCAGTTTTTTACTACTTTCTGTCACAGATTGTCACAAAATTAGTGGCTTAAAACAACATACATTTATTCTCTTATGGTTCTGGAGGTCAGTATTCCAAAATCAGTTTCACTGGACTAAAGTCAAGGTGTCAGCAGGCCCACATTCACTCCAGAAGCTCTAGGGAAGAATCCATTTCCTGAATTTTCCAGCTTCTAGAGCTGCATTTCTTGAATTCCTTGGCTCATGGCCCCTTCCTCTGTCTTCAAAGCTAGCAGTGTAGCATCATCAAATCTCTTTATGCTTTTATCACATCACCTTCTCTCTAAAGTCAAATCTCTCTATATCCCAAATTCTTACCTAAGAATTTAACTTGTAGTAGTTCTTCCAACTCTTACCAGACTTCTTAGAAACTATTCATACATAAAGGATAACAAGCCTTTCTATTACTATTCGCCAGACCAGCACTGTCCAATAGAACCTTCTGTGATAATGGATATGGTTTATATTTGTTTTGCATTTCATATAAATAGTCATATACTATATGGTCTTTTGTGACTGGCTTCTTTCACTTAGCATAATGTCTTTAAGGTTCATCCATTTTTATGGCATGTATCAAATACTTCACTCCTTTTTATGGCCAAATAAGATTTCATTGATTGGGTATACCACATTTTGTTTACATATTTATCAGTTGATGGGCATTTGGGTTGTATTCACCTTTGGGTATTATGAATAATGCTGTTATAAACATTCCTGTACAAGTATTTGTGTGGCCATATGTTTTCATTTCTCTTGGGTATGAGTTGAATTGCTGTGTTATATGGCAACTCTATGTTTAATTGTTTGAGAAATTGCCAGCCTGTTTTCCAAAGTGGCTGTGCTATTTTACTTTTCCACTGGCAGTACATGAGGGTTCCAATTTCTACAAATTTCCACCAACACTTATTATTTCACTTTTTGATTCTAACCATCCTAGTATGTGTAAAGTGGTATCTCATTGTATTTTTATGTGGATTTCCCTAATAAATAATGATGTTGAGTATCTTTTCATGTGCTTATTGTCCAGCTGTATATGTTCTTTGGAGAAATGTCTATTTAGAATCTCTGCCCATTTAAAAAATTGGGTTATGAATACTTTTATTAGTGAGTTGTAAGAGTTCTTTATCCCATCCCTTATAAGATGTATGGTTTGCAAATATTTTCTCTTATTCTGTGGGTCACTTTTCACTTTCTTGATGGTGTCCTACTTTTTCTTTTGCTGCTCATGCTTTTGATGTCATATCTAAGAATCCATCACCAAATCTGAGGTCATGAAATTTACTTCTATGTCTTCTCCTAAGAGTTTTGTGGTTTAACACATTTTACATTTAGGTCTTTGATCCATTTTGAGTTAATTTTTGCATATGGTGTGAGGAAAGGGTCCAACTTTATTCTTTTACATGTAGATAGCCAGTTGTCTCAGCACTATTTGTCGGAAAGACTATTCTTTCCCCCATTGAATAGTCTTGGCACCCTTGCTGAAAATTAATGCATTAATTCATAACTAGGCAAGTTTATTGATCTTCTTGCCTAGTTATTCTATTCATTATTGAAAGTAGAATATTGAAATCTCTGTTATTATTTAATTATCTATTTCTCCCTTCATTCCTGTCAGTTTTTGCTCCATGTATTTGGTGCTCTCACGTTAGGGGCATATATGTTTATAATTGTTAAATCTTCCTGATGGATTTTCCTTTTACCATGACTTGGTGGGTATACTTATGCATGACCTAGCTATGGGGAATGCCCCTGTTCCCCTCTCTGCTCTCCTCAATTAAAAGGAGGTAAAAATAAGCCTTCTCCTACATGCAGAAAGTCTGGTTTTCTTATTACTAGGATTGGCTTTCAGTAGATAATTGGCACAGCTATTCAATCATTGTCAGAAAGGAGGGCCACAGATTATTTATTGTAAAATACAAAGGACATTTTTTATTCTGTGCATTTCATTATTATAAACAGCAAGAATGTGACTCTTGTTTCCAAATTATTAAGTTCTAGCTCTTTCCTAGGCAACATCAAAAAAATATTTCTTACAAAAACTAGACTTCTGGTTCCCTGAAAGAAGGAAATAGATCTCATTCTTTCTTATATTTCTACTGTGTAGAAGAGAGCCTGCTCTACAACAAATGTCTGATGACTTGAAATTTTAAAACTATGTTTATCACTTCTCAGGTGATATGCCTTTTTATCCACAATGAAATTATAAAAGGCATTTATTGGGACTTCCTTGGTGGTCCAGTGGTTAAGAATCCGCCTTCCAAAGTAGGGGACACAGGTTCGATCCCTGGTCGAAGAACTAAGATCCCACATGCCGTGGGGCAACTAAGCCCTGCGCTGCAACTACTGAGCATTTGGGCCAAAACTAGAGAACCTGAGTGCCGCAACTACAGAACCCATGCACTCTGGAGCCCTTACGCTACAATTAGAGAGAAGACTGCACACCGCAACGAGGAGCCTGCACGCCGCAGTGGAGGATCCCACATGCCACAACAAAGATCCCATGTACCGGAACTAAGACCCGACACAGCCAAAACTAAAATAAATAAATAAATATTTTTTAAAAAGGCATAGATTATAAGAACATAAGAAATAAAGTCAAGGGAATTCCCTGGCGGTCCAGCAGTTAGGACTCCATGCTTTCGCTGTTGAGGGTGTAGGTCCAACCCCTGCAGGGTGCAGCCAAAAAAAAAAAAAAAAAAAGAAAGAAAGTCAAAAAGAAAGTTAAAATCACCTTAAATAAAAATGGTTACTATTAAAATTCTATAAATATCCTTCCAGACATCTATGCATAAACAAAAGCAAAACTTTTATCATGGAACAAAACTATAGGCTTTTAACCTGATTTTATGACATGTCAATGTCTTGAAGATATTGAAATGTGTCATTCTTTTTAATATTGCTGAGCTTATAAAATTGAGTTTAAGAAATTACTAATTAATGGTTCTTCCCTTTTTAAAATTACACAAATAATATGTATTAAATATAATACAAATTAAAACAATGCAACATATACAGACGGAAAATTTTAAATTCCCTTCACTTTTCTATTAATTTCTATACAAATACCACTAACATATAATTTTCATTTGTTATTTTTTACATAAATGGAATCACATCATGCACATTATCCTGAAACCTGATTCCTTATTTATTTATTTATTTATTTTGGCTGCACCGGGTCTGAGTTGTGGCACATGGGATCTTTGTTGTGGCATGTCGGATCTTTAGTTGTGGCATGCAGAATTCTTAGTTGTGGCATGCATGTGGGATCTAGTTCCCCAACCAGGGATTGAACCTGGGCCCCCTGCATTGGGAGTGTGGAGTCTTACTCACTTGCCCAAAAGGGAAGTCCTGTGATTCCTTTTTTTTCCCTAAGATGTTACTTATTTATTTTTAATCAATTTATTTATTTATTTATTTTTGCCGGTGTTTGGTCCTTGTTGCTGCACACGGGCTTTCTCTAGTTGCAGCAAGAGGGGGTTACTCTTCATTGTGGTGCGCAGGCTTCTCATTGCAGTGGCTTCTCTTGTTGCGGAGCACGGGCTCTAGAGTGCAGGCTCAGTAGCTGTGGCACATGGGCTTAGTTGCTTTGCGGTATGTGGGTTCTTCCCAGACCAGGGCTCGAACCTGTGTCCCCTGCATTGGCAGGTGGATTCTTAACCAGTGCGCCACCAAGGAAGTCCTCCCTTGATTCCTTTATTTAACTATGTCCTGGCGAAGTGTTACTGTAAGTACGTGAAGACCCCTCTCATTCTTTTTTACTGCTGTGTACTATCCCACAGTAAAGGGGTGGAAGGGTTGAAGGAGGTGGAAATTTAAAATGATATTTTGCGTTACAAAATATGAGAGGATTATTTCTTCTACATCCTTGACAACATTGTTTATAACTAATCTTTCTAATTTTTGCCTATCTAATAAACATAAAGTGACATCTAATTATTTGAAATTGCATTTCCTTGGTTAGACCATCTTTTCATATAATAACTGCTTATTTACATTTATCCTTCCATTATATGTGTTCATTTTTCTTTTTTTGGTGATTATCTTTTTTGCTTTGCAGGTATTAGAATTATGGCTATTAACTGTCAGATTTACATGTGAAGAATACTTTCTCCCACTTTGTTGTTTGTCTTTTAATTTTGGTCACAAGTGTGAGATTACAACTTTAAAGTTTATGTGGTTTTGTTGACTCTATCAATCTTTCACTTTATAGCTTCTGGATTTTATGACTTGTTTGGAAAGGCCTTTCCCATCCTAATATTATAAAATAATTCCTCTACATTTACTTCTACATACTTCATTTACTTCATATATACTAACACCAATTTAGGAACTAGTTCATCTTTTTCTACTAATTAAAAGGACCAACTTTGACACATATTAAATTCACATGAATATGAATTGCTGAATCCCATGTTAATTCCATGTTGTTTATTTAGGAAGTTTAAATCTTACATTTTCTTACATACAAATTCTTACATTTCTTACATTCTTACATCTTCTTACATTCTTACATCTTCTTATGTACAATCTGTCTTTAAAGCATATTTACAGAAATTATATTTAGCTTGCTAAGCATGTGATGACACTGGAACTACGTGGAAAATTCTGTTCCTATATTGTCACTGTCAAAGATAAACAAAGCTGGACATTAAAGTGCTGAAAACAGATTTCATTCAGTAACTACTGACTGTAGGGGCAAGAGCTGAGCTCCATCTGATTAGTGCAGAGATGATTGGGCATTTTAATGGAAGAATGAAGGAGTAAGGAGGAGTGAGCGGGGCTCAGGTAGGAAAGGAAGTGAAAAATTACTAAGGGTGGTATCAAAGTGATGAGGCTACCTGTGTCTGCTAGCTGGCAATTAAGGAAATTAGAAGTCTATCCTCCCATTGAGACTAGGAGACAAAGGGTCAATTCTTCCTGATAATTATATTTCCAAGGAATAGTTTTCAGGTCCTGGAGAAGGACACCTCTGAGTAGTAGGAGGTATGTATACATCTCAAAGGGACAGAGGAAGGATTCATAATTGTAAGTGAATGCTCTGAGTAAGGGAGGTCAGGAGCCAGACATTGGCAAGTATCAATAAATTCTTCTGACAGTCCTGATTTTTTGCAGACAGGAACTCAAAAGGGGGCTGGGTCATCCTTGGGACCTGGCCTTAGGCTGCTAGAAGCCATGCTAGAATTGGTAAGGTTTCTTAGTGAAGGGGTTTGGATGGAGTTGGAGTTGTTATGTGCTAAGAGTTCTTTGCAGTTCTCACCAGGGATAAGTCATCATGTGCAAAACTGACATTCATTTCATAGGATATCTTTGGTAAGCAATTTCCCACAGCTTGAATTACACTATTTTCATAGGACATGTTCAGTTTTGACTACAAATGCTTCCATAGTTTTTGCCATACACAAAAAAGTTATCAGAGCACATGGATAAAATTATTATTTTATATTTTGCTGTGTTTCGATTAGGTGTCACAGGGGTTTTTAAGAACACTCCATGTACAAAGTCATTAGCTGATTACTGAGGTAGTTGATTTTTATTGTCATCGAACCAATATTCATTCATACAAATGACCTGAGCTATTAGACTATCACCTTGTCATAACAGCTCCAAAAGCGCTTCTTGTCAAGTAAATTCTCCTGACTTACCTTGTAAGTTGGCTAACATCACTCTCAGGGAAGCCTAAGTACTGTATTAGAAATTGGATGGGTTTAGAAAGACACAGAGAAAACACAGTCCCTACCCTTTTTTGAGGTATTTAGGTAAATATTCTTAGAAAATAGACTTATTGCCCTTGTAAATTGAGTTGTGCTTAGAAAAAGATAATTCAGAAATGTACAAAGAGGAAAGCAAATTTCATTCAGTTTCCTGCCACCAAGAGATAGCCACTGTTAACATTTTGGTGTGTGTATATTTAATATACACACACACACACACATATATATATATATATATATATATATATATACATGTACACATTTAAACATATATTCAAACACACTTTTATGAATATCTCTATGTATACATACACATATACATTTTAGTAATTCTACATAAATGGACTCATACCATACATGTCCTTCTATAACCCTTTTTTCACTCAATATTGAATAGTGGACTATTTTCTGTGTCAATAAATAGAGATCACCACTTTAATCATGTTAATGAAGAAAATCCCCCAAATTGATAACAACTTTATAAATTCTTCACACCCCTACTGCAGTGATATTTTACAAAGTTCAAAACTGATCATTTGGGACTTCCCTTGTGGTGCAGTGGTTAAGACTCCACGCTCCCTATGCAGGGGGCCGGGGTTCGATCCCTGGTCAGGGAACTAGATCCCATATGCATGTCGCAACTAGAGTTCGCATGCCACAACTAAGGAGCCCACATGTCTTGACTGAGGAGTGGGCGAGCCGCAACTAAAGGAGCCCGCCTGCCTCAACTAAGACCTGGTGCAACCAAATAAATATAAATAAATAAATACATACATACATAAATATTAAAGACAAAAACCTGATCATTTTACCCCTCTGATTCAAATCTTCAGTGGCTTCCTTTTGCCCTTACAAAATGGACCATGATTCTTGGCACACTTTTCAAGGCCCTACATGACCTGTCTCTTGTCCACCTTTACTCATGCTGGATTATTTCTTATATCCAAAAGGGCTTTGCATCATCGCCCTTCAACTAAATAACTTCTGCTGATCCTTAAGGTCCTGATTTAAAGACAATTCTTAAAAAAAGCATTCACTGACACCCCTCTCCCTCTTATGTCAGTCTGTTATACAGTCTGTTAGCACTCTGCACTTCTCACTGACAGGACCCAGAACAAAAATGCATTCATTGTTCAGTCTTAATCTTCTGATAAAAGATAAATTCCATGAGGCCTGGGATCATGTCTGTCTGCCTTATTCACAACTGAATCCCTAGCCCTTAGCACAGTGCCACATGGAAGGAAGAACTTAATGATTAGTCCGTAGATGAATTAGTCTGTAGACTAATGTACTTTTATAGACCGATTCCCTTACTGACACATTTAACTATAGTGTTTTGTTGCTGTTATAAAAATTGTTTTTCATAATTTACAAAGAAATAAACACATACACATACACATGTATGTTTATGCCCCTCGTTATCTGCAGGAAATTGGTTCCAGGACTCACCGCAGATTTAAAAAATCCGTGGATGCTCAAATCCCTTATGTAAAATTGCGTAGTATTTGCATATAACTTACGCACATTTTCCCATGTACCTCAGATCATCTCTAGATTATTTACAATACCTAATCAATGTAAATGCAATGCAAATAGTTGCTGGTGTGTGGCGAATTCAAGTTTTGGTTTTTTGGAACCTTCTGGAATATTTTTTTCTGAATATTTTTCATCTGTTGAGGTTGCTTGAATCTATGGATGCAGAACCCACAGATTCAGAGGGCTAACTGTATGTATATATAGGGTACAACTTCAAAATTTATATATACAGATCACATAAAGTTTGTAGAACACTACTCTAGAATATGCAGAGAATAAAGATAGTGAAAATAATAATTAACACAAGATACTGATATCAAACAAATTTTTCTTCCAAGGTTCTTACCAAAATGGGACATGAAGCTTGCCTGTTAAAATCTACGCTGCCTTTCCTCCACATGTGGTCACTGAAAGCAAGCTATACATTCTGTGACCCTGATTTTCCCCCAGTACTTTTCCTACTACATTCCAGGGACTAGCACTTCCGTGCTTTTAGACTTATTATATTCCAGGACTAGGCAATAGGTTAGTCAGTTCTATTCTTTTAATATTCAGGGGTGTTTCATTAGAAATCAACAAATAGAGCTGTAGGACAAGCCTGAGGTAGGTAGAAAACCCACAAATGTAGACATGGAGATAGCAATGTTTCAAGTCACAACTCAAGAATACTAGGAACTGGCTGATGTCCAATAGTGATTTACATTATTATGGGGAGATATTTATCTTGTTCATTCTCTTGTTTCCCAACTAAATGGCTTTATTTCATTGAAGGCTGCCACACTCGTTCATCTATAGAGAAATACATACTGGAAGATTATTACTGTTACTCCATTCTGGGCAGTCAAAGGAAAAATTAGTGTGTGATGTGCATGGAACATAGTATCTAATCTCCTGAAACATTCCCCTGGGTTTCCAGGTTGAGACTGGAGAAGGAAAAAGTTGGTAATCAAATTGGATATATATAATATATATAAACATAATATTTATGTATATATATATTGTGGTAGGAACACAACATGAGATCTACCTCCTAACACATTTTTAACTGTACAATACAGAATCATTAACTATAGGCACAGTGTTGTACAGCAGATTTCTAGAACTTATTCACTTGTTCATCGTGTATAACTGAAACTTTATGCCTGTTAAATAGCAACTCTCCATTTCCCCCTTCCCCTGAGCCCCTGGAAGCCACTATTCTATTCTCTGCTTCTATGAGTTTGACTCTTTTAGATACCACATATAAGTGAGAATCATACAGTATTTGTTTTTCTGTGACTGGTCCATTTCACTTAGCATAGTATCCTTAAGGTTCATTTTTTTGGTCACATATGGTAGGATTTCCTTCTTTTGTAAGGTATGACTTTACCCATTTCCGCTTTTTATTAATGGCTGTACAATATCCCATTTTATGAACGTTCTGTAATTTCTCTGACTAGTACCACATTTTTGGGTATTTAAGTTGATTCTAATTATTTTGCCATTAAAAACAATACTATGGGCTTCCCTGGTGGCGCAGTGGTTGAGAGTCTGCCTGCCGATGCAGGGGACACGGGTTCGTGCCCCGGTCTGGGAGGATGCCACATGCCGCGGAGCGGCTAGGCCCGTGAGCCATGGCCGCTGAGCCTGCGCGTCCGGAGCCTGTGCTCCGCAACGGGAGAGGCCACAACAGTGGGAGGCCCGCGTACCACAAAAAAAACCAAAAAAACAATACTATGATAAATATCTTAATGCATGTATCATTTCCCACATGTGTGAATATATCTCTGGGATAAATTTCTAGGGATGAAATTGTCAGTGTATTTTAAATTTTCATAAGCATTACCAAATTTACTTTCATAGAGGAAGTATACATTAGTGACATATACTAGGGAGACTTTCCTACATCCTTGCCAAGTCAGCATGTGACAATCTTTGCCTATATTTTGGTGAAAAATATGCCGTTATAGATTTAATTGCAATTTAAAGTTTATCAGTGAGGTAGAGAGCCTTGTACACTTGTTTTCAACCTTTTGTATTTCTTTTTCTATTGGTCAGTTTTAGTGATTTGTAGAAGCTCTTTATATGTCATTTGTTTCATGACCTTGTTTATGGCTTTTTTTACTGGTCTGAATTTTTTAAAAATGTATTGTATTTATTACATTTTGTTTTATGGCTTTTGGGTTTGTGATACATTTATAATGATCTTCCTCATTCTAATATTTAAAAAGCTACTGTATTTTCTTCTTATAGCTAAGTGAAATTTTAAGAATGTGGCATGTCAAATAAATGATGCAATTTAATCATGAAGTCTTTTAAATAAAAATTATTGTACATGTAAATAACCATGGTCGCTGCCAAAAATTGAAAACCTATAGTTTTTAAGAATTCAAAATGCATCCTAAAAAATTGTTTGGCATTTTATGCAAAAGTAATAAACTCTTTATATATTTTCCATATTTTAAAATAACTAGGACAATTAAATAATTTCTTGTTGATTATATATATATGTATATATATGCATGTATATATAAATTTACATAATTCCTGAGATATTTCTGCATTAACTCTTACAGGGTATAACCATAAAAGAAATAATTTGCTGGTGTATTCTGTCGGCCTGATAGACACGTCACTTTTAGATTTCAATCACATAATATTTTCTTTCTATATAGCAGGTCTATGTTTTGTGATGGTGAGTTGGCATAAAGCTTATTGTTCTTTGAAATGATGTCGTCACTTTAACTTGTAGGATCTTCTACAAAATATGTGGAATTAGAGGTCTTTTTTTCTCCCCCCCCCCACATGTAATGGGAAATGTTCTTTTTATTCCCCCCCAAATTTACACATTAGCTTGCTATTTGTTTTTCTGATTACTGACATTTCTATACCACATTTTCTTTATCTATTTATATGTGGATGGACATTAGGTTGCTTCCACATCTTGGCTATTGTGAATAATGTTGCAATGAACACGGGTATAAAAATATCTCTTTGAGATACTGAAATGTATTTTAAATTCAATATATTTTAAACTCTCACACTAAAACTATATATATATATATATATATATATATATATAGTACTTTTAAGAGTTAATTAAAAGTTTTAAAATATTTAAACAATGAGAGAAAATACCTAAACTCCTGCCCTCATCACATTTTTTTTTTTCTCATTTTTTGGGTGGTCCTTTTCAGCTTTGAGCCTTATGCAAAAATATTTAACACATGACTGTGATCATTATATAGTACACATTGATTTCTGCCTTTTACAATTATCCTAAACACATACTTAAAGTTTTTACTTTTTAGTGGTGGCAGTGTTCTAGAAGGGGATGTGAGAGAATAGTCATGTCCCAGGTCTCGGGTCCCCTTGGGCTCGAGTTTGGGACGGGCCAACAAGTGGACATCCTTGGCTTCATGCAGGAAAGAATTCAAGAGTGAGCCATAGTAAAGTGAAAGGGAATTTATTTAGAGAGATATACATTCGACAGACAGAATGTGGTCCATCTCAGAAGGTGAGAGGGGCCCTGAGGTGAGGGGGTCGTTAGTTTTTATGGTCTGGGTAATTTCAAATGCCAAGGAGTGGGGGAGTTATTCCAACTATTTTGGGGATGGGGAGGGGATTTCCAGGAATTGGGCCACTACCCACTTTTTAACCTCTAGGTTGGCCTCTGAACTGTCATGGTGTCTGTGGGCATGTCATTCAGCATGCTAATATATTACAATAAGCGTATAAATGAGGCTCAAAGTCTATGGGAAGTTGAATCTTCCACCATCTTGGGCCTAGCTGGTTCTAACCAGTTTATGTCATATCCTCAATGGCTATGTCATTCTTTTAATGGTTGTGTCTTGCCCCCTTCCTTCCTGTCTCAGTACAATAGTCTTTTAAAATGTATTTAGTAATTCAATCAACCTGTGTTGTATTTTATACATATGCTGAGATATAGCAATCTATAATTTTTCTAAATTTACAGCAAATTTTCCTAACCCAGTTCAGGGACTAGTTCATCTTTTTCTGCTAATTGAAAAAACCATCTTTGCCATATATTATTCTGAGTTCTGCCTCCTAACTGCATGATCTTGTAATCTTTAATACGTTAAAATCAGAGTTATACCACAATTGAGTGTATATGTTACTATGTTAGAATTGACAGAAAAGTTAAAATATAATTTAAAATTTAATTTCAAGATTCAATGTTTTTGGAACCCCTGAAGTACTTCTGAAACAGGAGGGAAGGGAGCGGGGCACAACCTTTCAAAGAATGACATAGTCATAGGACATGACAAAAACTGGTTAGAACCAACTAGGTCCTGATGGCGGAAGATTGGACTTCCAGTGGACCTTGAGCCTCATTGTAATACATTAGCATCTAAATGACACACCCACCAGTGCCACAAACGTAAGAGGTTAAAAAGTGGGCGGTGGCCCAATTCCTGGAAATCCTCATCCGTTCCCCCAAATAGTTGGAATAATCTTCCCACTCATTAGCCTATGAAATTACCCAGCCCATAAAAACTAACCCACCCCATATTTTGAGGCCTCTCACCTTCTGAGATGGCCTACACTCCATCTGTGGAGTGTGTTTCTCTCTAAATAAATCCACTTCTTACTTATCATTTTGTCTCTCACTGAATTCTTTCTGCGACAAGACATCAAGAACCTGAGCTTCATTAAGTCCTAAGACCAGGTGTGTGATCACAATTAAAAGCCCGTGGGTTCAAGTCCCAATCTGAGTTACACAGTTTCACTTCTGCAAAGCTCTTAAGGTATGATGGTTTAGAAAGATCTTGGCTATAATTGGATGTTGAACTTTAACTTGTAGCCTACGAGGATTTCTCAAAGTGTTTTAGGAAAGCATATGAGAAGATCACATCTGTATTTGAAATGATAATTTAAAAAGCGGTTACCTTTAGGGGAGAATAGTACTTCCTCTGGGAAGCAGTTGCAGTAATCCAGCTGAGAGAAACTGAAATTGAAGTCCAGTAAAATTGGGGAGGTCGGGTCAGATTCAAAGATATCCCTTAAAGAGGGAGGCGTAAATAGTCTTTAACACCATAGAGTACAGGGTTTGAATCCTGTCTGATGTTTCCCAGTTTATGAAAATATAGAAAGTATCTGAGAAATATACACGTTTACAGGGTATAAACTTTTAACACCAGAGTAGTACAAATAGATACTGGTCCAGACATGACCTTTCATTTTGCAGTTCTGCAGCTCTCCTTAACTATTGACCAGAGGAGGCCACATGGCTAGGGCACAGCAGAGCTGAGATTTGAACACAGGCAGTCTAGCTACAGAGTCCACGTTCTTTACTACTTTGCTATCAATATTTGATTCTGAGTTGTGCGGACTCATCCTGTGAAAATCAAGAGGCAAATACAGTTTGGAATACTGTATAAAGGTGATATACAGGTGAGAGGAAAACCAAAAGAGATGATACCCTTCTATGCCAAGTTAAGAAGCGTGGACTTTGGATCTTAAAGGCAATGGGGAAAACCACTGAAATTTATTAAGCAGAAGTGACATGATCAGACTTGAACGCATGCAAGATACCTCTGGTGTGTTTTGCTCTTTTGAGTTTCCTTTGCACTTTAACATAATTTTCATTTTAACTCCAGGAGTTGAGCCTTCTCCAACCATCACATGCATTTAGTCGTTTACCATTTTTTCCTAAGAAAAAACTACACTTTAAGTAAAATTCATTTTTTATCCATTGAACAAATATTAGTACACATTAGTTAATTAAAAAACACTATTTCAAAGAATCTATGAAAATAAGAAGCTTACAAAAAAGGTAAACTAGGGAATAACGATTTGCATAAAATACTTGTATTTATAAATTTATGTAAAATTTCAAATTTATGTCTTTCAAATCTACTAGAGGAAAATTGTCTGAATGGATGTTTTCCATATATTAAAGGATCATTGTATAAAATGAAGCACGCATATATTTTTTTTAAGATTCAAATGACCTACTTAAAAACTACAATTACTAGCTAAACCAGTCAAACAACTGGTTTTGAAAACAAGTTTTAAAGCCCCTGCTTATCAGTCTGAATACTCCAACTGTGATGGCAGAATGTCCTATCTTTCAGTAATTAGAAAGGATGCTATGGCATCATATTTTAGGAGAATTTAAATAAAAATCCCTCAAACAGATAATGACAACTTACAGTCTAACCAACTCTGACACATTGTCTGCATTCATTTGATAGAAAGGGAGGAGAATATATATATATATGTATATATATATCACATAATATATCAATTACAGCATAAGCAAAAACTCTAAATTTTAGCATATCAGTTTTATAAAGCAGTTTAAGTTATGGTGATTTAGCAGAACACAGGAAAGCAGAAAATGTGTTCACGCTTATACCAAATTAAGGATGTTGACTTATGTGACTAACGTATGCAACTTTGATTTTAACACTGTCTGCCAAAATAAACTTTAACCCCATAACTTAAAATATGTATGTACATGAGTTTATTATGTACAGTTAATGCCACTGTTTTGGCTGCAATAAAATCGATCTTGAAATTTTAAAAATATATAAAAATAATATATGCAATATATATTATATATATAATAGCATAATACAAAATAAACTTTCCTATTGCCTGTCTAAAATCAGACCTTTTGTTTAAGGGCTTTGAATTCAATTCAATTCTCCCAAGTGTTTTTTTTCAATCAATTAATTAATTTTCTGCAACATCGGGTCTTAGTTGCAGTGTGCGGGTTCCAGAGCATGTGGGCTCTGTAGTTTGCAGCACGCAGTCTCTCTGGTTATGAGGCGCTGGCTCAGTAGTTGCGGCAGGTGGGCTTAGTTGCCCTGCAGTATGTGGGATCTTAGTTCCCTGAATCAGGGATCAAACCCGCATCCTCTGCATTGCAAGATGGATTCTTAACCACTGGACCACCAGGGAAATTCCTCTCCCAAGTTTTAAGAATGTGGAAGTTAAACTCTACAATATTACATGAGGAAAAGTTTCCAGAATATGATATATATCTGTCACAAACTGCTCCTAAAACAAAGGGGAGATATTCTTACTAGTTCAGAAAAATTTGGATATTTTTGGTTTTACTTTTATTTTTTAAAAAGTTTTTATTGGAGTATAGTTAATTCACAATGTTGTGTTAGTTTCAGGTGTACAGCAAAGTGAATCAGTTGTACATATATTATACATATATCCACTCTTTTTTAGATTCTTTTCCCAAACAGGTCATTACAGAGTATCGAGTAGAGTTCCAGATGTTTTTAAAAAGTAGATTTTACAGAGATTAAAATTGAAATGGTTGTGGAACCAGAAGGAAAATCCGACAGAAAAACTTTTCTATAATTTGTTCAAGTTGAAGATTCTCATATTTTATTTAAAAAGTACAAAATGGAGTCATAGAATCACCAAAAAATAATACAGTGTGTTTTGACCATTGAGTAATGAGGCTGATTTTTTTCACAAGATTTAAGAGTCACATAGAGTATAAGACTAAAAATGTGTGTCTTTTCCTCAACCAGGAGCAACAGAGTGAGACCAGCCAAGAAAAGTGAGTCATATGACCACGGTTTGACACAGTTGCCAATGTTGTTTTCCATTTCATGTGTCCTCTGGAAGGGCGAAAGTGGAAAAGCAGACCCAGTTGTGAAGTTTAGCTTTTTCACATTCTGCCAGCTACCCTATGATGGCGTTATATGCTGTATTAGGACTAGAAATGGGACTTTAGTTCTAATACCTAAATTTCCCCTCTATGCAAGTTCTTAAAATGTGTTGAAAATAGAGAGCATTGTGAAGTTAATTTCTCCTTATGTCATTGGACAGTCTAACTTGGTATTTTGTTCTCTCAATGACTTTAATTAAAATTATACTAACACAACAATGTAAAGCAATTATACTCCAATAAAGATGTAATATATATATATATATATATATATATAGAGAGAGAGAGAGAGAGAGAGAGAGAGAGAGAGAGAGAGAGTATTCACAGGAAAAAAAGAAAGAATTCGGAGTTAAAAAGAATACCATGAAAGGGCAGTGCTTTTATAGGAATTGCTTAAACTGGACTGACTGTCCACTGTCTCAGTATACTTGCTAAGGAAGCTAAGGGCTCATTTAATTTTCGTGTTAGCTTTGCTTCAAAAACTAACAGCCACATTCCCAGGACATGGTCAGCCCTTAATCAGATAAAATGTTTATTGATTTTCCACTTGGTCCTTCCACTCAGCTGCTAAGTGCATAGACGGTTCTGAAGAAATCAGACTTTAATTGAATGTATGTGTCATATCAATGCACCACTGCCAACTTGAAGAAACTTAAGAGTAACGCCTAAGATTTATTGAGTGTTTATAAATGGGGCCAGAAGCTTTGCATGAATTACCTCATGTAATCTTCAGGACAGTTCTGAGTATTATAAGCAATTTTAATTTGCAGATAAGGACACAGGCTTAGGAAAGTTATGAAACTTGTCTCAGGTCAGTCAAAGGGATACACAGCTGTATGTTTGCATCTGCTGAGTAATATCTGGGGTTTCTGGGACTCCAGTGCCAAGAAAGATCACGAAAAATGCAGACTTGGATGATAGGGATGGAAAAGAAGGTGCGCTAAAATCAGGTCCCAGAGGCCCAGTCCTAATCTTGCCTTCCTGACCAGGGACAATCTTGACCAGGCCTGTCTGATCACACTTCAAGGAAGATGGCTCGTGGCAGGTTCTCAGAGCAAACTTAACTCTACACAAGCCAGGGACAGGTGTGGGGAGAGGGGACTGAGAAATGGAAGACGTGGGAACGCTGTCCAGGCGGGAGGGAAGAGAGGCGGTGGGCCTCCAGGCAGGTACCCCTTTGCAGCCCACACAGGCGCCAGACACTGACATGAAAAAGCAGCAAGCTCCGGGAAGGCCCTCCTGCGCCGCCCGAACGCTAGGCCAAGGCTTATCCCTGACCTTGGTAAAGACAGATACCCGCGATAGCTCAAAGCCGAGGAGCTGCGGCGGCAAGGGCGCGCAACACTACGGTCTGGAATACGCCCGACGCGAGGAAGCATACGAGCGCGGCCGGGCCAGGACTTTACCCGTGATCCGCCCCGGCCGCGGGCCCCTTCCAGCATCTCTTCTCCGTCAGCCGGAGCCCGGCCCTGGAGGTCCCAGGACGTCACCGAAGCGCGATCAAGCCTCCAGCCCGCCCCCTGCGCGCCTTCTTTTTCCTCCCGTTCGGTGACGTGGAGGCCCGGGCCGCGCCTGCTGACACACTCACACGCTCGCTTCGGCCGGGCCTGCGCCTACCCCCCCGCCCAACCATGGCGGCTCTCACACGCCTCTCCTCCAGCCTGCGGTTCTGCGCCTCCGCCCGCCGCCCCGGGGGCGCCTGGTCCAAGGTAAAAGTGCGGGTGAAGAGCAAGGCCGCGAGTCGAACGAGTGCGGACGAAACCCCGAGTGGTGCCAGCGTTTTCTCCTCTGCCCGTACCCACCCGCTCCAGTCTGGGAGCCGTCATCCTGGGCGCAGTACTCAGGGCCCCGAGACGCGACGACGCCTTCCTTGCCTGGCCGCTCTGTCGCATGGCCTCCTTGGCTTGGTTCTACACCTGCTTTCCCGATGGGGCGAAACGAGGCAAAGAAGCGCGCGGAGAGGCTGAGGGGCAGGAGGACGCCTGGCAAAGCCGCCGCGCCCTTCGGGGCACGCGTCTCCGCTTCGCTGGCAGCCTTCTGGGAAGGGGCTCTGGCGGCCGAAACGGGACGAGGAGGGTTCGCTTGTTTAAAGGGGGCAAGGGGCGACGGCTGTAGCTGGTAGGTTTGCGCTCCGATTTGGGAATCTCGGGGCAGGGGCGCCCCTAGAGGCCCGGAACCCAGCGCTGGGCTAGCCAGGGGTCGGCTTGAGTTCACCGCCAAGGGGATGGAACGCTGCGCCCCACCATCCAGATAGGGCTGCGCCGCACCTCGGCGGTGCGACGGGGAACCCGGACTGGAGCCCTTGCCTGGTTGTTTACCTCCCCACGCGGAGGAGCCTGTAGAGGATAGGCGGTGGCTAGAGCGCGGGCTTCGGGCGCCGGCGTCCCTTCTTCCGAGGCTCCTCGGGATTTCCGATTTCAAAGCCTTTTGCAAACCTTGTTTCGCCTTCACTGCAAACACTTTACGAGTGGTAGTATCCTGAGGCATTCGCGCCGCGATTGTTGGCTGATGTGTGGTCTTTTTTTGCCCCATGCTCTGTCCCCGCCAGTAAGCCCACGTCCCGGTGCGGTTCCTATTCCGAGTCCTCGGACAGGACCAGATCTCTGAGTCTTGGAGGGTAGCTTACCTCGGCTACGTCCATCACCACGGGAGCCTTTTCCTTGGAAGAGACAAGGAAAAGTGATGTTTTTACTTAGCAGCGTTTTGAATAATAGTTCCGAGCTTGAAAGCGTGCCTTGCACACTTGAGTACTCACAGGGAACTCCTGCCCCGTCCCATTGCTCTTCCTTCTTCCCCACGTCCACTCTCTGAGAGCGGTGAACACAGAGGGGCCACCAAGCCCCGTAGGTAAGTGCTAGGATGATTAGAATCATCCTATCATCCCAAATCATCCTAGAACGGTTTACTCATAAATGCTTCTTAAGAAGCATTTTGATAATTGCAGATAGCTTTGGATATGTAAAGCATTATTAAAAGGGAATTCGACCTTCAGTCAGATGGCTGTGGGCGCTGAAACTAATGCAGATCAGGACACAGCGATATCCTTGGGCCAAGGTAAATATCATTCTTTCTTTTGACAGTTAATTATTTGCCTAAGTGTAACTTACTCATTTTCTTCAGTATATTGTTAAACTATTCCCGAAACCCAGCAAACCTCTTCTTAGAAACCTCTTCTTAGATGGCCGAGCTACAAATTACGGGTTTTTCTGTATCTCATCTCTCCTCTCAGGTTTGATTATCATAGGTCCAACTCCAGCTTCCCTGTGTTCCTTCGGTGCTTGGCACTTAGGGCTCTTACTCCTTATTTAGCCCTTAAATCCTTACCTCCTGCTTGCATTAACTGTGACACTTGTGTACTTGTGTAACTTTTTGAATGTGTGTACATTGTCTTCATAACCAGATGAAATTTGCAGAGACCATATTGTATGCCTTATTCTCTGTCTCTCTCAACATTACACACTACCCTGCATAGAATAGACACTCAACACGTTTCATAGGTGGATGAGAGGACGCTGTGGGAAACTTATGTGGTAACCTTGAGATTTTTTCTGCTAACATACCCAACAGGTAAAATGAGATAGTTTTTTTTCTTTTTTATTTATGATAAACATGTCTTTCAAACTTGAGTTTGCATCAGAATTACCTGGAGGCTTTATTAAATAGATTGCTGTGTTCATCCCCAGAATTTCTGATTTAGTAGGTCCTAGCTGGAGCCCCATACTCTGCATTAATAAGTTCCCAGTTGATAATGCTTCAGGTCTGAGGACTGCACTTTCAGAGCCATTGCCATTGACTTCGACTAAAATAGACTGTTGACTTAAAAAATATATATATATATATGCACAACGTGAGAGTTGCGAGTTAAGTTTTATTTGAGGCAAAATGAGGACTGCAGCCCAGGAGACAGCGTTTCAGATAACTCTGAAACTGGTCGGAGGAGGCCAGGGGAGGGGCCAGGATATTTAGAAGTTTTGCAACAAAGAGCAGGTAATTGGGAACGTCAAAAGATTGTTGTTAAATAAAGAAAACCAGATATCTCAAGTTAAGGAATTTAGCACTTTTTTTCTCTGTATGGGAAGATGCAAGATTCTGGGCTCACTGAAATCACTCCTTTGATATGCACCTATCTGGGGCCTGTATTTTCACATCCTGAGTTTCCTCAGGGCTCCCTACAGGGAGTGGCTGCAGTCTGATGGCTGCTAGATGGTAGGTATTCTTTTCAGCCCTGAGTTTTTTCAGGGCTCATCAGCTCACATTGGAGGGCTTGCAATCGCTGGTGACGGTGACATTCTTTGTTTACTAATATGGCAGGAAATATTCAATTTCTCAGCCTACTTATTCAGATTATCAGACTTTTAATTTCTAAGATTAAAAATATGTTTTTGTGTGTATGTGTGTGTTAAGACAGAATCAAATAACTCCTTGCTACTTGAGGGTAGGGAAGAGGAGAAAGCTGTCTGTAACTCAAGCCCTTTCCTTTCTATCCCCTCCTCTACTTATTTACCCGTGTTTGGGCAGTGTGCCAGGGTATACCAAGCTCCTCATCTGACCTTGACCAAGGTTGAAATTTAAAAGGACAAAGGTCATTTGGGCAACCTATACCTTTGCAGGTCTCATTTGACTTTCAGTATAGTTCTCTTAAATTTTCTTTTGTATTAACTGACACTTTTTATGAAAGGAGTTTTTGGAGGAAGAAAAGAATGACAGCTCATTTTTGCTGCTACTTTGACCCCCTCGGGCTCTTTGTCTGGGAGACTGATAGGCTGTGGCTGTGAGTTTACAACCTCGTTGGGCTGGTTAAGGGACAGCATCTCAGGAGTCAGGTGTCATTCTCTTCTACTCCCTCTCTTTTTAGGTTGATTATATAATGAGAATAAAGGAGAGAGGATGTTGAGTATGAGTGATTGATTGCAACACAATCGACTTTATCATTTTTTCCTGTCCATATTGTGGATGAAGTGTAAAGAGGGAAACAGTTTAAAACTGATGGTGAATGCTCGCTAGATAGCCTGATTTGCAACAAATAGTACACTGGGGTAAGACTAACCATGCCTCACTTGCAGATAACAGTGTGCTAATTTTCTCCAGCATCCATAAACTTCAGGCCCCTTAGGGGAATGAGTTTTTTGGTGTGCTGTTCTTTACTTGTCCTTTCAGGAGGCATTCTCTGACACCCAAGATTGGATCAGGGTCCAAATGTGTAGTATTTGTAGTATTGAGAGCAACAGTTGTGTCTTAATCCTTACTATCGATAGATTGAAATAAATAGTGCAGAACTTGGCACATAAATTTTGGCACAGTAAATATTTGTTGGTTGTGTTGCTATCAGAAATCGATGCTTGATGACACCGACATTGTGAATTTGAGTCCCAGTATACAGGTTATCTACTTTCTTTCACTCTTCCGAGGGGCCGCAAATGACACAGTTTTCCTTATATAATAAAAGATATTGGTCATAAGGGGATTATGGTGATAATCTGTGGATAGAGTATGTCCATCCTACTACTAAGATGAACTACTTATAGCCCAGTTCTTTCAAAGATGAGCTAGTGAAATTGTATAGATAAAAATTGAATACATCGCTATACATGGAAAGCAGATGCATGTTTCTAAATGTTTATTCACTTAAAAATGTTTTTTAATGTTTTAGGGATGTGTTTGCTACTTTTCAACCAGCACACGTCTCCATACCAAATTTTATACGGATCCAGTGGAAGCGGTAAAAGACGTCCCTGATGGTGCAACAGTACTGGTTGGTGGTGAGTAATAGTATTGTTTTTCTTTTTATGGTAACAGCCTTATGTTTTCAGCAAAGCAGGGAAATTACAGTGGCAACGTATGTAGATTAGAAATGCCAATTATTTTATTACTTAGTTTATAAATGCCAATTATTGGAAATGCCAATTATTTTATTACTTATTTATTCATTATCTTATTTTTATTTATTTATTACACATTATCTATTTTTTATTACAGTGTCCCCTTCCTGAAAGCTTAGCAAGGTTTAGCACTTTATGTTTTACCTTTTCTTTCCTTTTGTGTTTCTTTTTCTATTATTTTGAAAAGCTGACACCTTAAATGGTGGTATCTTTTTTTTTTTTTTTTTTTGTGGTACTCGGGCCTCTCACTGTTGTGGCCTCTCCCGTTGCAGAGCACAGGCTCTGGACGCACAGGCTCAGCGGCCATGGCTCATGGGCCTAGCCGCTCCGCGGCATGTGGGATCTTCCCGGACCGGGGCACAAACCCGTGTCCCCTGCATAGGCAGGTGGACTCTCAACCACTGTGCCACCAGGGAAGCCCTAAATGGTGGTATCTTATTAGTAGCTTTGAAAAATCCCTAGATTCTTGGGAATTCATTGATCTCATCAGCCCACAGCTAGTCACTCCTTTTGTTTCTCCTCATTTTATGAGTTTGAGAGCACATATGCCTCAGTCTGTTAGTGAGTCTCCCAAGTTCTTTGCTTCTCTTTGTTTGGAATGTCTTTTAGCACCACTGTCTCGCACTCATTAAACTTGCTGCCTGATTCTTATATTGTACATTTCTTTGGATTTCTAGGCCTTGGTCACAAAAATCAAGGCTTATTTATTTATTTATTTATTTTGCTTTAATAGCTGCCAATTTAATATCTCATTGTACAGTTATAAAGTACCGTGTTCAACTACTCCTATATTGGTGGGCCTTCAAGTTAAGTCCATCTTTTTGTACCCAGAAAGTTTCTTCAATAAACATGCTTGTTCATAGATTCTTGCTTCCAACAGCTTTTGTTTAGATCTGGGGGCAGGACTAAGGGAGTAAATAAAAGATGAAGAGCTGGTGAGGCACCCAGAAATGAAACAGCAGGAAGCTGTTGCATCTTCCCAAAGCCTTGGGAAAGTGGACTGCCGTGTCCTGAGGCAACCTTGCTGAGAGGTCCATGCAGCAAAGGACTGAGGCCTGCTGGTGTTGGAGGGTCTCCTGCAGAGGCAGGGGGTGGCTGTGGCTCACCGCGAGGACAAGGACACTGGCAGCAGAAGTTCTGGGAAGTACTCCTCGGCATGAGCCCTTCCAGAGTCCGCCATTAGCCCCACCTCAAGGCTTATTTTTAAGGCTGCTCTTCATTCATTCAACTCAGCAGTCATTGAACTTTAGACCCAATACCATTTGAGGAATTATGGAAGATGTAAGGAAATGAAAGTCATTGGCTTAGGCTTCTAGATCTGCAAAATCTGCTCAGGCATGTAAAACAAACATGCTTGAAAAACTGACTGTACAAAGGTTCAATTTTAAAGTGGGAAAATAATAGATATGTAGTTAAATGCAAGAAGAACAACCTGTAGCCGTATTAACACGTTGCACTTGGCCTTATACTTACGAATCAAGACTTGACGGTGATGTCTGGTACTATATAACTATGTAAAACATTTGGATACAGCTGTGTGACCATTTATTTTTTTTGAGGTTAATCTGTGCTTTTATTTGCCAGTAGACTTAACCAACGTGGCCTGCAAACTTTTTTGATCTAAAAGACACATTTTATATCACAATCCAACCAACATACACACGTATAAAATATGTATACATATATAAGTGAAACAAAAGTTTTGCCAAAAATGTCTATCCTGAGTGTTAATTCTTTTTTTTTTTTTTTTGAGACTTTTTTTTAAGCAGTTTTAGGTTTACAACAAAATGGACAGGAAGGTACAGAAATTCCCCATGACCCCCCTCCCCACACATGCATAGCTACTATCAAGAGTGGTAGCTTTTTTTTTTTTAAACCAGGGATGAACTGCCTTGGTACATCATAATCAACAGGTCCACGGTTCATCTTAAGGTTCACTTTAATGAAGTGAATAGTGTTGCATGTTCTATGGGTTTGGACAAAAGTATAATGACATATATCCATCATTATAATGTCATACAAAGTATGTCACTGCTCATAAAAACTTATGTACTCTGTGTATTCATCTCCCCTCTCCCCTCAAATTCCTGGCACCAGGAATTTGATCTTTTTATTGTGTATTTATTAAGTTGCTGAGATATGCCTGTGCATTTTGCTTAGTAGGTCTAATAATGTGCTGGTATATTTTCTTTTTTATTAGAAAGAATGACACATACATTTCCCTAAAAGAACATTACCCTCTACACAAATTGTTTATCTTTTTGGCTCATTATAGGTTTTGGGTTATGTGGAATTCCAGAGAATCTTATAGGAGCTTTGCTAAAGACTGGAGTAAAAGGACTAACTGCAGTCAGCAACAATGCAGGGTAAGCGTGCATTTTTAAAACAATTGGCTTGAAAGAAATGACAGTCCTCCATGATACTGAAATGAAGTTTACCAGTGAAATGAAAAATTTCCCTATTGACAAGAGCAGTATGCTCAAGGGTCAAAAGATAATGTTTATTAGGACTTGCGCCACAGTCCAGTGGTTGACTCCACGCTTCCACTGCAGGGAGCATGGGTTCGATCCCTGGTCAGGGAAACCAAGATCCTGCAATGAAAAAAAAAAAAAAAAAAAGTATGTTCAAATTGAGTCCTTCATTTTAAAATTTAAAGATGTTCCTTTATGTTGTATGTTATTGTAGGTCTTTATAAAGGAAGATCGACATCCATTTTAGATCTGTTTCACGTCTTTTCTTTTGGTTATGCCCGTACCCTAGATGATACATAAAGAATACCATCAATCATTACACATGTTGCTGGTCTTGGTAAAAGGAGGAGGGTATGCAGCTGGCACTTAAGACAGTAGGCTCACATATCAAAATGGTAAAAAAATGAGCCATAAAATTTTAATGATGTATGGCCTGCATATTAAGATATATTTAGTTATCAAGGAAAAAGCTATTTTTGTGCAAAATGGTAAATTGTCAGCTCTCCTTTAACAATGAAAGACTTTAAAGATCTTAAAAATGAAAGAAATTAACTGAATTGGCAGTTTAGTCTGTTATCATAAAAGCAATTTAGAAGAAATAACACAGATTATTTAGGAAACAAAACTGATCTACATTTGTGCTCATTTTTTCCTTTGCTGAGTTTATTTATGCTATTATTTTCATTTGGAAGTCTCTCCACTTCTCTGCCTATCCACATCTTTCCCATCTTACAGAAGAAGCCCTATCTAATTATAGAACTGCTCTAGCCTTCATTGATCTTTCCCCGTTCTGAATTCCTTTGGAGATGGTTAGCCTTTCTTTGTGTACTGAATTGTATTTATTATCTCTGATGTATATTACAGGCCAATCCTGTTACTTGGAGTAGTTTTCTTTTTTCTTTTTATTTTCTGGCTGCTCCACGTGGCATGCGGGATCTTAGTTCCCCAACCAGGGATCAAACCTGCACCCCCTGCAGTGGAAGCATAGAGTCTTAACCACTGGACCGCCAGGGAAGTCCCTAGAGTAGTTTTCTATTTCCTGCTATGCTTAGCCTATAGTCTCAGAATCACCGAGAGTTGGAGCTGGACGGGATTGTAGAGATCATGTTCCAGTTCCCTCATTTAACAGGGGAAACTCATCTGTAATCAGGGAAGTAACTTGTTCATGATCACTTGACATTTCTTAAACACATCCTGTGCCCTTTGAGCTGACTTTATATTTATTAAAAATACTTTTGATTATCAGTACTTGGTTGGGTTTTCCTGTTAGCTCAGTGCTTACAAGGAGTGGTGTAGATCAATGTGAATTCTCCATGCAGAGTAAGTACTGATAACCTGCTTCGTTGAACTCAAAGAAGGTACTTTGCACACCCTCACTGGCAGTTGATTCTCAAAATTAGAGGAGTTTAAATCCTTGAGGTCTATAGGGATGAGGGCTTTGTTTTGGTCCTTAGAGTCAGATAAATGAGGACAACTTAGCATCTTTTTTGGAGAACCAATGACATGGTTTGAGTTGTTGGGTAAATGTAGAGAACATGGAATTAGAAGTAATGGTCATCACCAATATGTGGAATCGAAAAGAATGATACAAATGAACTTATTTACAAAACAGAAATAGACTCACAGACATAGAAAACAAACTTATGGTTACCAAAGGGGAAAGGGGGCAGGGGAGGGATAAATTAGGAATTTGGGATTAACAGATATATACTACCATATGTAAAATAGATAAATAAGGACCTACTGTATAGCACAGGGAAATATATTCAATATCTTGTAACAACCTATAATGGAAAAGAATCTGAAAAAGAATGTATGTGAATATATAACCAAATCACTTTGCTGTACACCTGAAACCAATACAACATTGTAAATCAACTATACTTCAATTAAAAAAAAAGAAGTAATGGCTATTTTCTCCTTTAGAAAAAGACTCCATCTATATAAGTTCTGCCTGAATTGGGAAGTCTTTCCAAAGCTCAGGATTCCTGATTGTCTGCTTTTGTTTTATTTGCTTTTAATGACCACTAAGACCTGTTGGCCTGAGGTACCACTTACTTTGCTATGGAGTATTAACTGTTAGTCTTGATAAAACAAACCCTACCTTAGGATCATTCAGATGAATTAATACTTTGATATGGATTGATTAGGAAGGCAGGAAAATTGCAGATGTTCCTTTGATTTTTGGAAGACTTTGACATATGAATTACAAGCCTGTGTAAACCAAAAGTTTCATGATATGCTATATGTCAACCAATTAAATCACAGAGCCAAGGGAAGAATAGGTGTGCTATATTAGTTATTTTCATTTCCTCATGACAAGGTAATTTTGGATTACAGTTCTTGAAGGTGGGGATTTAGACAGCTCCAAGGACAGCCCCACTTCCATGTAGAAGACTAATAAATACTGACAGGTAATATGTACAGCAGTCCTCCCTGATCCATGATTTTGCTTTACGTGGTTTCAGTTACCTATGGTCAACCTTGGTCTGAAAATATTAAATGGAAAATTCCAGAAATAAATAATTCATAAGTTTTAAATTACAGGCTATTCTGAGTAGTGTGATGAAGTCTCGGGCCCTCCTGCTCTGTCCTGCCCTGGATGTGAATCATACCTTTGTCCAGTGTACCCCTCCAGTTGGTCACTTAGTAGCAGTAGCCACCCCTGTGATCAGATTCATGGTCATCAGATCCACTGTTGCCGTATCCTCGGTTATCAGATCCATGATCTGTATCGCAGTGCTTGTGTCCAAGGAACCCTTATTTTACTTAATAATGGCCCCCAAGTGCAAGAGTATTATGAACAGTGGAGAGCTGTTTCCTCCAGCCCTGGGCCTGATGGGATGAGGGGAGGGGGCTGTTTGGACCCAGAAGAAAGCCTTATGGAGAGGGCTCTCCAATGTGCTGCAGCCGGCCAGGGAGAGAGCCAAGGGAATAGATGTCCTGCTACCATTCTCCCCCCTCACCCCTCCACCTCCTTGGTGGTGCCTTTCACTGGCTGAACCCAATCAGCAGTGGATGGGCCCAATCAGAAGCCAGAGGGCAGGGCACTCCATGATTCAGTCTACACAGTGCAGCTGCCCCAGGCTAGAGGTTGGAGAATGGATCCGGAGGGACACATAGCAAATATCCAGCATGAAGACTTGATGATTTTCATTTTTATTACAAAGGAGCCAGTGAGGAGGGGAAAAGTGAAATCAAGCAATAAATTCATTTGACAAATGGTCAACAGATGTTTATGTAGAACCCTATCTGGAGGAAGAGTTTCCAAGAGAGACGGAAAGGCCAGTTCAAGGCCCCTAGACAGGATGTCTGGTGTGTTTGAGGGACTGTAAGGAGGCCAGCAGAAGTAGAGAAGTGAGCAAAAAGGAAAATGGGAGGAGTGAGGTCAGAGGTGTGAAAGGGCATCCCATCCCATCCCAGGGGGCCTTGCAGTCCACTCTAGAGACATTTGCTTTTTTTACTCTAAAATAAATGGGTACCAAAGCAGGGTTTTGAGCACAGCAGTGACATGATCTGACATTTTATTTTATACTTGTATTTTTGGCTGTCATTTTATGAGTAGATTGTAGCAGGCAGGAGTAGAAACAAGAAAGGTTATTGCAGTATCCCGGCAAGAGATGGGCTGGTCCCAGAGAGGGAGTGAGAAATGCTCAGATTCTGGATAGATTCTGAAGGTAGAGTCAGGATTTTCCAATAAGGTTGCTGTGGAATGTGTGTGTCAGAGATCACACCATGAATTTTGTTCTGAAGTAGTGAGGATGGGGCTGCCATCAGGTGAGATGAGGAAGGCTGCAGATAGAGCTGCATTGAGGGGAATAGAATTGTTTACCTGAAGAACTGAAGGCCTAGCTAGATAGTAATTAGCAGTAGGTAAAAAGCAAACAAAAAACGTAAAGCATTTTGTGTAATGTTTTGCAAGAGCGACTTTTTAGTGATTTGTCGCCCTCTAGTGGACAAGTGTGTTATCAACCTTCAGGGAATGCTCACATCTCAAAAATGCACTCTTGAAAATACTTGCTATTTAGGCTTTAGTTTTCTTTTGAACCAAGTAAGAATAAATCATGCAGGTATTTCTTTTACACCCATGGTGGGTGGGAAATGTTATTAGATTCAATATTGGAAGCTAGGAGTATAAAACAAGTCTATCAGGAGGTTGACAGTTACCTGTTACCTGAACTACTTTAAGGTATTCAGTGTGTCAGGACAGTTGAGGGGAGGTTAGAGGCTTGGAAATGCATTCTGAGAATTAGGAAGGAGTTAGTTGAGCGGGAATGGCCACTTGTGGGCATGAGAAAAATGAGGAGGGAGAGTGAAGTCGAAGTTGGGAGAAAAGGAGGTTGTCAGGAGAAATATGAGTGGCTTGTCATATAAAATTTCAAGTTTTTGAATGTAAGTGATATTAATATTCTATCAGATGTCCCTTTGATTGTAAGCTGCTTGCATTTTCCTTCTAGGGTTGACAACTTTGGTTTGGGCCTTTTACTTCGATCCAAGCAGATAAAACGCATGATCTCTTCATATGTGGGTGAAAATGCAGAATTTGAACGACAGTATTTATCTGGTGAATTAGAAGTAGAGCTGACACCTCAGGTAAAAAAAATTCTTTTTTTTTTTTTTTTTACAATACTAATTTATTTTAAAATTTACCGTTTTCTTCCTAGAAATTACATTGTGTAAGAGAGGTAAGGTAGAATGCTCTTTTGCCAAATCAAGGAATTGTGTTTATAGGTCACACCTCTTGATTGCTAGAGAATTAATATTTTGTTGCTGTGCACTGAAAAAGAAGGTGAAAATATCTAGGCTTCAGGATAAAATTTTAAGTTTGGCACTATAATGTGTATTTCATTGGAGTGTGCAAAAGAAATTGCTGGAATGTTTGATTGTCCTAAAAGTCAATTCCTATGAATCACAGAATTAGAAATTTGTGGGGAATCTGGTCTTGCTGAGACATAAGAAAGTAAAGGCCATGGAGGGATTATATCACAGAGTAAGTGCTGGGCTCAGAGCCCAGGTGTCTAGAGAGCTGATGCCATTACAAAGGAAGCAGTGATTACAATTAATCTAGCAAGTTTCTGCTCACTTTATACACCATTTCCTCTCCTAACTGATTGAAGAGTTTGTCACTGAGCAAAGTTTTTGAAGCCAGATGAGTAAAACAAGGGTCTACAGGTTGTATACATTACTCTTCCATTTTGACATGGTCTGCCTTCATCTCTGAAACTGAGCCCACCACTCTGCTTTATTTTGTCAACAGAATGTATTATTACCACTGACTTCATCAAATTGGTAATAATGTAATATAGCAGAATTAAAAAAATTCAATCATTAAATCACTGTATATGCTTATCTGGAGAGAGCAGGCATGGGAGAACTGTTTTTTCTACCTGAAGCTTCACAGTGTTTTTCCAAGTCACACCTGATCACTCTACAGTCTTGGCACCTGTGCCTCTCATAGCATTACACATGCTTGATTTATCCAATCTTCATTTAAAGTTTTTTGAGAATAACAAAAGGTGTACTATCTTCATCGCTTGTGCTGCTTTTACAAAATACCACAGACTGGGTGGCTTAGAGAAGAGAAATTTATTTCTCACTGTTATGGTGGCTGAGAAGTACAAGATCAAGGTACAGGCTCATTTGGTTCTTGGTGGGGGGAGGGGAGAGAGGGAGAGGGACAGTGACAGGGAGAGGGAGAGCACATGCAAGTGAGTGCTCTGGGGTCTCTTATTACAAGGACACTAATCCTCTTTTCTTTTTTTTTTTTTTTTTTTTGCGGTATGCGGTCCTCTCACTGTTGTGGCCTCTCCTGTTGCGGGGCACAGGCTCTGGATGCGTAGGCTCAGCGGCCATGGCTCATGGGCCTAGCTGCTCCATGGCATGTGGGATCCTCCCAGACCAGGGCACGAACCCGTGTCCCCTGCATCGGCAGGCGGACTCTCAACCACTGTGCCAGCAGGGAAGCCCCACTAATCCTCTTTGATCAGGGCCCCACCCTTATGACCTCATTTAACCTTGTTGCACATTGGGGGTTAGGGCTTCAACATGTGAATTTTGGGAGAAGGGGGGAACACAAATCTGTCCATACCATATAGTTTTCATCTTCACATTATAGGCTGAGGTAACATATCCTTTGAGTTGTGGAGATATTGAAAATTAACTTTTCAGTTACCTTTTTAATCTTTTTTTTTTGTTTTTGACTGTGCTGGGTCTTTGTTGCAGTACGCAGACTTCTCTAGTTGCGGCGCACGGGCTCTAGAGTGCGCGGGCTCAGTAGTTGCAGCACAGGGGCTTCTCTCTAGTTGTGGCGCATGGGCTTAGTTGCCCCGTGGCATGTGGGATCTTAGTTCCCTGACCGGGGATCGAACTTGCGTCCCCTGCATTGGAAGGTGGATTCTTAACCACTGGACCACCAGAGAAGTCCCTGCTTTTTTTTTATCTTTTGCATTATCCCTTATTTTGTCAGAACGCACATACATGGGAAAGGAACTTCCTTAATATTTCTTTCACATTCTTCCTTTAAGCTGAAAGAAGTCAGAATTTCCTGCCCCAACTTAGTGGTGCATGAGTAAACATTGGCTCTGGGAACTCATTTTGCAGCCTGAGAGCCAGGGAGGAAGTGCTGATGAAGTGGTAGGGATTAGGACTCCCTTGGGGGTTGGATGTGGTGTCTTGGTGGTACCTACAGGGGGCCTGTATGTGGCAACAGTCGATCTTCATGCCTTTGCCCAGTTGGACAAAGAGGAGTATAGTATTCAGGGAGGGTGGACATAAAAAATATTTTAAAGTAGGGAGTGTTATTATGGTTGTTTCGATGATTTAATTTTTGTGGATGTTATTAACTTAAAATACCCAAAGTGCAGGGAAGAGTCACCTCTGTCCATCAGTTAGAACAGAGAACCAAGTATCTGGAAGGTTTTCAGTTACATCACAGGTCCATCCTTCCTCAGAATATCCCGCCTATTCCAAATGACTCAGTGTCTGAAATCCCAGCTGTTAATCCCTTCTTTGAGTTTAGTATTTAAAGGCCCCAGTTCAAGTGAAAAATTGTTTTCAGGTTGGGACAATATTAACACACCATCATTAATATCTAAACCTAGGGAATTCCCTGGCAGTCCAGTGGTTAGGGCTCCGTGCTTCCGCTGCAGGGGACACGGGTTCGATCCCTGGTCGGGGAGCTAAGATCCCACAAGCCGTGTGGCACAGCCAAAACAAAACAAAACAAAACAAAACAAAATCTGAACCTATTCTTACTACTGGTTAGCTAGTCAGTTATCTAGTCTGAATATGATGTAGCTAGACCGTAACAAGATGTTTCACATTAGGGAAAGTGTCAGGAAACGTTTGGGTCCAGAGTTATTACCCTGTGGGAAAACCAGGTGGAAAGGCAGGTGGTGGTGGAAGAGCTGGGGAAATTAGGTTTGAAATCGCTGGTCCCTAGAAGGGGGACAAAGATGATCAGAAGAAGATACAAAAAAACTTTACATATAGCTATTCCTACTCAGAAACAAAATTTGAATCTCTCTTGGCTTTTTAAAAACCATTTTACCTGTATGTTGTACTCTTTGTCTAGCTTGAATTTTTCCTTAGTTAGATAATGTAGTAGATAAAATACTTATGAGAATGGTTTAGAATAAATTCTAGATAGGTTTGAACGTTTTACATTATATAAAACGTATATATTATATAAAATATGATATATATATATATATTATATAAAACGTATATATAATCATAACATTTTTATTAAAGATAAGGTTCAGGCCATGCCTACATAGAGCACACAGTAAAACACAAAATTTAACTGTATGTTTTTTAATGTATACAGTTAAAGTTACATACTTCAGATTTGGAAATTTATTTAAAAATATTACAGATAGACTGATGTAGAATGTGGTGTCAAGAAACCAGTGGAGACATGGAAGCTGAAAGCACTAATATACAAATAAGCAGTTTCATTAAGAATTAAGGATTAAGGATAGAGAGGTTGTTGTCTAGAAAGCTAGTAACTGTTTTACATAGATATTCTAGCCTGCGGTGTCATCGAGACAAACCAATATGCACTGCTGGGTGTGGTTTAGATGGATAAACACCTAGAAAATAGGGAAGGTGCCTGTAAGTGTTTCTGTGTCTTCAGACAGAAGTGTGTTTAATGGACTTCTGATGCAGTGTTGTTTGCTCACTTGTAGGGCACGCTTGCAGAGAGGATTCGTGCAGGTGGGGCTGGAGTTCCTGCATTTTACACCAGCACAGGGTATGGCACCCTGGTGCAAGAAGGAGGGTCACCGATCAAATACAACAAAGATGGCAGCATTGCCATTGCCAGTAAGCCAAGAGAGGTAAGAAAGCTGGATATCTCTATCAGCACAGGATTCCAGGTGGACTCGTTGGGTAACTAAGTATAAAACCACACCTATGTGAGAACAAACACTGTCATTCATTCCGTAATGTAAACATGTTAGGTAAAATTTCTAGCTAAAACTGAGCATCTGCTAGTAATTTAAATCACATAGAGAGACCAGAATAAATAAATGAGAAGAAAAGAATCTGTAATCTGTAGAAGGGGTGCAAGTCAAGATTAGTTTTATGGTAAGTTTTAAGAAATATAGGAGCGTTGATAATTGCTGATTATGTTTATGTGGAAAATAGAGTAGATGTATGCTATATATGGTATTAAATTCTTCATGCTCAGGCCCCTTCTGGATGTGATTGAAGGGGGAGAAAAAAGCCAAAGAAATCACAAGTTTGTCTACAATCTTAAAAAACGGGGTCAGTTATAACTATATAATGGAACAGAGGGTTCATATTATCTCCTTTGTCCTTCATTTTGTATACTGGACATATTTGAATAACTGAATAACTTAGTTTTATTTAAAGTGCTAGATAGTGTGGGGTATCTTTATACTGGGTGACTTCACTCACATATTAGAAAAGAATAGGGACTTATCTGGCAATCCAGTGGTTAAGACTTTGCCTTCCAATGAGGGGGTGTGGGTTCGATTCCTGGTTGGGGAGCTAAGATCCCACATGCCTCACGGCCAAAAAACAAAAATATAAAACAGAAGCAATACTGTAACAAATTCAATGAAAACTTTAAAAATAGTCCACATCAAAAAAATCTTTAAAAAAAAAAGAAAAGAAAAGAACTCTAGATCTAGATATTTGAGATACTCAGGTTTGAGCCAGTTTTTTTTTTTTTTTTTTTTTTTTTTTTTTTTTTTGCGATACGCGGGCCTCTCACTACTGTGGGCTCTCCCGTTGCGGAGCACAGGCTCCAGGCACGCAGGCCCAGCGGCCACGGCCCACGGGCCCAGCCACTCTGCGGCATGTGGGATCTTCCTGGACCGGGGCACGAACCCGTGTCCCCTGTATCGGCAGGCGGACTCTCAACCACTGCGCCACCAGGGAAGCCCTGAGCCAGCTTTTAAAATGACACAGGTCAGCTATAATTTTAGTATCTTTCCATTCTCCCTGCCCACATGGCTCATGAGCGTTAACAAATGTTGCAGAAATGCTGAGCTTATCTCTAGGGAAGTGAAAATTTAGTAAATCAAGGGCTTTTATCACCTTTCTGCTTATAGGGATGTTAGCTCTGCATGTCCGTGTTTTGAGGGAAGATAAAGGTCATGCCCTTGTCCCCTGCTGTCCAGTGTTTGTCCAGCAGCGTCCTCCATCTGGAGCTTTGCCTTTCTGATTAGAGTGACCTATATTGACTCAAAGCTTTTGTTAAAATTTTTCATACTCTATCTTCTTTCTTTACCGCCTAATTAGGTTTAAAAAGTTTTTGACAGAGTAAAGGACAGGAGCCTAATTATTAAGATGGATCTTGGTTAATATAGATAAAGAGGCCTGGCAAAATCGGGTGAATGCTTTGAGAGCTTGCTAGAAGTTACAGCATTAACTCTGCTGGTGAAAACATAGGATAGACTAGAATCTGTTCTGAATGCCTGGGTTCATTTCAGCCTGGAGTCAGGTGTAGGAATCTAGCAGTTTTGTCATTTTGTCTGCATCCCCTAGGAATACAACAATAATTTCTTGAAATGATTCTTGTTAGCTCTTTGTTGTCCTTGATTGTGGTGTGAAGAGGAAATGAGTGAATTCCTTAGGTCAGTGATAGTTATTGAGGACCTTCTGTTCGTCAAGCACTGGTCTAAGTGTGGTGGAAAAAGGGGTGTTCTAGACCAAGTCCCCCTGACAAGGAACAAATAGACAAACACACAATGTCAATACTGGAAGTGCTGTGAACACAAATCAAGTAGGGCAAAGGCAGAGAGAATGATGAGTGGTCAGGAAGGTGTGCTCCGGGCTGGGTCAGGGAAAACCTCTCTGAGTAGGTGACATTTGGTAGAGGCCTGAATAAAATAGGGAATGAGCTGGGTGAAGATTATAGGTTTGTGCTCTAGTCAGAAGGAAGAGGAAGTACAGGGTCCCAGGGCAGCCTTGCCTCATGTGTGGAACAGCAGGGCAGTGAGACTGGAACAGAGTGAATGAGGAGAGAGTGGTAGGGTTGGAGGTTAAAGAGAGGCAGGAGCCAGACCACACGAGTTTGGCCTTTACTGAGTGTGGTGAGAGAACAGCAGAGTGTTTTGAATATGGTGGGACAGTGATGGGATCTGAGTTACATTTTGGAAAGAGCACTGTGGCTGTTGGGTAGTGAGTTTTTGCTGGAGACCCAACAGCAGAAGCAGGAAGATGGATGAAGAGGCTGTTGTATTAATCCAGGTGGGAGTGGAAGGTGGTTTAGACTAAGGTGGTAACAGTGGAATTTGTGAGAAGTGGTTGCAATTGGGAAATATGTTGATAGTAGAGCCAACAGGATTTACTGAGTAAGAAAAGACAAGAATCAAGCATGCTGCTTATTGAAAAGGGCCAAGCATGGGGGTAATCAAAGAGCTCTGCCTGGACTTGGTGCTTTTGAGACATTCATTAGCTTCCAAGAGGAGGTGTTCTGTAGGCTCGAGCTCAGCTCCGGGAAGGTTGAGAGCTGGGGTAGGAACTTTGGAGGCATTAACATGTGGTGTTTAAATCCATGGGACTGGGGCTGGAGTGTAGACAGAGAAGAGCTCGTTTGCATTTAAGGGTTTAGAGGAGGCCTGACATTGAAAGGTTGAAAAGAGGAAAAGGAGCAGCAAATAAGATGGGAAAGAGTGTCTAGTGAGTGGAGAGGAAACCCAGGGGAGTCCAGTGATTTGGAAGATGGGAACTTTTACAAAGGAGGGAGTGATCAACCGTGTCAGAGTATGAAGAGGTTGGGTAAGAGGACTGGAAATTGACTATTGGATTTGGAAACGTGGAGGTCATTGGTGACCTTAAACAGTGTTTTTCTGGAGAAGAGGATTTTTCTGGAATGGTGAAAATTTGACTGGAGTGGATTCAAGAAAGGACTGAAAGATGAGGAAGGGGAGACTCTGACGTGCATAACTTTTTCAAGTGAATATAACAGCTAGTTTGACAAAGCCAATTCCTCCCCTGTTTTAAAATTTTAGAATAGTGAACACTTAGCAACTGCTGATGTGTAGACCCTTCAGGAAATTAGATAACTGGAATAGAAAGAAATGCCAATGTTTTTACTTTGCCCTGGCTTAGCATATATTTAGATGTATATGTAGTTCTCTAGATCTGTATGTAAAGGCTTCAGCTATCATCTCTGGTGATGGCTGAAATACATAAGACTTAAACTATATTGATGTGTAGGTTACAAATATCTTTCATATAATTTGTCTAAGTTCATATTAATATGATCCTTATTCATCAGTGATTCCCTAAATTCATTAATCCTTTCTAACAGGAAAGTGGGATAATGTCTTTAAGGAAACTGTTCTTTAAGAAATGATTCTGTTTTAGTGCAAATCAAAACTACAATGAGGTATCACGTGACACTGGTCAGAATGGCCATCATCAAAAAGTCTACAAATAATAAATGGTGGAGAGGATGTAGAGAAAAGGGAACCCTCCTACACTGTTGGTGGGAATGTAAATTGGTGTGGCCACAATGGAAAACAGTATGGAGGTTCCTTAAAAAACTAAAAGTAGAGCCACCATATGATCCAGCAATCCCACTCCTGGACATATATCTGGAAAAGACAAAAACTCTAGTTCGAAAAGATACATGCACCCCAATGTTCATAGCAGCACTATTTACAATAGTCAAGACATGGAAGCAACCTAAATGTTCGTCAACACATGAATGGTTAAAGAAGATGTCGTACATACATACAGTGGAATATTACTGAGCCATGAAAAGAAGTGAAATAATGCCATTTGCAGCAAAATGGATGGACCTAGAGATTATCATACTAAATGAAGGCAGACAGAGAAAGACAGATATCATATGCTATCACTTATATGTGGAATCTAAAAAATTGATACAGATGAACTTATTTACAAAACAGAAATAGACTCATAGACATAGAAAACAAATTTATGGTTACCAAAAGGGAAAGCGAGAGAGAGGGATAAATTAGGAGTTTGGGATTAACATACACACACTACTATATATATATAAATAAACAAGAACCTACTGTATAGCGCAGGGAACTATATTTAATATCTGTAATAACCTATAATGGAAAAGAATCTGAAAAAGAATATATATGTATATGTGTACATATATATGTCTGAATCACTTTGCTGCACACCTGAAACTAGCACAATACTGTAAATTAACTATAATTTAAAAAAAAGAAATAATTTTTTTAAACCATAGTTAAAGAAAAGTAAATGTACTGGAGCTTTCTCCAACTTTCTATAAAATGCACGTAATTTGTCCACTAGGGGGCGCAGTAGGAATGAAAATGGAGTTTGGCCTTCAAATGGCTCCCATCTTGTGTGGTGATGGAGAGAGGTATTGACGTTGTTTCCCCTCTTCGTTTCAATTCCCAGAGCTAAGTCTCCATGAAGAAAAAAGTAACAAAGTGCCGCGGCATAGTTTTGCTTTATGTGTCTTCTCCTCTCCCCTCCCATTTGGAGTAGAATTAAAAGTAAATAAACATACAAAAATCAGTAGCCTTCCATCAGACCAGTAATGACAGAGAGAAGGTGTAATAGAGTAAAATATAACAGTCACAGTGGTATCAAAAACCAAGAAGCACCTATGAATAAAGCTGGAAAATATATACAAAGCTTTTTCCGAGGGAAAACTATGAAACTATTGAAGGAGGAAAAAGAAGACTTTAAAAAATGTAGACCAATATTCTCACAGGTGGGAAGATATAGCATGTCAGTTCTCTACAAATTAGTCTAAAAATTTTAGGAATCCTAATTAAAATCTCAACAGAGGATGATGGATTCATTAGAAGAGACGAATGGATTTTTATAACTATTTTAGGTAGGAAAACAGTGCATTGCCCATTTCATGCAACTTACATGGTTTTCTGGGGTGGAGGGAAAGAGGGGCTCTTTTTCATGTTCAGTATGTAATTTATTCACACAAATAATAAAGTGAGTGCTAACACACACAGTCTATGCCGTAAGCATATGGAACTTTCAGTTCCTCACAATTACCAAGCTTCCTCTTGCTTCTGAGCCTTTGCACATGCTGCTCTCTCAGTGGCCTCTTCACCATTTTGACAAAGCCCTGGTTGCCTGCACTACTCTTCCTTGAAGTTTCAGTTTAGGTCTCTCCCTCCTTTTCTGACTAGGCTTGTATCCCTATTATCTGCCTCTATCAGAGCAGGGAGCACAATCAAACAAGACCTCTGAAGATCCTGACAATGCCCTCTTTGTCTCTTGCAGGTGAGGGAGTTTAATGGTCAACATTTTATTTTGGAGGAAGCAATCACAGGGGATTTCGCTTTGGTGAAAGCCTGGAAGGCAGACCGAGCAGGAAATGTGATTTTCAGGTAGTATAATGGTTTTAAAAAATGTTAAATGTAATGCATTTCAGCAACTTTATATTTCCAAAATTATGATTACAAAATGGATATCTTGATGTGTTTGGTATTTAAAATTTTATTTTAAAAATGGCTTAAAATCAAACACACCCGTGTGTTTGTATATAGGTGGGTGCAGAACCATTGCTGTGCGGTCATACTGGTTTGATGCACTTGAGGGCATCTGTTCTGATTGGTTGGTACCCATGGTGCACTGATTGTTAACTATTTGAATCTGTATATCCTTGTATATAGTCACATACAAATTTTTTTTGCCCCTGTGTACTTTAGTTGCCAAAACTAGTTACAGTGTTGTGACATGCTTAAAAAATGTGACAAAAGCACACAATTATATTTAATTTTGACAGTGTTATTTATATGCATTGTCTTAAAATGCCTGTTACTTTGATATTCTGGAAAAATATTGCTAATAATCACTTAGGTCTGTTCTTTTCCAGGCCTATTGTTGTCTTCTAGGAAATGCTTATAAAGATTATGTCTGGAAAGTTGGTTACCCTTAATAATGTTTAACTTTCATTCTCGTTATCTAGATAGCCACAGATATTAAGCCACTTAATAGATTTCAATATCTTTTGATTACCCTAAGCATACTAAATACCAAGTTTTAGTATCTTGGATTTAGGGATTATATAGTTGTTTTTGCAAATTGTGCCACGTTTGAATATACTCATAAAAGTTTTTCAAAATGTTTGGTCTTGAAGACGTCACCTGTTAGGTTACAGAAATAATTGTCTTTCTCATTATATTGGCCTTTTCCTGCTTTTAGTTAGTGATATTTTTTATCTTTACCAAATGCAGCTTTGGTATGATCACAATTAAATTATCAGTGATCACTCTCATGTTTTTGTTCATTTCTGAAGATCTTCTATGACATAATACTGTATTTGATTTCTTGAATTTAGCCAATTTTTTTGTTCATTTGTTTTTGTTTTGTTTTTGTTTTTTGTCTGGGCCGCAGCATATGATATCTTAGTTCCCCAACTAGGAATCGAACCCGTGCCCCCTGCGGTGGAAGCGTGGGTCTTAACCACTGGACCACCAGGGAAGTCCCGGGATTTAGCCAATTTTTGATATTATAACTAATTTTGGCAATTACAGAGGACATTTTGAATGTTGCCTACCTTATTTGACACCTTGATGTAATGCTTGCAAAGCTTAGTTGTTTTTTTTAAAGATTAATGAAATTGTATATTAGCAAATGGAAATGAATTATTTAAAGTATTTCCATGAGTTTATCCTGTGCTTTATTGCGTGTTATCTAAAGACTGCACAAAGGCTATTCTGAGTACAGACCTTATGCCTGTAGTTTCTGCTCAGTAGCCATTGAGCTTTGATGTGAAATGAGAGTGCTTGTCGCCAGTGGTCAGGTGGCCTAGATTCTTAAGATACTGACTTCTAGGCTGACCTTCACGTTTAGTGGGACAACTGGTACAGAGGTCTGTCTAGGCCATTGTTAGAGTGGGCAGGCTCTGCATGCCTGCACCTCAGGCCACTCTGCCCTTGGAGCTTTTGATGTTGGATGTCTGGTGGAATCCAACACGGTAACTTCTCAGAGTACACAAGGATTCCTCTCTTGAGGACACACCTATCCTTGAATCCAAGTGAAAGAAACATTGGTGGCACAAAGAGCTGTTAAGACATAGCTGTGAATTATTTCTCTTTACCAAAGAATTTTCCCTATCAATTTACACTCTCAGAAACAAAAATACATTAAAATTTTTATGATTAGAGGAAGTGCATTAATTTAGGAACTTGGGAATTCAGAACCATCAGCAAAATTGGCCGTTTCTTAAAATTTTACACCTCAGGGTCTGATGGGGGGGGGTTGTAGCTTTAAAAATTTCATTAGGAGTTGGTTCTCCACATTGATCTTTAGGACTCACAAATCACCCATGAATGTTTCAGTTAATTTCAGCAATAGGTTTCTCTTTAATAGGAGTATAATTACTATACCTTCTCATATAAAGCACTTGCTACTTTTCTTAATATTTTAACAAGAGCAACTTTAGTGAAATATTTAACTATAAAACAAAGTGGCATCTCAGGTAAAAGACTTAGAGAAATTAGTTTTAGAGTAGATTTATTAATATCCATTTTATTTTTCTGTGTATAACTATGTTGAATATGAAAAATATTCCCTCTTTCTCTTAACCCCGTAAAAAGCTATATAATTGAATGAAGTGACCATCATATTGTTTTTGTTTATAAAATAGCTATAGAACTTATCAAAAATATGATACACTCTTTTAAAAAGATTCACAAAGTCTTGGTTTACAGAAATTCTTTTAATCTATAATTAAAGCTGAGAGAGACACTTCTTATTTTTGCCATTCTTTCTCCACTTCCTTATTCCTCTAATGTAGGAAAAGTGCAAGGAATTTCAACTTGCCGATGTGTAAAGCTGCAGAAACCACAGTGGTGGAGGTAAGAGAAGAGGTTATTTCTGATTTCCTGTTGTTAATTTTCAAAGTTGATGTTATGTGTTAGTTCAAGAAAAAGTACAACGGTTCATTTTTTTCATGAAGGAGGGCAAACAATAACCACTTTTTCATTTTGGATGTTGAAGGATTCTGTTTAAATATGTCACAGTTGAAGTTTTGCTGGAACATGAGCTTTCTGGTTAGCTACGGTCTCACTAGAACACTTTGTTTGGGAATCAAGCTATTAGGCTGACCAGCTCATAAAAGTCTTGGTACTTGAGTAAAGTGGACCTTCTTGGGTGAAGTCTCCAGATGAATTTTTTTTTTCACTTTTTTCTTTTTTTAATTTATTTTTTTTATACAATAGGTACTTATTAGTTATCTATTTTATACATATTAGTGTATATATGTCAATCCCAATCTCCCAATTCATTCCCCCTGCTTTCCCCCCTTGGTGTCCATACGTTTGTTCTCTACATCTGTGTCTCTATTTTTGCCTGGCAAACCGGTTCATTTGTACCATTTTTCTAGATTCCACATATATGCGTTAATATATGATATTTGTTTTTCTCTTTCTGGCTTACTTCACTCTGTATGACAGTCTCTAGGTCCATCCACTCTCTACAAATGACCCAATTTTGTTCCTTTCTATGGCTGAGTAATATTCTATTGTAAATATGTAACACATCTTCTTTATCCATTCTTCTGTCAATGGGCATTTAGGTTGCTTCCATGACCTGGCTATTGTAAATAGTGCTGCAATGAACATTGGGGGTGCATCTGTCTTTTTGAATTATGGTTTTCTCTGGGTATATGCCCAGTAGTGGGATTGCTGGGTCATAAGGTAATTCTATTTTTAGTTTTTTAAGGAACCTCCATACTGTTCTCCAAGGTGGCTGTATCAATTGACATTCCCACCAACAGTGTAAGAGGGTTCCCTTTTCTCCATACCCTCTCCAGCATTTGTTGTTTGTAGATTTTCTGATGATGGCCATTCTGACCGGTGTGAGGTGACACCTCATTGCAGTTTTGATTTGCATTTCTCTTATAATTAGTGATTTTAACAAGCTTTTTGTATGCCTCTTGGCCATGAGTATGTCTTCTTTGGAGAAATGTCTATTTAGGTTTTCTGCCCATTTTTGGATTGGATTGTTTGGTTTTTTAATATTGAGCTGCATGAGCTGTTTATATATTTTGGAGATTAATCCTTTGTCCATTGTTTCTTTTGCAAATATTTTCTCCCATTCTGAGGGTTGTCTTTTTGTCTTGTTTATAGTTTCCTTTGCTGTGAAAAAGCTTTTAAGTTTCATTAGGTCCCATTTGTTTATTTTTGTTTTTATTTCCATTACTCTAGGAGGTGGGTCAAAAAAGATATTGCTGTATTTTATGTCAGAGTGTTCTATGTTATCCTCTAAGAGCTTTACAGTGTCTGGTCTTACATTTAGGTCTCTAATCCATTTTGAGTTTATTTTTGTGTATGGTTTTAGGGAGTGATCTAATCTCATTCTTTTACATGTGGCTGTCTGGTTTTCCCAGCACCACTTACTGAAGAGACTGTCTTTTCTCCGTGTATATCCTTGCCTCCTTTGTCATAGATTAGTTGACCATAGGTGCATGGGTTTATCTCTGGGCTTTGTATCCTGTTCTATTGATCTATATTTCTGTTTTTGTGCCAGTACCATATTGTCTTGATTACTGTAGCTTTGTAGTATAGTCTGAAGTCAGGGAGTCTGATTCCTCCAGCTCTGTTTTTTCCCCTCAAGTTTTCTTTGTCTATTCTGGGTCTTTTGTGTCTCCATACAAATTTTAAGATTTTTTGTTCTAGTTCTGTAAAAAATGCCATTGGTAATTTGATAGGGATTGCATTGAATCTGTAGATTGCTTTGGGTAGTATAGCCATTTTCACAATATTGATTCTTCCAGTCCAAGAACATGGTATATCTCTCCATCTGTTTGTATTGTCTTTGATTTCTTTCATCAGTGTCTTATAGTTTTCTGAGTACAGGTTTTTTACCTCCTTAGGTAGGTTTATTCTTAGGTATTTTGTTCTTTTTGTTGTAATGGTGAATGGGATTGTTTCCTTAATTTCTCTTTCTGATCTTTCGTTGTTAGTGTATAGAACTGCAAGAGATTTCTGTGCATTAATTTTGTATCCTGCAACTTCACCAGCTTCATTAATTAGCTCTAGTAGTTTTCTGGTGGCATCTTTAGGATTATCTATGTATAATATCGTGTCATTTGCAAACCATGACAGTTGTACTTCTTCTTTTCCAATTTGTATTCCTTTTATTTGTTTTTCTTCTCTGACTGCCATGGCTAGGACTTCCAAAACTATGTTGAATAATAACGGTGACAGTGGACATCCTTGTCTTGTTCCTGATCTTAGAGGAAATGCTTTCAGTTTTTCACCATTGAGAATGATGTTTGCTGTGGGTTTGTCATATATGGCCTTCATTATATTGAGGTAGTTTTCCCTTTATGCCCACTCTCTGGAGAGCTTTTATCATAAATGGATGTTGAATTTGTCAAAAGGTTTTTCTGTATCTATTGAGATGATCATATGGTTCTTATTCTTCAATTTGTAAATATGGTGTATCACATTGATTGATTTGCATATATTGAAGAATCCTTGCATCTCTGGGATAAGTCCCACTTGATCATGGTGTATGATCCTTTTAATGTGTTGTCAGATTCTGTTTGCTAGTATTTTGAGGATTTTTGCATCTATATTCATCAGTGATATTGGTTTGTAATTTTCTTTTTTTCTAGTATCTTTGTCTGGTTTTGGTATCAGGGTGATGGTGGCCTTGTAGAGTCAGTTTTGGAGTGTTCCTTCCTTTGCTATATTTTGGAAGAGTTTGAGAAGGATGGGTGTTAGCCCTTCTCTAAATGTTTGATAGAATTCACCTGTGAAGCCATCTGGTCCTGGACTTCTGTTTGTTGTAAGATTTTTAATCACAGTTTCAATTTCATTACTTGTGATTGGTCTGTTCATATTTTCTATTTCTTCCTGGTTCAGTCTTGGAAGGTTATACCTTTCTAAGAATCTGTCCATTTCTTCCAGGTCGTCCATTTAATTGGCAAAGTGTTGCTTATAGTAGTCTCTTAGGATGCTTTGTATTTCTACAGTGTCCGTTGTAACTTTTCCTTTTTCATTTCTAATTTTATTAATTTGCGTCCTCTCCCTCTTTTTCTGGTTGAGTCTGGCTAAAGGTTTATCAATTTTATTTATCTTCCCAGAGAACCAGCTTTTCGTTTTATTGATCTTTGCTATTCTTTTCTTTGTATCTATTTCTTTTATTTCTGCTCTGATCTTTATGATTTCTTTCCTTCTACTAACTTTGGGTTTTGTTTGTTCTTCTTTCTCTAGTTACTTGTAAGGTTTGATGGTTTATTTGAGATGTTTGTTGTTTCTTGAGATAGGCTTGTATTACTATATACTTCCCTCTTAGAACTGCTTTTGCTGCATCCCATAGGGTTTGGATCGTCGTGTTTTCATTGTCAATTGTCTCTAGGTATTTTTTATTTCCTCTTTGATTTCTTCAGTGATCTCTTGGTTATTTAGTAACGTATTTTTTAGCCTCCATGTGTTTGTGCTATTTACATTTTTCCCCTGTAACTTATTTCCAATCTCATAGCGTTGTGATTGGAAAAGATGCTTGATATGATTTCAGTTTTCTTAAATTTACCGAGGCTTTATTTGTGACCCAAGATGTGATCGATCTATCCTGGAGAATGTTCCATGTGCACTTGAGAAGAAAGTGTAATCTGCTGTTTTTGGATGGAATGTCCTATAAATATCAATTAAATCTATCTGGTCTACTGTGTCATTGAAAGCTTGTGTTTCCTTATTAATTTTCTGTTTGGATGTTCTGTCCGTTGGTGTAAGTGAGGTGTTAAAGTCCCCCGCTATTGTGTTACTGTCGATTTCCTCTTTTATAGCTGTTAGCTGTTGCCTTATGTACTGAGGTGCTCCTATGTTGGGTGCATATATATTTATAATTGTTATATCTTCTCCTTGGATTGATCCCCTGATCATTTTGTAGTGTCCTTCATTGTCTCTTGTAACATTCTTTATTTTAAAGTCTATTTTATCTGATATGAGTATTGCTACTCCAGCTTTCTTTTGATTTCCATTTGCATGGAATATCTTTTTCCATCCCCTCACTTTGAGTCTGTATGTGTCCCTAGGTCTGAAGTGGGTCTCTTGTAGACAGCATATATATGGGTCTTGTTTTTGTTTCCATTCAGTGAGCCTGTGTCTTTTGTTGGAGCATTTAATCCATTCACGTTTAAGGTAATTATTGATATGTATGTTTCTATTACCATTTTCTTAATTGTTATGCATTTGTTTTTGTAGGTCCTTTTCTTCTCTTGTGTTTCCCACTTAGAGAAGTTCCTTTAGCATTTGTTGTAGAGCTAGTTATGTTGTGCTGAATTCTGTTAGCTTTTGCTTGTCTGTAAAGCTTTTGATTTCTCCATTGAATTTGAATGAGATCCTCACTGGGTAGAGTGATCATGTTTGTAGGTTCTTCCCTTTCATCACTTTAAATATATCGTGCCACTCCCTTCTGGCTTGTAGAGTTTCTGCTGAGAAATCAGCTCTTAAACTTATGGGAGTTTCCTTGTATGTTATTTGTCGTTTTTCCCTTGTTTTTAATAATTTTTCTTTGTCTTTAATTTTTCTCAGTTTTATTACTGTGTCTTGGCATGTTTCTCCTTGGGTTTATCCTGCCTGGGACTCTCTGGGTTTCCTGGACTTGGGTGGCTACTTCCTTCCCATGTTAGGGAAGTTTTCGACTCTAATCTCTTCAAATATTTTCTCGGGTCCTCTCTTTCTCTTCCCCTTCTGGGATCCCTATAATGCAAATGTTGGTGCAGTTAATGTTGTCCCAGAGGTCTCTTAGGCTGACTTCATTTCTTTTCATTCTTTTTTCTTTATTCTGTTCTGCAGTAGTGAATTCCACCATTCTGTCTTCCAGGTCACTTATCCGTTCTTCTGCCACAGTTATTCTGTTATTGATTCCTTCTAGTGTATTTTTCATTTCAGTTATTGTATTGTCCATCTCTGTTTGTTTGTTCTTTAATTCTTCTAGGTCTCTGTGAAACATTTCTTGCATCTTCTCGATCTTTGCCTCCATTCTTTTTCTGAGGTCCTGGATTAATTTCACTCTCACTATTCTGAATTCTTTTTCTGGAAGGTTGCTTATCTCCTTTAGGTGTTTTTAGGTGTTTTTCTGGGGTTTTATCTTGTTCCTTCATCTGGTACATAGTCCTCTGCCTTTTCATTTTGTCTATCTTTCTGTGAATGTGGTTTTTGTTCCACAGGCTGCAGGATTGTAGTTCTTCTTGTTTCTGCTGTCTGCCCTCTGGTAGATGATGCTATCTAAAAGGCTTGTGCAAGCTTCCTGATAGGAGGGACTGGTGGTGGGTAGAGCTGGGTGTTGCTCTGGTGGACAGAGCTCAGTAAAACTCTAATCCACTCGTCTGCTGATGGGTGGGGCTGACTTTCCTACCTGTTTGTTTTTTGGCCTGAGGCAACCCAGCACTGTCGCCTAGAGGCTGTTTGGTGGGGCTAATGGTGGACTCTGGAAGGGCTCATGCCAAGGAGTACTTCCCAGAACTTCTGCTGCCAGTGTCCTTGTCCCAGCGGTGAGCCACAGCTGCCCCCGCCCCCCACCCCTGCTCCCGCAGGAGACCCTCCAACACTAGCAGATAGGTCTGGTTCAATCTCCTATGGGATAACTGCTCCTTCCCCCTGGGTCCTGATGCACACACTACTTTGTGTGTGCCCTCCAGAAGTGGAGTCTGTGTTTCCCCCTGTCCTGTCGAAGTCCTGCAGTCAAATCCCACTAGCCTTCAAAGTTTGATTCTCTAGGAATTCCTCCTCCTGTTGCTCGACCCCCAGGCTGGGAAGCCTGATGTGGGGCTCAGAACCTTCACTCTAGTGGGTGGACTTCTGTGGTATAATTGTTCTCCTGTTTGTCTCCAGATGAATTCTTGTATACAGAATCCTAGGAAAATAGTAAGTTGTATTAGGAGAAGTTCCTTATCTCACTGTTAGATACTGGTGTTACTTTAAGGAAGAAGGAGGCTAGTACAGCTCATTGCTTTGATGTGGTTCTCTTTGGAACAGTTGAATTAAGGCACTAACTGACTCTCCTTTGGACATCTCAGGGTTTGGGAGAGACTAGAATAATTTTAGAACCTTCCCAGGGTTCAAGCTCTGGGACAGAAATAGGTGCTTATACCAAAATCTTGCCATTTTGTTTATACATATTTGAACCTGAAAGGAGACTTCAGAATGATTCATTTAGGCTTTGAGGATCACTTTGGAACCACATTTTCTTGGGCATTTGAGATAGCTTTCCCATGGGAGGGCTTTATAGGAACCCATCCTGCGATCTGGAAATGAGAATATATGTTCTTGATTTTTCTTGTGATGCTAGTATTCTATCTGGCATTTTTCCATTCCTCCATATGCTTGCCCAAGATGGTATTTCATGGAGGCAGTGCTGCCATATGTTTGAAATAATCAAATGTTAGAGTTCTGTTTCTCTCTTGGAAAGTGATGTATATTATTATTATTATTATTTTTTTTAGTAGATAGCCCTAGTTTGGCTTCGTTTTTTTGTTTGTTTTCTTCCTCTTTTATGGAAGTATAGTTAATTTACAATGTTTGAAGTTTATTATTTTTAAAGTGCTGGGGCATGTGGTACTTTCAACACTGGCAGGGTGGTTTCTTTTGCAACGGCTTCAGTATATTTTCTGCATTTAAAATGGATAATGTGTTTTACTCTCTCTGTGCGATCTTTTTTTTTTTTAATAGGATCATCTTAATGACCTGTCCATTGCACACATCTGTAACAGTACTGAAAAAAAGCCTATAGCGTAGCTTAAAATAATTGATAGTTTAACTCTCTCTTGATTGTATGTACTTCTGTAAAACTGCCACAAACCAATATTTTTTCTCTGAGTACCATGGGACAGTATGAATTGTCCTGGGTGAATTTCTTTTTTTCCTTCTTTTTTAACCTGGTTCTTTTCAGCCAATCTTATCTCTTCCAAAAGCAGGAAGTGACTCTCTACTGTCTGAGAATTAATGTCGATATTAGGAAAGAGAGGTTCTCTGTCGGCATAAGGGAAGGGGAGATAAAATCCTTTAGTTGATCCCGCAAATATGATAAAAGCTGCCCTTCCTGTGTCCTAGAACAGACATCTCTGATTCACAGCATTCTGTCCTGTTAGACACAGACTCACATTAGGATCCCTTTCAATATAGTGCTGCTGATGGCCACTCCCAATTGATTATACCCGCACTGTCCAACTGGTAGCCACCAGCCACATGTGACTTTTAAAATTTAAATTAATTAAAATTAGATAAGGTAGAAATTCAGTTTCTCTTCAGTAACTACATATGCTAGTGACTATTGTGTTGATCAACATAGATAAAGAATATTGTCATCACTGGAGAAAGTTTGATTGGACAGAGCCTAATTGGAAGGATCAAGGTGAAATATATTTTGTCATTCTAGTTTAGAAATACAAGCAAAACAGCCATTTAGACAAGAAAATATTGTAAGCCTGATCCCTCTGCATGCTCATAGTAGAAGAGGTCCACATGCCTTTAGGTTGAATTGTAAGAACTTGTGCTCTTGGATGTAGAAGGTAATTTGGAATTGGGGATGATGAATAGATTGGGTGTCTTCTCATAACAAAAAATCTATCTGGACTGTGAGTTTTGTATTATTCTTAGTCTAATGACTACCCTGGACCTCCAGCTCCTCTTCTGTGCTATGTTTTGTGCACTCTTTTACCTGCATTGGCCTTTAGGACTCTGTAATTCTTTTCCTGTAGCCCCATCCTACTTTATTGTACAGTGGTCCTAGTGAGATGGATGATTATGAGCTGGTTTAACAGGAGTCTTCAGAGATCTTAAATTACCTGCGTATTTTCCTGCCTGTTAAATTTTAACAATAATAATAGTTACTATTAATCAAGCATTTATTATGTGTTAGTCACTGCTGTATTCTTCATGGTTATTGTTAATATTTTTAATGTTAACAATAGTCTTATGAGGTAGGAATCATTATTATCCTTGTTTTACAGATAAGGACTTAAAAGCACAGAGAGGAGAGGTTATATACCTGATGTCACACAGCTAGATGGAGCTAGGATAGAACCACGGAATGACTGATTCTGGGGTGTCTGCACTTTTCCACTATTTTATGAAATATTCTCAAATCATCATCAATGAATGGTGTTTCAAAATCTTGAAAGGTATTGAATCTCTGGACGTAGTCCATTTCAATGCTAACTATTAGAATCAAGCAGATTGGGAGTTTCTGGCCAATGTATTCGTCTACCCCCAGCTTTCCTTGCCAGTTATTCCAATTATGGTCTTTTTGCCTCCTGCACCATCTACCTCCAAGAGGACTTTGAGAAAAACCATCCTGTGATCAGTAGCCCTGTGGATTCATTCAGTCTTCCTCTTGGATTCTGTTCATTCTGTTGTGTCACCTCTCTGAACTGTGCAGCTTTTCACAAACTTCCCTGAACGTGGTGATTGAATGTCTATTCTTGTACTGCAGTATCTTAAGCCGTGGGAGCTTTAACAATGACTACACCCTACATTTCAGACAAAGCCTTTTTTTTTTTAGAACTCTTAGCTCACCTCCTTTCTCTTATAGATGAGGACATGGAGGACTTTTCAGTAGCAGGATCTGGGTTAGAGCCTGTCTGCTAAAGCACCACTCCACTCCCTGGTGCTGCATCTTTTCAGCCTTTCTCCCTGGTTACCCCCTATAACTTGAGCTTTATGGGAGGTAAGAGAGGGGTAGAACTATAAATATCTAAAATATTAATGATAATTCCCTCAGATATCTTAAAGTTTTTTTGCACGTAGAAGCAGGGTGGCAGGGGACTTCCCTGGTGACACAGTGGTTAAGAATCCTCCTGCCAATGCAGGGGACATGGGTTCAAGCCCTGGTTCAGGAAGATCCCACATGCCGCGGAGTAACTAAGCCTGTGCACCACAACTACTGAGCCTGTGCTCTAGAGCCCGCGAGCCACAACTACTGAGTCCATGTGACACAACTACTGAAGCCCACGCGCTTAGAGGCTATGCTCTGCAACAAGAGAAGCCACCACAATGAGAAGCCTGCGCACTGCAATGAAGAGTAGCCCCCGCTCGCCGCAAGTAGAGAAAGCCTGTGCACAGCAACAAAGACACAATGCAGCCAAAAAAAATAATAAATAAATAAATAAAAAATAAAGAAGCAGGGTGGCAAAGGAACATAAAGCTGTCTCTTGCTTTTTTGGTTTATAATTTCTCCTCCAATTGACAAGAGGTAAACCAGTATATTTATCTTGAATTGAAGAGAATGCCAAATTGGCCCTTGACGTGAATTATTTCTGGTTTCTCTAAAAGTGGGATATTGCTCCTTTTTGGAAAAATTTTGCCTTTCAAATGTGTTCTAAACAAACTTATGAGTTGTGGAAAACCAATTATGTCTGTTTTCTCCTTTAACAAAACCGATATGAATATTGCATTTGCATTCTTAAAACCTGCAGCCATTTGCATGTTTCGCAACAAAATTGTGACATAGTGAAGGCTGGCTGTCTCTTTCCCCGTCTCTTAAGGAACTGGGGCTAGTTACTTGGGGAAAATAGTACAAGTGGGTGCACATATGGCAAACATGCCAGAAAGATATTTCTCTTTTTAGGACAGACAGTGTTATTTCTGGACCTCCTCTTTGAGTGGGTGGAATCTTCCCTGATAAACTTCACAAGTTTAAGTGCAAGACCAGCCAGGGAACAACTCTTGGCATTACGTTCCATGTGTATGAGTAACAGCAGTACTGTGGAACTCATTTGGCTTTTGTAGGGGTCTGTTAACCCTTCAACTTCCCACGAGCCCCTCAGCCAATCTCCTGGGTGCATATCCAATCAGGCTGTGTTTCTCTGGGAAGTTACCTGTCTTTACATTTTTTTTTTTTTTAAAGCAACTTACAATAGAAAACTCAGGGGGAGGGGTGGGAGTGCTTCACTCAGGAGCCTGTTGATGCTTTGCCTCCTGCAAGGAACCTGGCATGCCCGTGCTGTCAGGGAAGGTCATCTGACTCAGCCACTGAAGGCTATTGAGGTTACCTGTGAACAAAATAACCCAGCTAGTTTCTTCAGGTGTGTGCCCTGGCTGGTGTTGGAAGAGGGCAGGGTTTATGCAAGGCCTCTTCAGCTATTTTGGCTAATTTCAGCTTTTAGTTAAGACAAACACATTCATTACCATGACTTCAATAAAGTTATTTTTATTATATTTATATTATGGCATATTTATATATTTGCTTATGAAAAAATTGTTCATATTACATGATATTTGATGCATACAAGTATTGTATACATGTAGCCTTTGTGGGTTATAAAGCACAATAATAAATTGAACACCTACGAACCCACCTAGGGTAAGGATTAGTGGATTGCTTATTCTCAGTTTCGTCTGCCTGCCTTTCCTGCAGAGAGAGCCGCTGTCAGGAATATTGTGGTTATCAGTCCCTTAAAAATAATTCTAAGTCATAAGGTATGGACCTATGGAAAATTATTTTCCAAAGACATCCTAAGACTTTTTGTTTAGAAGAGCCAAGCTTTGGGACCTGTGACTTCTGCGTTCTGTACTAGTGCCTGGCACATGCCATGTCTCCAAAGGAGGTTAACTAGAGGAAAAGATTAGGGGTACATCTGCCATCCTGCCAAGAAGATATGTGTTGTTCCTGATTGGTAGATGAGGAAAGGTGAAAATAGCAGTGTAAATGGTATTACAAATTTTGTTTTTAATGTTTATTATGAAGGCTAATGGACATACACAACAGTAAACAGAAGAGTGTAATGAACCCATCTGAGCTCGTCCTCTAGCTCCAATGACTGTCAGCCCACTATCACTCCTGCCCCATCTTCATCCCCATCTCCTGCCTCCTCTTGTAGTATTTTGAAATAATCACCAGATACTGTATCCCTCATGAGCTTACATTATAATGCTCAAGACTGACAATAGGTGCAATAAATAAGTAAAATATATATTATATTAGATATTAATAAATATTAAGGAGATGAAACAAAGCATGAAAAGGGACATGAAATGTCAGGAGAAGAAAGATAAATTTTGTTTTTGCCTTTGCTTTTTTTTTGTCCGCACTGCATGGCTTGTGGGATCTTAGTTAGCTGACCAGGGATTGAACCCGGGCCCTCGGCAGTGGGACTGTGGAGTCCTAACCCCTGGACCACCAGGGAGTTCCCCAAAGTGGAAGTTTGAATGGGTTGGTCAGTAACAGAAGGCCCCACTGAGATGACAGTTGAGTAGAGGCTTCCGGGAGGTGAGGACGCTGGGCGGTGTGAAGAGGAGCAGATGGAGCCTCCCTGGTGGACTTTGCGACTGGGGATGACACACTCCCCTTTCTTCCGTCTGAGGTGGTGGGCTGAGGACTCTCCTATGAGGGTAGCTGTCTTGAGAATCATGGCAGTATCTTCTTCCTAGGCTGTGTGAAGTGTGATTTCTGTTTTTAGTTCATTTGTAATAGTTTGCAAGATGACTAGGCCCAAATATGACTTTAAAACTCTGAGATGAATGGAGAATGTGAATTTGAGATTGGAGCCTCCTGACTTTTGTGACTCTCTGGCCCTGTTTGGAGAACTTTGTGTTGACAACACCTCATGAATTATCTTTGTAGAAGAAGTCAAACTGGTGATTAGTTCACTTTACACTAGGATGCGGGAATACAGTAGATTTTAACCATTCGACCTAATCACTTCAATGGATCCTGTGAACATTTAATCTCCACCAAGCAGGCCCAATTAGTGTATCGATGTTTTAGAGACTGGTTATCTTCCGTCCTGCTTCAGGAAAAATGAAACTGCCTAAGGGATAAACATAATTCCTTTCCTCTTAAGTTTCTTTTATTCTTAATCTTAAGATTGCTAATGCCTTTTGATATTACAGAGAAGCTCATAATTTTTCCAAGAGACGGTTAAAAGAAAAAAGAAATAGGTCTAAACAGGAAAAAATTACAGGTTCCATCCACCCAAGAGAAACACATGTAACCATGTTGAGAAACTTCATTAGACAGATGCAATGTCAAGCACACACATGCATACACAGGTGACCACTGCTCCATGCCTGTATGGAATTTATGTCCACGCACAAATTGCTGATTGACTTGGAGACATGATATTTATGAACTTGGCTGAAATGTCAAATTTGACATTCACTGTGTGAAGCATAATATAGTAAATGCCCTTCACTGCACTTTAGTATTTACCTGGTAATGCTCTCTACTTCTCTTCCTTAGAGAGAAGATAAGGACAGCACGAACCTGTTTAATCCTAATCCTCTTTACTTCATTCACACAGGCCAGTTGGGTTGAACACTCAACACAAGTTCTTTAAAAACACAGGCAGGTAAGAGAGCTATTTGATACAATACAAACAGAAGGAACACCCTCTTCCCACTAACCCCCCATGAAACCTGGGACCTCATGATCCTAAGGCATAATACGGTCACCTTCCCAAGTGTTAACTTTGGGGATGATGTGGTGAGCTATGGATGTCATTTACAATGATTGATTTTTAAGTCTTAAATTATATAATGTCCTTAATTTACATTTTTTTCTTTTTTCATTTTTCAGTTATAGGATTTTATTAATGCTTTTAGATTTCATTTTTTAAAAAGTGATTGCTATACCACTCTGAAAGAGATGTCTATAAATTCTTCATGCTACAAATTCAGCCAGATGTACATTGCTTTGACAGATGATAATATCCTTATACAACTAAACTAAATGAAGTGATTGACTCTACTTATTTTGAAGTATTAAAATATTTAAAGACAATTCATTCATTTCCTTGAATTTTCATAAAATGCAATACTGATTTGAGAATATTTCAATGCTAATGAAGGTGTATTTAGTGAAGATTTAGTTGAATATTTTGACAAAATAACCTTCTCAGTAATAGAATCACTATTCTGTTATTATTTGCTGTTTCTACCAAAGAAGCAGTAAATATAAAAAACATGAACTTGGTAAATGCCAGGTATTAACTTCACTGCATAATTATTTGTGTGTGTACTCTTATAGATTAATAATTCTTAGCCTAATGACCATTTACATCCAGAAGAATAGCAGAATAGAAGTATGGTTTGTTGATGGTAAAAGTTAAATCAAGTGCTAATCCTGACTTTTTATTTCTTGTTGCTTGGTAACAGTGCAGCAACTCTGTAACAGAGTTCCTTTATCTCAGCTACAATGGACTTCATTGCATTGTGGGGTAGCAATACCAACTGCAGCAAGTCATTTGTATGCCATTATCCTTCCAGAATTTTGTTGCTTTTTTTTTTTTTTTTTTTCGGTACGCGGGCCCTCTCACTGCTGTGGCCTCTCCCGTTGCGGGGCTCATGGGCCCAGCCGCTCTGCGGCATGCGGGATCCTCCCGGACCGGGGCACAAACCCACGTCCCCTGCATCGGCAGGTGGACTCCCAACCACTGCGCCACCAGGGAAGCCCTGTTGCTATTTTTTATTGTTAGTGCAGAGTTCCTAAAAGAAAGTCATTTTAATAATACATCCTCCTTTTTTGATGGATTGGTGAATTTTATTCTAGCTATTTTTGGCTTTTCGGCTTTGTGTCTATGATTTCTGAGGTTTCACAAATTTGTGTTTTATCAGTCTGTACAGTATTAACCTAGGCTTTTGAATTTCATTGTAAATATGTACATTCTGAGTGATGCTTCATTAGTTCTTAATGAACATCTTTTATCCTTGACCACCTAAGAGGGGAGAAAAAAATATCTGGGCAGAATTTTTCTTTCATAAAAATAGGACATATACCTCATCCTTCTCTAATATAGAGAATTCCTAGTTTTAGAACCTGCTTTAGGAAAAGGAAGCCTATTGAACCAGTGTGATTTGTTTTAAGTGAAAGGCTGATTCTTGTTGTGTATACTATATATGTTCTATATGCTGTTAGTTCACAATTATTATTTAAAACAAAGGTTGATAAACTATAGCCCGTGGTCTGTTTTTGTATTGTCTAAGAGTTAAGGAATTTTTATATATTTAAAGGATTGTTTAAAAAAAAAAAGCAATATGTGACAGAGACAGTATGCAGCCTATAAAGCCTGAAATATTATCTGGCCCTTTGCAGATAAAAGCTTGCAGACCCTTGATTTATGGTGTAGTTTCCATTTCTATAGTCTGAATATATTAAATGTCACTAAGTATTATTTTTTAAAGGACCAGTGAACTTAAGTAGAACTGAAATAAAATAATGATAACTGGTTTGAAGAGAATCAATGAAAAAATTAAATTGAATAATATGAATCTGTGTAGAAGTAGTGAAATGATTGTGCAGTTTGGTGGGCCTGTTTTGGGGGCAGCCATGAAGAAAGGAAGATTACATGTAGCAACTTGTTTATCTTGCCACAGTTTTTACAATTTCTTTACTAACTCAATGCCTTTGTCAATAAATCTGACTTTAATAAAATTGTGTAGTGAGAGATTCACTTTATTAGAAGCATTTTGCTTTTTCCTGCCCATTAGACTTTATGTCATACTTGAGGCCAGTTTCTTACTTATAATGTCTGTATCCTGGGGTGATGAGGTGAGGACTTCTCCAACTTGACCTGAGTCTGGCACTCAGCTGCAGCTCCTGCTGTCTGGCAGAGTTTCCAGGAGCTACGGAAATGGTCCAGAGTTGGAGTCATCCTGTGTCCCTGGGTTTTCATCTCCTCTGGAGCTGTGTCCCCCACATCCTGGAGAGAGGGCAGGAGAAGAATTGTGGACAGACTTTGGGCAAGGTGAGGCTCATTTTCTCAGCCTTCCAAACCAGGGCTTTTAGCTTCCTATTTTCTTTTTAGTCAGAAATGTGTTTGTAAGAGTTATCTGGCTATTTCTTATTTATTGGTAAGGTAAAGCCTGAAATCAGGAAGTTAACCAGGGCAGCCATGTGTTTTTTTATCTGGCATCAGTCTTCTTAAGCAATAGAAAAGGCTCCAGTCAGCCAAAATGTATTCTAGTGATGAGAGATAAAAGTCAATTTTTTACTTATTTATTTTTGCTGTGCTGTGCGCCTTATGGGATTTTATTATAGTTCCCCGACCAGGGATTGAACCTGGGGCCCTGGCAGTGAGAGTGCCAAGTCCTAACCACTGGACCACCGGAGAATTCCCAAAAGTCAATTATTTTAGCTAGACTCACTTAACTCCTCTTTCTTGTAAGCAAAGGCCCAGAAAACCCCATGCTTGAGCACCATTTCTGTATTAGTAGGCGTTTTATATTACTTTATATTTGTAATGCTTTATGTTTTCAAAGTGCTTTTACATATATTATCTCATTTGATCCTCTTAATCACCAAGTGAGGTAGGAGGATAAGCAGTTTTCTTATAATATTACAAATGAGGAAACTGAGAAACAGATACGTTTCTGGGAATAGATCACTGGGAAGTTGAATGGCTTAATGAAAAGGACATTTGAAAGATTTGGTTTAAGTCCTGACTTTCCATGTTTCCTCTGCCACTGTCCTGCCATGACAGTACTGAAGCTTTATTTCTGAGACGCTGAACATTTCTGAAAATGTCGGCATAGCTAAGTGGGCTTTTATGGGAGCTTTCACCTTATTTTAAGTGCAAATGGAAAGGGTCATGATTTTAGGTGTTGTATGTAGAATGGATTTTTATGGAGCTGTGAAGGGAGACAGGGTAGCCGATGAGGAGACCAATGCAACGGTCCAGGCAAGAGGTGATGGTGGCTTGGACTTGAATGGTGGAGTGGAAGTGGGGAGTGGTGGTGGAATTGAGATATACAGTATCTTGGAAGAGGAATCTTATCAGACTTGCTGATGCCTTGGATGTGGAATGCTGGGGTAGAGGAAAGGCAGAGAGTAAAATGATTCCCACCTGACTTGAGCAATGGTGTGACACCTACCAAGCTGAGGAAGCCTGGGAACAGCTTTTGGAAGGAGGAGTAACAAGAGCCCTGGCAGAATTGATTAGCTTTTTTAGGCATTCAAGTGGTGATATAGGTGAAGATGGACATGTATGTGTTATGCTCAGAGGAGAGGTCTAGAAGGGAGTTATACAATTGGGAATAATCCACATATATTTGATAAGTAGAGTCATGGAATAGAAAAGAACACTTAGCAAAAAAAACCTGAGACTAAGCTCTAGGAGTCTCAGTATATTTCTTTCTTTTTTTTTTTTCTTTCTTTTTGTGAACAATATCTGAGATTAAGAATCACATCTTTATTTACAATAGCCGGGACATGGAAGCAACCTAAGTGTCCATCGACAGATGAATGGATAAAGAAGATGTGGCACATATATACAATGGAATATTACTCAGCCATAAAAAGACATGAAACTGAGTTATTTGTAGTGAGGTGGATGGACCTAGAGTCTGTCATACAGAGTGAAGTAAGTTAGGAAGAGAAAAACAAATACCATATGCTAACACATATATATGGAATCTAAAAAAAAAAGGTCATGAAGAACCTAGTGGTAAGATGGTAATAAAGACACAGACCTACTAGAGAATGGACTTGAGGATATGGGAAGGGTAAGCTGGGACAAAGTGAGAGAGTGGCGTGGATATATATACACTACCAAATGTAAACTAGATGGCTAGTGGGAAGCAGCCGCATAGCACAGGGAGATCAGCTTGGTGCTTTGTGACCACCTAGAGGGGTGGGATAGGGAGGGTGGGAGGGAGACACAAGAGGGAGGAGGTATGGGAATATATGTGTACATATAGCTGATTCCCTTTGTTATACAGCAGCAACTAACACAACATTGTAAAGCAATTATACACCAATAAAGATATTAAAAAATAAAACAAAATAAAAAAAGAAATAGAAAAAAAACCCAATCACATCTTTGCCTCCCACTGGCACTGTGACCTTGGACAAATAAGTACTTTAGAATCCCAGCTTCTTTATAGCATCTCCTGTCTATTTGCCTATATCACGGGTCTATTTTGAGCGTCAGTGGGTTAGGGCATTGGTGTGTTTTCTAAAGCTCTGAAGTGCTATGTTCTTAGCTTGATCCCTCCTGCTGCTTTGATTAATGAACCTCAGGTGACTGTCCTCACTGGCCCAGTGACAGTGACTATAGGACCACCCCGTGGGTTGCAGCTGGCAAGGCACATCCTCCCTATCCTTTCCCTGTCATCCAGAGTTCTTGAGAAGTAGGGGAATTAAAATTCCATAATACCACCGACTTCTAAAATCTCAGGACATTATCAAAAAACTAATCTAGATTGATTTTTAAATATATTGTTAGCTTTAATCAGCAGTAAATTCATCAAAATCAACCTAAATATGTTGATCCCTTACATTGAGCAAATGCAGTGATGACTTTTAAGGTGAGCATTATGGACCCCTTATAGAAAGGAAGGTTCTTATAAAGCTGTCATTTCATTAGCTTATGAAATGACAGATTTATAAGTTGCATGCAGTCAAAAATTGATGGCCACTCTCTGCTGTCATATTTTAAATGGAGGATTAGCCAATGACCTATTTATCTCTTTTTGTACTTTGGTGCAAAAGATTCAGATATTCTGGTTTGGGATGAAAACTAACCTTTGTTCCCTGATGAAACATGCTTGTACTGAATATCCACCTTGAATTCTTTTCATTGAAAGTAACATTTATTGTTTTAGGGGGCGTAAGAGAAATGAAATGAATAAAGAGGGCCTCAGATATTCATTGATGCTTCATGTTCAACTAAATGCACACCACTACCTGCAAACGTCAGAGAGACTAAGGGTCAAGAAATAGACCCTTATTTCTTTAGGATGCAGCACACTGTTACATATAAATAAATTAGTCTGCAGGTGTGTTTTCACTGCTTCCTTATGAAAGCTTTGCCTTACTGAATTTTCACAGACTCAGGAAAAAGTATGTTTTATTTAGTTTGTTTTTAGATGAAATGGTTTGAAACAAACAGTTGGTTAATTTGGGAGAAATAATGAAAGATTAGAAACCAAGAATGACTTAATTGTTAGGAAGTACAGTAGTCCCTCCTTATCTGGGGTTTCACTTTTCACAGCTTCAGTTACTTGTAGTCAACTGTGGTTCAAAAATATTACATGGAAAATTCCAGAAGTAAGCAATTCATAGGTTTTAAATTACATGTTGTTCGGAGTAGTGGATGAAATCTCACCCGCTCCAGTTCTGTCCCACCTGGGATCCCCAGCCGTCAACATCTGCTCCTGACACCCAGCCATCAACATGGCTTGATGATCCAGGATGACATGGAGCAGATGATCTTTCTTCTCATACATCGTCAGAAAGTCAGTAGTAGCCTAACATTACATCACAATGCCTATATCATTCGCCTCACTTCATCTCGTCACACAGGCATTTTATCATTTCATGGTCACAAGAAGAAGAAGGGGGAGCGCAGGATAATAATGTAATTTGAGAGAGAGCAAGACCACATTCACATAACTTCTATTATAGTATATTGTTATAATTGTCCTATTTTATTATTAGTTATTGTTGTTAATCTCTTTTTTTTAATAATTCTACAACATTTCTATTTATTGATTGATTGGCTGTGTTGGGTCTTTGTTTCTGTGTGAGGGCTTTCTCTAGTTGCAGCGAGCAGGGGCCACTCTTCATCGCGGTGCGCGGGCCTCTCACTGTCGCGGCCTTTCTTGTTGTGGAGCACAAGCTCCAGATGCGCAGGCTCAGTAGTTGTGGCACATGGGCCCAGTTGCTCTGCGGCATGTGGGATCTTCCCAGACCAGGGCTCGAACCCGTGTCCCCTGCACTGGCAGGCAGACTCTCAACCACTGTGCCACCAGGGAAGCCCTGTTGTTAATCTCTTATCGTGCCTAATTTTTTTTTTCTTTTTTGGTTGCGTTGGGTCTTTGTTGCTGCATGCGGGCTTTCTCTAGTTGCGGCGAGTGGGGGCTACTCTTCATTGTGGTGAGCGGGCTTCTCATTGCGGTGGCTTCTCTTGTTGCAGAGCACAGGCTCTAGGCGCATGGGCTTCAGTAGTTGCACCACTTGGGCTTCAGTAGTTGCAACACACAGGCTCACTAGTTGCAGCATGTGGGCCCTAGAGCACGTAGGCTTCAGTAGCTGCAGCACGTGGGCTCAGTAGTTGCGGTGTGTGGACTCTAGGGCACACGGGCTTCAGTAGTTGTGGCCCATGGGCTTAGTTGCTCCATGGCATGTGGGATCTTTCCGGACCAGGGATTGAACCTGTGTCCCCTGCATTGGCAGGCAGATTCTTAACCACTGCATCACCGGGAAGTCCCATGCCTAATTTTTTTTTTTTAAATGAGCAACTTTATTTACAGTTGAAAACTGAAACACAGAATCTTGGCTTCTGAATCGGTGAGGTCTCTTGATCAAATGGGGCAGCAGCAGGCAGGCAAGCAAACACAGGGGCTAATCCAGATTATCTTACTCAGGAGCATCACCCCGAGCAAGGGAAGGCCTGATTCAGTCTTCCTCTAGACTGCATCTCTCCACACTGTGAGATCACCACAGGCAGCTTGGGCTTATTGTTGGGGCCTGTGGGAACATTCTGAATCCTTCTCATCACCAGAAGTCCATCAATGATTTTTCCAAACATCACGTGCTTCCCATTAGCCAATCACATTTAGAGCAGGTGATGAAAAACTGGCAGCCATTTGTACTGGGACCACTGTTTGCCATGGAAAGCAGGCCTGGAGCTGAGTGTCTAAGGTTAAAGTTTTCATCTGCAAACAGCCCCCGGTAGATACTAGTGACTCCAGTACCATCTCCATTAACAAAATCTCCACCCTGAATCATGAAATCTTTTATGACCCTGTGGAAGCTGCTCCCTTTGTAACTTGTTGGAACACAATCTTTTCTGAATTGTCCAGTGCAGAACTGCCTAAAATTCTCAGCCATCTTAGGCACAACGTCTGCAAAGAGCTCCATCTTCATGCAGCCAACTTCCCTTGTGTTCTACCCAGTCCTTCCACAAGCCAGTGCCTATTTTTTTTAAAAAATATTTATTTATTTATTTCGGCTGTGCTGGGTCTTAGTTGTGGTGTGTAATCTTTTAGTTGTGGCCTGCAGACTGTTAGTTGTGGCATGCATGCAGGATCTAGTTCCCCGACCAGGGATCGAACCCGAGCCCCCTGCATTGGGAGTGTGGAGTCTTACCCACTGGACCACCAGGGGAGTCCCTATCATGCCTAATTTAAAAGTTAAATTTTATCATAGGTTTGTATGTATAGGAAAAAACAGTATATATAGGGTTTGGTACTATCCACAGTTTCAGGCACCAACTGGGGGTCTTGGAACGTATCCCGTGTGGATAAGGAGGCACTCCTGTAATGGTTTTCTCTTCTGTTCTTCATTCCGTGAAGAAACCAAGACACTCGTGTCCAGGAGTATAGGTCGCCTTCTCTCCGATTTGGCTTCTGAAATTTAATGTTAATTTCTGTCACTGAATAACTAAGCCCACATTCAATTTCTTTGAAGAGAATTTTAAATCCAAATCCCATGGGAGAGAAGTTAAACAGGAATCTGAAGAACTTAGTATCTCTTCTGTGCTTGCTGTGAAAAGGAGCTGGGTTATTAATTTAAAGAAGCTATTTTAGTTTCCTTAATAATTATGGGAAAGGATACAAGTTTTGCCTTGTATTCTGAAAAAGTTCTTTTCAATTTAGAATTTCTTTTTAAATTTGGAAAAGGTTTGCTGGCACAGACAAAACTCAGGGAAGAAAAATTCATTATTACGAAACTCAGACAAATACAGGTTACCTACAAAAACCTACAGGATTAAGGCTGTTGAGTTTGAAAGTTTTGGTATAATTTAAATTTCTCTCAATTTGAGGAATTTACAAAGCTCATTCATTTTGAGAATTGGCATCTCAGAAGTGGAATTAGACCCTTAGAAAGAAAGTAAATATTAAATGGTATTTTAAAGCCAGTTCCATAACCCAATTCCTGCTATAAAAAGTAGTTTAGCTGCTGTTTTATTTATAGATAGTTTTCCCCAATGCTTTTGGCATTATGTTTGCACCCAAAAAGTTTTCACTTACTTTTCCTTTTTGTTGGTTCATATTTTTAAATGTACAAAGTAGCATTTTATATATGGATTAATGAGGACTAGATTTTATAAGGAGAGAGCAAAATAGATTGGAAAACTTTTCTTCATAAAATTCATTCCCAGGAAATAGGAGGGGCAGTAAAATGGTCCAAATAGAATAGATACAGCTAGGGTATGCCTACACAAAGTGGAGTAGACTCCATAATTGAAATGTTTTCAACTGTGGCAATAGCAGGTGAAGGAGATATAGCCTAATGGTGATAAAAGCAACAAAAACAACAGCAGCAGCAGCAAGTACTATTTATACCGTGAACTTATGTGCAAAGCACATAAGGTCATCTGTTATAATAACCCAGTGTGGTAGGTTTTATTATCCTTATTCTATAGAGGAAGGAAATAAGGATAAGGAGAGGCTTTATGATAAAGCTAATAAGGAAAAGTTAAGATCTAAAAACACTTCTTTCTGCCTCCAAAGCCATGTTCTTAAGTATAAGTGAAGAATGATAGGTGTATTTTAAGGTACATTTTGTTTTATACCTTGTAGTGTTAACATTTAAAATATAATTTATTACCTCTTTAAGGACAGGGGCTTAGACCTTTAGCTAATTGAATTTTTCAGCCAAGTATAGCTCCAGCACAATGTTAATACTTCCATAAACACAAAATTAAAAATCATTCAGAAATGTTAACCTCTTAAAACTTATAAAATCGGATAATCTCCTGAAAGCTGTGAAATGAGAGCCTTCACACTTGAGAAGGTAGAATGGTTCCCCCCAGTTAAAAATGATGTAGATGATATTATACAGTAGTTTGAAACCAAGATAGAAATTTTAGGGTTCTGTATAATAAATACTGCTGATGATTACCTACTTAAAAAATAGGAACTTCCAGTTTCTGTTCTGGCATCTAAGTAGCTTAGTAGTCACCACTCCTGTTCTCACAATAAGAAAGTGAACAAACTGAAAATCAACAGAACAACAATTTGTTCACAATAATAATAATGTATTTTAATAATAATGTATTTCATAATTATAGCTTATGGATGAATGAAATGAATGATAGCAATGTTTTAAAGGACAGGAGGGAGAGATAAGAGTACTCTGTCATAGGGTACTTGCACTACCCGTGAGGTGGTATAGTGTTATCTGAAAGAAGCCTTGGATTAGTTGTAAATGTATATTGCCAACTCAAGCATAACCACTAAAAAGGGTAAAAAGAGAGGTATACAGTCAGCTGTATCCATGGGTTTCACATCCACACATTCAACCTGAATTTGCTGATGTGACACTCATGGATACAGAGGGCTGGTTGTAATGAACATGCTAGGAGAGGAGAAAAAATGGAATCATATAAAAAGCTTAGTTAAAACCAGAGAAGGAGGGACTTCCCTGGTGGTCCAGTAGTTAAGACTCCACGCTTCCAATGCAGGGGGCCCTGGTTTGATCCCTGGTCAGGGAACTAGATCCCTCATGCCACACCTAAGAGCCTGTATGCCACAACTAAAGATCCTGCATGTTGCAATTAAAAAAAAAAAAAGATCCCACATGCCGCAACTGAAGATCCCGCATGCGTCAGTGAAGATCCTGCGTGCCACAACTAAGACCTGGCGCAGCCAAATAAATAAATAAATATAAAAAAAACAGAAGGCAGAAAAAGATAAGACAAAAAAGAAACAGCAAGGACAACAAATAGAAAATGTAACGACTATGGTAGATGTTAATCCAACTATATCAATAGTCACTTTAAATATTAATGGTCTAAGATACACCAGTTAAAAGACAGAGACTCTCAGATGGAATTAAATGAGACCCAGCTATATGTTGTCTATAAGAAACCTGCTTTTACGTATATTTTTTGCAGCTTTATTGATATATATAATTGACATATATAGCATTGTATAAGTTTAAGGTGTACAACATGTTGACTTGATACACTTACATATTATGAAATGATTACCACTATAGTGTTAGCTAACATCTCCAGCTCCTCACATAATTACCACTTCCTTTTTATGGTGAGAACATTTAAGATCTGCTATCATAGCAAAACCGACTTCAGAGCAAGGAAAATATCAGAGATAAAGAAAGACATTCCATGATGATAAAAGGACCAATTCTTAACAAAGACATAAGAATCCTTAAAGTGCATGCCGTGACAGTGGTTCTTTTTTTTTTTTTTTTTCCACACTCATTATGACCTTCTGAGATACCAGCACCAGCTGCCCCACGCCATCTTCACAGCAGTTTGGGTCCCAGCTCTGTGCAGCCCCTTTCCTAAGCATCGGTTCAACCACTTTCTTTTGCTGCTCTTGCAGTTACTATATCTGTGTCACCTCAGTGCTTCCTTTTTGCCTTTTTAGTTCTCTAATTCCTTATTTAAATTTCCTTTATTAAAATAACTGACAAAAATTCACTCAAAATGGACCATAGACTTAAATGTGAAATGCAAAACTATAAAACTTCTAGGGGCTTCCCTGGTGGCTCAGGGGTTGAGAGTCCGCCTGCCGATGCAGGGGACACGTGTTCGTGCCCTGGTCCGGGAAGATCCCACGTGCTGCGAGCGGCTGGGCCCGTGAGCCATGGCCGCTGAGCCTGTGCTCCGCAATGGGAGAGGCCACAACAGTGAGAGGCTCGCATACCGCAGGAAAAAAAAAAAAAAAAGCCTCTAAAAGATAAGAGAAAATCCAGGTGAACTTGGTTGGGTTTGGCAATGCCTTTTAAAATACGACACCAAAAGCACAATCCATGGTCAAGACATCTGTACAGACACCTCACCAAAGACAATATACATATGGCAAATAAGCAGATGAAAAAATGATCAACATCATATGTCTTTAGAGAATTTCAAATTAAAACAATTCGATAGCAATACACACCTATTAGAATGACTAAAATCCAAAACACCGGCATCACCAAATGCTGGTGAGAATGTGGACAACAAGAACTCTTTCATTTTTGGTGGAAATGTAAAGTGGTAGAGCTGCTTTCGAAGACAGTTTGGCACTTTCCAATAAAACTAAACATACTGTTACCACATAATCCAGCAGTTGCATTCTTTGGTATTAACCAGCTCTCCTGGTTGGAACACTTGGAAGATTAATAAATTGCCTGTTTTTGTTTTCATATAGAATATATAGTGGACTTGTTCACACTCTGAATCTGAGCCATTGTTGAATTTGATATTTGATTTCTTGTATTTGTCCAAATACCCAAGAACTATTAGTCCTGTGTTCTGACTTTCACAAGGAAATAAAAGTTTCATTCTTTCAACAAGTTACTGCATGTGTGACCATGTATAGATAAAAACAGTATTTCACTTAAATGTGGAAAATGGACAATTAGCTAGAAAGCCATTCTAACTGCACACTGGGTCAAGTTCATAGCTTAGGAAACCTACAAATTACCACCTTCAGAGTTGCTTGGGAAGTTAGTTAAAACGTGACTGTTAAGTTCACAAATGATAAGGATTGCTATATGAGACACAGTGATTATCTTAGATGATCCCACAATGTAGTTGCTGAGATAGGACTAACCTGAAATTAGAAGTTGTATATAGAGCAATGGGTGCTAAATTTAATGATAAAGATAGTAATTGCTATGGTATCCTGATGGTTGTTTGCATGGTTTGTGGCTCTAACCTCAAAGACGCCCTTTCTATTTCTTAGCCTTGTTTCTGTAGATATTTATATATGGTGGATTGTAAATGAAGAATAAGACTTCAGGTATTTTACACTCTGTCTTGGCTCACAGGTCTAAGGACATTTGAGTGGGGATGAGCCAAAATGGGGTGTGGAGGCACATCTTCCATAGAACCAACGGCCTTGAGGGAAGAAATGGAATGGATGTCTCTTGGTTTGATTTTCTTACTTCCTGTTTGTTACCTATGTGTTTGCTTTTATAAAATTAGGATCATATTTTATATTCTTTTTTCATTATGTAAAACATTAAGAATGTTTTTGGAAGTCACTAAATGTTCCCCAAAAGAGGATATTTTAGTAGTTATACTCAAATTTATATTAACAACTCTATTGTTATACTTTTATGTTGATTTTCCCTTGCTATTATTAATAATGCTATAGTGAATATCCTTGTTTCAGTGTATGTATAATGATTTGATGAAATTCCTAGAAGTGGATTTTTGGGGTGTGTGCCTCAACATTTTATCAGCTTTTGATAAATATTGCTGAATTGTTCTCTAGGAAGGTAATTTCAATTATAACACCATAATGATATTTAAAAGTATCATTTTCAGCCATTGTTGATAATATGGATATTATACTTAATTTTTTTTTTTGGATAATCTGCTAGGTGAAAAAAGCTGTCCTGTTTTTGTCCTGTCCTGGTTTTGATTTGCATATCTTTGATGACAATGGAGTTGAATATTTATTGGTTGTTTGTATTTTTTGTGATTTTATGTGTTGTTATAAGTATTACTATCATTATTTGACTGGGAATATCTAGTATTTCATTTCCAGGTGTTCTTTGGTCATGAGTTGTATAAGAGGGAGAAAGAGAATGTGCAGGATTGTGGTTGACACGTGAGCTCTGGAGTTAGGCTTTTTGGATTTGAACCCAGCTTCCTGAGGGATCCCCCAGCTGCTGGTCCCCAGGCAAGAACTTGATTGGCTATAGCGAGTAGAATATATAAGGAGGAGCATCTTAACTCTGAGTTATGGGAGTAAAGATGGATAAGGCTCTCAGAAAGAAAGTAACCATGGCTGGCAGCTTACCCCCAGAACCCCTTCCTAAAATAAGGTGTGAGTCAAATGCTCTGTTGATTGACTGTTTTGAGACAGCTCTCTAAAACTTACAGTCACGGTTTCCCACAAAGTCACCTCATTGCAAATGAGGAGATAGATCTGTTGAAAAAAGAGAAGGGAAGAAAGGGTAAGAGGGTATTTCTAACATAATCTAATGGTTTTGGAATCTTTACCTGTGATATTCTCTCTCAAAAGGTTATTGAATAATAAGGCACAGTATGCCCGACATAAATTGAGGAGATGCACTCTTATGAATTGTCTTATTGGAAAAAAGGCCAAAAATTCCATTTATTTATTTTGCCTTCACCTTTATTTTAACTAACAATTTTTGACCTACTTATCAATTTATTCCATGTTGGGCTTAAGAATTTAGCTTGTGATTTTAAAGTCACTCCTATTAAAATAGTAGTGGCTTTCCTCACTCCTTCCAGAGACCTTGTCAAAAAATGTTCTTTTTTCCACCTCAGATACAGATTTAGCCTACAAATACTGAAGTGATAATTAGGGCTTATGCAAGATTGTTTCATTTGAAAAATTAGCTGCTTTTTTTTTAAAGATTTACTTTCCAAATCTTTCTAGTTTGAGAGTATAGCTAAAAAAAGAAGGTATTTTAAAGTCATGGCTTACATAAATGATTTAAGTAAGAAATGTGTGAGAGGAAAAATGAAAAACATTACTCATTTACCCCTTTTGTGTAACTGGTTGTATCTCTTTTAAATGCATTTTTGCATGTATCATTATTGTAGCTTGAGCATCTAGCATGTCAGCCTCCTAAAATTAGAATATATTCAAATTTCTCAGTGGCCTTTTCTCAGGCTCCTAGAAAAGCCAGGTGCACAACCAAAGATTAGTAAAAGTGAGAGAATGTAATTGCCAAGGTGTTGAAAATTTCTGTCTGGTGAGAAGCCACCGTAATCAAAAGAAACTGCCCTATCTAGCAACATCAGTGAAGTTGGACTCTCATATGAGATCTTTGAAGTATGAAGGAAATCACATTTCTTTTTTGTTCAGATTAGATGTTGCCATTTCTGATAGCTCTTCCAGAATTAGGTTCCTCGTTCCATAAAATAAACATTTCACACTTCTTTCTGCCATTCCTGTTCCTATGTACACGAAATTCTTTCACAGGTACCATCTTTCCACATTCCTCCATAGAACATATCCTTCCCTGACTCCAGGCCTTTGCCCTGGCCATTCTGGCTGCCTGGAATGCCCTCCCCGTTCTTCTTTCTGTGGCTCATTTTCTGCCTTCTCACCGAAACTTTTCCTCTGTTGTAGCATTCATTACTTTGTTATATTGTGGTTAGCTGTTCGCCTGTCTCCTCCAGTAGGACTGAGCAAGAATCTCGTGGGGCCTTGTCCTGTTCATCTCTGTATCCCCAGTACAGGCCCACAATGCCTGGCACATAATAGGTGCTCACTGAATGATGTTTGAGTCGCTTAGCCAGAAGGTTAAAATATAAGCGTCACTTTGCAGGCTTAGAAATGTTCTGCCCATTCTAGTTGATTGCCATTATCCTGCTGTAGTCTATAAGAAAGTAAAAAATGCCTTATGCTCAGTGGTTCTTCCTGACGGCTTTATAGTTGAGGTTTTTGTTGGGCCTTGCTTTGAGAGGCTTGATAATCTACCACCAGGTGTTCTGTAATTCCCTTCCTTATTACGGTGACTAGGTTCCTCTGATTTCTCTGGGATCACTAACTCATGGTGTGCCTTTTAATGCTGGCTGGAATAGATAGTGTGTCTGATTCCATAGGCTTTTATTGCTCAGCTAAAGGAGAACAAGCCATATGGTAGTTAACTAGATTTGCAAAAGATGATAAATTAGTGGCAAATAAACTGGCCTTGTAAATGCAACAGCCTGGTTAGTCAGGAGAGAATTGGCATAGCATATACACAAGTGCAGAGGAGTACTGAAGGTTTACTAAGTGGCATGGAATTAAAATCATGTGTTGCATTTAACAAAGTACACCCAGTAAAAGGGGATTGATCTAGGGCTCAATAATCCAGAATAATTAGAAAGATACTGTAGGATAATGTATATACTTTGAGGTCTTCGTTGTGGAACATCCAGCAACTGATGTAGACTTACAACATGTAAGGGCTAGAAAGAATATTAGACATCACTTAAAGTTCAACTTTCACATTTTAGAGATGAAATGGCCTTAAGTGGCTCACATAAGAACACAGTACAAGAAGATATTAGACCTAAAACCCAGAATCTACGTCTTTTGACCCCAAATGCAGTTCTCTATATCATACTCTGTTATCTCATTTTTTAAGGATAGCAGAAGTCAGTGAAATACATGGCATTAGAATCATGTGGACAAAAATCCTTCTCACAAACTACTGACATCGTAAATTACTCTCTTCTATCAATCACAGCCACCTTTTCTTTAATGGGAGAAGGGAAATTCTGTCTAAAAGATCAGTATGCTTCTTTTTTTTTAACATCTTTATTGGAGTATAATTGCTTTACAATGGTGTGTTAGTTTCTGCTTTATAACAAAGTTAATCAGCCATACATATACATATATCCCCATATCTCCTCCCTCTGCGTTCCCCTCCCACCCTCCCTATCCCACCCCTCTAGGTGGTCACAAAGCACCGAGCTGATCTCCCTGTACTATGTGGCTGCTTCCCACTAGCTATCTATTTTACATTTGGTAGTGTATATATGTCCATGCCACTCTCTCACTTCGTCCCAGCTTACCCTTCACCCTCCCCATATCTTCAAGTCCATTCTCTACATCTGCGTCTTTATTCCTGTCCTGCCCCTAGGTTCTTCAGAACCGTTTTTTTTTTTTTAGATTCCATATATATGTGTTAGCATACAGTATTTATTTTTCTCTTTCTGACTTACTCCACTCTGTATGACAGACTCTAGGTCCATCCACCTAACTGCAAATAACTCAATTTCATTTCTTTTTATGGCTGAGTAATATTCCATTGTATATATGTGCCACATCTTCTTTATCCATTCATCTGTCAATGGACACTTAGGTTGCTTCCATGTCCTGGCTATTGTAAATAAAGATGTGATTCTTTTTTTATTTTTATTTTTTTTATTTTTTTAATTAGTTTCTGCTTTATAACAAAGTGAATCAGTCATACATATACATCTGTTCCCACATCCCTTCCCTCATGCATCTCCCTCCCTCCCACCCTCCCCATCCCACCCCTCCAGGCGGTCACATAGCACCAAGCTGATCTCCCTGTGCTCTGCGGCTGCTTCCCACTATCTATCTACCTTACGTTTGGTAGTGTATATATGTCCATGCCTCTCTTTCGCTTTGTCACAGCTTACCCTTCCCCCTCCCCATATCCTCAAGTCCATTCTCAAGTAGGTCTGTGTCTTTATTCCCGTTTTGCCCCTAGGTTCTTCATGACATTTTTTTTTTTTTTAATTCCGTATATATGTGTTAGCATACGGTATTTGTCTTTCTCTTTCTGACTAACTTCACTCTGTATGACAGACTCTAGGTCTATCCACCTCATTACAAATAGCTCAGTTTTGTTTCTTTTTATGGCTGAGTAATATTCCATTGTATATATGTGCCACATCTTCTTTATCCATTCATCCGATGATGGACACTTAGGTTGTTTCCAGCTCCGGGCTATTGTGAATAGAGCTGCAATGAACATTTTGGTACATGTCTCTTTTTGAATTATGGTTTTCTCAGGGTATATGCCCAGTAGTGGGATTGCTGGGTCATATGGTAGTTCTATTTTTAGTTTTTTAAGGAACCTCCATACCGTTCTCCATAGTGGCTGTACCAATTCACATTCCCACCAGCAGTGCAAGAGTGTTCCCTTTTCTCCACACCCTCTCCAGCATTTATTGTTTCTAGATTTCTTGATGACGGCCATTCTGACTGGTGTGAGATGATATCTCATTGTAGTTTTGATTTGCATTTCTCTAATGATCAATGATGTTGAGCATTCTTTCATGTGTTTGTTGGCAGTCTGTATATCTTCTTTGGAGAAATGCCTATTTAAGTCTTCTGCCCATTTTTGGATTGGGTTGTCTGTTTTTTTGCTATTGAGCTGCATGAGCTGTTTATAAATTTTGGAGATTAATCCTTTGTCAGTTGCTTCATTTGCAAATATTTTCTCCCATTCTGAGGGTTGTCTTTTGGTCTTCTTTATGGTTTCCTTTGCTGTGCAAAAGCTTTGAAGTTTCATTAGGTCCCATTTGTTTATCTTTGTTTTTATTTCCATTTCTCTAGGAGGTGGGTCCAAAAGGATCTTGCTGTGATTTATGTCATAGAGTGTTCTACCTATGTTTTCCTCTAAGAGTTTGATAGTTTCTGGCCTTACATTTAAGTCTTTAATCCATTTTGAGCTTATTTTTGTGTATGGTGTTAGGGAATGATCTAATCTCAAACTTTTACATGTCCCTGTCCAGTTTTCCCAGCACCACTTATTGAAGAGGCAGTCCTTTCTCCACTGTACATTCCTGGCTCCTTTATCAAAGATAAGTTGGCCATATGTGCGTGGGTTTATCTCTGGGCTTTCTATCCTGATCCACTGATCTATCTTTCTGTTTTTATGCCAGTACCAGACTGTCTTAAATACTGTAGCTTTGTAGTATAGTCTGAAGTCAGGGAGCCTGATTCCTCCAGCTCCGTTTTTCGTTCTCAAGATTGCTTTAGCTATTCGGGGCCTTTTGTTTTTCCAAACAAATTTTGAAATTTTTTGTTCTAGTTCTGTGAAAAATGCCATTGGTAGTTTGATAGGGATTGCATTGAATCTGTAGATTGCTTTGGGTAGTAGAGTCATTTTCACAATATTGATTCTTCCAATCCAGGAGCATGGTATATCTCTCCATCTATTTGTATCATCTTTAATTTCTTTCATCAGTGTCTTATAGTTTTCTGCATACAGGTCTTTTGTCTCCTTAGGTAGGTTTATTCCTAGATATTTTATTCTTTTTGTTGCGATGGTAAATGGGAGTGTTTTCTTGATTTCATTTTCAGATTTTTCATCATTAGTGTACAGGAATGCCAGAGATTTCTGTACATTAATTTTATATCCTGCTACTTTACCAAATTCATTGATTAGCTCTAGTAGTTTTTCGGTAGCATCTTTAGGATTCTCTATGTATAGTATCATGTCATCTGCAAACAGTGATAGCTTTACTTCTTCTTTTCCAATTTGGATTCCTTTTATTTCCTTTTCTTCTCTGATTGCTGTGGCTAAAACTTCCAAAACTATGTTGAATAAGAGTGGTGAGAGTGGGCAGCCTTGTCTTGTTCCTGATCTTAGTGGAAATGGTTTCAGTTTTTCACCATTGAGGACAATGTTGGCTGTGGGTTTGTCATATATGGCCTTTATTATGTTGAGGAAAGATCCCTCTATACCTACTTTCTGCAGGGTTTTTATCATAAATGGGTGTTGAATTTTGTCGAAAGCTTTCTCTGCATCTATTGAGATGATCATATGGTTTTTCTCCTTCAACTTGTTAATATGGTGTATTACATTGATTGATTTGCGTATATTGAAGAATCCTTGCATTCCTGGGATAAACCCCACTTGATCATGGTGTATGATCCTTTTAATGTGCTGTTGGATTCTGTTTGCTAGTATTTTGTTGAGGATTTTTGCATCTATGTTCATCAGTGATATTGGCCTGTAGTTTTCTTTCTTTGTGACATCCTTGCCTGGTTTTGGTATCAAGGTGATGTCGGCCTCGTAGAATGAGTTTGGGAGTGTTCCTCCCTCTGCTATATTTTGGAAGAGTTTGAGAAGGATAGGTGTTAGCTCTTCTCTAAATGTTTGATAGAATTCACCTGTGAAGCCATCTGGTCCTGGGCTTTTGTTTGATGGAAGATTTTTAATCACAGTTTCAATTTCAGTGCTTGTGATTGGTCTATTCATATTTTCTACTTCTTCCTGAGTCAGTCTTGGCAGGTTGTGCATTTCTAAGAATTGGTCCATTTCTTCCAGGTTGTCCATTTTATTGGAATAGAGTTGCTTATAGTAATCTCTCATAATCTTTTGTATTTCTGCAGTGTCAGTTGTTACTTCTCCTTTTTCATTTCTAATTCTATTGATTTGAGTCTTCTCCCTTTTTTTCTTGATGAGTCTGGCTAATGGTTTGTCAATTTTGTTTATCTTCTCAAAGAACCAGCTTTTAGTTTGGTTGATCTTTGCTATCGTTTCCTTCATTTCTTTTTCATTTATTTCTGATCTGATCTTTATGATTTCTTTCCTTCTGCTAGCTTTGGGGTATTTTTGTTCTTCTTTCTCTAATTGCTTTAGGTGCAGGGTCAGGTTGTTTACTCGAAATGCTTCCTGTTTCTTAAGGTGGGATTGTATTGCTATAAACTTCCCCCTTAGAACTGCTTTTGCTGCGTCCCATAGGTTTTGGGTCGTCGTGTCTCCATTGTCATTTGTTTCTAGGTATTTTTTAATTTCCTCTTTGATTTCTTCAGTGATCACTTCGTTATTGAGTAGTGTATTGTTTAGCCTCCATGTGTTTGTATTTTTTACACATCTTTTCCTGCAATTGATGTCTAGTCTCATAGCATTGTGGTCGGAGAAGATACTTGATACAATTTCAATTTTCTTAAAATTACCGAGGCTTGATTTGTGACCCAAGATATGATCTATCCTGGAGAATGTTCCATGAGCACATGAGAAAAATGTGTATTCTGTTGTTTTTGGATGGAATGTCCTATAAATATCAACTAAGTCCATCTCGTTTAATGTATCATTTAAAGCTTGTGTTTCCTTATTTATTTTCATTTTGGATGATCTGTCCATTGGTGAAAGTGGGGTGTTAAAGTCCCCTACTATGATTGTGTTACTGTCGATTTCCCCTTTTATGGCTGTTAGTATTTGCCTTATGTATTGAGGTGCTCCTATGTTGGGTGCATAAATATTTACAACTGTTATATCTTCTTCTTGGATCGATCCCTTTATCGTTATGTAGTGTCCTTCCTTGTCTCTTCTAATAGTCTTTATTTTAAAGTCTATTTTGTCTGATATAAGAATTGCTACTCCAGCTTTCTTTTGATTTCCATTTGCATGGAATATCTTTTTCCATCCCCTTACTTTCAATCTGTATGTGTCTCTAGGTCTGAAGTGGGTCTCTTGTAGACAGCATATATATGGGTCTTGTTTTTGTATCCATTCAGCCAATCTGTGTCTTTTGGTGGGAGCATTTAGTCCATTTACATTTAAGGTAATTATTGACATGTATGTTCCTATTCCTATTTCCTTAATTGTTTTGGGTTCGTCATTGTAGGTCTTTTCCTTCTGTTGTGTTTCTTGCCTAGAGAAGTTCCTTTAGCATTTGTTGTAAAGCTGGTTTGGTGGTGCTGAACTCTCTCAGCTTTTGCTTGTCTGTAAACGTTTTAATTTCTCCATCAAATCTGAATGAGATCCTTGCTGGGTAGAGTAGTCTTGGTTGCAGGTTTCTCTCCTTCATCACTTTAATTATGTCCTGCCACTCCCTTCTGGCTTGTAGAGTTTCTGCTGAGAGATCAGCTGTTAACCTGATGGGGATTCCCTTGTGTGTTATTTGTTGTTTTTCCCTTGCTGCTTTTAATATGATTTCTTTGTGTTTAATTTTTGACAGTTTAATTAATATGTGTCTTGGCGTATTTCTCCTTGGATTTATTCTGTATGGGACTCTCTGTGCCTCCTGGACTTGATTAACTATTTCCTTTCCCATATTAGGGAAGTTTTCAACTATAATCTCTTCAAATATTTTCTCAGTCCCTTTCTTTTTCTCTTCTTCTTCTGGAACCCCTATAATTCGAATGTTGGTGCGTTTAATGTTGTCCCAGAGGTCTCTGAGACTGTCCTCTGTTCTTTTCATTCTTTTTTCTTTATTTTGCTCTGCATCAGTTATTTCCACTATTTTATCTTCCACCTCACTTATCCGTTCTTCTGCCTCAGTTATTCTGCTATTGATCCCATCTAGAGTATTTTTCATTTCATTTATTGTGTTTTTAATCGATGCTTGATTCATCTTTAGTTCTTCTAGGTCCTTGTTAACTGTTTCTTGCATGTTGTCTATTCTATTTCCAAGATTATGGATCTTGGAAATAGAATCTTGGATCAGCTTTACTATCATTATTCTGAATTCTTTTTCAGGTAGACTGCCTATTACCTCTTCATTTGTTAGGTCTAGGTGTTTATCTTGCTCCTTCACCTGCTGTGTGTTTTTCTGCCTTCTCATTTTGCTTATGTTACTGTGTTTGGGGTCTCCTTTTTGCCGGCTGCAGATTCGTAGTTCCCGTTGTTTTTGGTGTCTGACCCCAGTGGCTAAGGTTGTTTCAGTAGGTTGTGTAGGCTTCCTGGTGGGGGGGACTAATTCCTGTGCTCTGGTAGTTGAGGCTCGATCTTGTCTTTCTGGTGGACAGGTCCACGTCTGGTGGTGTGTTTTGGGGTGCCTATGGCCTTATTATGTTTTTAGGTAGCCTCTCTGCTAATGGGTGGGGTTGTGTTCCTGCCTTGCTAGTTGCTTGGCATAGGGTGACCCTCACTGTAGCTTGCTGGTCGTTGACTGAAGCTGGGTGCTGGTGTTGGGATGGAGATCTCTGGGAGATTTTCGCTGCTTGATATTATGTGGAGCTGGGAGGTCTCTTGTGGACCCGTGTCCTGAAGTTGGCTCTCCCACTTCAGAGGCACAGCACTGGCTCCTGGCTGCAGCACCAAGAGCCTTTCATCCACCCGGCTCAGAATAACAGGGAGAAAAAGTAGAAAGAAAGAATTAGTAGAAGAAAGAAAGAGAGAGGGAAAGAAAGGAAGAAGGGAAGAAAGGAAGGAAGGAAGGAAGGAAGAAAGAAAGGAGGGAGGGAGGGAGGAAGGATGGAAAGAAAGAAGGAAAGAAAGGGAGGGAGGGAGGAAGGAAAGGAAGAAAGACAGGAGGGAGGGAGGAAGGAAAGAAAAAGAAAGTGGAAAGAAGAAGGGTGGGAGGGAGGAAAGAAAAAGAAAGAAGGAAAGGAGGAGCGGAGGGAGGGAGGGAGGAAGGGAGAGTAGGAAAAAAAGAAAGAGCAGGTAAAGTAAAATAGAATAAAGTATGAAATATAGTAGCGTTATTAAAATTAGAAAGTAATTATTGAAAAAAAAAAAAAAACCGGACCGATAGAACCCTGGGACATATGGTGGAAGCAAAGTTATACTGAGAGAATCTTACACAGAAGATTACACATACACATTCACAAAAAGAGAGCAGGGGGAAAAATCAAAAATCTTGCTCTCCAAGTCTACCTCCTCAATTTGGGATAATTCGTTGTAAAAAGAGGAAAAGGGCGAGAAGTCTGAAATCTTGCTCTCTAAGTCCACCTCCTTAATTTGGAATAATTCGTTGTAAAAAGAGGAAAAGGGGGGAAAGTCTTAAATCTTGTCCTCAAAGTCCACTTCCTCAATTTGGGATGATTCGCTGTCCATTCATGCACTCCACAGACGCAGGGCACATCAAATGGACCGTGGAGCTTTAATCCGCTGCCTCCGAGGCTGCACAGAGAGATTTCCCTGCCTCTGCTCTCACAGCTCCCGGGTCTCAGCCTTGGACCTGGCCCCGCCTCTGCGTGTAGGTCGCCGGAGGGCGTCCGTTCTTCGCTCAGACAGGACGGGTTTAAATTAAAGGAGCCGCTGATTCGGGGGCTCTGGCTCACTCAGGCAGAGGGGAGGGAGGGGCGCGCAGTGTGGGGCGGGCCTGCGGCGGCAGAGGCCGGCGTGATGTTGCAGCAGCCCGTGGCGCTCCGTGCGCTTTCCCGGGAAAGCTGTCCCCGGGTCTCGGGGACCCCAGCAGTGGCGGGGTGCACAGGCCCCCCGGAAGGCGGGGCGGACAGTGACCCGCACTCGCACACAGGCCCCGCGGCGGCGGCGGCGGCGGGCCGCGGCGGGCGGCGGCGGCGGGCGGCGGCGGCCCACGCCCGTCTCCGAGGTCCGTGCCTTACCCGCGGCTCGTGCCTGTCTCCGGCGCTTCCCCAAGCAGCCCTCTTAATGCCCTCTCCTCGCGCACCAGGAAACAAAAGGGAAAAAAGTCTCTTGCCTCTTCAGCAGCTCCAGACCCTTTCCCCGGACTCCCTCCGGGCTAGCCGTGGTGCACTAACCCCTTCAGGCTCTCTTCCTGCCGCCAGCCCCAGTCCTCTCCCTGCGCTCCGACTGAAAGCCGATACCCGAGCCTCAGCTCCCAGCCCCGCCCGCCACGGCGGCCGAGCAGACAAGCCTCTCGGGCTGGTGTGTGCCTGAGGGCACCGGTCCTCTGTGCCAGAATCTCTCCGCTTTGCCCTCCGCACCCCTGTTGCTGTGCTCTCCTCCGCTACTCCGAAGCTTTCCCCCTCCGCCACCTGCAGTCTCCGCCCGCGAAGGGGCTTGTAGTGTGTAGAAACCTTCCCCCCTTCACGGCTCCCTCCCACTGGTGCAGGTCCCGTCCCTATCCTATTGTCTCTGTTTATTCTTTTTTTCTTTTGCCCTACCCAGGTATGTGGGGAGCTTCTTGCCTTTTGGGGGGTCTGAGGTCTTCTGTCAGCGTTCAGTAGGTGTTCTGTAGGAGTTGTTCCACGTGTAGATGAATTTCTGATGTATCTGTGGGGAGGAAGGTGATCTCCGCGTCTTACTCTTCCGCCATCTTCCTCCGGGGCCTAAAGATGTGATTCTTAATCTGGAAATGTTAGAGTTTAACCCAAGTCTTCTTTGCAGTTTGTGTGTTAAGTACTGTGTTCTTGAATTATAAACAGCTCCAAGGATGATTAACAGCCCCCAACTGAAGGAAACAGTCTTAAAAAGTAACCTTTTAAAGTTTTAGTTGACATCTCTAATAGGCAGTTTTTCTGTGGCTGTAAAACCCAACACAAACTTTTTTTCTCTCCTTGTTTCTCCATAACTCTCTGCATTGAAAAATGTTCCTAGTTAATTCTATTAATTATATCACATCTTGCTGTTTATCTTGGAGTATATGTTAATGGTGTAATTTTTTTTCTTACTATTATAGATAAGGCTGGTGCTTTGAATGAATGCGTTAGAAGTATTTTAATTCCTTTGGGTAGATGTACTCATTTTAATTACTTCTTTGGATTTGTTACAGCCTTAATAAGATTTTCTTTTAGAAAAAGATAGGACAAATAAAATTGGATATTTATAATACTGCCTGCATGTTATTAAATCACATACTTAGTGAAGGTTGGCATTTTTTGGTTAAATAAAAAGTGAGAAGGCAGAATGCCATCATGGACTAGACTGTTTGGATGTCGTATTAGTGTCAGTGGAAATGAAAATAATACCATTAACTGCTTTTGAATTTGTTTAAAAATACTTCCATTCTACATAAACTATTGGGATAGTCCATGAAGTGAGTAATACCTACGTTTTTTAAATCTGTATGTCCTATTTTGCTGCTAGTCACAGTTTTAGTAAATTAGGTTATTTTAGGTACAGCTTTTCTTCTAATGAGTTCAAACTGCTTCATCCATTTTCCTTCTCATCTCATGTTTTTAAATGAGACATTGTAGGGAGGAAGAACTGCTTTTGTTTTGTAATGAGGGACATGAGGTCGAAGGTGATTATCATCAACTCTGATGTTGGACAAGTGGAGAAAGGAAGGGTCTTTTGTTGTTCTCTGGGTATCTCTGTCACGTTATAGTGTTTTTGCTGGTGGTTAACTAAGCCCTTTTATTTCCTAGAAAATATTACTAGGCCAGGTATTATTTTACAATATTAACTTTGATCCATGCTTAATTTCATTCACTTAATTGGCTCATTTTATCTTCCTAACCAGTAGAGACCATTTTCTGTCTTCATTGTATTCTTTCTGGCCTATGTCATTCTCCAGTTTGATAAATGTACCGTTTAATTTTTATAAATTTTGTTCCAGAGACAATGTAAAGTAGCTTATAAGACACAGAAAATATACAAGGTAACATCAATTAAAAGTAGGGGGCTTCCCTGGTGGCACAGTGGGTGGGAATCTGCCTGCCAATGCAGGGGACATGGGTTCGATCCCTGGCCCGGGAAGATTCCCACATGCCACGGAGCAGCTAAGCCCGTGCGCCACAGCTACTGAGCCTGCGCTCTAGAGCCCGTGCTCTGCAGCAGGAGAAGCCACGACAATGAGAAGCCCGTGCACCACTCGCTGCAACTAGAGAAAGCCCACGCACAGAACAAAGACCCAACACAGCCCCCCAAAAAACCAAACAAACAAATATATAAATTAAAAAAAAAAGTAGGGCTCTACGAAGAAAGAAAAGCAATGGTGGGGCTTTAAAATGGAGCTAGAACTAGATGGATGAAAAATTATACTGTAATGGCAAACACAAGATGTCAAATAAAAGTTACTCATTTAGGGTCTTCTCTGGTGGCACAGTGGTTAAGAATCCGTCTGCCAATGCAGGGGACATGGGTTTGAGCCCTGGCCCGGGAAGATTCCACATGCCATGGAGCAGCTAAACACATGCACCACAACTACTGAAGCCCACGCATCTAGAGCCTGTGCTCTGCAACAAGAGAAGCCACTGCAGTGAGAATCCCACACACTGCAATGAAGAGTAGCCCCCGCTCTCCGCAACTAGAGGAAGCTCACGTGCCAGCAACAGACCCAACACAGCCAAAAAGAAATAAATAAAATAAATAAATTAAAAAAATTTACTCATTTATATAGTTGATAGTACATATAATTTTTTAATTTAATTTTTATTTTATATTGGAGTATAGTTGATTTACAGTGTTGTGTTAGTTTCAGATGTATAGCAAAGTGATTCAGTTGTACATATACATATATCCATGCTTTTTCAGATTCTTTTCCCATGTAGGTAACTACAGAATACTGAGTAGAGTTCCCTGTGCTATACAGTAGGTCCTTGTTGGTTATCTATTTTATATATAGTAGTGCGTATATGTTAATCCCAAACTCCTAATTTATCCCTCCCTCCCACCATAGTACATATAATTTAAAGGAAACTAATGATTAAGTGAAGTACAACTATTCTTGCTATTAAAACTATACAGAATTTTATCTTAGGCACTGTTTTAATTGCAAGAAAGAACTCTTTGTAACTGTGGTATAAAGATACAGGTTTTCTCTAAGAGCATACTCTTCTTGGAGCATTAAAAGAGTGTTTGGGCTCCTAAATCATTGTCTTTTTACCCAAACTTTTGCTAAATACTTGGAGGTCATGAGCCTGAGATTGTCTTCTCTGACACAGATGGGAATATATCTGTTCAGAATTGCCTGTTGCACCCAGACCCTTACCCCTTAACCATAATGAACTCAGGATATGTTCCCTGTCTTCATTTAAGGCCTTGATAAAGACATTGAACAGGATAGGACCAAAGACATCAAAGCACTAGAACAGGGGTTCTTTTCTAATCTGGGGTCTCCCTGAGGCCAGAGTGTAGAAATGGGCAATGGTTATGGACAAATCCCCTGTCATCTTAAGAGGGACTTTATAGGTCAGGAAATATTTTTGTGTGAGCAGATATCGTAGCTTTCATCAGATTCTTAAAGAAGTACATGTTTCCCCCAAAGTTAAAAGCCACAGCATCAGAGACCTCTAAAACTTGGTCAAGCCATCAAGTACTTCTTTGGTTCTTCTGTTATCTACCTATCTGTACATCAGAATGGGCTCCCTGTTTTCTTCACTGTTGTATCTAGTAGGTGCTTAATTAATATTTGTTGATTTAAAGTGAATGAAACCAAGTCACATTTTCCCAGTATGTCTATAAAACTCTAACTTGAGGGAGTTGGTCAGGTGCTTTGTGAAATCTTACCCTGTGCTTTTCTCTTGGCCCACCAATGAGCTAGCTAGATCTGCAAGTTAATGAAGTTCATTTGGCAGGGTTTGGTGTGGGGAAAGACTTGTATTGGTGTCTAGCAGTATTCTTTTCTCTGCTTATGACCTTATAGGCCATTTGTTCAATAATCCTTTTTTTTGGGGGGGGGCGGTGGCTGCACCACATGGCATGTGGGACCTTAGTTCCCCAACCAGGGATCAAACCGGTGCCCCCTGCAGTGGAAGTGCAGAGTCTTAACCACTGGACCGCCAGGGAAGTCCCAATAATCCATTTTAAGACACTGTTGTGAATCAAGCCCCAGTTTGAAAAGGAGTATATTTGTGTATTTGCCTCTCTCTGTCTCCTGACATCTGTACCACTTTTTACTTGACTGTAATTCTGTGGCCATATTTTCAGGCTCTTTAAGAATCCTGGGATATAATTTTTGTGGGTACAGCCTAGAATTAATTTGGAGAATCTAGGTATCTCTTCTTGGAATTCAGTTCTTCCTTAGCCATATTATTTCTGCCCTTTTCTTCTGCCTGATGGTGAAGTCAGGAGTACAAGGGAATTGAACTGCTGTGCTTTATTCCGTCCTCTCTCTCTAGCAGTCATGATCGCCATGTCTGAACTCCCCATCATCAGCAACAACAAAATCACCCCAGAAACCACTCTTTCATCATCTTTAGTATTTGGATAGGACTAATCTCATTACAGTTTTGTACCCTTTGACCTACCTGTTAAAGTTTCACGTGACGTCCATTTGTCCTAGGTCATGTGTGTCTCTCTTTTGTATGAGCTCTTTTTTTTTTTTTTTTTTTTTGCGGTACACGGGCCTCTCACTGTTGTGGCCTCTCCCGTCGCGGAGCACAGGCTCCAGACGTGCAGGCTCAGCGGCCATGGCTCACGGGCCCAGCCGCTCCGCGGCATGTGGGATCTTCCTGGACCGGGGCACGAACCCGTGTCCCCTGCATCGGCAGGTGGACTCTCAACCACTGCGCCACCAGGGAAGCCCTCTTTTGTTTTTTAATTGAGGTATAGTTGATTTACAGTGTTGTGCTAATTTCTGCTGTACAGCAAAGTGACTCAGTTATACACATTTATACATTCTTTTTTTTATATTCTTTTTCCATTATGGTTTATTCCAGGGGATTGGATATAGTTCCGTGTGCTTTACAGTAGGACCTTGTTGTAATAGTTTGCATCTAAATGTAATAGTTTGCATCTATTGTACTAACCCCAAGCTCCCAGTCCATCCCTCTCCCTCTCCCCCTCCCTTGGCAACCAGAAGTCTGTTCTCTATGTCTGTGAGTCTGTTTCTGTTTTGTAGATAGTCCTTTTAAAATATGAGGAAACACATGGCTATCCATGTTATTATATTCTCTCTTTATATACCATTCTCTCATCGTCAAGGTGATTCAGTTTCATACTGTCAGAATGGGGGTTTTGAGAGCCTCACATCCCTCATGAATCCATCTGTCCTTTAGAGTTTCTGACCACTTGATCCTGATCCTTATTTTTTTCTCTCAACTTTTCGAAATCTGCTTTCCTTCAAAGAACAGGATACATTTCTATGTATGCCCGGGATTCAGTTCCTGGTCTATTACAAATTCCAGTTTTACATTGTTACTTTCCCTCAGGGTTTCCATCATTTCTACTTTACCAAGCAGTTTATCCTTATTGGTTAGAAGTCCTGAATCATGGTTTCTCTCACTGTTTCATTCTGAAAACTAGAACTTGTCAGAAGGCAATATAGAATTTATCAGCAGAATATGATGAACAGAAGATGTTCAAATAATTGGCATCTCCCATGATATCACCATCTTACATCACTATCTTGTTTCTGAGTTAGTTTTGTCATTTCTGTTAAAAATAAGCCATCTACATCTTTAGTTTGGTGAGCACTCTGATTATATGGCCATTAGTGTGATATTATTTCTCCTTTTGAAGTCACTTTAAATATATTTTACCACATCTCATCATAGGTCAGTGGCTTCCCAGGCATGTGCATATTTTCTTGACATAGCTTGTTCTTTTGTCAGCTTATTTTCACCGGACATTGGAGAATGTCCATTAGCATGAGATCCCATCTACAAGGTTTCAATGACTATGCAATTGTAGTTACAATCGTTTATAAGGTTGCAAATTCATTAATAGCCACTAATCTTTTCAGTCTTTGTGCTTTTCTATAGAGACATCTAAGACCCTATGTATTTGACCCAGGCCTTTTTAGCTTTCATGCCATTTTCTCCTGTATGTTTGTACTAGTCAAATTACCCCTTAGCATGAAGCTTAAGAAGATGTGCACCTTCTTGCTCCTTTGGATATTTTGGGAGGGATGCCCTGCATGCTGACCCCCCCTTTTGCTCCACATTTCCTCTTTCTCTTCCCCATTTTTCTGGGTTAAATTAGTATCCAGAGCACCTCTGCATCTAGCTTGTAACTTTTTCTGTTATTGCTCATTGCTTCCCTCTTCCATTTTTCTAGTCTTCCAAGGCTTTTTTTTGTTTTTTGCTAATTTGGGATTACCTAGTGTTATAAGATTCTAGCCATTATTGCTGTTGTCTGCTTTGAAAATTTCTGGACAAAAGAAGAATATTCATCCTGAGGCTTTTTGAAGATGAAAATGACTCAGGAAAAAAATCTGCAGTGTGATTCCTCCCCTTCCTCGCACCACAGGCCTCACTTTGTATTACACAGCGAGGTTTGCAGGTGTGCAGCTTTTTCCACTAACAACCTTCAGGGCTGGGCCCATTTTTGTGGCTATACCCGACTGAGGTTGTCAGTAAGATAAAATAAAAAATAAGAAAGTTATTGCCTTGCTGCTCCTCTGTTACCTTACCTGAGATATAATGTTCGCCAATAAAAACAAAAACACTTGTCACCTGAGGATCAATTCTTATCCTTCTCCGAACTTTAAAATACAACTTTTCAGAATTATAAAGTAGGAAGGGTACAGGGTAGAGAGAGCAAACTTTTAAAACAAAGTTCAAATCAATAATAATTAACCTTTCCTAGCCTCTATTTTCCTGCTAATAACCAAAGACAAGTACTAAATAGAGAAGCCTCAAGTGTCTGGATTTCTGGATGTACCAGATGGTGCTGTATAAGGACTATGCATCGTGCCAGGGAGAAGCCTGGGTTGCTCTTGGCTACCACCTCTCCTCCATCTTGACCTTGTCCAAGGACACTTAAACCTGCCCAGTGCTTTGCACTGGGGCTTTTTCTTTGTTCTTTATTCTCTATCTTACCCACTTCTGATTTCAGGAGGTACGTTTCTGCCATGCTTAGTGAGTGCTCTTGTGAGCCTTGATTTTTACTTCTTCCTTAACAAACTTGTTCTATTCATCTTTTTCTTTTCAGATTTCCTTTGACTCTCATGTTACTGCCTGATCTCACCAGATACCCCCTCTCCCCCACTACATTGGTTCTTTCTCACTGTTCTTTCTCAAGATCACACAAAACCAGCACAGAAGACTTCAATTCCTTCAATAGCTAGCATTAAGATAGTTTTGCTTCTTCAGTTTTTTTTTTTTTTTTTTTTGTAAAATCTTTTCACAGATTGTCTGAAAACATATGTTTTCTTCTTTTGGTTTGTACTTCAAATATTTTCTTCCTCTGCAATGAACTCTGCTAACCAGCTCTGAGAAAGCTTTGATTTTTGTATAGGATTTTTCAATACTGTTGAGTGTGGATATTGTGTTGACAAATGCTGCCCATGCATTTTTGACAATATGAAAATCATTCATATTAGGATGACAAAGCCTGGAACTGATTATGTTTAACCAGGTTCTTGCTTTTCATCAGAGTTGTTTTAGCAGGACACATTCTTCCAATCCATTTGTAGTGAAAGTCATGATGTAATTGCCCTTGGTAAAGAAACTTGGTCTTAATTTGGTGTTTCTTGTCAAAACTTTCTTTGGTGGAACCAGAAGGAAATCGCAATTGGTTACCATCAACAGTTTTGGTTTAAGTGAAAAGGGTTACTTTTTTTTCTTTTCCGATATGTTTCTCGCTCCTGCTGAAGGGTATATGCAGGGAGACCAATTAGGAAGCTGATGCAATAATTCAAGCAAGAGACAGGAGGGCCTGAACTTTTGAAATAGCATTAGGTATGGAGAATAATTTGCATTATCTTCAGAAAATGTAAACAAAATTGTTTCCATAACTTATTTCATAATGTTGTAAGTGCTTTTAGAGTTTAGAAATCACAGTTTTTCTTAAGTCTCTATTTTCTTTTTAACATGTCCTTTTGGTACATGGCTAACTAAGCAATTTATCACATCCTCCACTTTTGTACTTCCTAGTTTTGGAAACTATCTACTTAATGTCTATTTCAGCTTTTAAAAAAATTTTGTAGGTTTTTCACCTCTTGATTATAAAAGTAAAATTAAACAAAAATAACTTGGCACTGTCACCCAGGGATAAGAATGATTAACATTTCAGTGTTAATTTCCTATGTGTTTTTCCTCTCAGTTTTTTGTAGATATAGAAATAATTGAGCCGAAGAGCATATCTGTAAATATTTATATAGAATCTTGCATTTTTATGAAGCATTATGTTATGAGATGTCATTAAATATTATGAGAGCCATAATACTGATTTATCATGTGGATGCACCATATATATTTTACCATTATTCTATTGTTGATCCTTCAGGTTGTTTCCAACTCATTGTTATTTTAACAAATGCCGTGGCCAATATTTTCATGAGTAGTAATTCTAAACATGTATCATCAGGATAAATTTTTAAAGTCAGGAACTTCTTTGGGGCTTCCCTGGTGGCGCAGTGGTTGAGAGTCCGCCTGCCGATGCAGGGGAAACGGGTTCGTGCCCCGGTCCGGGAAGATCCCACGTGCCGCGGAGCGGCTAGGCCCATGAGCCATGGCCGCTGAGCCTGCGCGTCCGGAGCCTGTGCTCCGCGACGGGAGAGGCCACAACAGTGAGAGCCCCGTGTACCGAGAAAAAAAAAAAAAAAAAAGAACTTCTTTGAAGGCTTGAATCGAATAAGTGTAAAGATGTGAATGAACCTTAATGGCTGAAATTTCCAACTGGTTGAAGAGGTAGAAGTAGTGCTTAGCTGCTCTGCATTTCCTGTGTCCACCTCCTATCTACCTGGTCACCACCTTGGTTGCATTGGGCTAGAAAAGAATCAATATGCAGGAGGCCTAGTAACCTGATGAATATGTAAAAAAGTGAAGGCTATGCTCTTGATATATCAGAGCATAGAGGAGTTTGGAGGAGAAGATACGGAGTACAGTGATGGGGAGTCCCCTTGCCTTCTGACTAATTCTCATATGAGTATAGATGGACATCTCTACGCACTATTTCAACTTGGATGCCCACATGTTTATTGACTCTTCTTTGGAGTTTCTGTTTTATTTTTGTTAAGATCCTTCTGTTTATCAGAGAAGATAGCTTTTATCCATTATGTCCTATTCTTCTTCAGCTATTTAGAAGTAGTGCACAATAATGAAAATGACTCTTGTTAATCCCTGTTATTCTTTCATTGTGGAGGAAGTGTGGAGTGGGCATACATGGTAGAATAGCAGAAAGGAAGGTGGGTGCTTAACCTCAAAAACTTCTGGAGAGTTTAGTTACTAGTTTAAGGAGACAGTATAATACAACTCTCCTTGTACAAGTCAGTTCATTTGCAGATAGTTCTTTGCTTTGGGTATGACATCTATTAAGCTGAGCACTCTCAGTCTTCAAGACGATATTTTCTTGGCACCAGAAAGATAATTTTGTTTTTAATTTAAAAATTTTAATTAATTAATTAATTAATTAGGCTGCATTGGGTCTTAGTTGCGGCACATGGGCTTCTCTCTAGTTGTGACGTTTGGGTTCCAGAGAGAGTGGGCTCGGTAGTTGAGGCACACGGGCTTACTTGCCCCACGGCATGTTGGGATCTTAGTTCCCCGAATAGAGACTGAACCTGCATCCCCTGCATTGGAAAACAGATTCTTAACCACTGGACCACCAGGGAAGTCCCCAGAAATATAATTTTTTGATCTCAATGATGTTGACTGTAGTTTTTCTTGATCCTTGTTATTCTGAGGGTTTTTTTTTATGTTGATGTAAAAAAATGAATTCTCTTCTTTAAAAATGAATTCTAAAATAGCAGACTAACTTGGGGCATTCAGTATTGCTATAAAATTCCCTTTTGCTCTGTGAATAACTTTAATTCTGATTTTTAGAATTTCCAGTTATTAGTTAATATTTCCTTTTTCAAATTTCCATATTGAAATTAATGATCAATCTTAAAGTAAAATTATTTCAGCAATTGCAGTTCTATCACGATCCTAGGAAGCTAATTACAGGAATAAATAAAAATGGTTACAAATAACATTTGTATCTATATTTAAAAAGCAATTGACCAAGCAGATGTTGTTACAGATTTTTGTCTTTGATATGATAAATTTCCCATTAATTTTGAAAATCTGGGTTTAAGGGATGTGCTTTCAGATTTTGCATAGTTGAGCTGCAATTTGTGAAAGTTCAAGCAGCTGTACTGACAAACCATTTGACAAATTTGTAACTGAGGCTGTTTTAAGCAAAGTTTTAGAGCTTTATGTTCTGTATTTTATGTTCAGACACATGTATTTGAATTTCTTCTATTTTTGTGGATCTAGAAGTTTGTATGTTTGCGTGTGTACTTATTCTTTCTCTCTCTCTGATTTATATGTATATTTGTGTGTGCATGTGTGTGTGTATGTGTATATGTATACTTACATTGTATATCCAGCCTAAGTTGGATGTAAAGATGCATATACTTCATCTTTTTTTAATAAAAAATATTCAGTTTAAGCTCTCACTATGTAATTAAATTTTTTTCTTTTTGCCTAGGTTGAAGAAATTGTGGATATTGGATCATTTGCCCCAGAAGACATTCATATTCCTAAGATTTATGTACATCGCCTTATAAAGGGAGAAAAATATGAGAAAAGGATTGAGGTAATTGACTTAGCCTGTCTGTCAGTATTTATGGACCTGACTGTCAGAGATATGTCCCTGGGGCTATTCTAGATGATAAGGAATTAGAGCTGAACAGGAAGTCTTGCTCTGAATCTTAATAGGAGCTTCTCATGTGTCTATCTTGAGGGGACATGATTGTCTGTGTAATTGTCCGGTTCAACAGTTCCTTGTGTATATCACCAAATTACATGCTTCTCTAGGCTGTGTCTTCTAGGCTTTTGTAACTGTCCTAATTTATGATGCATAGTTTTGGCTGGCTGTCCTACAGGGTAGAGAAGGATAATCAAGTCTTTGGTGGCTTTACCCCTGCTGGACTCTTAGTGTTTGAGTGTTCAGAACTGTCTATCTATCTTGAAGTCTTTGCACATTATAGAGTCCAGACAAAACATCATTTCCCATGAGTGTTGGGCTCTGGGCAGCTGATGGGTATGAGATCGTGGCAAGGAGTGGGTACCGGGAGCATTGGAGGTACTCTAAGGCTACTGAGAGCATGAAGACCAGCTGGACCAGAACTGATATCAAGATTCAGAAGTGTCTAGGGATCGGCAACAGAATAGACATGCAGTAAGAGATACCGTGGATTCAGAGATACCCTCTACCCACAGACATCAAACAGAAAGGCATTCTGCAATCTAAAACTAATGTCAGCGGCCAGGGATCAAAAACGGGACATTTGCAAACAGGAACCAGAGTCTGTATCAAGGAGATTTAGTAACGGAAATAATTTTCTGGCTGGTTTCTGGATATTTCTATGATTCCTGTGTTTCAGTTATAGCAAAACCAGTCTAGACTCTGCATGTGGAAATAGGCAATTGGCAGCAGCAATACCTGGTAAACACATTCTCACAGCCCTGCAAAAATAAAGTCCCAAGGTCTATTCCCTTTTCTTTATTCTGGCTCCATCCCAGAGCACCTGAGGAGAGTTCAGTTGCAGGAGTCTTAGAGTAACAGTAGTGACACTCAGTGTGACAGTAACAGAGGATTATTTACTTCAAAGAGACAGAACAATTATATCTTCCTCTTCAAACATCTGACCTCTTTCACTTACTTTTTAATTAATTAATTAATTAGTTTGTTTGTTTTATTTATTTTTTAAATTTAATTATTTGGCTGCACTGGGTATTAGTTGCAGCATGTGGGATCTAGTTCCCTGACCAGGGATTGAACCTGGGCCCCCAGCATTGGGAGCGCAGAGTCTTAGCCACTGGACCACCAGGGAAGTCTTTTCACTTACATTTTAAAGAATTATTTCTGTCATCAAATTTTATCCATAGTATTCTTTTTAAATTTAAAAATTCTCTACATTATATTGCAGATTTGCCTTATAGTAGTAATGGGAGAGAGTTTTGTATTTCAGTAGTGTTAAAATACAAAGTATACCTCAACCATGAATAATTTATTTCTGTTTATTTTAAAGCGTTTATCAATCCGGAAAGAGGAAGATGTAAAAACCACATCTGGTAAACCTGGAGATAATGTAAGGGAACGTATCATCAAGCGGGCAGCTCTTGAATTTGAGGATGGCATGTATGGTATCCTTTATTCCTTGCCCCGTGGGCTGGGCAAAGACGTAGCCCTCACTTTTTTTTTTTTTTTTTTTTTTTTTTTTTTTTTTTTTTTTTTTTTTGCGGTAGGCGGGCCTCTCACTGTTGTGGCCTCTCCCCTTGCAGAGCACAGGCTCCGGATGCGCAGGCTCAGCAGCCATGGCTCACGGGCCTAGCCGCTCTGCGGCATGTGGGATCTTCCCAGACCGGGGCACGAACCCGTGTCCCCTGCATCGGCAGGCGGACTCTCAACCACTGCGCCACCAGGGAAGCCCTAGCCCTCACTTTTTACATATTCATCAGGTTACTAGGCCTCCTGCATAGTGATTCCTTTCTAGTCCATTGTAACTTCTAAAGCAATTGATCAATTTTTACAAATGTGGCATATAACCTAAAGATATCAAGATAAATGAAATTAGAATTATAATCCTTTTGCCTTCTTGAAACAAAATGGTGATTGAAAACTTCCTTAGCTGTTCTCTAATATATAAGGAATTTCAGTATAATTTGGCATTTGGCTAAGGGTAATTGGGAGAAGAGATTACCCAAGGTGAGGGTTTCAAATCTCAGAAGTACTACTTATAACCAGTGCTATTTACTTTCTCTGTGTTCTGACATTTACATACTCACTGAAACGTAAGATCCAACTTCTTAACAACCTCTTGTTTCCCCTGACAAAGATTCTGTGAATGTACCCTTTTATGTCTGATGTTTTGTAAGGGTATTCAATGAATGATTCAGATTCTGCTGTAGATATTGAATACTTTGTCAAAAAAGAGGTAGGTTAAGATGGTTTAGTGCAATTAGTGTTTGGATTTTGAACGTGTTTAAATAACAGTGAGTCTATTCGCCATTTTGCTGATTTTCAAGACATCAACTGTTGAACTATAGAATACAAATAATAGGTGTAAATTCAAGTAGTGTATGATAAGATAAATATTTGTTGAATGGTGAATCCAGTAAAGCCATACTTAAAGGCCTGGGACAGGAAGTAGTAGAAACATGACATGTGTCTCCATTCTCTGAGCTTCCCCTAGTCCATAAAAATCTTCTTTCAGGGTCTTCCCTGGTGGCGCAGTGGTTGAGAGTCCGCCTGCCGATGCAGGGGTCATGGGTTCGTGCCCTGGTCCAGGAAGATCCCACATGCCGCGGAGCGGCTGGGCCCGTGAGCCATGGCCGCTGAGCCTGCGCGTGCGGAGCCTGTGCTCCACAACGGGAGAGGCCACAACAGTGAGAGGCCCATGTATCGCAAAAAAAAAAAACAACAACAACAACAACAAAAAAACTTCTTTCAGACTGATATTGACAGAACTGTTTTTTACTTTCTTTTTACCTCCACCACTTCATTTTTCTTTATCTTTCAGTTTATACATTGGGTTATGGTGGGAATTCACATAGGGGAAGAAAGTATAATAGTGCTTCCTCTTCCACCTCCAGTATCAGCAAGGTATAGAGTCAACCAAGTGAGCTGAACAGGTGAAAGCTAGTCTCTGGGTTTTCTTCTTACCTCCAGTCAATTGATTTAACATTGATATTTTAACACTGACTCTATGATAACGCTGATTTTTAGATATAATGGCTTCTAGGTATCCTTTATTCACTGTCATTGTATTGCCTATGAAAAATATTTGCAAGTCAGTTCATATAAATGGTCTTTCCATAGCACCTACTCTTTTTCAACCCAAATTACATAGGCTTTTTTCTCCCTGGTATTTGACTCACTAAAAAATACTAAAGAACTGAGAAAATTATAGCATATGATGAAAGAGGGGGTGTATAAAACTTGTAATTTGGGTTGCCATTACCTGAAAATGCCTGCTTATAATTATAATGGAATTAATACCTCAGTGTGTTCCATGCATCACTGTGAGAAATGAAGTACAAATAAGTCTACACTAGATTGTGATTTGGTAAGAGGTGAACCAAGAAACTATCATCATAGCTTCAAAGACTTACTGTATTCACACAAGGTGAACTGGCACATTGAGTTGTCCTGCTGGCCTTTGTAGTCTATAATATGGCAGCATATATAAACTTTATCTTTTCTGGACTTCATTCACAAAGCACTCACTGTTATTAGAATCTCATTAGCGTGCCATCATTCTTTGCACTAATTCTATCAAAGTCTGTGGTTTGCAGTGGTAGGTGGACAGCAGTTCCAGACAGTGTCCGTTTTTGTTTTTTGTTTTTTTGGCCACAGTGCACAGCTTACAGGATCTTAGTTCCCCAACCAGGGATCAAACCCAGGCCCACAGCAGTGAAAGTGCCAAGTCCTAACCACTGGACCACCAGGGAATTCCCACAGACAGTGTTAGTATTTCTGATCTGGTCAGCCTGCTTGTATTGAGAGACAAGGTCGAATCCACACCACTGCATACGAGTCAGAACTTTGATCACCTAAGGAAGAAGATTTAATACCCTCAGTTAGCTCTTCTTTAAGAAAAAATTTTATCGAAGTGTAGTTGATTTACAATGTTGTGTTTAACTTCTGCTGTACAGCAAAGTGACTCAGTTATGCATACATAGATTCTTTTTCAGGTTCTTTTTCATTATTGTTTGTCACAGGATATTGAATATAGTTCCCTGTGCTATATGGTAGGACCTTGTTGTTTATCCATTCTATATATAATAGTTTGCATCTGCTAATCCCAACCAGTTAGCTCTTTGATGCTGTAACACAGCTTTTTTTTTTTATATGGTCTCAAATGTGTTCACTGAAGCTTAAACATCCCCACCATCCTATTTATGTCTTAGGGAAGGCTCAGTTACCAATGGATGTTATCACAGTGATCCAAAGGAATCTATACAATTTAGGCAGACATTTTGGTGTTGTCATAAAACTTCTTTTAAAATTAAAAAATGGTAGCCCTTTTTAGAAAATTGTCATCATCTTTATTTTCAGTTGCAGTTTTGAATAGTGAAAAGTGCTTTTAAACAAAGGTCAGGCCATGTTATATCAGTCATCAGTCATAATAAATCATAATACAGTCCAAATTTGCTAACTATGTCTTACAATAAAAATGACCTCTTGGCTAGTTTTCTGAAGCCACTACTTTGATATCTTTATGGGGAAAGCTGTGATTAAGAGATTTCCTTTTTGAAAAAATTACAAAATAATACCTAGAGGGTGGTGGGAGAATGTATTCAGTGATTACATTCAGAGTAAGTGCCTTTAAAGAAGGCCTATGTTCAGATTTATTCATGTAGAAGATTTATGACATAATCTATCTTTTATATGCTGGACCTTAACGTTTTTTTTCCAGCTAATTTGGGCATAGGAATACCGCTTCTGGCCAGCAACTTTATCAGCCCCAGTATGACTGTCCATCTGCAAAGTGAAAATGGAGTCCTGGGTTTGGTAAGATAGAAATTAAAGTTTTATTTATTCAATCTTGATGGAGAATGAGATATTTTATATAGTGAAATCTTCTTAAAACTGAGAGTTGTTACCTTAAAGTTCCCAATCTTGTTTTTCTTTCTTTTTATCCTCATAATAAAATATTTAACTTTTCCCATAAAATGGTGGTACTTGTGAGCACGTCGTGTTGTATTTTTTGGAGTAGATGGTAGTTTCCTGACTATGAGCTTTCCGACTGCTCCTCCTTTGTCCCTGTACCAGCTTCCATCTCCCCTAGTGCATCTGCTTCAGACATCTCACACCATCCTGTTTAGGTAGTTATTTTTAACCTTTGTGTGATTGAACAAGATAATGAAGGTCATTAACAATTCTACATTAAATAAAAATCAGTAAGTCTCAGCATGAGAAACTGAAGAGTAACATTTCTACTTTAGGACAGGACATTTTTTTGACAGTTGATTAATTCAAGAAGTTCTCCTCATGTAATACTTGTTTTGAGGCCAAGTTGTTCAAAAGGGTAGAATTTTCCCTTCCTCAAGATTAACCTTCCAGATGGGCTCAATATTCTCATAGAATTTGGCCATTCTCTTTATTCAATATTATAATAAAATTAAGAAATACTTCAGCTTCCTGGGTAACATTTTTTATTTACTTATTAATTATGGCAGAGATAACTTATAGTCTGACAATTTATAATATTCCTAATCTTTTATTGTTTTTCAGTAGCTCTTAACTGTTAATGCAGTACAAATTGTACATATGGAAAATGTATATCCAGTATTTAAAATATAAATAATGGTCATGAGATTGTAGTTGATACTGATTGAGGCAATAATTGTGATCACTTTCAGAAACACAAAAATGATGTGAGTCTGGATAAAAGCAGATTCATATTGCAGTCAAAGACTTAAATTTTTAAGGTACCTTAGAGATTATCTAGAGTGACCAATTCTCTCATTTTGAAGACAAGGGAAATAAGTCAATATGAATTACCCATTGTCACTGTTTAAAGAAAAATTTACACAGGTCTAAAACATTAGTTGCCATTTCAATTTATTCAAAGAATAAATTTTTGGTCCCTTTTTTTGAAAGTATATTAAAATTTCACAGCCAATATTTCCTCATTCTTGGCTCTAATTTAGACCTTTTCTTTTCCCTTTTTCCATTTCCTCCCTTTTCGTTGAATATATGTTATGTTATGAAACTACTCACTCCAAGTAATTAGAGATGGTTTATAAGAATACATAGAAAATTAAAAAACAAAAACTTAGTGAGAATTACCAGGCAAAAACAAAATAAAGGTATCAAAACTTAGATGGACTGAGAGATAAGGTTAGAACTCCAAATCCGAGCCTTTAGGTGCTACATACCAAAGCTGAAACTGTGCTTCTCCAGACCCTTCTAGCCAAATAAGGCAGCCATTTAGTTTGTATTCATTGATATACTAACAGGAAGATTTCTGAATAACATCGGCTGCATAGTAGGTAGTAAATAATTACTTTTTTATTCACCTGTATTTCCAACAACTTAACATTTCTTTCAGACTTTGGTAGTTTTTAGAAAATATTTTTCACTTACCCAAGCACAGTTTGTAGCATAGAAAAGACAAATCAACATGGAAAACAGAGCCATGAAAACACTGGGATTATTTTGAAAAGGTTCACCTCAAGTCTTTTGATGATTTCCTAGGGTTTTCATGATTTTCTAGGGTTTTAAGCAAAGTTACTTATATTTCAGTTTTAATGTGTGATTCAGTGAGAAACTTCTTTTCCTAATTGAACATGTGCTTTATTTGACAGGGTCCTTACCCATTAGAAAATGAAGTTGATGCAGATCTAATCAATGCAGGTAAACTCACTCATCACATGTTTTTCCAGCCTTTTCCTTTGCTATTAATTTAGTTCTCTGCCAAGTAATAGCAAAGAGTTGGGTTTGTTTCTTAGTCTTTTCCTGGAGAGTATGCCACTGTATTTTTCATGGAGGAAGCGAGAGAGAAGCCTTCCTAGTGCCCTCTTGGTCCAGATTGCCTGTCAGAGGTCTTCCCTATTTAGGGCACAGTAAGATAAAGGAGAAATTGCAGGAGGGGCTACATATAATGGTAGGAGCTTTGGTGGGTCAATCAGTCAGCGTCCTGAGAGCACTCTCAGGTGGGGTAACAAGGAGAATTAAAGGAAGGGACAGTTTACAAGGGTGCAGAGAAGATTAAGGGAAACCAGAAAGGATGCTGAAGCACCACAGGGAGATTTTTTTTTTTTGTGGTATGCGGGCCTCTCACTGTTGTGGCCTCTCCCGTTGGCGGAGCACAGGCTCCGGACGCGCAGGCTCAGCGGCCATAGCTCACGGGCCCAGCTGCTCCGCGGCATGTGGGATCTTCCCGGACTGGGGCACGAACCCGCGTCCCCTGCATCGGCAGGCAGACTCTTAACCACTGCGCCACCAGGGAAGCCCCCACAGGGAGTTCTTATCACTCCTAGGCCTTAAGGGGCAGCTGTGGGAGAGGGCCACCTAACAGGAAGCAGGGTCTTTGTAGAGGAACACGACCATCTTGCAGAAACCTGGGTGAGAGTGAGAATGGAGGTCTTCTCTGCTGGGTCTCCTGCTTGTGCCTCCCATTGGCCAATCCTAGGTTGAAATAGGTCTGCTTTCTCATGATGAGAAGGTGGGGAGTGGATCCATAGTGGCCAAAACCAAGATCTGGTGCACTGAGGTTTTTGTTGTGGTTGATACTTACTGTCCTCTAATTGACATCAGAGTTAGGAGAGCATCCTTCAAAGGTTCAAGGGTGCTTAAGGATGTACTCTGCCACTCAGTGCAACCCAGTGGTGTAAGTAATAAATACAGAGTTTCTTTGTACTGGGGACTGTAGCCTGTCTTCTCCTTAATTCCTGCATTCATATGCTTTGCCTTTTATTATTAGCCTTTTATTTGACTGGGACATAGGGTCACATGTAGCAGCAGCCTAGAGGAGGAAAAACAGGTCAGACCTTTTGCCCATGCTTGAGGCAGCACTGCCACCATGTTAGGGCTAAAGATTATCCTTAGAATGGGGCTGTCCATAAGAAGCTAATTTTTATATTCTAGCATGTTTTTCTTTACTATTCTTCTACTCCTATTCACTCTACCCCCGCAAAAGTATTATTGTTACTTCATGTTCAAAAACAGTGTGTGTAAATTTCAGAAGAGAAGAAGTAAGAGCTGAACATAAAGGCCAGCTGCCAAGTAGAATTGATGTTTGATGCTTAGGATTTTTGAAAGTAAAACAGCTTCTGGTTGAATAGTTGAGTTAGTTAACATGACTCAACTCTGAAAGGCCCACTGTGGTAAAGCAATGACATTTAACCAAGGCTGTAATTTAATTGTACTGTACCCTTTAGCAATAGCTCGTTGATCTGTGAAAATATTTGCTGCTTGGTTTAATTAATTAATGTTAGTGAGTTATTTGCAAAATGAATAACTCCATTTTCCAAATATCAGGCTTGAGCTCATAAAACCCACTTTCTTTGGAAAAATAGTTAATCTTTTCAGTGACATCATTGGACAGTAGGCGTTTCTGATTCCATTGAGCTTTAGCTCAGTCCTGATGAAGCCACCAGTTTTAGATGTCAACTTCTGAGATATCACGTATAATCTTAAACTACTTTGTAAAACAAGAATTCATTGCTTTGGGGAAGCCAGGCTGCAGAATAGTTTAATAATATCCTATCTCTTTCATCAAAGTCCTCTTTGGAATTTATGATGCTTTTGACTTCGGAGCTAAGTTAGGGAGGAAATACTTTGAACTCGAGAACCCAGAATATAAATTGGTGGTTCCGCAATTCCCCAAGTTTGGAAGTTACCAGGAAGATCAGCCCATTGTTTGTGTTAATTTGAAACGATTTCTATAGAAATCCCTTGGAAGGACTATAAAGAGTTATGTTTCTGGGCATAATCAGTGTATTAAAATTTTAAAATAATAATACAGCTATTTCTAAGGATCCCTTTTTCTAAGTAATAATTTCATATGGTTATATAACAATGAATGACCACTTGTATAGCACTACATAGCTTACAGCATACTTTTTTCAAATATATTAAATCATTTGAGCCTCAAGTGAAAACCTGTTGTACAGATTGGGAAACTCAAGCCCAGAAACGTGACATGATGTTCTCAAGATCACGTTGCTAGGGACTGGACTAACACAGGGTCTCCTGCTGCTCGCCCCTGGCCTTCTTCTCTGCACGTTGAGCTATATCCACTGATAACCTGAGTTTTACCGAGGTGCATAAGGCAGTGCTTAGAACATTTCCAAGGTCCCAGGAAGATTTGCAGTATCCCAATGGAATTGTGAAATTTCTAATAAATCTCATGTTAGCTTTCATATTAATGTGCATTTTGCATTCTTTCCTATTTCTTAATATTATTTTCTTACTTTAATATCAAAATAATGTTTTAAATGACTTCCTTTTGATTAAAACTTCTTAGAAAGAACCACCGTGTTAATCTCCTGGCTTTTGAATATCCCTGGTTCCTGCCATGTACCTCTAGAGCAGTGGTTTTCCGTGGGAAGGAGGGGTGATTTCTCTCCCCTGGGGACATTTGACAATGTCTGGAGACTTTTTTTTTTTTTTTTTTTTGCGGTACGCGGGCCTCTCACTGTTGTGGCCTCTCCCTTTGCGGAGCACAGGCTCCAGACGCGCAGGCTCAGCGGCCATGGCTCACAGGCCCAGCCGCTCCGCAGCATGTGGGATCTTCCCGGACCGGGGCATGAACCCGTGTCCCCTGCATCGGCAGGCGGACTCTCAACCGCTGCACCACCAGGGAAACCCTGGAGACATTTTTGATTGCCAGTGTTACTGGCATTTAGTGGGTAGAAGCCAGGGATGCTGTTAAATATCCTACAATAACCAGAACAGTTATCCAGCTCCCAGCATCAATAGTGCCTGCTCTAGAGGTCTGTGTGCCACATCTGAAGAATCACAGGCCTGAACATTAGAGTTCAAATAGTATGGCATTCAAGATCTATCTAATGGTTGTGAGTGACCTTTTCAAATTTATCTTTCTCTACGCCCTACAAGGTCTTCTGAGTCCACCCATACTGAACTGCTGGATCTCTTCTGACCATGACTCATGCTTTCCTTCCTCCATGACTTTGCTCTTCCTGTGCCTTTCATTTTTGTTTGGTTCTGTCCCTTCCTTTTTTATCCCCATCTCTTTATTGGTAATGTCCTATTGAAATGCATTATACGTATCCTTGAAATCCCAGTTCATTTGTCCTCTCCAGTTCCTTCTGTGGCTTAGAAGTGCCCCTCCTTCGAACCCACAACACATCTAGTGTCTCATAAGCATACCACATTTTGCCTTGTAGTTACTTGTGTATATTCATCTCTCTTGCTGGGTATTATGTTCCTTTCTCCTGGGGCAGTGGTTCTCAAAGTGTGGTCCCCAGAGACACAGCATTAGTTAGCATCCCCATCACCGGGGACTTGTTAGCGATGGAAATTCTCAGACTCTAGGGAGTTGAGCTCAGCAGTCTGCATTTTTATAAGCCCTCCATGTGATTCTGATGGGTGTTAAAGTTTGAGAACCATTCGTTTAGGGCATCTGCATTTTGTGTGTAACTTTGTTCAAGGCACAGAGTAGACAGTTACTTGATATTGAGTGAATGACATGTTACATCATGAGCCAAAGGACTCAAAACTATGAAATTGAATAACTCTATTGCCTGAATATCATTAGAGGATATAGACATACACACGAGCAAATTTGGAGGAGACAGAAATCAATTAGGAAAAATCAAATAAGAAAGACCCTTTTCTTTAAGATATTAATTGTATTATTGATTATAATTGTTTCTTGACTAAATTTGGACGTTGCATTTGTAAAGCATGGATTCAACTTTAGGATACCTTTTTTTTGTTTAGATTTTGGATATTAAAAATGATGAAAATTAACTTTGCTTCCAAAGAATGTATTTATAAGATGCCAGAATGTGTTAGCAGGGGCCTGACAATAACTTTGTTTCATAAGAATTATTTTCTGGGCTCTTTAATAAAGCCATCCTTCATAAATCACATGGGGAGAGCTGAAGCTCTCTGCTTTGATCTCAAAGTTTCCTATAAAGTGGTAAATAATGCCTTCTATGTACTACCAGCTGGTTGAGATGGCCTTTTGGAAGTCATTGTGATTTATCACATAGAGAACAAAGATTGAGATTTCTTTGTTTCTCTGCATTTTCAGCCTGCAAGTTCTTCCTTGCCTCTCCACCTCACAGGATTGGTGAGGAACTGAATTTGCTGGACGTGAAAGTTGTGTTAGGATAAGGTTTAGTTGTATTACACTTGTCCTGAAACCTGGAGTTCACGGGCTGGTGTATAACCGCACCATAAAAGTAAATTGCTTGCCCGTGTAGCATTTATCCCTAAAGGGGTGATGGCACTGTCTTTTCCACAGGCAGGTTTGCAGTGAGGAATAATAACAATGACAATAATAAAAGTAATGTTTACAGAGTCCTTTCTCTATGCCAGGTACTAGAGTTAAAGACTTCACATGCACTATTTCATTTAATTCTCCAAATATTACTTGCTGTCTAAAAGCCAGCCACTACTAACCACACCAGAAAGTATTTTCCAAAGCTTTTCAGCCTTGTGGTCCTTTAAAAGATGTGAAAATGTTTCCTTTGCTTAGAATCAAACTTTTTTGGCCAATAAATAATTCAGCATGATATAAATAGTCTTACCCTTGCTTTACAGTTGAGCTCAAATGGAGCGGGATATTGGTGGAGAAGTTAGCTCTCAGGGAAGACTTGAGAAGTTGAGGTTATGGCTGTTGTTGCACAGCTGAGCACGATCAGATTGGTCTGGTCCTGTTGTGTCCAAGAGCTTCTCTCTGTTCTAATCTTGGAATCACTTTTCTTCCCCTTCTCTTTGTCTGCCCTATCACACTGGGGCCATGGCATGAGGTGTTATCAGACAGTTGACTTACCTTTGGCAAAGTGGCATGTGAGCACTTTTCTATTGAGACCAGAAGCTTCTCCTAGGCACCTAAAGCTCCTGCACAGACAGGTCACAAGAAAAAAGCAGCTCAAGTTTGAGTCAGGTGATATTATAGGTTGTGTGGGGACTGGATGACCTTGAAGAACTTTTCCAGTTCTGGACATTTATTATGAGATGTAAGTTTTGTGAGAGGTCCTTACCTTCTTTGGTTTTAATAGAAACATAGGAGCAAGGGAAGAAAAATGAAACAGAGAGAGAGAGAGATTGAAGAAGAGATTCAGTCCCAGTGATATTAAGGAATTAGGTGAGACCTCTCTTTCTAGGTTATTTACTGAATTTTAAGAAATATCTGAGGAGCATCTCCTGTGTCACTCCCTTCAAGTTGTATTCCTTCATGTCTGTTCCACATCTTTGCTCCAGTGACTTACAGTAGCATGGGTTTTGACAGGTGTATCCCAGCAACTCCTTTCCTTGTCACTCCTATTAGCATTTAACAGGGGCTTGTGAAGGGACTGAGTCTGGTGGGAGGTGGGGATGGTTATGTAATAATAGGCAGTAGAGGGGTGCATTGTCTGTAGAGAATTTCAAAACAATAATAAAATTAAAAGTTGGGCTGCTTTTTATTATCACCATGCAAGGGCAAATCTGAACAATGTTAGTGACAAAATTCTCTTCTTCATAGGTGAACAGTTCCCGCTGTGTCTCCCATACCCCTGTTGCTGCCACAAGGGACCCTTAGTTCTGTAGGAAACAGAGAAGGTATAGACCTCTGTCTCCACCATGATTTCCACTCTTAGAAATCTAATAGCCTTTTCTTTCCTCTTTTTCTCCCGTGTGTGTGTGTGTGTGTCTGTGTAGGCAAGGAAACAGTTACTGTTCTTCCAGGAGCCTCTTATTTCTCCAGCGATGAATCATTTGCGATGATTAGAGGGTATGTAATAACGGAGCCCCTCATGTTTCACATGACTTGTAATGAGCTGAGTCATCCCCTGAGTCTGTTAGCAAGACTCTGAAACATAGACACCTCTCCCAGCCAGAAAATGATCATGGGCTTGTTTGGCTGCACCAAGATGTGAAATTATTCACATTGAATGTTGGCAGTTGGTACTTCCAGCCCGCTATTATCAAAGGAACCCTCAAAATGGAATATATATCTGTGCCAACTAAAGTAAACACTTTTAAGGCTCTTTCTGAGGATCCTAACATTTTCTACAAACTGTGTTTTCATTTTCTAGCTAGTGTTTGCTTTCAAATCTAGCCATATTCTCCCTCACTGAAGGAAACAAACTCACTGTGTACACCTGTTTTTAATTTGTTTTTGGAGACAGTATAGGCTATAATTTTTTAAAAAGAACTCTTAATGGTTATTTCTCTACATTAGCTTGAGCCAATCTATTTGGAAATCAGGTGTTGAGTGGAGGAAAGCAAATGTACTTTGGTGGGGGGGAGGTTAGAATTATTTATTTTCATTGCTGGCAATTTCAAGCAAAAGGGACATAAAGCTTGTGAAGTTTGCTTTATATTTCTTCTTTATCTTTCTCAGGGGACATGTCAATCTAACAATGCTAGGAGCCATGCAGGTTTCCAAATATGGTGACCTGGCTAACTGGATGATACCAGTAAGTAGACATGTTTTCTTCTGAATTATGCCTGGGTCAGAATAGTTATTCTTGAAGTATTAAGAAAAATCTCATCAAATTGCTTTGAGTGCAAATATAATTGTTACAAAAATAAATATTTTGATAGTATTTCTTATTTCAATCAAATTCTAATAAAGGAAATACTGAAAATATTTAGCCTTGCCAGTTTACTGTGTAGCTGGGACTAAAAATAGGTAAGATCAGGGTCAAAGCATAATTTTCCATGGAGGAATAGAAAACTGAGGAAGGTAAAAAAGAATGGGTTAATTATACTCTGATAAAAGTAAGAAATACAAATATTTATTATAACTAAGTTTTTATAACTAGAAAGTACAATTAAGCTCATTAATTTTATGTTAATTCTATTATTTTCTTATTCACAGTGATTAAAATCCTCTCTTGATTAGTCATGTGACCCCATGAGTAATCAATCACATTTTCTTCTATTATGGAATACAAAACCTGTGATGTTTAAACATGCTTGTGAAATGCAAACAGTTTTCATGTACTAATGACTTAAATCGAGGAAGAAGCCTCTTGGAATTAGCTTTGGAAAAAGGACTGTAATTGGTTGATTTATGAGTGTGGTTCTTTACATTCCTGATTGGTGCTTCCTGATGTGTGTATGGAAACAACAATGAATGTGTGTCTATGATTATGAGCTCATTTTGGCTGGTAGCTCAGGTTACTCTTTTAATGTGTGTGTTTAAGGATTTCTGTGTGTTTCTCTGAAGCATCAGCTACAAGGAGTTTAAGTAATTGAGGCTGATGTTCTATGATGAGAGTTTTTTGTTTTTTGAAATTTCTTAGATTTTTCTCTACTCATTTTTTGAGGAAGGTGGATTAATATAGTTGATAACAATGTTAGAGATTGTGTTAGTTTAGCTTTTTTGATCTATGATCTCCCAAAACATTATTTTAAAATTTCAATTGTTATTATAACCTGGTTCTCAAATGTGGTTACATATTGGAAGCACCTGGGAATTTTAAAAAATGGTGATACCTTGGTGCCCCCCCTTAGAGATCCCAATTTAATTAATCTGAGATATAGCCTGGGAATTGAGCATTTTAAAATCAATCCTAGGTGATTACAGTATGTAACCAAGTTTGAGAACCGAGTTTGAGTGTATTAAAGAATGCTCATCAGGGACTTCCCTGGTGGCAGAGTGGTTAAGAATCCGCCTGCCAATGCAGGGGACACGGGTTTGTGCCCCGGTCTGGGAAGATCCCACATACCGCCGAGCACCTAAGCCCATGTGCCACAACTACTGAGCCCACACGCTCTAGAGCCTGTGAGCCACAACTATTGAGCCCATGTGCCACAGCTACTGAAGCCCCCCTGCCTAGAGCCCATGCTCTGCAACAAGAGAAGCCACTGCAATGAGAAGCCCACACACACAATGAAGAGTAGCCCCGGGCTTCCTTGGTGGCTCAGTGGTTGAGAATCTGCCTGCTAATGCAGGGGACACGGGTTCGAGCCCTGGTCTGGGAGGATCCCACATACCACAGAGCAACTAGGCCCGTGAGCCACAACTACTGAGCCTGCGCCTCTGGAGCCTGTGCTCCGCAACAAGAGAGGCTGTGATAGTGAGAGGCCCACGCATCGCAATGAAGAGTGGCCCCCACTTGCCACAACTAGAGAAAGCCCTTGCACAGAAACGAAAACCCAACACAGCAAAAAAGAAAAAAATAATTAATAAACTCCTACCCCCAACGTCTTCTTAAAAAAAAAAAAAAGATTAGCCCCCGCTCACAGCAACTAGAGAGAGCCCGTGCGCAGCAAGAGACCCAATGCAGCCAAAAATAAATAAATAAATTAATTAAAAAAAAATGATCATCAATCATATTTAAAATGTAAGGGGAAAATATCATTGATGCATTAATAGAACTCTTAGCAGATTATGGATTATATTGTTATTTTAGTTTTAAAATGTTCATCACCCTAAATCAGCTATTGCTATAAGAGTTGGCAGCTTTTGGAGGCTTCAGAGAAATCAGAGAGGGTCACCTGAGCATTGTATAGTAAGTCAGATTGATACTTTATAGGAATGTTTGTTTGTGTAGAAAGAATGTATTTCTTTTTTCAAATTTTAGAAAAAGGCTATAGGAGGTAGTAGAAGGAGCATAGAAAAGCAAGCCCTGGGTTTTAGCCCTGACTCTACCAGTAATCAGTGTAACCTTGAACATGTCACTTAAGCTCTTTGGGTTAAAGCATCCTCATCTATAAAATGAAGATTTGAGAATAGATAATTTCAGGGGTCTCGTCTGGCTTTCACAGGTTAGCAGTTCAGAGCAAAGATCCTGTAGTGAGACAGACCTGGGTTGAAATCCAATTTTTGTCACTTACTAGCAGTGTAACTTGAGGCAGTTGCCTATTTTTCCTCATCTGTAAAATGAGAATGATGTAATAGTATCTACTTTATAGGACTGTATAAAGGAATAAATGATATAACGCATACAGAGTATGTATCACAGAGCTTGACCCACAGCATATGCTAGATAAACAGGTTGTTATTATTTGATAAGTTAAGAAGGAGAAGTTGGAGATGCCTGGCAGAGAAGGGAATAGGATTGGTTACCATGAACAGAAACAACAGAGTTTTAAATAGAGTCTATTTGTCTGAGCTATTAGTGAGTTTTGAAATCAAATTTCACAGTGGTTCTAGGTGTGGAGCAGAAACGTGTGCAACACATTTTTGCTTTTGGGGAACTTGGGCATCTTTAACAAGTTAGTATATGATTTGTTTTTATTATGGTTTAGCACACAATGAGGCTGGAAGCTGTCATAGTGAGAGTATGCATTATGTAGTTGTCATTTGTAGGAAAGATTTTCCAGCATGTATCACAATTTCACATATCCTATGGAGATTGCTGTGAATGATTAAAACATCACTGTTAATTACTTTATAAATTTCTTAATACAATTTGGAGCTCATGAGTTTCCAAAGGACTGGATCTAGTGGGGCAGCGTTAGGGAACTGGAGTTCTGAAGGGACATGGAGAAGAATTAAGCATAAAAAGTGTTCTTGTGTCTGGTTCCACTCTTTTGGTCATGGAAGTTGGTAGTGTCATTTCTGAATGAGCATTTTTGTTCTTTTAGTAACTGATAATCACTTCTTGGATTCTTTATATGTGACGCACAGTATATATTTTGATTCCTTTGGATGCAGGATAGCTTAAGAGTCAAGCCTATGAGCTCTAGTTTGGAAGAGATCTGATTTGAATTTCGGCTCTACCGCTTACAAATTACACAATCTTTAGTACCTGTTTTTGTTAGGATTAAATGAGAAGAAAATGAAAAGTGAAGACTCAAAGCACTCCATAAATAGTGGCTATTATTTTTATATTCTTCAATGTATTATTGCTTAACTTTAAAGAGGGAGTATTTGGGGCTTCCCCGGTGGCGCAGTGGTTGAGAGTCCACCTGCCGATGCAGGGGGACACGGGTTCGTGCCCTGGTCCGGGAAGATCCCACATGGCGCGGAGCGGCTGGGCCCGTGAGCCATGGCCACTGAGCCTGCGCGTTCGGAGCCTGCGCTCCACAACGGGAGAGGCCACAACAGTGAGAGGCCTGCGTACCACAAAAAAAAAAAAAAAAAAAAAAAGGAGTATTTGCCTTAAAATACACTGGCATAAGCAAGACTATATTTTACAGTAACTAGTACAGCCTTTGTATCCAAAGTTCATATTCAAGTACCAGATCTGAAGACACATTTCTTGTTCTTATTCGTTATGGATAAGATACAGCCTAGCCTCCTTATATAGTTTCAGTGAGTGATCTATGTCTGTTTGCCCCAAAGATTTATGTTGATTTATAAAATTTAGATATATTTTTATTGCAGGGTCTGGCAGTCAAGGAGCTGAAAAGTTCAGTTTTATTGTATCATTTTTCATTTACTTTTATCTTTTTACTGAGTTTAATAATCTTTCAATGGTTGTAAAGCCTTGAGTTTCTCTGCATCATGGCATCCCCATGAATTATTACCATGCCAGATTATAATAAACATTAAGCTTTTAAGGCAGGCAAATGGTGTGGATGCTATTTGTCTTATCCTTTAATAGCTTCTTAGTATTCAGCATGGGTCCCACTTTCACAGATTTTTGAAAATTCTGCCCCAAGCATCCAGAGAGAAAATGTGACAAAACAGTAGTTGGCTTCTTCAAGTTCCGTGATTATTGTGATGATGGTAAAACCCCAGGCAAGCTACGGAAATGTGGTAAGATGTGCAATCCGTTGACTCTCCATTCAGAGCTGCTCTGGCTTTCCTAATGCTTATTTTTGGGAAACAGCTGCCATAAATGATTGACTTGTGAAGGGAAGTTGATGTGTGTGATCAGCTATGGGAGCTGTTTTTTAAAAACATGCAACAGCCGCCTGCTGGACAGTGTTGCTGTATATGAGCAACATAACAGCCAAGGGCCTCCTCCTTTTACATGGAGAGAATTGAAATAAGAGATTCTTGGGGCAAAGAAAAATAGAATGTTTAGGTGTTTGTTTTTCCCTAATATTTTTCATTTCTTTGTGCATTTAGAAGATTAAATCCAAATCAATGTCATATTCATGTATGTGTACATAAAGTTAATTTGGTCTTCTATCTATAATGTCTGTTTTAAATAAGCTAACTCTCTCTCTAGTCTTCCTACTTGTACAGCTGGGGCCAGGGGTTGTGTTCAAGATTTAATCTAGTGATTTAGATCTGTCAGTTGTAGTCCAAATATTAAATCTGTAGATACAGATATAAAAATATAAATATTATGGTATAGAAAAAGATATAAACATACAGAAACAGATATGATTTTAACATATTGGTGTCTTATCCATTTGGTCCCAACACTCCGGTAACCACAAACCATGGGTAAGGAGAAAGGATAGGTGGACAATATGTACGTGATGGTATGATGCTTTTACAGTTATTCAGTAGTGTTCTTTCTCTATCAATGGAATGTAGTGGAAAGTGTACAGAACTTGGAATTAGATATACCTGTGCTTAAATAGTGGCTCTCTTACTTTCTGATGGTGTGGTAAATTATTTCACCTTAGTATACTCATTTGTAAAATGAGAATATTTAACTCATATGCTTGATCTGGGGATTAAGTTAGCTTATTCAACAAATATTAGGCATGTATTAAGGGCTATCCTATAAATTTCTCTCTAAGCACTGTATTAATGACATTCTACAAATTTTTATTTTGTTTGTTTCATTGTCATTTTCTTCAGAATATTTTCTTATCTCCCTTGTGATTTTTTTCCGTGACCTACTGATTATTTAAAAGTATGTTATTTAATTTCCAAGTATTTGATGATTTTCCACAAAACTTTGTGCTAATTTCTAGTTTAATTCTCTTGAAGTCAGAGGACATACTTTATATGGTTTCCATCCTTTTAAGTTTGAGATGTATTTACAGCCTAGAATATAGTCTATATTTGTGACTGTTCCATCTGCACTTGAAAAGAATGTGTATTCTGCTCTTGTTGGCTAGAGTGTTCTATAACTGTCAATTAGGTCCAGTAGGTAGATGGTGTTGTTCAAGTCTTCTGTGTCTTTCTATTAGTTATTGAGAGAAGAGCATTGAAATCTTCAGCTATAATTGTGCATTTGTATATTTCTCCTTTCAGTTGTATCACTTTTTGCTTCATATATTTTAGAGCTCCATTACTAGTTGCAGTAGTACAACTAGTTGTATTAGTAGTACTTAAGATAGTTATGTTCTTTTAACAATTTGACCTCTTTTTAAAATTATACCTCTCTAGAGCGAGTGGGCTTAATTGCCCCACAGCATGTGGGATCTTAGTTCCCCGACCAGGGATTGAACCCATGTCCCCTGCATTGGAAGACAGATTCTTAACCAGTGGACCACCAGGGAAGTCCTGACTTATTTTCTTATATATATATGTTTTAAGTGGTTCTTCCAGGTTTTACAATACACATCTTTTATTTGTCACAGTCTACTTCAAGTTATGTTATATCACTTTACATATAATAAAAGAACCATACAACTCTAAACGTATATTCTGTGCTCTTATCCTATTTGCTATTAATATTTAGTCATATGTTTTATTCTGCATGTATTACAAACCTGCGATACTTTATTATATTTGCTCAAAACAGTCAACTCTCTTTTAAAGAGATTGAAAAATGAGAAAAATATTGCATATTTAAAAAATATAATTTATATATATAAATTGTATATTTTATCTATTTTCCCAATATATTTGCCCTTTCCTTCATTTATCCTTTACATGAGTTCAGATTGCCATCTGATGTTATTTTCATTCCACTTGAAGGACATCCTTTGATGTTTCTTGTGGTGCAAGTCTTATAGATGTCACTTAGATTGATTCTTCCGATATTTGCTTTTAAGCTTTTTGAGGTCAGTTGAGAGCAGCCTTTAGTTTCAGTCTAATTAGCCCCACTACTAATGCAGTTTCTTTCTGAGGATTCTACCTGATGCCCCATGGTATTTCCCTCTGGTTAGGAAGAACGTGAATTATTCCCAGACCTGTGTGAGTTCTGGACATTTTTTGCCTAATACTTCCTAGTGGTTCTTCACCAGGCCTTGGATAACTTTTTCTTGTAGTGTACACACATCAGTACTCCACCAACAACTTGAGTTAACCTTTTGCAAATCTTCTGAGCTCTCTCTCTGTATAGCAGCCACCTCTCTGCTATTTTGAGATCTCAAGTCATATTCTAGCTGGGCTCTCTGAGCACAAATGAGACAGCTGGATTTCTCCTGGATTCCCTTCCCTGCACCGCAGCCTGTAAACTCTAGACATTAGCCAGGGGCAATTGTAGGCCCACCTCATTGGCTTCCCTTTTCTCAGAGGTCACAGTCCTGTACTGCCTGTTATCTAATGTCTGAAAGATGCTTTTTCCTTTGTTTTGTCTGATTTTCTAATTGTGTGATACTAATAATAATATTTTTGAACTTAGGTTCCTATTTCTTGGATGATTTTTCTAGCAAAAATCCCTAGTAGGGGAATATCAATTTTTTAAGGTTTTTGATATATATTGAATTGCTGTCAAAAAATTATCCCATTTACACTCACACTATTTCCACTCTATCACCAACACTGGTATCTGCTTTTTTTCTATTCTGTTATTCTAGTCTGTTATTTTGCATTTCTTTAAAAACTGCCATCTGGGACTATTTAAAGAGCAGGCAGTGCCTTATTCTTCTGGAGGGGCACTGAATCCGCTTTTCTTTTGTTCTGAAGGTCTTCCTTTTGGCTTTTTAGCATTATCTCTTATTAATTATTGTTTCCAGTACTGCTCTCTTTGGTCTTTTTTTTTTGGCTACGCTGGGTCTTTGTTGCAGTGTGTGGGCTCTTCCTTGTGGGCTTCTCTCTAGCTGTGGCGTGCAGGCCTAGTTGCCCCGTGGCATGTGGGATCTTAGTTCCCTGACCAGGGATTGAACCCACATCGTCTGCATTGGAGGGGAGATTCTTAACCACTGGGCCAGCTGGAAGTCCCTATCTTTGGTCATTTTCAAAAGCAGCATTTATGGTGACTATTCTCTGTTAGGGAATGTGTCTTAAGAGACCAGCTGTAACAAGCAAGCATGTGTGTGAAAGAGAGAGAGAGAGAGAGAGAGAGACAGAGAGAGAGAGAGAGAGTGTGTGTGTGTGTGTGTGTGTTTTGTTTCCAATATATTGAACAAGTTCTACATGTGGGCTGAAATCAAAACACAACATTTTTTTATCTCCTGTGGTGCCTTTAACTTCCTTCAGTTAGGGAAGCTTTCCCTCTGCATGAGCTCATTCTCAGATAATAAACTGTCAGTGGGTCACTGTAATTCACAAACTCAGTCTTGGGTCTAGAATTAAAGGATCCAGTCCAAACTAGTGCACATTGCTTCAATTTGCATTCAAAAGCAATGCATCTCCTTTTACTACTGTTTCCCAGCTATAGGCAGCACAGACTGCCTACATTTGGGGAAGGTTGCTTGGGGTTCTCTTGCTTTTTCTCTCCACTCCACCAACTCAGTTTGGCACCACAGGGTCAAAATTCAGGAGAATGGGAAGTGAGGAAGTAAGGCAGGAAAGTTCTTACGTGGCTGGAGACTGGTAACGGCACGAGCTGCCTCCATGCTCTCTGGTCCTTTCAGATGTTTGAGGGACATAGATTCTCACTGATAGGACCCTCTCTTCCTTCCACAGCATCATGTTGAGAAAATATGAAAGCATCTTCATGCCGGCCCTCTCCTACATGGCCCACATCTGGGAAGCATCCACACATTTCTTGTCCCGCCTGCAGTAGTGGTGTAGGTATTTCCCCGGAATGATTACTTCTGCTTTCTAAGGTAGAAGTCAGACACGCCATTCCCTAGTTGCATCCTGGCTCTTCTCCGGAGGGTAGAATGCTCTCCCGTTGTCATCCAGGCTCTGTGAGATGTCGATTTAAGGGTAGGCACGCAGGTAACCCCTCTTTTTGGTTGCTGGGGCGGAGAGGGTAGGGTCACAGCCCACTTTTCTTGTATACAGCATCCTCTGCTATGGCCCATACTCTGCTCCTCGATCTTGTCAGTGGACCCCAAAATCTTAGAACTTGTTTTTGACCATTTTCTCTGAAAATTCTGTTTCTGCACATGTCTCACATGCTGGTATTTCCTATAGTGGTCACATTGGAACATCCGTCAAAAGCAGGACCAAAAAAGTCCCAGTCTAACATTCAGTTACTGCCGCTTTGGCCTGTGGGTCTGCTGTTTCCTTGCTGCCGTGATTACTTCTCCCTTGTAAGCTCATATTCAGCTAAGCCTACATATATGCTGGGGTATCTTCTATCTATGGTTCCTGTACATCAGGGCGATCCCCCCAGCTTATTCTGTTCCCAGTTGCCCTGGACGGAATAGAGGACCATGGAAGAACCTAGCCAAGCTCTACTCATTCTTCCAGTGAATAAACTGCACTGAGCCAATGGAGAGACCTTTACCTCCTGTGCCAGTTAGATACCCATTTAATGCTTGGAGAATTTGTGAGAGCAAAGAATGATTTATTTTTGTACTGCAGTTTAATAAATGAGCATACATTTTAAAAAAAGACAACCTAGTATTAGTGAAATTTATGAATTTAGGGTATTATTAGGAATATAAGCTGTTTATTATTGTTCTTTACTTGGAAACTATATTTGGCTATCCAAAAATACTTTAATCTATGACTGTCTGGAAAACATTATGTTGAAAACTACTCCTTAGTTTTATTATTCACATCCAATATTTTTCAGACTAAAAGTATTTATTGACTAACATATTGACATATTAATTTTATAAGGAAAATTCCTCTTACCTGGAGGCTCCTGTTGATGATTAAAAGTTGTGATTAAGGTTTAAAAGCCACAGCTAAATTATAAATTTAATATTTTTATGAGAAGGGAACAGCTCTTAATTAAGCACATGCCATTAGCCAGGTACTATTTGGATATTTATTGTCACTTAATCCTTATAACTCTATGAGTTAAATATAACAATCCCTGTTATTATAGATGAAGAGATTCAAGCCAGGAGAGTTAACTATTTGAGTTTACCTATGTAGCAAGTTATGAAATGGGGATTTAATCACAGTATCCTGCTTTTATGTACTCTGCATTCTGCTGCAAGGTTTTTTTGGGGGATGTATTTAGCTAATGCCTTTTGTGATGGAGGCAAAACTACCTGCAAAATAAATAAATATCTTTACAACATTTCTATAAACTTGATAAAGTATTGTTTCACTGTGTGGGGTAGAGGCTATTACAATTGGAAGGATACATGCTGTACCTTTAATACTAGTACAAGCTTCAGGCTTTGGAAGGCACTGGGTTGACCATTTGCATTTTCTTTCTTCCGCATCTTACCTTTTTAAGCCCTCACTCGAATTCTAAAGTCTCCACTGCCTAATCACATGTAATTAACATTAATCTCATGTATGAAGTATTTTATCCATTATCTACCCATTTTGTTTTTTATAATCTACCAGTTGAAGAGTTCTTTGGAAGAGTTCATGTCCTCTACTAGGATTTTTATAATTTTAGCTTTCAATATTTCTTAAATGGGAAACATTGAGACATAACTATAGAAATATGGGAATCAATGAAAAGGGGAATCCTAAATAGAGGTTAAAAGAAAAGATTAAAATTAAGATCAGGAAGGAACAATATCAAATTCATTAGCAAGTCAGCTCACTCGGCCTAGGTCCCCACCAAAGGGACGTGAGAATATGAAATAAATTTTTCTTTTTGGAATATCTCAATTTTCAGTGATCTTAAAGAGATTTTGTCTTTTGATTGTTGTCTGGGTTTGTTTTTTGCTCTGAAGGAAAGGAAATATTTTCCTCCTTGGGGTTGCATATGATGCATTTGTGAACAGCTGCTTAGTTCTAAGAACTTTGACTGTTCACTGGAACTCAGATGTATTTAAGCCAGACACTGAAAGAAAGATGAGCTAGACATCTGATTCGTTCCAGGCCATGATGCTACTTGGCTTCCTAGCGGCTCTGTAAGAACTTGATCATACTCTCCACCTCCTCTGGTATTAGAAGGCAGACTTCTATGCATGAAATGCGAGTTTGGTCCTTTTTATTAAAATCAGTCTCCTCTCTCTCTCTCTCCTTTCTCCTTCTATTTATAGAGAGAATGAACAATGAGTGAGTTTGATATTTTCAATTATTATCTCTTTGGCTAATGATGTATTTGTATGACTGCAGCAGTATATATTTGTATGAGCCCCTCTCATTAAAGAGCCCACTTAATAGAAGGGGAGGAAACATTAAAAATGATAGATGAGGTCTCCTTAGAAAACCATTATTAGTAATTTCATAAATAATGGTGCTTCTGATATGACTTAGCAGGGAACGAAGCCAAAGGGCTGAAAAAAATGTGACCCTGCAGCTAAAGGCTAATGAATTTTTTTAAACGCATATTTTAAAGGAATTTTTTCTTTTTTAAAAATTAATTAATTAATTAATTAATTTTTGGCTGCGTTGAGTCCTCGTTGCTGTGCACAGGGCTTTCTCTAGTTGCGTCGAGCAGGGGCTACTCTTCATTGTGGTGCACAGGCTTCTCATTGCAGTGGCTTCTCTTGTTGTGGAGCACGGGATCTAGGTGCGCAGGCTCAGTAGTTGTGGCACGTGGACTCAGTAGTTGTGGCTCTCGGCCTCTAGAGCGCAGGCTCAATAGTTGTGGCGCATGGGCTTAGTTACTCCACGGCATGTGGGATCTTCCCGGACCAGGGCTCGAACCTGTGTCCCCTGCATTGGCAGGTGGATTCTTAACCACTGTGCCACCGGGGAAGCCCAAGGGTAATGAATCTTGAAGAGTAAATGTTATTAAGTGACTGAATTGAGCATTTCCAGTTGGTGAAAGCTTTATTTCTTACTTTACTCCTTTGGTTTAGGGACAGTTTTTGATCAGCACTTTTATAGTAAAAACAATGTTTTATTAGGGAAAATGTCAAATATATATAAAGATAGAAGAGTAAAATGCATATATCCAGGTTAGGCAGTTATCCATTCATGGCCAGTCTTGTTTCATGTATACTCCTAGTCACTTTTCCCTCCTCAGATTATTTTAAGGCAATTCCCATACATCATATCATCCTATCCATAAATATTTTACATTATCTCTGAAAGATAAAGATTCCTTTTATAAACCCCAACTGTGTTATTCCATTAACAGTAAGGAATTTAGGGGCTTCCCTGGTGGCGCAGTGGTTGAGAGTCCGCCTGCCGATGCAGGGGACACGGGTTCGTGCCCCGGTCCGGGAAGATCCCACATGCCGCGGAGCGGCTGGGCCCGTGAACCATGGCCGCTGAGCCTGCACATCTGGAGCCTGTGCTCTCCGGCGGGAGAGGCCACAACAGTGAGAGGCCCGCGTACAGAGAAAAAAATAATAATAAGGAATTTAAGATACAGTTCCTTAATGTCATCTACCCATACAGCACCCTCCTTTTACTGATGGAGAAACTGAATTCAAAGAAATGAAGTGGCTTGACTCAGGTCACAAAACTAGTTAGTAGCTAAGCCAATACTGGGACTCATCACTCCCATCTCGTAGTCTTACAGGGATGCTATATGAGGAAGAGTTTGCTTTTGAAATATAAAATCCCATATTAAAAAACCTTCCATTTTTCTCCAAGTACACTTAGAAGCAACTCTGGGTCTCTATGAAGGCACTTAACCTTCTAGACCTTAGCTTTTTATTTTTAAAATTGGATGAATGGGATAGGTTTTATTTAACAAAATTTATTAGGTCCCCACCCCTCCTTTTGTATTAGGCACTGTGGGTATAGCAGTGAGCAAACCTAGTATAGTTCTCCTCTTTATGAAGAACCTTATTTCTGGAGTGAATATGATAAAATGGTGAGAGATGGTACTGTGTGAAACCTTGTGGACTAAACATTAAATATGCTGATTTAGGAAGAACTGATAGGTTTACAATAGTGAAGTCTCCTTGTCCAAGGAATATGGCATACTTAGTCATTATTTAGGTCTTCCTTTATCTCCTGCATTACATTTATTCCTAATTATTTTCAAGTGTTTGTCAATATTTTGAGCTGGATATTCCATTTCAATTTTTAAGTGGTCATTGCTAATATAAAGGTGAACTATTGGTTATTGTATACTTATCTTGTATCTATTTTATTAAATTCTTTTATTTGCTATCATAATTCTTTTAGAATTCTCTTATTCTACACAATTCTTTTATCTGAAAATAATAATAATTTTTCTTTTCGAAGATGCATGCCACTTAGTTTATTTTCTTTACTTAACATATATCCAAAACCAATATGAGTGAGTGGTAGTGATTGAGGACTTTCTTGATTTTGATGAGAATTCATTTAGAATTTTAACTTTTAATATTATTCTTGCCGTTTGTATTGTTTTTGATCTAGAAGCTTCCTTTTGCTTATAGTTCTTAAACTTAATGCCTGTTGAATTTTATCCAATGTGTTTTTTAATCTGTTGATTTAATCACACAGTTCTTTACCTTTAATTTTTTAATGTCATTTTTAAAATTGATAGATGTTGAATCATTGTTACTCTTTTAATACAGATCATCAGTTTTTAACAATCTGCAAGAAAATTTTTTGCTTATTGGTCACCTCAAATTTTGTGATATTTCTTGTGGCAATTTTGTTAATATGTATTTTGCTAGAAAGCATTCATTTCTTTTGGATTTTCAAATTTATTGGTCCAAAATAACATGTAATATTTTTATATAATTTCTTTAATATCTTCAAAAACATATCTACTTTTTATTCCTAATTCTGTAGATGTTAATTTTCGTCTCTTCTCTTTTAATTAGGCTTAGAAGAAATCTGTCTTATTAATCATTTTTTAACTAATCAAGTTTAAGAAATATATATATTTGTTAATCTTATCCTTTTAATTATTTAACATCTGTTTTATTTTAAACTAGTTTCTAGATTTACAAATTGAGTGCTTACTTAATTTTCAGTCTTTCTCTTTTAATGATAAAAACTCTTAAGGCTTTCCATTTTTGTAGTATAATTTTAATTGTATACCACAAATTGTGATGTAAAGTTTGTGTTTTCATTAATTTCTAGGTAGTTTTTAATTTCAGCTTTTGACTTCATTTTTGATTCAATAACTTTTTAGGAGAATTTTATTGTTGTTGTTCTTCAAAGGTTTGAGGGAGTTATTCTTTGTATTTTTGGAATTAATTAGGTTTTCTTCATGGCCAAGTACATGATTCATTTTTCTAAACTCTATATGGAAATAGGGTAATTTTATATTAAATTCGACTTATTGCTTGCTGTGGTCAAATCCTTTATTTATTCATTAGTTCTTAGGGACAGTGTGTGGTTTAGTAGAAAGCAAATAAGAGTAGAATTTAAAAGATCTGAATTCTAGTTTGAGCTTTGTTACTAACAAATTGTGATCCTAAACAAATTACTTTCTCTCCTTTGGTCTAATCCAGCATGGTCCAAAAAAACTTGCTGTGATGAAGGAAGTGTTCTGTATATACTTTGTACAATATGGTAGCACTAGCAACATGTGGCTTTTTTTTTTTTTTTTTTTTTTTTTGCGGTACGCGGGCCTCTCACCGCTGTGGCCTCTCCCGCTGCGGAGCACAGGCTCCAGACGCACAGGCGCAGCATCCACGGCTCACAGGCCCAGCCGCTCCGTGGCATACAGGATCCTCCCGGACCGGGGCACGAACCCGCGTCCGCTGCATCGGCAGGCGGACCCTCAACCACTGAGCCACCAGGGAACCCCAACATGTGGCTTTTGAGCACTTGAAATATGGCTAGTATGACTGAATAACTGAATTTTTAATTTTACTTAATTCAAATTTATATAGCCACATGTGGCTGGTCTACCTTATTCGACAGTGCAAGTATAATCTATTAAATCAAAGTCTTGGACTCAGTAAATCCTTAGGGAACCCAACTATAAAATTTTGTTTTAACGTTCAAGCTGTAGATTTATATATTTCTGAAGATGTTCTGATATATAGTGGGACATTTGAATGCTTAGAAAAATTAATAGTTGAGAGGTGGTAAAATTTCAAAATTTTCATACACAGTTCAAGCTTCTAACATTAAGTAATTAAGCCTTTGGTGATCCAAAGGTTTTTAAATACAGAAAGTTGTACTGAGGGTTAGCTTCTAAAACAACTCTAAGGGACTTACTGGATGGCACTGTGGTTAAGAATCCGCCTGCCAGTGCAGGGGATATGGGTTCTAGCCCTGGTCCGGGAGGATCCCACATGCCACAGAGCAGCTAAGCCCATGCTCCACAGCTACTGAGCCTGCGCTCTAGAGCCTGCGAGCCACAACTACTGAGACTGTGTGCCACAACTACTGAAGCCCACGTGCCTAGAGCCCGTGCTCCACAAGAGAAGCCACCGCACTAAGAAGCCCACGCACCGAACTGAAGAGTAGCCCCCGCTTGCCACAACTAGAGAAAGCCAACGTGCAACAATGAAGACCCAATGCAGCCAAAAATAAATAAGTAAAATAAAATAAATTTATTTTTAAAAATTAAAAAAAAACAACTCTAAGGTGAAAGATCACATTATTCAAATTACACTTAAGAGTGTGTTTTACTTCTTTGTTAAAGGTTGAGAAACCCATAAAATCGATTACATATTCTTTTCCTGTAGGGCATTAAATCAAAAAGAAATCAAAATTGAAATTATAAATTACCTAGAAATAAATGAAAATAAAACTTTATGTCAAAGCTTGTGGAATATAATTAAAATTAGACTCAGAAAAAAATTGGGAGCCAAAAATGCTTTTATTATTTGCAGATACTGTGCATTGACCCTTCTGGCTTACTTGCATTCCTTACCAGTGTAATGCATATGATGTGGCAATGTTAAAGGACTTCCATTATCTGATCATATTAGCGGTGGGATGTGTATTGGTAAGACCCTCAGGATCAGTGCTAAATTAGATCATGGTTATTGTTGTTAAGAACCAGATAGATCAGCTGGCTTTTATTTGGGGGAGGTCATATGATATGACAACATGTATCTTTAAACCCTAGAGTTATCTTGGTAAATTCACATTACTAGAGGCATATGGGATTGAGACTGAGTGAATATCCGTTTCCCATCTCCTATCTTATCCTCTTTCCAGACCTTCACTGTTTAAATAGAATACCAGGCAAAATCATTAGCATTTTACATTTAAGCTTTCTTTCTCCTTTCTTTTCCCTTCTTAGTATAGTGGAATTTTCTTAAGTAAAAGGCAGATAGAGTTTTTGAACTTATTGTATGCAATAAATTTAACATTGCCCATCTTATCGTTTAGTAACTCAAGTAGATCATTGGAATACTTGTAATAATTATTTATTGAGAATTAGTAGCGAATAAGATATTCCATATATTTTTTCAGATTATCCAAATTTAACTGTATAAGTACCAATTTCTCATTATAATTTTGGATGGAAAACCAGATTACCAGTCTTGTTACAATCATGCATAAAAAGAGTAAATATGTTTTGCATGAAAACCTGACACAGAGTCCTTTTTGTTTTTAATGCTAAATTCTACTTTTTAAAAAAAATTTTATTTATTTTTGGCTGTGTTGGGTCTTCGCTGCTGTGTGCAGGTTTTCTCTAGTAGTGGCGACCGGGGGCTACTCTTCCTTGTGGTGCGTGGGCTTCTCATTGAGGTGGCTTCTCTTGTTGCAGAGCACGGACTCTAGATGCACGGGCATCAGTAGTTGTGGCATTCAGGCTCAGTAGTAGTGGCTCACGGGCTCTAGAGCACAGGCTCAGCAGTTGTGGCACCTGGGCTTAGTAGCTCCATGGCATATGGGATCTTCCCAGACCAGAGACTGAACCGGTGTCCCCTGCGTTGGCAGGCGGATTCTTAACCACTGTGCCACCCAGGAAGTCCCAGAGTCCTTTGAGGCAGGCTCATAAGCTTTAACTCAAGTTCCTGAGATTTGACATGTTTTAGCCTCTCATTATCTGTTTTGCATATTTATGGATTATAGTTATAGCTTTGAACCTTAACAGTGTTGGATAAGGCAATTTCTGATTGTTGAATTGTTATTATGATTTGGGTCTTTAGTTTTTGGAAACACCACCTTCTGGTAGAGATTATGTACTTTTTATCAGATAATAAAGGGCCAAAGAAGTGCACAGTAAAATGGAGAAAAATAAGCATATCATCTAAATAATCAGACCCTGAAAAGCTAATCCACAAACAAACAAGCTCCCTTAAAAAATGCAACATTTTTCTTACTGCCAGAACGTTATGAAAAATAAATTTATTACTCAGCTAACATTTTCCACCCTGAATGTGACTTCTCATAATCATGTAGTTTTTAGGAAATTTAATTTTCTTAAATTATGGCTTTCAGGTTGGTGAAAGATACATGGTTTGTTGATAAGCACATTTGGAAAGTTTTTAAATTTTAGGCCTAAAGGATCCAACTGTATTTTTAGACTTTGTCTAAACTGAAACTACATAGAGCATCTCTAGGCTTGCTGTCTATCTCTTAACTAAATTAATTAACACCATCCAGCAGATCAGGAACAATAAGAAAGAAACATAGTGCAATAAGTCCAACATAATAGACATCTTAAAATAGGAAGCATCTTCTATGGGGATTCAATTACCTTTTTCTAGAAGTTAAGGAAAGACTTCAGTTCTTTTCTGATTTGTTCTTATAACTTCAGGTAATTTGTTTAACTTTTCATTGTATTTTGTCTTTTGTTTAAGGGAAACTTAAATAATATCTACTTACTTTCTGCAAGTACTGTTTACATAAGGAGGAACTATCTTCATAATATTGTGTTTATTAAAAGAGGCTCAGCATGGGAAAAGTAAGCCATAACAAGAAAAATGAAATAGCAATAGTAAAAAGTAGAAATGGTAATTATATATCATAGAACAAAGGTCCAGTCCTAACTTTTTCAAACTTGCAATAATATGGTTGCAGAACATTGTTTTAAAAGGTCCTCTTTACCATGTTTTAATTTTTTGAAAAAAGTGTTCTATCAGAAACCTAAGCTATCTAACATCAGAATAGGCTTCTCAAAATAATAATGACTTGGATGGCAAAGTTTATTTATTGGGAAAAATAAAACACAGCAAAGGAAATCATTAACAAAATGAAAAGGCAACCTGCCAAATGGGAGGAATTATTTGCAAATCATGTGTCTGATAAGGGGCTAATATCCAAAATATATAAAGAACTCATATAATTCAATGGCAGAAAAACAAACAATCTGATTTAAAAATGGACAGAAGATATTAATAGACGTTTTTCCAAAGAAAATATGCAGATGGCCAACAGGTACATGGACAGGTGCTCAACATCATTAATCATTAGGGAAATGCAAATTAACCACATGAGTTATCACCTCACACCTGTTACAATGGCTATTATAAAAAAGGCAAGAAAGGGAATTCCCTGGCAGTCCAGTGGTTAAGACTCGGTGCTTTCACTGCTGTGGGCCTGTGTTCGATTCCTGGTTGGGGAACTAAGATCCCACAAGTCATGCGGAGCGGGGAAAAAAAAAAAGAAAAAGACAAGTAAGTGCTGGCGAGGATGCGGAGAAAAGGGAATCCTCATGCACTGTTAATGGGAATGTAAATTGGTGCAGCAACTGTGGAAAATGGTATGGAGGTTCCCCCCCAAATTAAAAATAGAACTACCATATGAACCAGCAATTCTACTTTTGGGTATTTATCTGAGGAAAACAAAAACACTAACTAGAAAAGATATATCCACCTCTATGTTCATTGAGGGATTATTTACAGTAGCCAAGATATGGAAGCAACCTAAATGTCCATGTATGGATTAATGAATAAAGAAGATGTGGTATGTATACAGACACACACACAATGGAATATTACTCTGCCATAGAAAAGAATGAAATCTTACCATTTATGACAACATGGATGGACCTCTAGGGCATTATGCTAAGTGAAATAAGTCAGACAGAGAAAGACAGGTACCGTATGATCACTCTTATATGTGGACTCTAAAAAAATGAAAAACAAAAAACAAGCTTATAGATATAGAGAACAGCCTGGTGGTTGCCAGAGGTTGGGGGTCGGAGGTGTGAGAAATGGGTGTCAAAAGTAAAAAGAAAAAAGAAAATTAAAACAACAACAACAAAGAAAAACCTACATATACAGTTCTCAGAGCTATCGTTCTTATTCTTTATCCAGATACTAAATTGTGACTTTGTTAAGCTAGTGTACTCTGTATTGGAATAAAGTTCACTTACTACAAGAAAACAGATCATAGCTAAAAACAAAGCACAGATTCATTTAATTGTCATAAATTTATTGTTTTTAGAGTCTAGATTTTACAAAACATTTTAGCAATAGGCTAAAAGAGTTAGTAGGAGAGGCCCTCACAGAGGGAAATCTGAGAACTAATCTGTATTGTTTTCATTTTGATGAAGAAACAAAAACCACAGGAGCAAGCCATATACTGAAGTTTTAAAAAAATGAACTTTGTATTTTGGAATAATTTTATATTTACAGAAAAGTTGCAGAGATAGTACAAAGAGTTTTCTTATCCCCCTTACTTGATTTCCCTCATTATTACAATCTTTTATTACTGTAGTACATTTGTCAAAACTAAAAAACGCACATTAGTACATTACTATTTGAGGGGGGAGGGGTTTGATCAGCTTTTCTTTTTTTAATTGTAGTAAGAACACTTAATGTGAGATTACCCTCCTAACAATACAGTATTGTTAGCTATAAGCACTGTGTTGTGTAGCAATCTGTGGAGCTTATTCGTCGGGTATAATGGAAACTTTATACCCATTGAACAACTCTACATTTCCCACTCTTCCCATAAGTGGAATCACACAGTATTTGTCCTTCTGTGACTGGCTTATTTCACTTGGTATAATGTCCTCTAGGTTCATCCACATTGTCACGTATGGTAGGATTTCCTTCTTAAGGGCCGAATAATATTCTATTGTATGTATATACCATGTTTTCTTTGTCCATTCATTTGTCAGTCGACATTTAGGTTGTTTCTATATCTCGGCTATTGTGAATAATGATTCAATAACCATTGTAGTGCAGGTATCTTTTCAATATCCTGATTTTAATTCTTTTGGATATATACCCCAAAATGGGATTGCTGAATCATCTAGTTGTTCTATTTATTTTATTGTGAGGAACTTCCATACTGTTTTCCACTAGCAGCTGCACCATTTTACATTCACACCAACAGTGTTCAAGGGTTCCAGTTTCTCCATATCCTTGTCACCACTTTTTTTTTTGATAATAGGTGTGAGGTAATACTTCGTTGTTGTTTCGATTTGCATTTCCTTGAAGGTTGGTGATTATAAGCATCTTTTCATATACCTGTTGGGCATTTGTTATGTCTTCTTTGGAGAATTTCTGTTCAAGTCCTTTGTCCATTTTTTAGTTGGATTATTTGATTTTTTTGCTGTTGGGTTAAGGAGTTTCTTATATATTTGGGTATTAACTCCTCATCAGATGTGTGGTTTGCAAATATTGTCTCCGATTTCTTACGTTGCTTTTACATTTTGTTGATTGTTTCCTTTACTGTGCAGAAACTTTCTAGTTTGATGTAGTCCCCCTTGTCTATTTTTGCTTTTGTTGCCTTTTGTTATCCTTATAAGATCCCAATTTTATTCCTTCCATGCAGATACCCAGTTTTCCCAACACCATTTATTGAAGAGTCTGTCTTTTCTCTGTTGTATATTTTTGGTAACTGTGTTGAAGATCAATTGACTGTATATGTGTCGATTTATTTTGGGGCCCTATATTCTGTTCCCTTTATCTATGTGTCTGTTTTTATGCCAATATCATACCTTTCTAATTATTGTAGCTTTGTAATATATCTTGAAATCAGGAAATATAATGCCTCCAGCTTTGTTCTTCTTTCTCAAGATTGCTTTGACTATTCAGGGTCTTTTTGGGGTTTCATGTAAATTTTAGGATTTTTAAAAATTTCTGTTAAAAAGTGCCATTGGTATTTTGATAGGTGTTGCTTTGAATCTGTAGATTACTTTGGGTAGTATGGACATTTTAACAATATTAAGTCTTCCAACTCATGAACACAGAGTTTCTTTCCATTTATTTGTGCCTTTTAAAATTTGTTTCATCAGTGTTTTATAGTTTTCAGTGTACAGGTCTTTCAGGTACATTAGTATTAATTAAACTCCTGACTCTATCTGGATTTTATCAGTTTTTCCATTAATGTCCTCTTTCTTTTCCAGAATACAGTTCAGAGTACCATATTGCACTTAGTTGTCACATCTCCCTAGTCTTCCCTGGTCTGTGACACTTTCTCAGTCTTTCCAATTGTTTTTCATGACTTTGATAGTCTTGAGAAGTACTGGCCAGAAGTCCTGCAGAATGTTCCCCAGTCTGGGTTTGCCTGATGTTTTTCTCATCATTAGACTGAGGTTATGAGTTTTTGGAAAGAATACTATAGAATACTATTAGAATAGTATTAGAAGAATACTATATTGTAAAGTGCCCTTTTCACATCAAGTTAGGGAGTTTAGGTTATCCACATGATATCACTGTTGACATTAACCTTTATCACTTGATTAAGGTACTGTTTACCAGGTTTGTTCACTATAAAGTTACTATTTTTCCCTTTCCATACTTTATTCTTTAGAAGCAAGTCAGTAGATTCAGCCCACCCTCAAAGATCACTTAAAAGACGGGTATTATGTATTATTTGCAGTTCTTCCAGAGAGAAGATTTTGTCTCTTCTCTACCATTTATTTGTTTATGGCAGTATGGGCTCATGTATATTTTATACTTTGAGTTATAATCTAATACCATGTTATTTATTTTCATGCTCAACTTGTTGCCAACTATGGCCATTGGGAGTTTTTTCACATTGGGTCCTATACAACTCCATTATTTTTATTTTTCATTGAGTACTTCCTTTCTGTTATTACAAGATGTTTCTAGTATCACCTATTTCTCCAAAGAGCCCTGGTTTCTTTTATTTGAGAATGGTATTTGAAACCAAGATCTGGGTGTTGGCTGTGCTTATTGCTACTGGGACATCATTGTTTCTAAACCTTCTCAATGGACAGAGCTAAGTAATGTATGTATGCATGCGAACCCACACTCATACAGTTTTGAATAATAAAGATAAACAACTTTCCATTTTAGACCTGCTCACTTTGGTTAGAGGAAAAAGCAACTCCTTCCTGAATAGCTATGTCTCAGGTGGTTATCAAGAGAATGTGTTTCCTTCTAAATGTGGAGCCTAAAAATGGTATTCTAGGGAATAAAAATGATTTTTTAGCTAGTACATCCCAGCTCCAAATATTTGCCATGCCTGAGTTCCAGATGAATGTGAATGAAGTCATTTCTGCCACAGGGTATTATAGCAGTAAAGGGAATAAAATTCTTCTCACTTACTGTAGCTCTTGCTACTCACCTGAGAATGTATTAGATTTAAAGTGTACCTCAACTTAGGCTCCATAGAAAATGGGTCTGAAATAATCAAGTTTTTTGCTAACACATTGATCTTTAATACTGTTTTGTCATATATTTTATGTCTCCGGTATTACAGACAGTTAAAGATAAAGTTACTGAAACTATCAAGATCAGAAACTTAAAAGGTCACTTATAAAGTATAGGGAGTTAAAGCACTGGCATGTCAAGAAATAAGTTAAAGTTTATATGTTTATATTTCTACCCTCTTCTGATTTTTCTTTGTATTTTACTTCAAAAGAATATCTTTTATTTTTTCATTCTGTTCTTGGTGTTTTGATTTCTACATTATCAAGCTGTTCACCAAAAAGGTGGTTTTTTGTTTTGTTTTTTACTTGTTACTTTTCTCTAAAGACACTTCACTTTTCACTTTTAGTCCCAGAACCATTCCCCCACTCCACCCCCCCATCTCCCTCCCACCATCTAAGAGCTTGCTCTGGCACAGTTGACTTTAAAAGATAAGAAGATAGAAATTAATGCTTCCTCAATTTCCCTCATTATGTATCTTTCAAAAATATTTGTGGCAAAGTCCCCAAAGTATTTTTTTTTAAATAGAGACTTTTTAAAAAAATTTTTTGGCCATGCCTACCAGGAATCTATCCCGCGCCCCCTTCAGTGGAAACCTAGAGTCCTAACCACTGGACCGCCAGGGAAGTCCCCCCAAAGTAACTTTTTTAACCTGATTCAGTGCTTGAAAAAGTTCTTGGTTTCCACCTCATTCTCCCCAGTTTGAGGAGGAGCCATTTTTACCTTCCATGCACTTGCAGTTCCAAGGTCTTCAGAGGAGAAATTGTGTCATTGATTTCTAAAACCATCCTATGCCTGTGATGCTAGGACCCACCCACAGTGACATGGCTCCTTAGCATTCTGTGTTGCCCCCAGAAGTTGGTCATTCTCATAATGATACTATGCTTCTCCCTCTTGGGGCTCAGACCTCATACTAGTCCCAGGGTCTGAATCTCTTGTGGAATGATGTTACCCATGGTTCTCTCAGTCCCGAAGGTGAGGTATGCTGTCTTAGCAAACCAGGGGTGAGAACTGTCTTCACATCTGAGAGGCACTGGGTACCCATTTTACAGATTAGGACTGGCTTAGGAGGAAAGAAATGAAAAGACTCTCCACCAATGACCAAAGAGTTATCAATTCGCTGTGAATGTTCATAGCTGTTAACTCTCAGTGGGTACTTAGCAATCATTAAACTGGGTCATCAGCTGAATCTAGAAGACACCTTGGGAATAAACAGAGTAGTTATTAATTTGTTGTAGAATCAAAATGGTTTTATGTTCTTTCACCTAGCCCTCTAACTTGCTTAATATAACACCTACATTTAGTATTCATAACATGCTCTTTCACAATTGTTCTTAAGTGTGTATGTGTGTTTAGCTTTTAAATTATCTTCTATATTTTTTTATCTTTTCTACTGTGGCTAAAAACACTGGTAATGATTCTGATGTGTTCCTTAACAATGTTCTTTTAGTCACTGTCTCTCTCTCTCTCTGAAAATTCCATTCAGCTGTCAGAGATGGCTGTGTAATTATAATAATTCTGTAATTGTGCTCTTTAGAGCTTTGCAGACAGTGGGAGGAGGTGATGGAGCAAGTCTGCTTCTGCCCATGGTTCTATGCTCACCGCCCCCCTCTTCATCCCAACCAATCCACACCCCTTTGAAGAATCAGAAAATAAAATTTCTGAGAAAGACTATTTCCTGTTTCCAAAAGGAATGGTAATAATTTCATATTCCATGTGAGTGAGTTGTTGAGGGATGTTCATATATTTTAGTACATGCAGACACATAAAAATAATTGTTATTCTTCCGTTTGTATTTTAGCTGTCATTTTTGTTGAGATTTCCTAAAAATAATATAAGCCCTTAAAAAAATTCTGTGTGATAGTAAATGGTATCTGTGTTCCCACCATTAGAACATTAGTTTGAACCAACCATATGAAATTCCTGTATTTGTAGGTCATACATGGTCACATGGGGGCAATTGCATATGATTCCAATGCATTTCTCTCAGTGACCCAATGGAAAGAAGGGGTTCTTAATGCAGAAAATAACTTATCCTTGGATTTTTAAATATTGTGCTTATCCTGTTTCTGGATAATGTACAGGGCCAGAAACGCCAGTGCTTAGTTATATTTAATAAATTCAATTAAATAAGTTATTTATACATAATATATAAGTATTAATTATTATTAAGTAATAATACTTAATCATGTTAAATAAAAACAAATCCCCTTATATCTGACCTGGAGCATTTGCTCAAACTCTTTCTATTTCTGTAGGAGGCCTGATAAAACAGGGCGAACTCACCTAGCCAGTTTATTTGATGTTTGTTTTCATCTTTGAAGAATAATGAATAGACTCTATGAAAAATGAACCTATAGCTTCACAACAGAGCTAAGAATAACAGAGTTTTTCTCCTGCTGTTCATTTTATTAATCCAGCAAATAGAGTAATCAGAGTCAGTCTGTCTGACCTTGTACAAAGAAGTTAACCTATCCAAAGTGCCTCATTTATAACCAAAAGAGGCTTCATCATACATTGCTTATACCTTAGGAAAAGAAAATGTGAAAGTTTTATACTTTTAACTATTCACTTAGTAAATTCTTAGTAATTTCCTGCACAAAGGTGGAGTTAATGGCCTGCGATCATTTTTACGCACATTGGGATTTTTTTTTTTACTTGGAGCGGTTGAGGTTTCAAAAGTGAATGATGGAGACGTTCTTGAGCGGTTTTTACACTTTTGCAAAAGGAGAGCATCAGTGTTGTTAATAGCTAGGAACAGGGTTCATTTGTTCCATTTGAAGTTAATTGATTTCTTAAGTGCACAGGTACTGATGAATCAGAATAGATGTGGTCGATCAAAACACATGGTCGTCGTAGCTGGATAGGTCTTGGAGGCCTGCTCTTGTGTTTTAAGTTGCTAGATGGCAGTAGTGGGTGGGACATGGTTTGTTAGAGGGGGGATGGGATGCCTCTCATGAGGAAGAATTTCAGTTATAACTACCTGGATGGCCTTGTCACTGCTGGCCAGTGAAACATCAGCCCTGATCTTAATGCAGGTCATGGGGCAAACTCTATAGTGGGGATAAGCAAGGATGCTGTGAGAGCACCCGAGAGAGGCCCCTAATCTCTCTTGTTGATGGGGTGGGGGCAGGGGCATGCGGATGCTTCCTGGGAGAGGTAGTCATGATTTAATGCATTAAGGGTGAGCTGGAGCACACCTGATAGAATGAGGGTGGGACCTTACAGCATAGTATGAAGCCATACGCTGTAGACAAGCAACTCACTATTCCTGGAATAGAAATGGAACTGGAGCGTAAGGAAATGAGGAGGGTCCAGGCCACGCTGTCATAGGTTTTGTATGCCAGACTGAGTGAGGTGCTTGGGCTTTACCCTGAACCACTGGGGAACTAGTGAAAAGTTTTAAGCAGAGGAATGATATAAAATGCTCATTTTAAGAAGATTATTTTTGTGGTTATGAGTTGGAAAGATTTGAGAGGGACAAGGCTGGACATAGGTTGACTGGAGGGATGTTACACCACTCAGGGAGAAGTCATAAGGATCTTAGCTAGGGTGAGAAATAGTCAAGTTCAAGAAATATTGGGAAAATAGAAGTTCTTTGTGATTGAATGATTCATTGATTGTACATGGATAATGAAGGAGAGGCAAGAGATAAAGACGTTTCTGATTTGGATCCTGAGATGGTTGATTGGCCACTAACTGAAATAGGAAATCAGTGGGCAGATGAGATTTGCCTTGATAAAGATGCTTAATTTAGTTTGGACCATACTGAGTTGAGGCATGAATAATTAACATAAGAAAACAAAAGTTTTTATTTCTCACTCACATAGAACCAAAGTGAATACCCCTGATTTGCAGACAGCTCTCTTCTGTGCAGTAATTCAGGGATTGATATTCCTTCCATTCCGTGGCTGCACCATCTTCAACATGTAGTTTGCAGAAAAGGCAAGGGCATGGAGCATTGTTCTTGAAGTTGTTATGGTCCAGCCCTGGAAGTATTATATATCACTTTCACCCCGTTCCATTGGTCAGAACTTATTCATATGACTAATCCTAACTTCAAGGACGGCTGGGAAATGTGGCCTCTGTGGCCAGGAACAAGAGGAAACAATCTGGGGAATCAGCCAGCAGATTGTGCTACAGGGTGACTGGGAAGTTTTCGGATATTGAAATCTGAAACTCAGGGAAGATCTGAGCTAGACATGTAGCTTTAGGAATCATCAGAGACAGGGCCGGTTTATATCATAAGCATATAGATGAAGTCACTCGTGGAGAACAAGTGGCAATAAGAGCAGGAGGCCAAGGGCAGAGCTTTAAGTTGGCCAACACACAAAGCTCATGTGGGAAAAGGATGCTAGAAAGGAGCCTGAAAGCCTCAAGGTAGGAGGTATTGTACCATGGAAGCCGATGAGTATAGAGAATTTACAGATGTTGATGGAACACAGTGTAAAATGCAGTAGAAAGTTTCAGGAATGTATAAAGTAAACCTACAAAGTGTGTACTGAATCAAATGATTAAATATTAGAGACTGGATTGAGTAGTTCTCACTTCAAGGGCATGGTCAAGGAGAAACTGGACTTCAATGTGTTGAAGAATCTATAGAGAGGGGCTGTGGAGAGGGGATAATTGAAACAAGATCTCAGAGAGAACAGGAGCAACAGTGCTTACTAAAATGAAATTTTGAATTTATCCAAGTACTGCTTTTTTGACATGCTTTTTTTTTAGCCCATATTATGATTGATAACTGATATTTGTTATAAGCAATTTTGTTAACTTACTTAGCAATAAAGATATTATTATATTTCTAGTTACATATTAATTGGTTTACATGATCAGTTCACCTGTCCTGGGAAATACAATTAAACTTGGAAAGGAAAATCACATTTTTCTTGGTTTTGAATACAAAGCATAACAGAAAAGAGAAATATTCTGCTGTACCTTTGTTATAATTTTGCTAAACTAAGGCAAATTTTTAAAATCTTTTATATCCTCTCTCTTTGTATTTAAACAAATGTTGATATCATGTTTTTATTTTCCCTCTCTCCTGCTCTTTAGCTAGGAACATGTTTAGAGACCGCTTTCTTTCCTAGAACATTTTTTAATAATGGGAAAGTGAGACAAATAAAGAGGCTTACATTTGGATTGAGGTGGATACTTAATGCTCTGGTGTTTAATATTGAACAACAAGCCCTAGTTTTATAAATAAATCACAGCTATTTTTCCCTTTTTCTTACAGTTGATTCACATTTTCCAGTGGGGCACATAGCATTAGTTTAAAATGCTTTAAAAATTATTTCTGTAAATTGTACATTGTTTCTCACTTAAGAGCAGAATATTTAAAGGTAACAAATCTGAAAATAAGCCATTACTATTTATATACTAATGATAAAGATGATGGCAAGAATCATTTTCAGTATGTTTTATGTTTTATTTTAAATGGCATTTTAATAACTTCTTTCACTTTCTTTAAAATTCTGATATTAGGAAATAGGATCAAAGTAAATAAAAATATATTTAAAATATTGATTTTGATTTAAATATATTTTCTAGAAAAAAGGTAGATGATCATGTTCATTTTATTTATTTTTTTTGCGGTACGTGGGCCTCTCACTGCTGCGGCCTCTCCCACTGCAGAGCACAGGCTCCGGACACGCAGGCCCAGCAGCCATGGCTCACGGGCCCAGCCGCTCCGTGGCATGTGGGATCTTCCCGGACCGGGGCACGAACCCGCGTCCCCTGCATTGGCAGGCGGACTCTCAACCACTGCACCACCAGGGAAGCCCAATCATGTTCATTTTTTATTCCTAATTCTTATCTTAGTTCCTGGTTCATAATAGACCTTGAAAATATTTGCGAATGGAGGAGTTGAGTCAGTATCTTTTTAGAAAAGTTTTGTAATTGTCATAATAGAGGATGCAGCATTCTAGTGCATTTTATTGCAGTATTCTTTCCGTACTTGATGTCAGAGTCAGTCCTTAACTGCAAAAAAATGAGTTGGCTATGAAATGAGTATCCAGCAATCATCTCTCCATTATGCTAGCCAGAATACATTTTAGAACTAAAGTTGCCCCATTCAAGAAATGTATGTTTGCTGATGAGATTTAAAAGAAAGCCACGCTTTGTGTCACTCTGGCCCAGTGCTTCAATCATGACCATAATCTCCTCTTCATTATAGGCCTATTTTTTCTCCGTATCACTTTTCTCTCTTGTGATTTATTTAAAGGTATATTTTTAGCTCCTTAACTTCTCTCTTTTATCAGCTTTTTATTTTGTATATTGATTAGTTTGTTGGGTTTCTGGGAGGGAGATGAAGACGGAGGTAAGATCTGTATCTCAGCTCTATCAAATGTCAAGCAGTGTGCTGGACATTTGGATAAAGAGGTAGATAACAGTGCCGAGGACAGTATCTGGCATAGTCACCTCCCTCAAAGAGCAGTAGTAAAACATCTCCTTAAGAGGCCTTCTCAGGTCCTCCCTTTGTTATGCAGCTGTAACAGTTCTAATTCTACACAATTCTCTCCCTTCCATAGAATTCATTTGGGCAACACACTACTGCATTAGTCACACCAGCTGCTGTAACAAATAAGCCTCCCGATTTCAGTGGTTTAGCACCCTGTGTTTTTCACTCATATTGAGCAATGCAGTGTGTTTCTGAGTAAGTGGGCTCTGCTACACATGGTCATTTAAGGACCCAGCCTGAGGGAAGCTCAGTCATCTGCGAGGACACCTTGGATGTCAGTGTCCAGATTGCAGAAGGTGAAGGAGCGTGAAGCATTACACGTGAGAGGTTTTTATGGGCCAGAGCCTGAAACCACAGGTAACACCTCCCTCTCTTCCATTGTCTAGCACTCAGGCACATGGCTACCCCAGCTGCAGTAGAAAACTGGGATATATAAGCAGTTGATTCCCAGAAGAGTGCCTGCTGAGCTGGGCTGAAAGGTGGCGTTGAATTTCCCACTTGCGTCAGAGAGGATGTCTTATATCTCTTTTTTTCTTCTGGTATAGATAGAATAAATTATTTTCCTTTAGTAATTGATTCTGTTTCAGAAATCACTTGGGAATTGAAATGGAAGAAAATGTTTTCATTTCTTTTTCTAATACGATGAACTTACTTAAAAAATACAGAAACCAAATATTTGGAGGTTTTCCGGTTAACATGCTAGAAATGCTTTCTCTTAGGAGACACTGCTGTTCTCTTCCCCATCTGGCAGACTACCTTTGTGAAACGCCTCCTCTGTGACATCCTGCTGAGCCTCTTCCTCCCATTCCTGCCTCTCCAGGCACAGTTAGCAGTTGCATCCTCGGTGCTCTGCTAGAACTTGAACATACCTATGTTACTTGAAGCCATTCATCCACTCATTCATCTAAGCACTTATAATGCAATAACAATAATAATAATACGGTGAAAGAAAGAAAAGAGTTGAAATTCACTGTGTTAGAATTACATACCAAATAGTGCCAAGGATACAGGGAAAAGGCACTTAGCTCTACCTTGGGGATGAGGAAGAGGTGGGGAATGCTTCTTTTAGAGGGAAGAAGTTTGGTTCAAATCTCTTTAATTATGCATGGATGCTTTCCCTTCCCCCAGTGATGAAGTTTATGAGAAAAGAAGCCTGTCTTGATCACCTCTAAGTCCAGCACCCAGTACAGTACAGGCTCATATTAGACACTCAGTTAAATGAATTGACTGAAGATGTAAGGCAATACATTTATAAATTTCTGTTTACTCCACATCCATTCCTCATAACAACTTTATGATAGGGCAGATATTCTTATTCCTGGATTATAGATAATGAGCCTAAATACAAAGAGATTTGGTGTTTTGCAAGTGTCACACAGTGGGTTAATAGATCTCAGGTATTCTGCACCTAATCTTGTCCATTTTTTACTCTTGGAAACAAACATGTAAGTATCAAAATAGTGCTTTGAAATTTGTAGCGTGTACTTTGAAGACAAGACCTGAGACCACTTGAATCTCTTTGAGTGATGAAGACTGTTCATTTACATTGAGTCAAGGGATAAAGTTCTTTCTAACAGACACAAAGAGATGGTTCTTTCCAACATGTTTTATAGCTCTTTACATTCCTGCCAGCACAGTGTTATGTACCCAGCTGATGCTCTATAAATCTTTCTTAAATAACTGACGATGATTTAAAATATGTACATCAGATTCACCTAAAATGGACAAGCTTCTTGTTAGAAGCTGTCATAAGCTTTTACCAGTATCATTGTGTCACAGGGGACAAAATTTGCCTGTGGTATATTCTAATTCAAGGCATTTTTTTTAAAATTCAAGGAATGTTTAACACACTAGCTTGGTTTCTGGTTTTCTTTGGCTTCCTCATTCTTCTGGCACTTACACTCTTAGTCTGCCCAAGGACACTATCTATGGAAGCTCACACTGGCTGGATGTTCTCACCACAGCAAGAACATGTTGAGACATTTTTAAATGGAATAGCTTTAGTGTCTTTTGATGTTTTAAAAATCCCAAACTTCCTTAGTATTGGAGTTTATGATAGACATTCATTGCTTCCATCTCTAACTTATCCATATTTTGTACCATAAAGTATCAGTGTTCTCTTCAGAAATGTTATGACCTGGTGCTTTACTTATTAAAATTGCAGCTAAGGATGACGGTATGGCTTATAGAAGTATAAAATTACACATTTCCACATGGATATTCTGCTTCATGGCAACCTTACACGTCTGAAGACAGACTCATTTTGTCCCTTCCACTCCTTTCTTGCACCACCTCCCAACCATTGCCAGCTGCTTCCCAATGTCATTTAGTGGCAAGCTCCAAACCATGAAGATATCCTGACTACTTACTCCTTTGTTTTATACTGCCCATCTAATTCATGTTCGTGCAGTGTTGCACTGACCTCTAAAATGTTTCTGAAATCAGGGGATTTGAGACCGTGTTTTAAAGCCAGGTATGAGTGTATTGCCTGATTTCCTTAAAGGTATGAAATTATGGGAAAGGAGCTGAAAGCCCTGGAAGAGTTTACTGTCAAATCAGCAAGAGGATTTTCAAGAAAAAATAAATTTTCAGGAGGTTTCAATGTTAGAAACATTTCTTTTTAATCTACTTGAGTAAGAATTTATTTCATCATCTCTGGGGACACTTGCTTTTTCCAAAACTTTGTAACCAGGAGACAGACTAGACAGTGGGAATTATTCAGAGTGTGTGGCACAGAGAAGGTGGTTGGTAAATGTTTAATGAATGAGGAGATAGATAGATGAACAAAAATAGAATGGTCTTGGTGAAAGTATCCTGAAGTCTGCTTCTGTTTTCTGTTTTTGCTTAACAGAAGTATATTTTCTTGTTTCGTTTTGATGTATTTTTCTAACAGCAAGGTAAGTGCCAGGTTTTAGAAAGACAGACCCACCTTTCATATTAATCATTACTTGGGGAACACCACTAATGCCTTAGTTTATTACCTAATGGCATTTTAATCTGCAGGAAATCCAAGAGAGTGCTTTAGAAAGTGTCTGTGATTGAAAGTGTCAGTGGTGCCAAGTACATGCTTAAAAAGAAAGAAATGAATGTCAGGGGCATGTGGATTTCAGTCTCATATGATTGTAATAAGAGTAATGTGCCAAGAATTTTGGAAAGGTTCTTAAGTTTTTTCTTATCCAATGATTGACATATTGCTAATATAGCGTTGACAAAGTAATGTTAGCCATACTCAGTGAATGTAACATCATAATATTTATCCTGAACTTATTCTTCAGCCACAAAATAATAGAACAACAGGATATTAAGGTCATAAAGCTCAAGTACTAAGCAATGAAGGTCAATGAGTTTTTCTCACTAATTATTCCAGCAGCTTCTTCTTGCAAGTTAATTTTGTTCTGCCACATACTAAAAAGGTGAAAGAGAATTACTTCTTTTTATTTTTTCAATATTTATTTATTTTTTGGCTGTGTCAGGTGTTAGTTGAGGCACATGGGATCTTTCGTTGTGTCATCTGGGCTCTTCGTTGTGGTGCACGGGCATCTCTCTAGTTGTGGCACACAGGCTTAGTTGCCCCGCAGCACGTGGGATCTTCATTCCCCAACCAGGGACCGAACCAGTGTCCCCTGCATTGCAAGGCTGATTTTTAACCACTGGACCACCAGGGAAGTCCCAAGAATCACTTCTTATTTTCTGTTTGTTTTGCAGGGGAAGATGGTGAAAGGAATGGGAGGGGCTATGGATCTAGTGTCCAGTGCCAAAACCAAAGTGGTGGTCACCATGGAGCACTCTGCAAAGGTAATGAGAGCTGCTTTTGGAAATTCACACTACACTGAAATCCTGTACACCAGGTCATGCGACCATTGTTTTTATTGTTTTCTCTGGATCACTCAGCTTGATAGCGTTTATATTTTAGAGAAAAACGTTACAAATAAAGACCATTATTTATTATCATTCAGCTAAATGTTTGTTTTAACTTTGAAGCAAACATCAGGGTGTTCTTTGATTATTTGCCTCACACACACATTAAAAGTAAAAGCTATAATGTCTTCAAAAGCAGTGAAAAGATGTTAGGGCAGATGTGTTGATTCAGGTTTATAGATATTTTAATTTTATTTTTATTTTTTTGGCCAAACCCAGTGGCATGTAGGATCTTAGTTCCCCGACCAAGGATCGAACCCGTGCCCGCTGCAGTGGAAGCACGGAGTCATCACCACTGAACCACATGGGAATTCTCTGATTCAGGTTTAAAAATGATTATAGTGGTTGCTATCTCTGTGCAAAATGAAAACCACAACAGAATGTGTGTTTTTAACAGCAGTTATTTTCAAGTGGACACTATGGCCTCTTACCAAGTCTGTGGAGGTGCCGTTCTGAGACAGTGTTAGAAAATGATGGACTTGGTGATAGCAAGTGTTCTATTCTGAAGAATATTATACTTTTATTTTGATAAATCGTTGAGTATTTATTGAATACCTATTATGTGCTGGGCACTGCTGGAATTTAGCAATGACCAGAACTAGACAAGAATCATTGACCGCATGGCACTTACATTTAATGATAATATCATTAGCCTATCATAGTGATAGCTCCCATTCATTGAGTTTACTGTGCACGAACAGTACACTAAGCTCTCTGTGTATGTTTGCCTGTAAAAGCCCATGAACTTGATATAAGTATTTTTGTGGGTCCAGAAACAGAGCTTCAGAGAGGTTAAGTAACTTGCCTGAGGTCACATAACTAGTGGAACTGAGATTTGGCCTGGATACCTCTGACTCCAAAGCCTAGTCTTCTAAATAAGGAGCTATCAGTATGATTTTCTTCCTATTCCAAGTCATTGTCTTTGAAACAACTGAGCTTAATTGCCTTCCCCACCTGAATCCCTGGGCTTCTGATGATTTGCAAAGTTGATATTGGGTGGCAGGTACCCTCTTCACCCTCTATACCTTTGCTCATTCTCCTTTATAATTCTTAGTTTTAAAAGAAAAGCTACATGTTCTCACCTTGATACCTGCTATTTTGAGTGGAAGTGGTAGTTCGTTTGCCCTTTTTTATTTTGTGATGCAGCATTGTGGGAGAGTGTGGATCTGGAAGATTTGCATCCGACTTGCTTCCCCTGGGGAGTTCTGTTACAGAGTGATAGGTGCCATGAAACAGTTTCATTGTGAAAACTGTAATAAATATGAAATTATTATAAATTGCTTAGTAAACAGTGAAGTGAGCAGTGAAGCATAAATATGGAGCAATAGAAATGAAACCAACACAGGTGACTCCTGAGCGATGCCTGGCAAAAGCATCCAAAATATTTCATTTCAGAGGCAAAAGGATGCCACGCATGAAAATCAAATCCAAAGCTTTTCTGGAACATACTGTCCATTTGGAGAAAACTCTTTCCGACTTTCCTTTTGTTGTTACTTTAATGTTGACACATAGGCACTGAAGTCCGACTCATTTCAGATTATTTTTGTGCATTCGTTTTCAAAACATTGGGCCTGTATTTCTCTCTCTTTTTTTCCCCGAAGTGTTTTCTTTTTCCTCAGGCTGGAATTTCTGACAGAGGAAAAATGGTGCTTCAAACTTCCAATTAGAAGTCCCTTATTAAAGCTTTTCATAGAAGTGAGATAATGTTTTTTAGCATTTCTTCTTTTTCTTCTCTCAGTGGGGAAATTGGCACTAAGTTTTAGACCAGAACTGAAGTTAGATATTTTTCCCTACATACTTTCATTTGACAAACTAACAAAAAATATATTTGTGATTAAAATAATAATAGTGATTTGTTTATACCTAATAGTTAGATAACCTTGAAAACTAACCAACAGAAGTTTCTTTTCTTGCCATCTTCACTTTGTACTCTTGGTCCCAGAATGTGTGGTTGCTTCTGTATATTGTTCACCTGGACTTACTGTTATTGGCCCAACTCAAGGGAACACGGGGACCTCACCACTTCTTTCCTGCTTCTTTTGTCTGCCTAAAGGTTGGTAGAGGTTGGAAAGGAAATAGAGAGGCGAGGTCTTTCACTCCTGGTGGCCTCTCCAGTTAATGACCTGTTCTTTTAGACATGCCAGGTGACTTCTGCTGCCTTATGAGTAAGTGAACAGCCTAGGGGGAGAATCCCCAGAGTTTTCTAAGACACAGAGTAGAAAGTTTGCAGTGAAAGATTAAAACCTGAGAAAAGAAATATAATCTTATATTCTTGTGCTGCTGATTTTTTTTCCCAGTAAGTGGGTGGAGCCATCAACTGGCTTTCAGGTGCAACTTTTTTGTTTTGCTCCTTTCCTTTGTCGATAGGGTTACAGATGCAGGTCACTTATAAATATGGTATTACCTGACCTTTAAAAATGTTGCTTTAATCAGACAAAGGAAACTCTTTCCTTGCAAGTCTTTGCAAGCAGCCAGCAGCTTCTGGTATTTGAAAACTGACTGCCTGCTTGTGTTGCTCTAGAGTAACCAGCATAATATTTCCCTTGCCTTAAAACTGCCTCTGGAGACATGTGGCAGGCACTGGCGCCAGACTGGCCTTGGAGTGTGGCTTTCATTTAAGCTTAGACATCAGGGTTCCAGGCAAAATTGCAAAGTAGGCAGAGTTTTTGGTGTCTAGCCACCTTCTTACTTAAGCTTCTTTTGATCTCTTGGTGTGTCCTTCTTTTGCCCTCTAAAAATTGGGAGAAATGAAGGAAAGGAGTAGGAGTTTGAGTCTTTACTAGATGCGAGGCCCTGTGTGTGGCATTGTGCATACTGGATCTATAAACCTCTCAGCGACCCTCTGATGTAAGGCTGGAATGTAGACAGGTAAGAAACTTGTCCAGGTAAGTGGCAGAGCTAGGAGTTTCCCTCAGTTTGGTCTAGTCATGTTCATCATATCATACCATGCTGCATCCTCACCTACGTTCCCATCCACACCTGCCCTTTTCTGAAAGCTTTAGGTTTCAGAATTACCTCTTTCCCTTTTTTCATTTTCCCTGGTCAAAGCTGTCCTTGTTGAGATAGATATCAGCAAAATATTTAAAAGAAAACAGTCTCAGAATTGTGTCCCTTAGTACCCATCTCCTCTTCTTCCCTTTTGTATTAGAATCTTCCCATGTTTTAGTTGGGCACAGAGTAGCCCAGTGACAGACTACATTTCCCAGATTCCCTTGCGTGTAGATTCATCTATGTGACCAAGTTTAAGTCAATGGGATTTGAGCATTTGTGCAATTTCTGGGTCATGTTCTTAAAGAGAAAGCCGATTTCATTGGACTATTTTTTGTCCCCCTCTAGCCTTCTGAGAAAAGCCTTAGCTGCAACAGCAGCCTTGGAACCAAAGTTGTAAACCACGTGCTGAGGCCTGCAGAGCTGCCCCACCAACCTAGATCACTAGCTGCCCCATCCTTTTCTTTATCAGTTCCTTCCAGGACTCCTCATAACTTCATCCTTGGCCCTCTGTACTTCTCACCCTCTGCACCTTTCTTGGATGCTTTCTAAATCTTTGGCACCAACTATTATTTTTCACTCAGTGGCTCCCTAATCCTTATTTCCTCACTGGAATTCTCTAATGAACTCTATAACTGTATTTTTTCCCCATTAGACAACTCCACCTGGTTGTTCCATAGCTACCTCAATCGCAGCACTTATACAAGTGAAATCATCATCGTTTCCCCTAAAAATCTTCCATCTGCTAGCTCAACTGGAGAAGTGATGATCTCCCAGCCCCCCTCTGGAAAGGTACTCGTGGAATTTCTGCCCCTCCCACTACACCAATCACTGTACATATTGCATCTACAACACCCCTGTAATCTGCTCCATTCTGTGGATTTCTACTTGTTTAGGTCCCTGTCACATCTACATGGGTCACTGTTGCAGCATCCCAAAGGTCCTCTTCCTGCCAGACTGACCCTCTTTCCTGGTAATCAAGCACACCACTGCCAAAGTGACTGGTCTCAAACTAAAGCTGGATCGAGTTAGGTCCACATTATTTAGTTCACCTTAGCCTCCCAGCCTTTCGTCATCAGCTCCCCAGCAACCTACTTTACCCTTGTTTCCAGGGCTTCAGTTCTGCCAGGATCTCCACATTCACGTTGTTTCTTGTTCTTAGGCGTTTTCACATTCTGTTCCCCTTCCCCCTTTATCTGACTCACTCCTACCTCTACACCATCGTATATAAATGAGCCAACATTTTATGAATTTGCTGGCTTAGCGTCTTCCATCCTCTAGACATGATGAATGACCAAATAAATATTCTTCGAGGCTTTGTCTTGAAATCTGGTAGAATTATCTTATGTGAGTATGTTAATTTACTTGTTTATGCAGGCATCTAATATTTATTGAGGGCCTACTATGTGTCAGGCACTATGATAGAGTCTGAGGAAATGAAAAATAGATAGGCATAGTTCTTCCTTTAGGCAGGTCAGTCTCATGGGGATAGAGTCATAGAAACCAATACTTAAAATAGAAGAGTGTACAAAACAGAGGGCTTCCCATGGGATGTAGCATTTGCATGGAGATCTGAAGGATGGGGCAGGGCTTGAAGGGACTAGTGTGTTGCAGGTCAAGGGAATAGGCACTGGGGTGTGAAAGGGCAGTGCATGCTGAGGGATTTACAATTAGGTCCCTGTTGTCAGAGAGCAAAGGGAGAAGAGTTGGGTGGAAGTACACAGACACACACACACACACACACACACACACACACATAGTCTATCCTCCACACAGTGGTAGGAATGATGTTTTAAAAATATAAATCATGTTATAGCACTTCTTCCTGGGCTCAGAAACCCTCCACAGCTTCCCATCTCCCTTAGATTCAAGTTCAGAATTCCTTATACTTTGTCCCTAAGGCCCTCCCTGGCTTGTCAGCTTCAATCCCAGTACCTCTCTGACTCCATCTACTAGGATTCTCCCACTTGCCCACTGAGCTCCAGCCAGACTTTCTTCCTGTAAGTTTCTGGAACATTCCAAGCATCCTCCTGCCTCAGGGCCTTTGCACTTGTTATTCTCTATGCCTGGAAAGCTCTTCCTCAGATATCTACATGGCTCACTTCCTCCGTTCACTCAGGTCTCTGCTGAGAATACCAGAGAAGCTTTCCCTGACTATTATACAAAACAGAATTCCCCCCTCTTCTGATGATTCTTCATCTCCTTTCTTCACTAGAATGTAAGTTCCATGCGGGCAGGGGCTCTTTCTATCATAACAACTGAGGAAAATCATGCCTGGTGCATATTAGGAATCAATAATTGTTGAAATCATTAGTTCTTCAAATAATAATGATACTTTGAACATATAGAGCACTTTTAACTTTTTCCAAGCAGTTACATGTTTATTGCCTTTATTTTATCATTACAATACTCTTGTGAGGTAGGTCTTATTGTTTCCCTTCCAGAGGTAAACCAACCAAATTTCATAGGGGTTAAACATTCCGATAAAAGTCAAGTAGAAAATTACGAGCAAAAGCAAACTGAGAACTTATGTATCCAGCCCCTCCGTTTTCTGTTACTAAACTTTTCTGTCTGGCAAATACCATCACCACTAACAATATAAAGGAAAGTGTTTTGTTTTTAGTATTGTGTACTGGAAATGTGTTCCTAAGGGTATAACTCTCAGAGCACAAAAACAAAGAAATTCAGTCATAGTTGTCATTTATTGGAAACAGGCAAAGCTCCGGCACTTATTTTTGAGAACATAAATGAGAGCTCTATTTCTAAAACAGGCTTAGTTTTTATTTCTATTACAGTAGGAGGTCTGGGTTGTAAAGGATAAAAAGAGTGATAATTATATTGTTATGAAGTTGAGAATAAATCTTTGTGAATAATATTTTTTATTAAGTCCAATCTGTATCAGATAGCGAAGGTGTCATATAGAAATCTTGAATACTGTTTTACCTTGTCTTTGCTTTTTGTGCAGAGGAATTATAAAAAGTAAATGAGATTTATTAATCCTCTTTATTTTGGACCAAATGTGTTACCAAAAGCCAGCAAATATAAAAGAGTTTTTTAAAAGTGCTTTCTCGGAAGCATCCTTGAGATAAATTTTCAGCAACATTGAAAAGTATCCCAAGATAAAGTGTTCTTTTGTTAGGATAATTTGTAATTAACATAGTTTCATCTGGTTTAATTTTTTTTCCATTCATAAAAGCTTCTCAGTATTTTATAATTTGTCAGTGAAACTATCTCGTGGCTAGGATTGTTTGGGAAAAAACGATATTCACCATTAAAAATAGAAATCCTTACATGGTTTTGTCTTTTCTATTTGTCCTTTAATGATGGACATGCCTGCAAAAAAATGTTATAATGGAAGAAAATAGCAGAACACAGTCCATCAACCAATAAACACTTCAAAATGTCTTACAGAATTTAATTAAGCAAATAACTTTAAATTCTGTGACCTTGAGCATCCATAGTTCTTGATAGGAAAGCTAACACTAAGAGCAGCTTTCTAAGGTATCACAGCAATTCATGGATGGAAAGAGAAAATAATTCCTGCTCAGTCCCGGGCTCTGCCATCCTTAGTCTAGAGACCATAGGATGCAGTCTTTAGAGAGAAAATAAAAGGCCATGATAAAGAGGCCATGTATTATATTGAAGAAAAATGGCCTTCTATTCTAAGATCTCAAAGCCCTGAAGCCTATTTTCAGGGAAATGGCTTGCTGTATCTATTGTCTCATTTGGCCAGTCTTCCCCTGAGAATGTGCCTGTGTAACCACAAACTGTTATTACATCCACATATAAAAACCATTTGTAATAGCAACTAGTCTCTGCTTCATAGCTAGCTGAGCCTTTCCACTGAAATCCTATATGGGTTGCTGGCATCCCTACCAAATAGGTGCTGTGTAAAGGCCAAAAATACCCCATGAGGATAAACCCAGTGTGAGTAATATCATCGTCATCTTGTCCTTTTATTCTGTGTACCTTGAATTTCTTTCTTTAGCAAATCCCAGTTTTCTTTTCTGGGTACCACATCAATCATCATAGTGATGTGACAGTCATGGGTCTTGTAATACAGCATTCCCCAATTCTTATGTCTGTTATGTGTGTGTTCATGTGTGTGTATAGAAGGAAGGGGCAAGGGCAGTAACACTCTGGCTTCCTCCATGATATTTTGGCAAGCCCTAAGAGAGACCTGTCCTTGGTTTCATTGTGCCACCAGACAAAATAAGGAGTATTCCCTTGCCAAGGTCAGCCTTTGTAGCCCCGCTTTTCAACAGATTAATGCAAGCCTTGCAGCTGTAGGAGAGAGCAGGCAGAAGAGGTAGAATAAGTATTGTATAATTCACTCAGTTTCTCTCTTTACTTATACATTTGTATGTTTCATACTGCAGTCTTTTCTTTTTGTTTGGCTGTGCTGCATGGCTTGAGGGATATTAGTTCCCTGACTGGGGACTGAATCCGAACCATGGCAGTGAAAGCGCCAAGTCCTAACCACTGGACCACCAGGGAACTCCCCATACCACAGTCTTGAGGTGTCTTTGCTACTCCCTTTGCTCATGCCTTTATCTGCCTCCCCAAGCTTCATAAGCCCCTTTGCACACCTCTGCTAGCTGCACTTCTCCTAGTGAGCTCAGAGATGCTGGGAATGTACAAGTACATTTCTTAGGACTAAAAGCAGCCTCCAGTGTTCCATACCCACTCAGTCACATGGTATTTTACAGCTCCTATGCTGTTGGAGTTCCTTGGATCGGAATTATAATAGTCAGACAGCATTTATTTATCGCTGTGGTTTGTCTAGTACTCTACTCATTGCGGAAGATACAAAGATAAATTGTTTCAGAGTCCAGTGGTGGGTAAAGAGAGGGCAACAATTACAACATATGTGGAGAGTAGAGGAAACACAGGAGCACCTACGAGGTGCACCAGACTAAGAAAGTCCCTGGGACACTGGGGTGGCGGCACTGGATAGGGGATGTTGGAGATGGTTTCTCCAGGGTAGATGACACCTGAGCCAAGTCGTGAAGAATAGGGAGGGTGTTGCCATTCGAACGTGGGATGAAGGAGTACAGGGTGGTGTGTGTTTCAGGTGGCGTGAATACACCTGTAAAGACTCGGTCCCTTAAGGATCAGCCAACTTCTAGACTTTGCCTTCTTTGTACTTGATCACTAGGGCTTTCCCAAAGAAGAAATATATTGCAGCCATACTGAAGAAATACTTAACAAAAAAGATGGGCATAAAATGGGGTTTTATGTAAGGCAAAATCTTACATGAACGCTCCATTGCCTCAGGTGAAAGAAATGTTGACATCAAATGTAAAAATCATCATGTTGTAAAAAAGAGAGCTTGTTATTTGGGATTAAGTTTATTTTGATAACACAAAGCTTATTGTAATGATAACAGGGGAATTTATTATCGTTTAAGCAGAGTCATTTATTACTGAAGAATTTAGTAATAAATTGCACACAGGTATCTAATGAATTAAAAAGAGATCACCATGAAGCAAGTAATAGAAAGTATTAACGCTTTCGGTCATATAAAATGAAAACGGTGGATTCCTAGATTTTGAAGGAGGCCTGTAAGTGATGCAGTGGGGAAAAGAGAAGCTGGAGAAGCAGGTGGAGGAAAGAGATTTAGCTATTCACCAAGGTTATGATGAAATTAGGAAATAAGGAAATATCAAAATCAGGAGCCCTCGGGTCCAGTCAGAGAACTTTTAATGCTACATTTGGTATCCGTTCCTCTGCCTTTTCTGACCTTTCTTCATGGAGAAAGAAAGAAGCAGAATGATGAGGATGAACAAGACCCCACTCACCCAAAATATTCGAATGTAAATTCAACCCCTCCTACTTCACTGCACTTGCAGAACATGTCTTCCTGCCGTGATCAGGCGAGGAAGACAAGGCAATCGCACAGAAAACTACAGCACAGAGAATTTAAGGGACCAAATGACTATTAAATGGCAGAGTTAAGATTCAAAACCAGGTCTTTGGACTCCTAATATAGTGTTCTTTGCTACCACACTACACTGTATCTCCTTTTCAGGATTTATTTTTAAATGCTAAAAACTCAGTGATTGTTCCTCTGTGAATCATAGAACTTGGTAAGGCTCAGCCTGGCGTGGTTAGAATAGAGTGCTCAAGTGGGCGTTAGTCATATTTTGGCTTCATAGCTAACCTGTTGTTGGATACTGAAATTGTGACGTTCTTTAATCTGTCTTTGCATCCCATTTTCTCTTCATCCTTGATCTGTGTTATGTCTTGAAGCTCAGAGTGAATGGAGTCATCTAGCTACACTGTTCTCACTGCAAGAATACTCTTGGTGCCAGCTTCCTAGGCCAGCCATATGGTTTGCCCCCAAATACGTGTTGCCGTTTCATTAGTTTTGTGGCTCTCAGGAATTCTGTTTAGGCCATTTTCTGTGTAATTCTATGTCCAACTTCGTTTAGGAACTTAAGAGCTCCTGAAGCATTCCCTGGTAGATTGTAGAAATGTTAAATATAGGTTCTAAAAACAGCACAAGCTTATTGAGCACCTGCTAAGTATTGGACACTTAAAATAACCCTGGAGGTAAAGTGATGGATAAGCACAGACACAGGAACCTTGCCCAGCTAGTGTGGAGTAGAGGTAGGCTTTGCACTCAGGTCCTTTGGCTCCACTCTGAACCACTGAGCTATACCGTTTACATGGAAAATGGTCTCTACAAGGTCTCTGTTGGTAGGGCACAGTTAATTCTGTCAGTTGAAATACACGCTTGATCCTAAACCAGCGTTGGTTGTTCATTGAAATCCAAGTGGCTGCTTTCACATCAGTTGTAGATTTTGCTCAAATAATGAGAACAAAGTAAGAGCTCCCTGCAGAAAATGTTCTTTGGAGGCCCACAGATTGTTCACTTTGTTCGCAGGCAAACCTGGAATTCATTGTGACATGTCTTATTTGAGTTATAGTAAGTGTAAGGAGTCCTGACAACTATTGAAGTTCAAATGTTCATCATTAATTTCAGCTCTTTAATTAAGCTTCTGTGACACGTGCAAGCTTTCTTTGAAATCTGGGAATGAAAATGGATCATTAAAAATGAAGCAAAATGGGCTTCCCTGGTGGCGCAGTGGTTGGGAGTCCGCCTGCCGATGCAGGGGACACGGATTCATGCCCCGGTCTGGGAAGATCCCACATGCCGCGGAGCGGCTGGGCCCGTGAGCCATGGCAGCTGAGCCTGCGCGTCCGGAGCCTGTGCTCCGCAACGGGAGGGGCCACAACAGTGAGAGGCCCGCGTACCGCAAAAAAAAAAAAAAAAAAAAAAAAATGAAGCAAAAATGAGGTTTCATTCCCACAGCTATAAATTGTCTTACACATTAAGACCCAGAAGCATATAACTTGTTGTTAAAGGTATAACATCTATGTACTCTATGTGTATTTAGCACTACTTTTGACTAAATTAAAGTAATAGAGTTTGTCTTCTTTTGAAATCCACCCAAGGTTCCCAATAGACTTCCCTTTTTCTTCCCATTCATTCATTCAAAAAATGTTGAGTATCTTTTATGCCATACACTGGGTTAAGTATACTAAAACCTCTTAATTACTAGTATGTTGCTGAGTTGACAGATTATTACACACAGTAAAATCTTAATTAAGCCCAGTTATTTAAAATCTCTTGCCTCTGATCGTACTTGGTATGGCAGCAGTTTTGAGAGAGAGGTAAACCAGGGAAGTGGTGCATATTTCAGAAGGTAAAACATTGAGATGGCTAAAGATGATGATGACATCATGTGTGGTGCTTTCAGATCCAACAAGGAAGCAATAGAAGCATTTCTGCCATTTTTAATAGAAGATCTAAACTGTGATAAGTTAGCCTTCAGCCTCAAGGGAAATATTAATTTAGGCTTCTGGTGCTTGATACTTAGAAAGGAGCTGAATCATAATCAGAAGAAAATGATCTGAAGATCAAATCATCAGAGCTAATGTGTCCACTGTGCTCCATAGATGTGACCCAGAGGCCACCTCTATACTGGGGGGTGGTAGTGGGTGGGGGAAGGAGGTTAATGGGTGAAAACCTGCTTTCCACTCTCAATCCCTCTTTTATGTTTGAAAAAAGGGTACCGTGGCTAAAGGAAACTTTGAAAAAATGTGACTATAGACCAATGCACACATTTTACCAATGAGCAAACTGAGGCTCAGACAAATTCCAGGAAAAGCAAATCGCTATATAAGAAAGTGAATATAATCACGGTTTTCTACACTGACTGGCCCAGCAATGAGCCATTTTACATAGCCGTTTTCTCAGCAGGTGTAAATTCTGATTATTGAGTTACCTACAAATTGTGATATAGCTATGCTGGGAGAACCGAACATAATGAAGGATGGGGGTGTGTAAGAGAGTTAAGTCTTCATACACCCCAATAAGAAGTTAGTAGATAATATCTAAAGCTGATTAATTAGGAAATAAATAGTCTGGTCAACATAGTATTAAAAAATGCAGAGGCTCAATGGAACAGAATACAGAGCCCAGAAATAAACCCACACACCTATGGTCAATTAATCTTTGACAAAGGAGGCAAGAATATACAATGGAGAAAAGACTGTCTCTTTAGCAAGTGATATTGGAAAGGTTAGACAGCCTCATGTAAATGAATGAAGTTAGAATACACCCTCACACCACACGCAAAAATAAACTCACAGTGGCTTAAAGACTTAAATATACGACACGACAACGTAAAACTCCTAGAAGAGAACATAAATCCTAGCAACGTTTCCTTAGGTCAGTCTCCCAAGGCAATAGAAATAAAGCAAAAATAAACAAATGGGACCTGATCAAACTTATAAGCCTTTGTACAGCAAAGGAAACCTTAAACAGAATGAAAAGACAGTCTTCAGGCTGGGAGAAAATATTTACAAACAATAAGACCAACGAGGGTTTAATTTCCAAAATATACAAACAGCTCATACAACTCAATAACAAAAAAATAAACAACCCAGTCAATAAATGGGCAGAAGACCTAAATAGACATTTTTCCAAAGAAGACATTCAGATGACCAATAGGAACATGAAAAGATGCTCAACGTTGCTAATTATTAGAGAATGCAGATCAAAACTGCAATGAGATATCACTTCACACCAATCAGAATGGCCATCAAATGCTGGAGATGGTGTGGAGAAAAGGAAACCCTCCTACACTGTTGGTGTAAACTGGTGCAGCCACTATGGAGAACAGTATGAAGGTTCCTCAAAAAACTAAAAGTAGAGTTGCCATATGATTCAGCAGTCCCACTCCTGGGCATATATCCAGACAAAACTAATTCGAAAGATACATGTACACCTATGTTCATAGCAGCACTGTTTACAGTAGCCAAGACATGGAAGCAACCTGTATGTCCATCAACAGATGAATCGATAAAGATGATGTGGGTGTGGGTGTGTATGAATGGATAAGGAAGATGTGGGGTACACACACACACACACACACACACACACACAGGAATATTACTCAGCCATAAAAAGAAGAATGAAATAATGCCATTTGTAGCTACATGGATGGACCTAGAGATTATGATACTAAGTGAAGTAAGTCAGAAAGAGAAAGACAAATACCATATAATATCACTTATGTATGGAATCTAAAGTATGACATAAATGAACGTATCTATAAAACAGAAGCAGACTCACAGACATAGAGAACAGACTTGTGGTTGCCAAGGGGGGTGGGCAGGGGAGGGTTGGATTGGGAGTTTGGGACTAGCAGATGCAAACTATTTTATATAGGGTGGATAAACAGCAAGGTCCTATTGTATAGCACAGGGAACTATATTTCAATATACAGTAATAAACCATAATGGAAAATAAAGTAAAATTTATTGTAAAATTAAAAAAAAATTTTTAATGCAAAGGTAGAAAGAAAATGTAAAATAGTACATAAGGGCTTCCCTGGTGGCGCAGTGGTTGAGAGTCTGCCTGCCGATTCAGGGGACACGGGTTCGTGCCCCAGTCCGGGAAGATCCCACATGCCGCGGAGCGGCTGGGCCCGTGAGCCATGGCTGCTGAGCCTGCGCGTCCGAAGCCTGTGCTCCGCAACGGGAGAGGCCACAACAGTGAGAGGCCCGCGTACCGCAAAAAAAAAAAAAAAAAAAAAAAAAAAAAAAACCGCAAAATAGTACATAAGTAAATGCTAAAAAAATTGAATTTTGATTTCTGTTCAGAGCAGGTCTAAGCATACAGAAGGGAGGCAAAAACTGCTGTTTTCTGTGAATATGTTGTTTTTAACAAATAAAATTAAAACTTTTAAAAAAAGGTATATTATGCATTTGCATTCTGTGTATGGTTTCTACCCTTGGTAAATACTAGGTTGTTTGTCAAGGAGACCATCCCCTGGAAGAGAAAAATTAGCAGGATGCTAGAAGTGAAATTTCTCCATCATATGATCTAAGGGCTGAGGCTTGAGGGGTCACATCTGCGGCAGGATGTTTCCCAACTAAATCGGTTATGCTTTTGGCTATTCATTTGGCACTCTTCCTAAATTATCTTAGGGACACAAGCTGCCTCCAGAAAGAAAGTAAAAGCATGACTGGGCAAAGATTTCAAACAGACTGTACTTAGGAGACGATTTCTCTGACAGTTCCTGTTTGTCCTGTGTTACACCAGTTCTAAGTAAGATTTGGTTCCTAACTACTCTTTTTAATGTTTCTTTTTCCAAACAGGGAAATGCACATAAAATCATGGAGAAATGTACATTACCACTGACAGGAAAACAATGTGTCAACCGCATCATTACTGAAATGGTAAAGTGCCTTTCTCTTTTATTTCCTCTAAATGTCTACCACCTTTTTTTTTTATAAACATTTTAGAATTTTTTTGTTACCTTCTAAAAGTGTGTTACATTGGTAGTCATAGGATTAATTTAATCCGTGGGTAGACCGAATAGGAAGATTCATCAATTCAATGTTTCTAGATGTAGAATTCTTAATGTGAAATTCTCTGGAAATATGCATATGCATACAGAATTGAACTACTGTCCTTGGTAACTTTGACAGTGTGATATAATAAAAGTTGTATTGATCCTTATACTTGGGCTATTAAAATGGATGATATATACAAAGTTAAGACTATCTTTCTTCTTGCTTTCCCAAATCACAAGTACAAATTGTTGTATCTCATTTTAGGAAACTCAGTAAAAATTAGGTTTTAATCATTTAGGTGCAAATTGCAATACAGGCCCCACAGTGAACCAAGAAATCTATTCTTTGGTTCTTGCATGCTTTCAGCCCTCTTTTATGAAGCAGACTTTAGAACACACCAGCCATTTTAGTGCACCTCTAGATTTTATCTTCCCAAATAGAAAATATTGGTTAATGGTACAACTGAAACTGCTCAGATCAGAGAGAAACATCACTGGTGGTTGCTACAGTCACCTTTCTGACCCAGATTTGAACCTAAGATGTTGGAATGACATAGTTCTCATAAGTGAGCTGGAAGGGTGTCATTTTCTTTATTCAGTATCTGATGAACCACAAAACAGAATTCTCTAGATCAGCGTCTGTTTCTTTGTTTTCTCTTAATGATGCTGATGCTGCTCCTTTGGCATTAATCTGGTTTAGAACCCTCATTCGGGTATGGTATGAAGCACCCTAAAGCAGCCTTTTGAAGTAGGTTAGAAGGCTCATAATACTTTTCAGAAGCCACATTTTAAGGAGAGTTCTGTCCTAAATGGTGCCTTCCTCTAGGGTTGTTTATGTGAAATCCATAAAGATGACGTGTAGAGAAGAAAAAGTGGATAAAAGTGCAGAATATTTTATCTCACCATTTATTCCTTGAGTCTTATCATTTCGTAAACCCCTCCAAAACCATGGACAGGACTTGTTGAAAAGAATCCATTACTTTGAAATCAAAGACAAGACAGTCCTTGATCCTGTTTTCTTTAATAAAGTAAGGTGGTACAGCTTCTAAGGATAATTCCAGCAACATTTTACCCACGATCTTCCTCTTCCCCCAGGTAAGCCCTCTCCCTACATCCCCACTCCACATATGCCCTGACCTTGTTCTTACCAGTTTAGTGCTTCTACATGCAACAACTCCCACTCAACTCTACTTGTCCAAATCCTATCCATCCTTTAAGTCTAATGCAATTTCCGTCTTCATCATGAAGAGGCTTCAGATAGCTTAGCACTCACAACTTCATCTTCAGAGTGGTCCACCTTTCATTTTGGCACTTACCATCTAATACCTACATTTTCTCATGACATTACTCATACATAACTTTACTGCCATTTAAAAAAATCTTCTACCCTTTCCATCCACATTGTTGTTTCATACATTTATCCATTTAATAAGCATTTTTGAGCTCCTTCTCTGAAGCTGACTATTGCCAACAGTGGATACAGAAAGGAGGACAGTCTTTGCCCCCAAGGAGCACATTCAAGGAGAGTAGACAGCAACAGTACCAGCCTGTATTAGAGTAACACATGTGATAAAGTCCATGAGAGAGAGACATGCCAAATGCTGAGTTGAGAACATAGAGGAAGGCTGCTTAACAGCCTGGGGAGAGTGGTGTCAAATATTAACTATTTCCCAGTCTGTATCTTTTCTCCTCCAGTCTCAGCGTCTCTCGCTTTGCCTTAACATTCTCCCTACTTCAGCCATGCTGAATGTTGTGCACTGTGTTGCATCCCCTGCCCCCACCCCCGCCATGCTCCTCTGGGACTTGGCACATCCTGTCTCTCTCCCTGGCATGCTCTCCCCACCCCAACCATCTGGCTAATTCCTGTTCATCTTTTATGTCTCAGCTATATAATTTCTTCTCTGGCAAGTCTTCCCTATCCCTCCCCAAGTCTTCTGGGTGCTTCCGTGAGTCTTAGTACTTACTCTAACTCAGCACTGATCACTGTATTGAAATAACCTTTGAACTCTCTGCCTGTCTCACTCATCACTATTTGTCCAACACTTAGGATAATGCTTGACCCATACACAGTGAAAGCCTGTTGAATAAATACTGTACTTTTCTCAATGAGAAAATTAATAGATTGAGTGAGGAGTCTTGAAAGATAAGTAGTTTTATAAGTGAGAATAAGACCAAAGAGGCCCTTCTAAGCAAAGGGAAGAAACATTGGCAGGGTCCTGGAGGAATTAAGAAAACAGAGTTTACTCAAGGACCTGTGAGTGGGGTAATGTGGAGTGAGGGCATGGCCAGAGATTCTGAAGGTGAAAAGCCAGTAAGGGACCAAATTATAAAGGAATGTGAATGTCTTGTTAAGAAATTTGGGTTTTATCTGGAAGGCACTTGGGAGCCCTTCAGTGATTTTTAATAGTTGGGGACACCATTGATTAGATCTGCATTTTACAGAGAGCCCTGTGGCTTTTATGTAGAGTATGGGGAGAAGAGATGAGACTCCTTCAGTTATCTTGGCCAGAAATATCAAGGTCCTTAACCACAAGACAGAAAGAGAGATTTCAAAGAGATTTAGGAGATGGACTCAACTTAACTCGATGATGAATGGGACGCGGTTGCTAAGGCAGAGATGATTCCTGAATTTTCTGGCTAGAGGCGTGGTCGACCTGTTGTATCCTTAATGAAGCCTGGGTCTGTAGGAAGAGAAAGGGAGGAGCAAGGGGAGGCAGGAAAAGAATAGGTGCCATTTGAACACACTCAATTTGATATTCTAGAGTAAGTTAACATCTGGAACATCCACGGGCACCTGGAGCTCAGAGAAGTCATCACTGGATCAGATATGTGAACTCATTAGCAGGCGGGGATAATTGGAGGCTTAACGGCAGATGGTGTTGTGTAGCAAAAAGGAGTAAAGTGAAAGGCAGCTACATATGGAACTTCGAGTGCCCCAGGGAAAGGAGTGGTGCGTTTACCCCTGTGCTGTATACAGTAGGTGTTTAATAAATTTTGCAGTGCCATTAAGGGCATTGACTCTGGACACTCTGCCAGAGTGATATGGGACTAGAATTCCATTTTCAGCTCTTAAGGAAAATTCCATTAGTTGCCTGCCATTTGAAAGAGGCTTTGGAGATGTTATGACCCTGATTTCTTGGTTTCATGTTGCTAGAATGATGTGATGAAAGAGGCCTTCCTCACCAGCACTTGGGCTGTGACTAACTGCCTTATCCGTAATGCAGCCTGTTATGGTGGTGAAAAAATAATAAAATTATCATCTGTGAAACAGAGTAGTCGAAATATTATTCTTGGCAGTTGAACAATTGATTGTAGCTTTTAGGTTTTAGTGTCCATTTTTATCAAGTTTTTGTTTACACTTTATACCACTAAGTGGAAATCTTCCTAAATATTTCAAAAGTAAATTTCCCATTTTTAAAAATCATAGGTGCTTAGTTTTCCTTGAGAGGAAATTAGGGACCTTGACCTTGAGAGCTAATTAGGGATTGATAAAGGTGTTAATTAAAGGTTTTTAAAAGCAGTAAGTCATTTGCCATAGATTTTATCTTCTCAGTCACTGAAGTCTTATATTCATGATACCAAAGTTGTCTTCTCCCCAAATCCTTTTCTTGCCTGTTCTTAATAACACACCCCAAAGGCTCTTTTTCTCTTATATGTTCCATTTTGATAAAGTTGTAGTTGTTCATAATACAGGGGAAAGAAAATCAGTATGAATGATGCTCCAGACACACTTTCTGCAAAGGAAAAGTGTCCAATTAAAAAAAATTTGTAATTGTCATTTGGGAATTGAATAACCTACTGAAGCATACAGACATTCCTAGATGATCATTTTTTTCCCCGTCAAAATACATTTCTGCTAAAAAATGTTTCTTTAGGAACATAAAAATGAGCAAACAAAAAAGAAGTTTGCTGAAATATTTCCTCCTAAATTTAAATAATCTTTTCCAGTAAAATCATCCAGGTTATCTATGAATTCATCAAACAGAGAAGGCAAGTATCACTAGTCCCCTTGATGTTTTCCTCCTGAGGAGAAATATCAATTAACTGCATACAAATAAGCATTTGGGGGCTTTGATTTGGGTTCATGCACAAGTGACAGTAAGTTAAGCTGTTAAGGAAAAGCATATGCCTCTATGGTGCCCTTGCTGTATGTCCCAGGCATGAGGCCAGCTGCTCAGAGTAGGTTTGTTATTATATTTGTCCTGTATAAAAATCTTGGGAAGTAGGTTTGTTTCATATCCATCTACACATGTGAAGACAGGTTCGCCAAAGATTGCATAGCTAGTGTTGGCAGAGCTGGAATTCCAGTCCACCTTGAAAGCCAGGGTTCTTTCCTCTGCATGTTGCTGTGTCTTCTTTTTTATTTTTATTTAAATTTTTTTTTAAATTTTATATTGGAGTACACACTGCTGTGTCTTCTAAATAGCCTCCTAACCAGGAGTGTGTTTAAAAATGACAGTTTAGAGTTTGACTTCCAAGCTAGCTGAAAATAAAGATTCTAAGCCTGAAAATAATAGTTGAATTTAAGGTAAACCCAGAGGAGAGGAGCGATCTGGAAAGAATAATATTTAAGTCTGAGGAAGACTAACCATGACCACTGAAAGAGGGAACAGTGCCTGTTGCATGGGAGGACAACTTACTGTAGAGCCCGTGAGTGAAAGTCATAGGGAAGCAGTTTTGGCTCTTGCAGTTGGAGCTTCCTATCAACAGGCAATCTGCCTTGAGACAGTGAGCCTCCTACCACTGGAAGTTTCTAAACAGAGCCCCAGCGACCATCTCAGAAGAATGTTTTAAAGAATTCTTGGGTGGGAGGTTATATTACATGATTTTGTTGGTCCCTTCCACTCAAGTTGTCATATTACCGAGTGTGACCACGTGCGTTCTATATCAGACACGACAGGTTGCTTGGGTCAAGCTATACCAGTTGGCACTACCGTCACCTAGTGTTACCAACCAGAATGTTGTAATGCAATATTTTGGGTGAGGTAAGCCTTCTCATGCTGTCCTAAACATAAGCATCTTCATTTGATTTCCACACCAGAGGGAGATTCTCATGCTCTACTCTTGGATCTATGTGTTTTCATAGGACTTAAAGGGAAAGCTTTAATATTTACCTGGGGATGGGGGTGGTCTTTCAGGGGCAGCTATCCCTTTATAATTACTCCTAGCTACTTCAGAGCACCTTCTTTTGTTTCCTGTAGTTTACCCAGAAGCATTGATCAGCTTTCCCCCCATCATCCCTGTGCTTTCACCTTCCAAATATCTCCTCCCTCCCTGCTTTTCTTCATTCTTTTCTTTCTTCAAATCATTATTAAACATCAAATTGAAATTTTGACCCAAAGTGTCAGATCTAACAAAAAGAAAGTTTAAAAAAACCTGGTTATAATAGTAACAAATGCCATCAATAGTCAACACTCATTTATTTTCTGGCATCAGCAGAGCTCCCCAACTAACTGCCAGTTAGGGAGTTGGCATTTATTCTCACCAAAATATAGCAGTTACGGTTGACATTTTTTCATTACTGATTTTCAGTCTTTTATCCTGAGTCTTTTCTCTCCTTAAAGAACTTGAGAGGTTATTTCTGTTTTGTGCTGTAAAATAATTATCGTAATAGAAGTTGTCATTGTCATTTTCTTGACTTCTACAGGCTGTATTTGATGTGGACAACAAGAAAGGCCTGACTCTGATTGAACTCTGGGAAGGCCTGACAGTGGATGACATAAAAAAGAGCACTGGGTGCGATTTTGCAGTAAGTGTTTCTGTGAACAAATCCAGCCACTTGTCCTATATCCTGAGCTTGATTAATGGGTGTTTATGCACATGAACCATTAATTTGCGATCATTTTTGGAGTTGACCTTAGCAGAGAACAGGAGTGGAAGGAAGGGTGCCTCCGCTGAGAGCAGGTGGCAGCAGGAACAGGCTCTGGCTCATGGGCCAGGGTTTGGCTCAGGAGTCAGAAGGGGGAGGAAACACCAGGAGCTGCTGGAAACAGCAGGTTGAGCTTGAATTTGAAGCTACTTTCTGTCAAGTCCCTTGCAATCCTCTGTTCTTGGGTTACGTATCAGCCGTGGCCAAACTTAATTAACTAAAAAATGCGAGCCACACTCAGAGAAATGGTACTTCCTTATTTTTAAACCCATCTGTGGCTTATGACTTTCTCTTTGATTAACTTCTTTGCCTGATTATCCCATCCCTTGGAGATATTAGAATGTCGAGCTTTTGACACCACCAGATTTATAGTCACAAAATAGGTGTTCTCTGTATTTGAAGAAAAACTTAGTGCATTAAAACCCTGACTTACAAAGCACATAAGAACATCAGGGGAGTATCCACTTAAGAAATCTCCAAATCCCTTTTTAAAACTAAGAGAACAATACTGTAATATAAATAATTGCCCTTTAATATAAGTGCTTTTTTATGAATCACCAATCACCTACCTAATGGGGGTCGAGAGGACAGCTCAGTCCATTTGAAGTTAATCAAATGTAAAGTCGAAATGTGTCTGAGAAAATGAAGAAGTAGACTTTGCTTCTCACATAACTTTTTAAGAACAGCTCTATGTGTTAAAATGAAATATTTATAATGAGAAGAAATATTGCAGCTACCCATCCTGGAGAAGGTAATTTAATAAAACTTACTTGATAAATCATGCATGTATTTCATACATTTCTTCCTTAGGTACTACATGCTTGGCTGGTACCTGTCAGTGCATAACAAATGTCTGTAAAAACAATTTTGCTGCATAATTCATTATCCACATGTAACTGTTTCTGGTATTATATGAAGGTCTTTGTCTATTAACCTTTTTTTGAATTTCCCTTTGGAAAAAAGAAGCTTTCCAACAATACCTTACATGAAAAGCTCATCTTTAATTAACTTTTCAATGACCCCAGGGGGTAAAAAATGGGATTTGTTTATAGTTTAACTGTTTAGAATTCCTTACTCCAGTGATAAAAGCAAACAGTTCTTCTTACTTAATTAGCTATTATTCATATTTTTTCCTTATGTGGATGAGTTAGTCTCTTCTTCAGCAGATAGCATTTTTGAGATCTATAGAACGTTCAAGTCTCTGCTGCAAAAGGGAATTGCAAAATAGATCGTCATTGTTATCAGGTTTTTTTTTTTTTTTTAGTCACGTAGGTAAATCAGGAATGAAAAAGATGTATTTTTACTGTTTTTGCTTTTTCTTAAAGTGCTAGTTTCCATGTCTTGATACATTGAAAAATATCTCTATGGCCCCTCTTATCACAGTACCACCCCTCCTTCTCTTTTGACATTGACATGTAATCTTGTTTCCTACAAATTAGGCTGTTGAAATGAAATGTTAATTTTTATGTCAGTGTTGCCCTGAAAAGGTGTAGTATCAGCTAAACCACCTTGACAGAAGAACTGGATTTTGAGGATCTGATGATCAATGGCATCTCTTTAGACCCTGACAGATGAAGTCACATGTATCAAAATCTTTGTAAGGCTAGGGTCTGGAGTGTTCTAATTAATAAGATGTTTTGCCTAATAGCTGGGTTATCAGTAAGATACATTTAATAATAAAAGTACATTGGGATAACATCTCTTTATTTGATAATTCAGAGGTATTCCATGTCATAATTCAGAAGATATCTCATATGGTTATTACTGCATAGGTAGCATTTTACTGTATATCTGACTACATTACAACTTGCTCAAGATTTCTGTTTGAGAAAGGATTTCTGTTTCTCAGCCTTCACTGTATACCAAGAAGTGAACATTCTAGAAGAGGATAGTTAGGTTGTTGCATAACAGTTAAACAGACATGTTGTTGCATAAAGAAAAAAAAGTAAAAACCTAGGTCAAAGTAATTGTGAAAATGTGTTGGTAAAGGTCCTCTATACCTAAGAATATGGGCAAGTGAATGGGCAAAGGATACAGAATGTGGATATAAGCTGATTGAGAAAATCCTGAGAATTTCAAAGAAAAAGACAAGATATGACAGCATCAGATAACAGGGGATAACAAAATTGTGGTTTCAGGGTATTAAAAATAATAGTTATAATGAACTATTTGGGCATTAAAAAAAAAGATTCACTAAGACTTTCCTGTGTGCCACAGTGCAATTAACAAAAACAACAAAAAATGTGAAAGGAAAATGTGTCCCTTAGGTATCACCTGAAATAGCTTCTTAAAAAATTCATAGTAACCATAGTGCCAGTTGAAAAGACTTTTCTTTTCAATTAGGAGGAAACTCTCTTAAGGGTCATGTTATATCTAGAACTCCAAAGGAAGCTGTGGAAATTTTGTAAAAAAAAAAAAAAATGCAGATATTGACTATATTTCTGGAACCTTCATCACACTTCTAAAATAAAATTCTGGTCAGGAGTAGTTCACAGCAAGAGAAACCAACCCATAATGGACAGAGATCTTGTTCCATACTATCACTCTCCTTCAAAATGCAGTTGTTATAAAGAAAGGGACTTCCCTCTATATTTCTTGGGGATTGAGTTACGAATCTATTGAGAGAGATAAGGGAGCTGGGCAAGTAGAGGTTAAAAACATCATCATTATAAAGCCTAGAATGAAGGATGGGGCTTTGGTGTACAGCCACAAAAGCCTTCCCAGATACGAACCCCTGAATTGGGGGAGACTTCAGCTCCCAGTTATAGGCAGCCGTGGAAAATCATAGGCCTTCTACACAAGGGCGAGTCTTTACTGCTGAGCTTCTTTCCATGTGACTGAGAGCAAAATAGAGCACGTGCTGCCTACAGAAGGCTGAACCCGATGAGGAAGAAGAGTTGGGCTGAGTTTCACATACCCCAGTTCCTCTGCCCAAATCATCATTTAGCTGAGCCATTAAGGGACACACTTGAGGTCAGAGTATTACACTAACAGGTGTCCCTCCACATGGAAGGGAATGTGAGAAGTGGGAATAAATGCTTCACCCCAGCACTGTTGCTGGGTAGAGCCATACACACATGTTCACCCTCTACAAATGCTTGATTGTGATGCTGTGCAGAAATGCTTTTCTGTTGTTCTTTAATGCTACTAGCTCCCAACATTTTTATAACTAAGGAGTCCTTTGGTTTATTTTTCTCCCAGGGCACCCACATTTTGAAAAAATTCTGTCTCTCAAATAAATATCCAGTAATAATTCATTTTCAAAGAGTCAAAGTGATACTGCACAGTTCCTCATATTATAGCTGTGACAAGTTAATGAAAATGTTAAATTTCTTTAAATTTTTTGGGCTATACTTGCATCACTTAGTGTGTTACTGCCAGCTATTTGATGGGTCAAATAGAAAGAAAAAAGAAAGGTGACATTCCACCACTTAAATTCAATTATCTCCAAAGTATCTTTTTCAGTTCGTTATTCATTTCTTTCTTTTCTGATGCATGCTTGAGTTACATAAGTTTTTCTTTACTATATATGTCTGTGGACCTTTTAAAACTAGAATATTTGTTTCTTTTTTAACTTAAAAATTTTTAAATAAATTGAATCCATAGTTTAACATCATGTGGTAGAATAAACTTCCAGAGGTTATTAGTCATCCACGATTATTTATTAAACATCAAGTGTATGTCCCACATTGAGCTATGAAATGTGAGTAAAATAGAACAAATTGGTATAGTTCCTCCTCCTAGGAGCCTTGGTCTTGTTCTCTAGGTAGGAATACACCTAAACCACCAGTGGCAAAAAATCAAATAAGAATCCTGCCTGTTTATATGTTTGCAATGGAATCTGAAAGAAGCCAGCTGCGAGCATTCTTTGCCAAGTCGAATAAATTTGTACTCTCAATATCTATTATGAACTGGCATTATACCAGAATTAAACAGTATACTCTTTGGCTTTCAATGGACTGGGAAGACAACTCATTAGCTTATCTTATGCATTTAAATCATATAGTCCTGTGCATAGCCTGTAGATCACTTTGGCAGGATAATCTGCTTCAGCTTACGTGGACTTACTACGTTGATGAGACTGTGAGAGAACAGATGAAAAATGGAGGTTCAGTAGATGTTTTTCTGTACAAAAATAGACAGGCCAAGTCAGTCTACATAAAGGTTCATTTTCTTTTCTGATAAAAGTCAAGTTCCACACTGACGATATAAATGATACTAAGAGCTGAAAATAGGGCCAACATGACAAGGAGAAGGATCAGATGTTTAGTTTAAAAAATCAAGGTGTCCAGTTTCCTTTTAAAGGTAATGCCATAAAGCACCTATTAGAAAATGATCTGTTGTCAAAAAAGAGTTTTATTTCATTAAATTATTTCCACAGATGCTCTGTTGTTTAAAAAAAAGAAAATCGATAGTATGTGAGACACACTTTCTAAATACTCAGAGCCCATATATCTTTATTCTTTTCAGTAGAGTTGAATATCTCTGCAAATGTGGGCTGTGACTTTTGTCTATTAATGTCTATTACTTTGTCTATTATGATATATCTGTTCTCAGAGCTGGCAAGTCTGAATGAGCTCTCATTTATCCTAAGATGTGGATATGTACCAAGCCATTCCTATCCTTTTTATTCTGGACATGTCATTCTTTAGGTAGAAAAATGGAGAAGGGGGCATTAACTCTCGACACTGTGAAGACTTTATAAACAATTTACAAATGAACTAGAAATATTTAACTTCATCAAAGCCAAATGATTGCTTCCTTCTATTCTTAATACTGACTTAACCTCTATTAGAAACCTTTCTTCTAGTTCTTTGAAGCTTATCTAATCCAGTCACTCATTCATTCATTTAAAAAAATATTAAGTGTTTATTCTGGAAGGCAAATTAGACCCACTTCAATTGCCACATCCTTGAAGGTCTCAAAAATCACCTAAATTTTAGTATTCCTTACTGTGCTGTCCATGGGGCCTGTTACTCAGACTTAATGGATATTTGCCAGATTAAATGAAGAAATCTGTACCTGCCATTATGCCTTGAAAAATCTGTCAAAATTAAGCCAGACTACTTATATTTAGGTTTCTTCTTCCACCACCTTTACCATTAAATGTAGATCTGTCCTCATATTTCTCTGCTTTAAGACTCCTAGGAATACATTTGCTATTTTGTACATTGAACATAATTATAGTTAATATTTTTAATGCTGTTACCTCCTTTTTGTAATAACTTGGTATCTTTTTTTTACTGCCTTTATATCATTTCCACTCTGATTATGAAATTTCTGATAAAAGTTTGTCATCCAAAGACTACATTAAGTATCTCTTAACAAAGTTGTGAATTGACTGGACCTATTTTGAGGATTTTGAAACTTGTGCCTTGCTCTGTGTCTCTGTTTCATCAGTCTCAGAGCTCAGTGGTCCATTCAGTAGAGAGTTTGGTTTTCTAGACCCTTTATTTGTCTCCCGTGGCTCTTCCCCCACCTCCTCCTAGTTGCAAGTCTAAATGATCCTTAATTTAAGAGCTATAATGCAAGAAGGTTGAGAACTACTAAATACACAAAATGTAAATGGAAAAGGTGTTCTTTTTCTCAGTGGTTCAGAATGGAAAATAACGAGCAAACTCTAGGTGAGGTTCCTGACAAGGCTGCTTGTTGCCTACATCACTCAGGTTTGGAAATTCAAAGGAGAGATGTTTATACCATGAGGTTTTTTCATAAGTTGGTTATTTTTTTCTCTTTCTTTTACCAGGTTTCACCAAAACTCATACCAATGCAGCAGATCGCAACTTGAAATGTGGAGTAGACTTTTGTCCCAAGCTGTGTGTTTTTCATTTTAACCACATAGGATTTTACTAAAAGGACATCAGTAATCATAACTGTATATCTAACAAGCAGTTTTTGACTAGTTTTCTACCATCTTAATGCTTTATACAGCCATGTAGACTTTGTTCTCTCAAGCGTACTGTGACATTTTAATGAAAAACAAAAAGAAAAAATTATGATATTTGCTTTATAAGTGCTGAGAAGGTCATATTTACAGTTGGTGCTCACATTGGGTTTATCTTCATCTTCTGTGGTATGTACATTAAATTGTGTGCAGTTTGTACCAAGATGGGCCCTTACTTAGGAAGAGTTTCATTGATGTACTTTCCCTCCTAACTAAATCATGACACGTAGAAAAACAAGAATGAGGGAGAAAATGAACTCCACCCAGAGTATACCCAGGGGAGCATCGTACTAGTCCTGAAAGATAACATTTGTGTGAATTTTAATCAGGAGAAATGCTGTCTTAAGGGTTATGATTTTCCTTCGGCCTCCTCTGTCTTTTTTTTTTGGAGCCTCTGATTTTGTGATTACATCTTGTTTCCCTAGAGCATCCCTTCTCCCACACCTCCTAACCCCCCCACTTTTTGTAACTAAGTAGATGCCCAAGAAGGCAAACAGGAACATCTCTGTGTGGGAGAAGTAACCTGGTTTGTGGGAGAGACTGAAGGGTATGGGGTCTATTGGTGCTGACATCCAGCCAAGAAGTTGCCTTTATAAACAAACCAAATAACCATCTGTACTTTTCCAAAGATTAAAGTTGCTTTTAGCAAGAGGGCTATAAGCCTAACTGACCTAGTCATTTTTCTCATTTTCAAACAGTACAGTATTCGTGTGTATCCAAAGGGACCATTAAGAGTCTTTCTCTATGTTACTGTGGGCTTACTATACAATACCACCTCTTAGGCCAAAAGGGGCTGTGCGGTAATTCATCGTGAACCCATAGTAACAGTGACAGCAGAGTTAAAAAAATCCTTTCTTTTCAGGGCCTCTTTTTTCTGCTCAGAAAAGTTTCTAAATGTTGAATGCCTTTTTCTGCAGAACAGTGTTATTTCTTCTGCCCAGGCTTGTTCCTTGAACAAAGTACTTTTAATTCAGCTTTATCAAACTAAGGGAAGTACTGATGAGCAAATCCAGGATTTGAAGAGCAGTGAACTTCATTCTTAGAAAATAAACATGATGGATTAGGTTTTGCAAGGACCTTCTCCTCAGAAGTATCCTCAGTATCAAACAGTTCCCCAGGGAGTATACCAAGCATCCTGTGTATCAAATGGGAGAAAAGTCCAGGCACCCTGAAGACAGGCCAGATTGCTGTCCTCTGGACAGAGGTAGGCATAATACAGTGCGATATACCATTCCTCTCATACCAGATATAGGAATTTATGCATGTTTTTAGCTAATGGTTGTCACTGAAATTCATTTTCTCTTCAGATATAGCTACAGTTCTGTCATTTCAGAGGAAGGAGAGGGTTTTTTTTGTCAGAAGCACACTCCATATATAAAATGGTCCCTCTGGCTGGCTGCATGGTTGAAAGCATACTCTTCCAGTACTGGTAAAATGGGCTTTTTAAAGAATTTGCAAGGTCTAGAGAAATGATATACATCCATGTTAGAGTTATGGTTCGGAAAATGTGTGATATTGATGGTTGCTATATTTGTAAACTTACTTATTCTGTGATTCTAAGAATGTTCTTCACTTTGAGTGGCAAATCCTAAGTAGATGGCTTTATATTCTTGATTAAAGGGCACCATGGATATTAAGAAATGCATTAGGATGTACAATAAGTATTCCAAATTGATATAGATTGGTGTGATTGTCCTTTTTCTCATTTGGGAACGGCGTGCCTAAACATGGGAATAATACAACAGAGATTGGTGGAATAGCCAATAATAAAGTTAGCACACTGTACCACTTCTAATCGAGTTACTGCTTTTTCTTTTGATCTTACCAAAGAAAAGATATTATCCTTCATGAAAGAACAAATGAAATGTTTAGATGAATTCTGACTTTGCTCCTTGTCAAAGTCAATGATCTGTCTATAAAAATTGATTATCCCAGATTTCATGTGTTAATATTTCTTTGCTTTTATGTAACATTCCTTTAGGATACACATACATCAGTAATTTCCCAGTGGGGTGTTGCGTTTGCTTGCATTTTGAAGTGGCTCTAGTGATGTCTACGCAGCATCTGTGTTGCCCCTCTCATAACAGACTCACCTGCTGGCCAACGAGTTGGGCCTGTGCTCAGGATACACCTCTTTTGGTAGCTCTCCTTTGTCCAGAGTGATTATACCCAGGGGTGGGTGTATGACCCAAAGTGTACCATTCAGGTTATTTATCCTATGTTTACAAACTGGAGATGAGAGAGAAGCCAATTTTCTTATTCCTTCTTGTTCCCTAAGCCATAAGAAGAATGTGACTCTGGCACCAACATCCTGTCCCCCCACTACCCCAATACACACACCCTACAAGCTGAGCTCCAGTTGGAGAAAAAGAAGTGGAAACACACTGCAGCTGTAGGGAGGAGGCATCCTGGTGGTATTTGAGTTCCTGTTTCTGCACGTGTTGAAGGCCAACTTCTCTCCATCCATGCTTGTACATGAGCCCAAAATTTCCCCTTTTTGCTTGGGCTGGGCCTTTGTCACTTGCACCCAGAGTGTGAACTCAAGCAGCTTTGGTAATTCTTGAGTCCTAGGAGGGATCTGGTCTCCTACAGAAGGTATGCAGAATACAAGCAAAACTACTTTTCCCTGGGCCCAGAGAACACATGTAAGAACATTTATAGGTGTTACCCAGTGGGTAGAAAGGTTGTGGGTAGGGGTTTTCTTTCTCCTACATCTCAGTATAGTCAGCACAACTTTGAAAATTATTCTAGTGGAAGTGTAAGCAGAGATTTATTCAATGGATGGGTTTCCTTGCACTAACCTTTTCCCTTTCCTCACAAAACATTACCTTGAGTTTCTTTAGCTTATTTTCAGATTCTTCATTTTTAAGATGGGGAGAATATATTATCTTCCACCATGGTTCAATAAAATATAATTACTACATCTGGTTGCAAAAATACTGACAGATCTTTTAAAAATGTGTGTCAGTACTACCAGAATCGTCTGTTTTTCCTGTCCTTTTATTTTTCAGTGTCTACACTGCCTTCCCACTTCCCACTGCCATACTGAATATCAAAGTGGATTTAAGCATAAATATCAATAAATGTCATGTGGTCTAAGTGCATATCTGTGTGACATATACTTGAAGTGTCCTCGTTCCATAATATTAAATATGTCTGTGTGAAATCATCCAAAGGCACCTTTCATGTACCACACAGCAAGTCTCATGGGAGTGATGCCCATACCGATCCAGGTTAGTAATTAATAAGACAATTCCTTCTCTCAAAGCCACAATCAAACACAAATGATATTTGCTTGTGGAGGTTAAGCATGCTTGATTATCATGGTCCTCATTGCGTTTAATGGGGTGCCACTCTGGGTAGTCCACTTGGAAACGACCTCAGGCAACTATCCTGGCTTTTTGTAGCATGAATCACATAGGATCCTATTTCCACTGACAAACCATGGGAGCCCAGGTACCTAATGCAGTCATTTTATGTTTTTGGCTCATTCCTAGGCATTCTATCTGTTACCCTTTAAATTTTTCAAGAGAAAATTATAGACCAGGCTGTCTATAATTGGGGAAGCTAGTAAAATAGTCTTGTTCAGGCTTAGAGGCAACAATAGGCCTTTGACTAAACAAAGACCCTGAAAGAGCTACATGCCAAACTGCTAGACTACATGCAGCTCAGCAGAAACGGTGCTAGCGAGCCCTGGGAACCAACAGATAAAGAAGGGAGTAAGTTACGAAGCTTCCTGGGCCTTGGGAATCTGGCCAGTTCCCGGGGATCAGCGAACATTGGACCCTTCCCAACTGGGGCTCCAGATTGCTGTTACTCGGGACTTCTCAGCTGCTGCTTGGATCTGGAAGTAGGTGTCGGCCCGATTCGGTGATGTATGCTCTGTTATATACTCTGTTTATATTCTTATTCCTTTCCCTCTAATGATTGTATATTGAAATTTATATACTCTGTTAATATTCTTATTCCTTTCCTTTTAATGATTGTATATTGAAATTAAGTTAAATCACCTTCTATTAAAGATTTGATTGAAGCTGTTTATTTGTGTGAGAGAATAGTTATTTTGCCAGTGAGTCCAACGAACCTAACCGAAAACAGGCTTTCAGCAAAACACAGGCTCACATTTAAACACTGGTGTTGCATTTGAAGCTCCTCTCTTGATTTGGGGATAGGAGGTAGCATCTCCTACTTTGCCTTCTTGGGTTAGAGTGCCCAATAGCTCTCCAAAGCTCCACAAATACACCTTTAATCTCCAGCTCCAAGCCCTTCTATGCGCCCAGTATAAGTAAGGGTTTAAGAGTTGTCTGTTTCTTAGATATTCCAAAATGTGTGCATAGTGGCCTCACTTTGGAATATAGCATACATTGTGTCTGTGTGCTGTTTTTTAACATCTTGTATATTAGTATAACAACTCCGTGACTTGCCCATGGTAGCTTTCCAAATGTGTTTATTGAACCAATTTACTAGTTGAAAACATGAGGTGACAGTAAGCCAGGCCTGAGGGTTTCCCTTAGCTAAGTAATTAGGTTAAGACCTCTGAGGAAGATGTAGGAAAAAGAAAAGGAAAGAAATAAGAGGTGGAACCTGGAGACTATAACAAAAGAATAAAGATAATTACCTACATTTGCTTAGCATTTTATAATGTATAAAACACCTAGAATATACTAGCTAGTTTATTTCATTCTCACAATAATCTGCCAGGGAGATATTATTACCTCCATTAAAATTAACTTCTTTAGTCTGAGAGAAGTAATGTCCATCAATTCTTTAATCAAATTAGCCTTTCAGGGCTGATGTTGGATTTTGCCAAGGTACTTAATGAGATGTGAATTAAATTCCTGAATAGAACTAGATTTGTTACTCTCTGGTAGGCTACAAAACAGAGTTCAAAACCTTTCAACCTAATGGGACATGTCTTCAGGTTTTGTTCCTCCTGTCTACACAGCTCTTGTACACAACCCAGTTCATAAAGAAATGGGTAGTTGTCAAAATAAAAAAAGGATAATGGCACCCACCAGGCAAATTGTCCCCATGAAAAATTTTCAATTACTGGGTTTGCTCTAATAAAAGGCCCTGTGTAGGCAACCACACAATTAAGGATGCTCAGCTAACACCAGCAGGAGGGGCTGATGGGCATTGCTTTATCTTTGTAGCTGAACACCTTCTAAATTTGGTTTTCTTGGCATTAATCTTAACCCGTGTTCAAAGTCAGAGTTGTGGCTCAGACTCAGTAGAACCCCCAAGATAAGATTGATATTAGGAGCCTAAAAATATATGTTATGGTGACACAGAGAGCATCGCCTGGTGAGATCTAGTGCCATTCCATTCACTGGGTCCTGGAAAGAGGAAAACTACTCACAGCACTGGAGCCTGTGGAGCTATTGAGGGTGGGTGTAAGGGTGGGAAGGCATTAGGGCCATCAAGATACACACCATATGAGAATGTTTAACTGTTATTATCGTTTTTCTTTGAATATGACACCATCTTTTTATTTTTGTTGTTTTTTGTGTGTGTTTTTGTGGTACGCGGGCCTCTCACTGTTGTGGCCTCTCCCATTGCGGGGCACAGGCTCCGGACGTGCAGGCTCAGCGGCCATGGCTCACGGGCCCAGCAGCTCCGCAGCATGTAGGATCTTCCTGGACCGGGGCACGAACCCGTGTCCCCTGCATCAGCAGGCGGACTCTCAACCACTGTGCCACCAGGGAAGCCCCACCATCTTTTTTATTATAGTAAGAATATTTAACATGAGATCTGCCTTAAATATGGTATTGTCAAGTACAGGGGCAAGGTAGTAGGCAGATCTCTAGAACTATTCATCTTGTATAATTGAAACTTTATACCTGTTGAACAGTAACTCCTCATTTCCTACCCCCCACCCCAAGCTTCTGGCAACCACAATTCTATTCTTTGTTTCTGAGTTTTGGAATCATGCAGTATTATTTCACTTGGTATAATGTCCTCTAGGCTCATCCATATCATTACATAATGGCAGGGTTTCCTTCATTTTTTATGGCCAAATAGTATTCTATTGTATGTGTACACCATATTTTTTTTATCCATTTAGCCATAGACTTTTAGGTTGTTTCTATATCTTGGCTATTGTGAAGAATTCTGCAGTGAACATGGGAGTGCTGATATCTCTTCGAGTTCCTGATTTCAATTATTTCAATTATTTATATACCCAAGAGGGGATTGCTGATCATATGCTCACACTATTTTTAATTTTTTGAGAAACCTCCATACTACTTTCCATAGCAGCTGAATCATTTTACATTCCCACCAACAGTGTGCAAGAGTTCCAATTTATTCATATACTGTCAACACTTGCTACCTTTTTTTTTTGATAATAGCTATTCTAATAGGTGTGAGGTGATACTTCATTGTGGTTTTGATTTGCACTTCCTTGATGATTAGTGATGAGGAGTATCTTTTCATATATCTATTGGCCATTTGTATGTTTTCTTTGGAGAAATGACTGAGTCCTTTGTGCATTTTTTGTTTTTGAAATACAGTTGATTTACAATATTGTGTTAGTTCAGGCGTACAACAAAGTGATTTGGTTATACGTATATATTTTATATGACTATATTCTTTTTTCTATTCTTTTCCATCATAGTTTATTACAAGATATTGAATATAGTTCCCTGTGCTATGCAGTAGGTCCTTGTTGTTTATTTTATATATGGTAGTTGCATCTGTTAATCCCATATTCCGAATTTATCCCCCATTCACCTTTGATAACCATAACTTTGTTTTCTATGTCTGTGAGTCTGTTTCTCTTTTGTAAAGAAGTTCATTTGTACAATTTTTTAGATACCACAGATAAGTAATATCATACAATATTTGTCTTTCTCTGTCTGACTTACTTCACTTAGTATGATAATCTCAGGGTCCATCCATGTTGCTGCAAATGGCATTATTTTGTTCTTTTTCATGGCTGAGCAATATTCCATTGTGCATGTGTGTGTATGTGTGTGTGTGTGTGTACAACACATCTTTATCCATTCATTGTTGATAGACTCTTAGGTTTCTTCCATGTCTTGGTTATTGTAAATAGTGCTACTATGAACATTGGGGTGCATGTATCTTTTTGAATTAGAGCTTTCATCTTCTCTGAATATATGCCCAGGAGTAGGCTTGCTGGATCATATGGTAACTCTATTTTTAGTTTTTTAAGGAAACTCCATATGGTTCTCCATAGTGGCTGCACCAACTTACATTCCCACCAACCATGTACCTTTGCCCATCTTTAAATTGGGTTATATAAATTTTTGCTACTGAGCTGTAGGAGTTTCTTATATATATGCAGCCCCACTTGTCTATTTTTGCTTTTGTTACCTGTGCTCTTGATGTCATATCTAAAAAGTCATTGCCAAGACCAATATGTGGAAGATTTTGCCCTATGTTTTCTTCTAGGAGTTTTATAGATTTAGGTCTTACGTTTAAATCTTTAATCTGTTTTGAGTTGATTTTTGTGTATGGTGTAAGATAAGGGTTTAATTTCACTCTTTTGCATGTGGATGTCCAGTTTTCCCAGCACCATTTGTTGAAGAGACTATCATATCCCTATTGTGTGTTCTTGGCATCCTCGTTGAAGATGAGTTGATCATACATGCTTGAGTTTGTTTCTGGGCTGTCTGTTCTTTTCCATTGGTCTATATGTGTGAAGACACCATCAATTTAAAAATTCTTTGTGATTTTGTTTGCTTTTTTTTAATGACTTTGTTTGCTTTTTTATCACTTATTTTATTGTATGCACATTAAGATATTTTTTACACTTTCCCTCAGTCTCAGGTGTGTGTGTCTTGTATTCACTTTTTGGATTGGAGGATGCAAACTATTGTATATAGAATGGTTAAAAAACTAGGTCCTACTGTATAGCACAGGGGACTTTATATGAAAAAGAATATATATATGTATATATATATATATATATATATATATATATATATGCATATATATATGTATATATATAACTGAATCACTTTGCTGTACAGCAGAAACTAACAATGGTGTAAATCAGCTATAGTTTAGCAAAATAAATTAAAAAAATAAAAGAAGGGTCATTAATGGATGCTTTCTTCAGCTGATAGACATCATAAGCAGTTAATAGCACAAGGAAATCCACCCTTCTTGATGTCTGCATTTACTATCAAGGGCTTCTCACTGACAAGAGAGTGCAACTTGTCCAAGGAACAGATTGGGGGTGGACATCAGGTCAGGATTAGAGTGAGAGGGAGTTGAGGTGCCTCTCCTGGAGGAGTAGGGCTGCCAGAAGCTGAAGGAGCCAAGCCAATAGCAGGATACCATCACTTGTGAAATGCATCCCAATTCTAAAGACTTAAAATGTGGGAAATTATTCATATTGGGATCAATGAATTGAAAGGGTCCTCTAAGGCCTTTCTGAATTAGCATAGTGTCTGATTTAAGAATAATTTAAAGAAGCCTGTCTTTATAACTTTGAAGTACACACAGAACTGCTTGCATAGGAAAAGACTCTTAGGGAGTTGCTTTATGGATAGAAAAGAGTCAATAATTTTATTAGTGTGTTTGTAAATAGTCTTTTAAACAGTTCTTCCAAGTAGTCCAAGTGCTTATTATGTAATGTTTCCATCACAGTTTGCCTTCCAGGTATGTCTCTAGGTCCTCCTGTCCTTCTCCACTAACTCCCATCTTTTCCATATATACAATTTCTATCTTAGGTATACACAGGTTTACTCTACCTGTGAAAAGTTTTTAATATTATAACTAAAGGTGTTTAACATATCACTGATACCCAAATACACAAACAAACATATAGAAGGCCAAAGCATTTGAGGAGGCACTTGCATTAAGTTAGGATTATCAAACTTGACAAGAGATCGCCGAAGAAAGTACAGTGCCATTTAGGATGAATGTTGCTGTGGAATAAATGTTTCTGCCCCTCCACCCAAGTTCATGTATCGAAACCCTAATCCTCACTGTGATAGTATTTGCAGGTAGGGTCTTTGGGAGTTTTAGATTAAGTTTAGATAAAGTCATGAGGATGGAATTTCCATGGTGGGAATAGTGCCCTTATCTGAAGAAGAGACCAGAGTCCCCCATCCTCTCTCTCTGCCATATGAGGATACAGCAAGAAGGCAGCCATCTGCAAGCCAGGGAGAGGGCTCTCGTCAGATGCTGAATTTGCCAGCACCTTGATTTTGGGTTTCTCAGCCTCCAGAATTGTGAGAAATAATATTTAATGTTTAAACTACCCAATCTATGGTATTTGCAGCCTGAACTGACTGAGACAAGTGTGAAAAACTTGGAAAAAGTTCAGGAAGACAGAATTAAGAAGAATGAAACTATGGTGAGAGAATAAAATTGGAATATTTAACTTGCAGAAGGGAAGCTAAAGGAGTGATTTAATAAGAATTTAAAGAATGGCTATGTATAACTAGTGAAGGATGTCCTTGGTCTATTAAAAAAAAAAGAACAGAAAAGGTGGGTAAGGAATTTAATTTAGACGTTAAGCAGCATTTCCTGACAGTGAGATTTTAAAGAACAGAAATTAAATTACCTACCTATTTATTCATTCATTATTTCCTTTATTGGTAAGAGTTGAGAGTGGGAGAGGGACAGGAGAAGTATTATGTAGTTGATTTAAAGTCAGTCTTGAAATCTAGGGTTCCTGAAATCTGATATTCGGAGAAATTTCTACTGGCTTTATAGTCTGGATTCTCTTTGCCAATTTATCAATTCTCTCATTAACCTAAGAAATCTATTATCATAAGCTTGGCAAAATAGTTTCTCTAAAAGTTTTAGTGAAGGAATGAATAAAGAGTGGATAAATTAATTACAAGTAATTCAGTGGCACAAGATTATGTTCACAAAATTCAGTATGTCTTTTTAGGGGACTTCCCTGGCAGTCCAGTGGTTAAGACTCCATGCTTCCACTGCAGGGGGAGTGGGTTCAATCCCTGGTCGGGGAGCTAATCCCACATGCTGCACAGCAAGGCCAAAAATTTTAAAAAAAAATTCAGTTTGTCTTTTTAAATTTCTAACTCCAAATAATAATAGTAAATAATCACACAGCTGGTTTGGGGATATGATAGTAACAATTTAGAGATCTCTCTTTCTCTCTGTCTCTCCTTGTCTCTCTCTTTTCTACTTACCTCCCTCCATTTTCTTTTTCCTTCTTTTCTTATTTTCTTTCAACAGATATTTATTCTGCACATTATCAGTGAAGGTCTAATCCAGAGACAGAAACTACATGGTAAGTTGAACAGGGAAAGTTTAATATGAAGAATTAGTAACTGTAACAGGGATTGGAGTGATGAGGAATTGGCTAGTAAGAAGGAAAGAAAACTCAAAACAACATAGGAATAGTGGATGTAAGGAGGAACCACTACCCCTAGGATTGAGATAGGGCACCCAAGGAGAGGCCTCCAGGACTGTGATCCAGACCTTGTTGCAAAATGTGCAGCTGTGGCTTGTTGGATGGCAGAGAAGTCACTATGGTGTCATGCCAGCAGAACTTGCTGGAAATCTGCCTCTGAGGTGCCCGAGAAAACTGTCGTGGGGAGTGCAACACTTCAGAAGTTGCCAGAAACCCACCTGAAGAGATGCCAGGGACACAGGAATATATCTCACTCCACTGCTAAGCTCCCTGAGGAAGTGCTGGGGGAAGCTTCTGACACTGGGACCCACTGGCCATCACACACCACGGGAGCCAGGAAGTGGAGAAGTCAATTGTGCTGCAGTTTCTGGGTGTGGAGAAGCTGTGTGTGCCGCAGGGGCTGGACAGTGGGAAAACTGGGCTGTAGGAACCTGAGGAGAAGCACACCACAGCAGGAGGAGAAACCTCTTCATTCTCCAGTGTCTACACAGCACTTTTTTTTTTTTTTTTGGTGGTACACGGGCCTCTCACTGCTGTAGCCTCTCCCGTTGCGGAGCACAGGCTCCGGATGCGCAGGCCCAGCGGCCATGGCTCACGGGCCCAGCCGCTCCGCGGCATGTGGGATCTTCCTGGACCAGGGCATGAACCTGCATCCCCTGCATCGGCAGGCGGACTCTCAACCACTGCGCCACCAGGGAAGCCCCGACACAGCGCTTTCTATTGACAAGGGTTAGCATTGTGCCAGTTGGCCAAGGAGTCCTGTTTGCTAGGTCCATCTCCATATCATGGAGCACACAGTAAAGCATATATTTGGAGCTGAGATGCAATAAGTTGATAGCTGGCATAGCAAAAGCTATGAGCCAGTGGTTTGCTAAGTTCTAGGGATACAGCAGTACAGCAATAGAGGGAGAGGTATAGCTCAATCAAATAATCACAATTAAGAGTAAACTTAAAATTCCTTTCCTATGAAGGAAAAATATGTGTACCATGAGAGATTATTTTAGAGGGGTCTTGAACATACTTGCTTGTGTTCAGCACATCCTTAAATATACAAGTTGTTCAATAAAATGTGTAACCATGTTTAGAAAAAAAGAGCTAAAGTGACTCAACGATCAAAATCAAACAAAAACAAAACACAAAACAATAGGGAAATCAAATAATTTATGAATTATTATGATCTATGCAAAATCAAAAGGAATTCTGTCACAAACAATGCAGTACTCCTGGTAAGGAGTGGGTGGAAGACAAACATCAACCATCACTTATGTTTGGCTTGAGAAAATCTGAACTTTAAAATTTCAGTGAGCTAGAGTCATTGAAAGGATATGGAATAGAACAATTCTGGTCCAGAGTAAGGGACATACCACTCAATGACTATTGTAGTCATTTGATTATGCAGGTTTTATTGTGGAAGGATATTACATAGATACAATCTGTTCTGAAGAGGTCAATTGAAATACCATGTTGACTTGGGAAATGCAGCAATGAGAATATTGCTGACCAAACTGAGCCAGCTGTGTTTTTCAGAAAAGAAGCAACTGTGAAATGACCTCATTGTCATCTACAGGATCATGGAGAAATCAAGCAGAAATCTTCCAAAAACAGCAGAATTTGTGGTGGAACTGGACATGTTTGCAAAAGTTAACTGAAGCTTAAACTTAAAAGTCATTTCTTATGGTAGAAAGGAAAAAAACAAAGGCTTAAAGTCAGAGAAACAACTGTCCTATACATGGAGTAGATGCTCCTGTTTATCTCATATAACTTTCCATTTAATAAGGAAACATCTTTTTTATTTTATCAAGACCATAGCACAAAATGATCAGTCTACTTATATGTATAAAACAGTGGTGTTCATCACAGAAAAAGAGTAATTATGTTAAAAATAATTCAGTAAAACATTCCAAAAAGTACACCTGCCTAATAGGTCATGTTCTGCACTGATTATTTTTTCAACAATACAAGAAGAGAGCATTTTGAACCTTTGCTCCACGATCAACTTATGTCTTCCAGCTTAGGCAATCACATGACCACCTTGTCAGGAAAGGTGTTAATTCATGGGTGAAGTTATATGACATAGAGATTTGCTTTAAAATACTCTGAATAAATAATAAAAATTGCAAAGATAGGTGAAATAATATTGGCAAACTTTTGGTAATTAATGAAGCTTGGGGCAATCATTACATGAAAATGGTTACAATGAAATAATGGTTAGTATTCATTTTACTGTATGTTTGAAATTTTTTCATATTAAAAAGTTTTCCAAAGGAAGTGTATAAATGAATATCCATTTCAGCATCTTTATAATAACTACAGTTCTGAATAAGAGTACTTAGTGACGGTCTACTTGATTTTGGATAAGAAATTTAGTCAAGAGGAACTATAGTCTCAATGGAGGAGAGAATATGAGGATGGATTTTTTTAAATCAAGATTTCTTTTATTCTTCCAGTCACTAATAATGCAAATCTTCGTGCTAAATAGGAGAATTAAAACAAGTGCAAAAAGCATGAAAAGACAATCAACATTATTAGTCCTCAGGGAAATGCAACTTAAAACCTCAGTGAGATATCAACACACCGATCAGAATAACTACAATAAAAAAGTGACAACACCAAATGCTGGTGAGGTTGTGAAGACCCTAAATGAGCCCTACATTGCTGTTGCTGGGGATGTAAAGTGGTACAGCCACTGTGGAAAATAGTTGGGAGTTTCTTTAAAGACTAAATATGCATTACCATATGGCGTAGCAAATGCACTATTGGGCACTTATTCCCCCAAATTAAAACTTATGTTCATACCAAAACCTATAAGTGAACGCCGATAGTAGTTTTATTCATAAAAGCCCAAAACTAGGAGCAGCCCAGATGTCCTTCACTGGGTGAATGGTAAACCAAACTGTGGCAAACCCAAACTATGGAATACTACTCAGCATTAAAAAACAATGAACTACTGAGACACATGACATCTTGGGAGAATCTCCAGGAAATTATGCTGAGTGGAAACAAAAGCCAATACCAAAAGAATATATCCTATATGATTTCATTTATGTAACATTTTTGAAGTGACAAAATTTTAAGAATGGAGAACAGAGTAGTGGTTGTCAGGGAATAGGGACCTGGGAAGGAGAGTGGGAGGGAGGTGGGTGTGATTCTAACAGAATCACAGAAGAGATCCTTGTGGGGATGCAACTGTTCTGTATCTTAACCATGGTGGTGGATATATGAACTTACACATGTGATAAAATTGTATAGAACTATATATATATATATATATATATATATATATATATATATATATATATATATATATATACACACACATATATATATACACAAATGAGAAATACAAATAAGATTGGTGGATTGTATCAATGTTATTAAACTGCTTGTGATATTGTAATACAGCTTAGCAAGATAATATTACTGGAGGAAAAGAGATAATGGGAAATTAGCTCAGTATTATTTCTTCCAACTGAATGAGAATCTAAAATTATCTCGATAAAAGTTTCAATGAAAATATAAGTGCAAAATAACTAAAAGTTCAAAGACTGCCTTTTTACTCTACTCAAAACCGTAGTGGATGTTCTTTCTGACTTTCTTTTATCACTTAGAATTAAAACAAGGTTGAAATCTCCCCATTAATAATAGAAAGTCTAGGAATGCCATTCACTAGTTAAAGGGTCTGTTTTCTTTCTTTTCTTTTTTTTTTAAACATCTTTATTGGAGTGTAATGCTTTGCAATGGTGTGTTAGTTTCTGCTGTATCACAGAGTGAATCAGCTATATGTATACATATATCCCCATATCTCCTCCCACTTGTGTCTCCCTCCCACCCTCCCTATCCCACCCTTCTAGGTGGTCACAAAGCACCGAGCTGATCTCCCTGTGCTATGTGGCTGCTACCCACTAGCTATCTATTTTACATTTTGGTAATGTATATATGCCCATGCCACTCTCTCACTTCGTTAAATGGGTCTGTTTTCTAATGTGTAAATAGATGTAATATCTCCTTACAGGTCTGTTGTTAGTATTAAAAATATATCTTAAGTTCCTGATACATAGTAGCCATTTTAAAAATCCCCCTTCACATTGGAGATAATTTTTTTTCATTTGTAGATTTTTTAGGACCCCTACTCTTCTACTTTGGCTTTCCCTTTGTCTTTGGGGATTTTCTTATGTGCCAAATTTTCTCATGTGTTTCTGTGTCCCCTGAAAACATGAAAAACATTTATGTACAGTAAAATCTCTGGTTAAGAAAAAAAATCATGGAGATAAAGCTTAAAATTAATGGTCAAAAGAGATATTGGATTATCTGTGGTTTTCAATTATCTATCCTCTTCCCGGCCAAGTGTAGCATATGAAAGCAAGAATTACTGGCATTGAAATTAATGGCAATTTAAAATGCTGAACGATTAGGCCATTAAAGATGAATAAAAATTCTCATGGAGGTCTCTCATCAGTTCTCATTTATTGCCAAGTACACTTGTTGATTTAAAACTGTAAAAGTGCTCAGTGAGAGCTTGTTCTGGCCTTGTAATGAGAAGTTATAAAAACCAGAATTACACCATCAGTAATTATGTGTGTTTCCAGGTTCATCTACATCTATGAAGCAGAAAATGAGCATTTTTTTGAAGGTAAAATGAGAGAAATTACTCTTTTAAAAAGCAAGGAGGGAATTTTCTACTTCAGTAATGGTGCTGTAGATTGCTATAGGTAAAATTGGCCACAGAAAGCAACAGGGGGAGCTGCATAAAATACTCTTCCCACCCCATATGCACTACCACCACACGAAAAATGTTTGAGGGTATCAAAGAGCACGCAATGCAGCTGACACTTTCAGTAAAAGAAGAGGCACAATGAGGTTAGCCTTACATTCTTAAGCTTGACATTCCATGGTATTTTTTCTCCTTGAGTACTTGCTAATTTATAAGATTTGTGGAGCCAAAACACGAAGAAAATAAGTATAAAGTGACAGCTAAGAGTCTGAAAAGAATAGAAGAGCTTAAACTGCCTAATGAAGTTGGGGAGACAAAAATTAGAAATCAAGGTGGCAGAAGAGAAAAGGTTCTAGTAAACAACTTAGAATTCTAATTAGTTTCCCAGAAGGGTTATACCTCAGAAGTAAGGGTAGACCAGAAATAGACATTCCTCTGTGAAGGTGAAAACTGATCTCCAAAACATCTCAGTCCATGAGTGAAATAAGGTGATCTGTTCATAATCTGACTACCCTCCCCAAAAGAAGAAAACTCCCCTCAAGAGGACCTCAGAAAGAGCCTCAAATTATTGCCACAATTTTTAACAGACAGGTGATCCAGGTGTCAGAATCATTAGACACAGACTTTAAAAATGATTAATACAGGGAATCCCCTGGCAGTGCAGTGATTAAGACTTCACCTTCTAATGCAGGGGGTGTGGGTTCAATCCCTGGTTGGGGAGCTAAGATCCCACATGCCTCGTGGCCAAAAAAACAAAACATAAAACAGGAGCAATATTGTAACAAATTCAATAAAGACTAAAAATGATGCACATCAAAAAAAATCTTAAAAAAAGATGAATACATTCAAGAAAATAGATGAAGAGATAGACAATTTAACCAGAGCAATTCTAATATATGATAAACTGAAATTAAGAACTCAATAGATAAGTGTAAGAGCAGGTGAGATAGAGAAAGAGAGAATTAGTGAATTGGAAGATAGAACAATATAAAATATCCAAACTGAAACACAGAAAGAATAAAGGATTAAAAAAAAAAACACTGAAAAGTGTGTAAGAGACGTACAGAACATAGTAAAAAGATCTAATATCTGTGTAAAAATATTATAGAAGAAGAAGAGGAGAGAGATAATGAGGCTAAAGCTTTAATGTACAAAATATTGGCCAAGATTTTTAAAGATTGCCAAAAGAACTTAAGTCACAGATTCAGAGAAGATCCACCAAACCTAAGCAGGATTAAAAAGAAAACAAAGACAAAAACCTAGGCATATCAGCAGCCAATAGCTAAAAGTCAAAGACGAAGAGACATCTTAAAAGCAGCCAAAGGAAAAAAATGACACATTACTTTTATTTTATTTATTTATTTTAATTTATTTATTTTTGCTGTGTTGGGCTTTAGTTTCTGTGCGAGGGCTTTCTCTAGTTGTGGCAAGCGGGGGCCACTCTTCATCGCGGTGTGCGGGCCTCTCACTATCGCGGCCTCTCTTGTTGTGGAGCACAGGCTCCAGACGCGCAGGCTCAGTAGTTGTGGCTCATGGGCCTAGTTGCTCCGTGGCATGTGGGATCCTCCCAGACCAGGGCTCGAACCCGTGTCCCCTGCACTAGCAGGCAGATTCTCAACCGCTGCGCCACCAGGGAAGCCTGACACATTACTTTTAAAGGAGGAAGAATAAATTGGAGAGTGACTTCTTAAAAAAAAAAATGAGAGAGAATGGAATGATATTTTTAAGTGCTAAAAGAAAGCAATTGGCAAGCCTATAGCAAGCCAGAAGCTGTTTCTCAATAGAGGATGGGATAGCTTGCTTCAAAATCCTAAAGGTTGGTACTGTGATTAACTTACAGAAAAGGGGCCTGCAAAAGATTCCATATGGTATTCTTATCTGCCATCAACACGTAAAGCACCATTGAATCTTTGTCATGGGACTCAAGTGACAGAGTAGCTTGAACAGCATCCTGGGCAAGTTACAGAGCCTTTTTATTTTGGGCCCCACTCAAAACTGGGAAACTTTTAGGTTACTTGGTAAAGAGGTCAGAAGAACATGCTCAAATTGGGTATATGTTGACTCAAAAATCCAAAGAGACTCACTAAGTGCTGTAGTTGTAGGATGGTCCAGGTGCCACAGCTTGTCTATCACCTTGGAAGGAATGTCTTGATATACCTCAGATCACTGGGCCTCTATAAATTTCACCAAGGTGACAGGCCCCTGAATGTTTGGGGGATTTATTACCTACCTGCTGGTACACACGTGCCTTAACAAGGTATATAAACTAGTTGCTACTTCCTGCTCACCAGATCCAATCAGCATATTATCATCAATGTAATCGACCAGTGTGATGTCCTGTTTAATGGAGGTCCCTGCAGATTATGTTACAATATAGGGCAGGAGAATTGATATACCTCCTAAAGTAAGAAAGTGAATACCTATTGTGAGCTCCGTGAACTGAAAGAAAACTGCTTCTGTTGGTTTTGACCAAAAGATACAGAGATAAAAGCATTAGTCAGACCAATAGCTGTACACCAGGTGCCAGGAGTTGTATTGATTTACTCCAGCAAAGAACCACATCTGGAACAACAGCTGCAATTGAAGTCAACACCTGATGTTTAAGATAATCCACTGTCTTTTTTCAAGATCTGTCTGTTACCTGCCAACCAAATAGATCTGTCAGCCAAATAGATAAGTTGAATGGGAATGTGGTACAAATCACTATCAGTGTATCTTTCAAGGTTTGGATAGAAGCATAAATCTCTCAAATCCCTCCTGCAGAGCAGTATTGCTTTGAATATACAGTTTTGGTAGGTAGAGGCAGTTCTAGTGGTTTCCACTTTGTTTATTATTATTATTATTATTATTATTATTATTATTATTATTATTATTATATTATCTATCTCTGTCTCTATCTATCTATCTACCTATCTATCCATCTATCATCTATTATCATTATAGCCCTCATTCCATGAGCCAAAGAACTATTGTGGGGATTCTGACACCTGCTGAGTATGTCTGTTCCAAAGATGCATTCTAGAGCTAGAAAAATAATCATAGAATGAGCTTGGTGATCCACTGGACCGATGGTGAGATGTAACCAAGCCAAGGCCCCTTACGTACCTACCCACCATGAGTTTCTACTCTACCTGGGGGACCACAGGGGCATTTGGATCTATGTGAGTTATGGTCATTTCACAGCAAGTGGTCAGCAATCCCCCAAGTATGGTTAGTTTGATAAACAACTGCATGTCCCTTTGAGGACGGCTAGAGGAAGATTTATAGTATAAAATTTAAGCTGTGTTGCAAGTTCCTTTCTCAAGTAGGCCCAACTTCCCCTTCTTTCAAGGGACTCTGGTTTTGTGAACGGCCTTGGGTCTGGGAATTGGTTGTAAGAATGCAACTCTCTATTGTGGTAATTCAAATTAGACTTCTCTTCACCAAAAGCAGAATATTTCCACTTCAATAGAACCTGCTCATATGACCCAACCCAAATTTTCTAGGTCCCCTCCTTACCAATCCATGTTCTAACTTTAACACAAGAGCCCCTGTGAGATATGAATTCAATTTGTGCTGTAATGCAGCCATCCACAGGATTAGACTCTGGGTTTATTTTTCAGAAACCATAGTCCCATGGTTATAGGAGATAAATGTTTCTTTCAGGGCAGTCATAAAAGATTTCTGGTCATTTTCTTGAACTTTGATCTGGGAATTTAAAGCTTTAAACTCATTAATTTTTTTCCCTCAAGTTTCCCAGCATACATAAAAGCAACCAATCCATCCCATTATACTTATTTTCACTGATATTTTATGAAAGCAACTATTTTTTCACCCAAAGCCTTACTCTCTTTAAGCACTTAATTGCAGGTATCCATAAGTGATCATTTGTACGACTTACTGCTATTGCATGCCATGTACCACTGGTGTCCTCTTTACCACTGGACAATGTAATCATTAGTGTCTTTAAACTTAACCAAATCAGAGAACTAATTCCAGATTAGCCAGAACTATGTCAGAGAACCTACCCTTAAAGTTCTGTTTTCCTAGAACTACTTCTGGTACCAATTTCTGTATCACGTAGGGGACAAGAGCCATATTGAGAGATAAGAAATAAGGGATTTATTATAGAAATTAGAATCGAGGCCCTGTGGGAGCTGGTGAAAAAGCGTATGGAAGACCTCTGCATCTGGAATTGAGTGTAACGTCACTATAGGTCATCAGGGCCAGCTGGACATGAAGCAGGGGAGAGGAAGGACTCACTGGAACCCATGAGGACAAACTGGAATCTGCACCTGTCTCTCATCATTTGCAATCTGTTAACATGATTGATGTGGAAGAAGCATACACCTGTCATCAGGGAACTTCACATGCACCTGGGCCAGGACTCGGAAGCTGGAGGAAGAAATTAGCAGCTGTTGGAGGTCTGGGTATCTCCCTATAACAAAAGGTGAGTCAGCAGATCAGTGACAACATGCATGAACTATAAGGCACCTCATACTATATACCAACTTTCAGAATGTCATGTCAGCTGCTTCAATTTCACTTTCACTTTCCCAATCTCATACAAATTTCTTCTGGTGTCAACCCAGAACCATGCAGAGAAAGGAATTAGGGAAATATGCTTCCATTTTAGCTAAATACAAACTCAACGCAGATGGTTTGGAAGCAAAGATGATTGTTGAAGAAGGAAGACTCAAGGTGGTATGACTAGTTAAGATATTTTAATAATTGAGAATAAAATTTATAAGAACCCGTAATTATTAGTGATAAAAATAGGAAAGCAAGGAAACACATACAAAATATATTTTAAACACCCAAAAGTTTGCTTGAGGAATGTAAAGAAAAAGAGAAAGAGAAGTAAAGGAAGGCTTCAGTCCATTAATCAGGAGACTAGAAGAATGATATGACCAGAGACAGAAAAATGGAAGGGAGGAGGAGGAGGAGAGAAGGGAGGGAGAATTATGGGAAATTGTATTTGCTGAGGTAGAGGTGCCCTGTAGGCATTTAGAACCATAGGACTAAACAAAGTTGCAAGGTAAATGGCTCTGAGATGATTAGTATATTAATAACTTAAATTTCTTGACAAGTACTTAAAGCCATGATCTCAATCCATAGAGAAAGGAACATGCACACAAAGATGGTATATCTATCTTTGGGTAAAGATATAGATATAGACATATAGACAAGTGTGTAGATATTTACTATATGGCCAATGAGATTATTTTATCCTGAGAATTACATTGAATTTGCTTTAAACCCCTATACCCATCCAATGGAAATTCTGAAGTACTCACCAAGATTTCTTCAAATTCCATGTAGTTTACATTCTCATGGTCAGACCTTGCTCTAATTTCCTGTTCCTTCTGAACTCTTCAACTCACTCATGTCTCATATCCCCTTGCTGTTCTCTTCACTCCATTGGTCCATTCATGAGATACAGCTTGCTTTTCTTAATTTCCCCACTAGTAATTTTTGTGTTCAGAGACTTAGCTTAAGTTTGGAATGACAGAGGGGAGGTACTTAGCAATACTGTATGGTCATCTGGCTAGCCTTGCCCCTGGAAATTTCTTGGTACCTGGTATTACTTTGGATGTCCCTCCTGCTATTATGATGATCAGCTCCTTCTTCTCTTCAATTCCCCCCTACTCCCATTTTCTGCTCCACCTTCAAATTTCTCTTCATTTTGCATTTGTAGAACAACTTATTACCCTTTTATTTGTTTCCTTCCAGATCATGATCTAGGGGCCTCATGTTTCATTCCCAAAGTGGTTGATCAAAGTATTTCACCAAGCATAAAACCATCTTCTCCTATCTTCTCATTTACCTAAGGTTAAATGAAGCCACTGCAATCAATTGTGGTTTAAATAGCCAATATAAGGGAATATATAGATAGATACAGACAGATGATACATAGATGATAGATAGAAAGGAGAAGGGCAGGAATGAAGGAAGGAAGGAGGGAAGGCAGAAAGGAAGGGAGGAAGGAAGGCGGGAGGGAGGAGGGAGGAAGGAAAAGAGTTTTCTTGCCACTTCTTTCTCTTACCATTACCGTCCTTCTTAAATATAGAATTTGGTTTTTCTCCCTTTTAGAAAATGTTAGTACTGCTAAACATAAATCATAAGCCTTTAAAAACAAACCAAATAAGGAAACTTGCCCTAGAAACAGGTCTGTGAATTTGCAGCAAATTTACTTGAAATGGGGCAAAAGTCCTCTTCACCATTCCCCTGTCTACAGAAATGCACACATGAAGATATTTAAGAGTGAAAATGCTCTCGGTAATCACTATATCTTGTATTCAGAAACCTGGAAAGTAAACAAAATTTCTACAAGAACGTAGGTTCTCTTAGGCAGGCATTGCCGAGGTTTTAATGGCAAATACAATATGTATTATATGTGGTGGTGGTGTGGTTATCCTAAGAATGGAATACAGTGTTATTAATAGGGAAAGCCATCATTAAACAAGGTGAACAAATAATGGTTATTTTAGATTTTGGCTATTTGGTTATTTTTATTTAATATTTTAATTTATGTATTAAAATTTAAATTAATTAATTATTTCATTTTTATATTCAGTTTTGTTATTTTTAGATTTAGATACTCAGCCACTTTCTTGAGAGTCATTCAGTCCTAGATACTGTGTCTGGTCCCACTCTACCTACTACCTTTTTCTCCACTACTCCCCACATATTCCTTCTAAAATAATTAAGGAGATACTTGTTTGCAATCTATAGACACTATATGCTTGTTCCTGTTTTATAAATTTGCATGTATTTTTGCTACCTTTCTTACTTTTTATTTACCTGTAATTTACTTCTGCTTTAAGATCCAGATGGAGTTCCATCTCCTCCAAGCAGCACGTTCAATTTAATCTAGATTGCTCTATCAGTCTGTTCACTGAATTCCTACTGTATTTTCAACTGATTTCACACAGACTGGAAAGTAATTGTTCCCTAGGACTTGTTTTTGTTTTAGAGACCCTACAATACCCTTTCCCCACTACACAATGAATGGTCTAAAACTGGGCAACTAATCTTAATTTAACTAATAGATTTATTAGCTTCTTAGATGGAGAATGATTTGAGAATGCTCTAAATATGGAGTAAAATTTAGTCATGGCCAACAATATAGCAGTGGAATTTTCCAATGAAATTCCATTTTTAACCAGTATTTTTTCCAGGAGTGACAGTTCAATTTTTAGACAGGAAGGATTCTAGAGAAATAAGCAAAAAACCATGCCAACTGTGAAATTCCACAACTTTGTTGACATCTCTGTGCTTGGCAGAATGGGCCCTGATTAAATGTATTACCACCATTGTTCTGGAAAGTAACAGTTCTCCCTGCAGCATGGAAAAAGAAAGAGTGGAGTTGGGAGCAGCTTGGTAAGGATGGTGGAAGGGAAAAACAGTTCAAATAAAGGTTAAGGGATACAGGTTATTTTTCTAGTTCTGCCACTTAGCAGCTCTGTGACCACAAGCAAGTGCCCAGACCTTGAAAGCCTCTTTTCCCCTTCTGTCAATGAAAACATGGAGAGCCACTGTTCTCCAAAAGCAGCCTTTCTGTAGACAATGGCTTTGACAATGGACTAGAAAGACTCTTAGACCCTTAACAGTGGTTATTACAAACAATGCAAGAAATAATATTCTATAGGGTCAGGGAGAGAGAAATTGTCTAATTTAATGGCATGGCTAAGTATAGCTAATACTCATGGAAAAATTAATCTTTTCAAAATCATGGATTCAGAACTATAAAATATAGATGCTGCTACATTTCTACAAAAACTGGTTTACCACTGTATGGAGTTTTACATTTTTTATTTTCCAGATGAGTCTTGAGAAAGCTTTTACATGAGAAACAGCTAAGTCTTGGCAGTGAAAAAAATTCAAAGCTAGGAGAAATATGTAAAGGCTGGATACTAGGAATATTGGTAGATTTGACTTCCATTTTCATGTTTTAATAGGAAAATGAATATAATCGCACATGATTTTTTGGTGTATATATTCCCATATATTAAATGGGAAGGGTGTTATGTTTTAGGAAAGACTTAGGGGATCACAAAGTCAAATATCTACAGGGACCAGAGAGTTAAAGGAAATGGATGAAATGAGCTGTGGTGAGTACTAGGGAATGATGTGGAGTGAAGCACACTGGAGAGAGCAGATCTCAGTTAAACCAACTGACTCACAGGCAGGCGAGCAAAGTGCTTGACACAATGTTGTCATGTATTTTGACTTTTCAAGTGTAATTTACATTTGAATTTCCAGACTTTCAGCATTTAATTAAAAAATTTTAGGTCACTGTGCAGATCAACCAAAACTTGTCTGTGGGTCACCATGGGACTCTACCTTGGTGTGTACCATCAGAAGAACATTAAGAGAAGATCATAACTGATTCTGTCTCTGTGTCCTCACATTACAAGGACAGAGACTGAAACCACAAGAGAGCACCTGGCTGGTAAGCATTTTATGGATTCAGCAAATATTCTAGACATTATGCTGGAAACTGAAAATACATTTCGTGAACAGGACAGACACAGTCTGTAATACTGAAATGGATTCTATTCTTCCTCTTAGACTCTCTTAATCCCATTCTCATATTCTTTAGCTCTGAATCGGCCAAATAAATGTACTCTGGTGTAGTTATTTTTTCCATTTAGTGAATATCTAATATGCATCAGATACTGGTGAGAGATATCTTACCTTATCTTATTTCAAATTTTTATATCTACCCTAAAAAGTTGAAGAAACAGAGGTTCAGAGATATTAATAGAATTACTCCAGGCTATACAGTTAGTAAATGGCAAAGGTAGGATTTGACCATAGGCAGGTTTAGTTCCAAGGCTCGTTCATAAGCTTGGGAAAGGAGTAGGAGTTAAATACAATGTAAATAATTAAAACTATCACTTTAGTTGGCTAATCCTCAGCTGTACCAATATCATGCCACAAACAGTGGGCAGGCAGTTAGCTTCTAACAACTGCATGGAACTTTCAAGTGAAATACAGTTGTTACGCAGATTGTTTGGCTTAGGAACAAAAAGCAAACAAAATCCAAAGCTTTAGCAGGAACTTTGAAGATAAAAAGCTTTTAAAAAGGAAAAAAATGATTGTTAAAAAATGTTATTGAATGACTTTCTAAGAATGGCTACTGTTATTTCTTTTTTTTTTTTTTTTTTTTTTTTTGCGGTACGTGGGCCTCTCACTGTCGTGGCCTCTCCCGTTGTGGAGCACAGGCTCCGGATGCTCAGGCTCACCGGCCATGGCTCACGGGGCCCAGCCGCTCCACGGCATGTGGGATCTTCCCAGACCGGGGCATGAACCCGTATCCCCTGCATTGGCAGGCGGACCCTCAACCACTGCGCCACCAGGGAAGCCCCTACTGTTATTTCTTAAAAGAGAAACTCTGTTTCTTTTAAGAAGCATAGGACTGCTAGCAATTTCAAGAGGGATGGCATCTGGCTCAACTAACTTTCCCCAAACGTGAGCAGCAATGTCATATGAAGCCCAAGGTAAGAGCCCTCTGGAAAAGACAATTACCAATCAACAGACATTGTTCATTTTTTGTTAGTTCATTCATTCATTAAGTGTTTTTTTTTCATTTTAAAAGTGTTGAAATACACAGAGAAGTATATAAACTCTATGTAATGATTTTAAAGAATGATTATAAGTCAAACAGGGAAGTAATAAAAGGAATATAACATTGCTTGTTGATTAGAAGTTGCCTTCCAAAGTATCTTTTCTCAGTCAGGTCTCTTTGGAAAGGTACCTTTTGAGTAATGACTTGAAGGAGATAAAGGAGAGAGTCAAGAGATTTTTGAAGGATACCATTCTAAGTAGGGAGGGGCATAACTTTTAAAGGCTCTGAGGCAGCAGCAATGCTGGTGTACTCAAGGACAGTGGGAATCCTGTTTGACTGGAATAAAGACAATGAGGAAAACTATTCTGAAATAAGGCTAGAGACAAAATGGCGGGCTCAGTTAGGTGGGCCCTGATCCCGTGGGCCTTGTAGATCTGTAGGTATTTTTACTCTGATATAGGAGCAATTGGAGAGTTTTGATCATAGGAGTGTCATGAACTGATTTACATTTAAAAAGGATCAATATGGGGGCTTCCCTGGTGGCGCAGTGGTTGAGAGTCCGCCTGCCGATGCAGGGGACGTGGGTTCATGCCCTGGTCTGGGAAGATCCCACACGCCGCGGAATGGCTGGGCCTGTGAGCCATGGCCACTGAGCCTGAACGTCCGGAGCCTGTGCTCCGCAACGGAGAGGCCACAACAGTGAGAGGCCCGCGTACTGCAAAAAAAAAAAAAAAAAAAGATCAATATGACTGAGGGCAGGGGGAGAAAGACAGGTCAGAAAGACCACTGCAATAATCCGAGCAAAAGATGATGTTGGTTTTGCACAGGGCAGTGGCAATGGAAGTAGTGAGAAGAGGTCAAGTTATCTATGTAATTTAAACATGATTTGCTTACACTTTTACTATCACTAATATATGCTTAAATATTATATTCACTTATATATGCTTATAGTAGTTATAACTTTCTATGTTATTTTATTCCTTGGTTGTATCATAGATCTACCTGTGATTATTTTCCTTTAAATTTCTTTTTGCAAGGGTCTGCTGGTGACAAACTCTTTTTTCTAAAAATAAATATATTTCTCCTTTATCTTGGTCTGCAATTATTTTCTCTCAGCAAATTGAATACATCATTCCACTCTCCTATGACTACCATTGTGGCCGTTAGTCTAAATGTTGTTCCTTTGACAGTAATCATCTTTTTTTCTCTGACTGCCTTAAATCTCCCAATGGTCTTCCTTGGGCAATTTCTCTATGATATGACTAGATATGAGGTTTTTTAAAAAATATTTTTCCTGTTTTGGATTCTTTACAATTCCTAATCTATAAATCAATGTCTTCTATTGGTTGTGGAAAATTTTCTCTGCACTATTGCTTCAGTTCCTTCCTTGTCTTTTTGGAACTTCAGTTATACATATGTTACACCTTCTTATTCTATATTCTCTGTCTCTTAGCTGCCTTTCATCTCTCTCTCTCTCTCTCGCTCTTTTTTTGTTTTCCATGCTGCATTTTGAAGTGTTTCCTTTGGTTTACTTTTCCTTTTACAATGTCTTTGTTCAGATGTATCTAATCTGCTGATAAATCCTAGTGAGTTTTCTACTGCAATTATTATATTTATCATTTCTAAAAGAACTATTTCATTGTCATTCAAATCTCTTAACCATATTTCAAATTTTTTGAAACTATTTTTAAGCACATATTTGAATTATTTTAAATTGTGAGTGCTATTATTTCAATATTTGACATTTTAAAGGCTCCATTTCTGCTGGATTTTACTCATGAAGTTTTGTCTCCTTGGGTGTTCTGATTTTTGACCATGTGTATAATCCTTACAAAAGTGTTTGTGGGAGTTTTTGAGGTGTAAAATGAAGGTGAATTCCTTCACCGAGGACTTTCATCTGCTTGGAGAGCATGGAGCATTAGTAGTCTGGAAACTTTTTTTTTTTTGGCCATGCCATGTGGGATCTTAGTTCCCTGACCCAGGATTGAACCCATGCTGCCTGCAATGGAAGCTCAGAGTCTTAACCACTGGACCACTGGGGAAATCCCATTCTGGAACCCTTTCATTTATCTATTTACTTTTGTTTAGTTTGGATATTTTCCTTTACTTAGAGGTTGTGATAACTGACAAATGTCTAACAAGAAGATCCTTAACTACAGTTACACTGAGCATGCTTTTAATAAGATTTTTACTTACATTTATAACACTTTTTTAACAATTCAATAGTTTTTTTAATATATATTTTTTATACAGCAGGTTCTTATTAGTTATCTATTTTATACATGTTAGTGTATATGTGTCAATCCCAATCTCCCAATTCATCCCATTGCCACACCCCCAAACTTCCCCGCCTTAGTGGCCATATGTTTATTCTCTACATCTGTGTCTCTATTTCTGCCTGGCAAACCAGTTTATCTGTACTAGTTTTCTAGATTCCACATATATGTATTAATATACGATATTTGTTTTGCTCTTTCTGACTTACTTCACTCTGTATGACAAACTCTAGGCCCATCCATGTCTCTAAAAATGACCAAGTTTCGTTCCTTTTTATGGCTGAGTAATATTCCATTGTATATATGTGTACCACATCTTCTTTATCCATTCATCAATTGATGGGCATTTAGGTGGCTTCCATGACCTGGTATTGTAAATAGTGTTGCAATGAACATTGGGGTGCATGTGTCTTTTTTTTATGATTAATCCTAATTTTTTAACATCTTTATTGGAGTATAATTGCTTTACAATGGTGTGTTAGTTTCTGCTTTTTTTTTAATTTTTACTTTTTTTATTAGTTTCTGCTTTATAACAAAGTGAATCAGTCATACATATACATCTGTTCCAACATCCCTTCCCTCATGCATCTCCCTCCCTCCCACCCTCCCCATCCCACCCCTCCAGGCGGTCACAAAGCACCGAGCTGATCTCCCTGTGCTCTGCGGCTGCTTCCCACTATCTATCTACCTTACATTTGGTAGTGTATATATGTCCATGCCTCTCTTTCTCTTTGTCACAGCTTACCCTTCCCCCGCCCCATATCCTCAAGTCCACTCTCAAGTAGGTCTGTGTCTTTATTCCCGTTTTACCCCTAGGTTCTTCATGACATTTTTTTTTAATTCCATATATATGTGTTAGCATACGGTATTTGTCTTTCTCTTTCTGACTTACTTCACTCTGTATGACAGACTCTAGGTCTATCCACCTCAATACAAATAGCTCAGTTTCGTTTCTTTTTATGGCTGAGTAATATTCCATTGTATATATGTGCCACATCTTCTTTATCCATTCATCCGATGATGGACACTTAGCTTGTTTCCATCTCTGGGCTATTGTGAATAGAGCTGCAATGAACATTCTGGTACATGTCTCTTTTTTTTTTTTTTTTTTTTGCGGTATGTGGGCCTCTCACTGTTGTGGCCTCTCCCGTTGCGGAGCACAGGCTCCGGACGCACAGGCCCAGCGGCCATGGCTCACGGGCCCAGCCGCTCCGCGGCATGTGGGATCTTCCCGGACCGGGGCACGAACCCGTGTCCCCTGCATCGGCAGGCGGACTCTCAACCACTGCGCCACCAGGGAAGCCCCTATGTCTCTTTTTAAATTATGGTTTTCTCAGGGTATATGCCTAGTAGTGGGATTGCTGGGTCATATGGTAGTTCTATTTTTAGTTTTTTAAGGAACCTCCATACTGTTCTCCATAGTGGCTGTATCAATTCACATTCCCACCAGCAGTGCAAGAGGGTTCCCTTTTCTCCACACCCTCTCCAGCATTTATTGTTTCTAGATTTCTTGATGATGGCCATTCTGACAGGTGTGAGATGATATCTCATTGTAGTTTTGATTTGCATTTCTCTAATGATTAATGATGTTGAGCATTCTATCATGTGTTTCTTGGCAGTCTGTATATCTTCTTTGGAGAAATGCCTATTTAAGTCTTCTGCCCATTTTTGGATTGGGTTGTTTGTTTTTTTGCTATTGAGCTGCATGAGCTGTTTATAAATTTTGGAGATTAATCCTTTGTCAGTTGCTTCATTTGCAAATATATTCTCCCATTCTGAGGGTTGTCTTTTGGTCTTCTTTATTGTTTCCTTTGCTGTGCAAAAGCTTTGAAGTTTCATTAGGTCCCATTTGTTTATCTTTGTTTTTATTTCCATTTCTCTAGGAGGTGGGTCAAAAAGGATCTTGCTGTGATTTATGTCATAGAGTATTCTGCCTATGTTTTCCTCTAAGAGTTTGAGAGTTTCTGGCCTTACATTTAGGTCTTTAATCCATTTTGAGCTTATTTTTGTGTATGGTGTTAGGGAATGATCTAATCTCATACTTTTACTTGTCCCTGTCCAGTTTTCCCAGCACCACTTATTGAAGAGGCTGTCCTTTCTCCACTGTACATTCCTGCCTCCTTTATCAAAGATAAGTTGACCATATGTGCGTGGGTTTATCTCTGGGCTTTCTATCCTGTTCCATTGATCTATCTTTCTGTTTTTGTGCCAGTACCACACTGTCTTGGTTACTGTAGCTTTGTAGTATAGTCTGAAGTCAGGAAGCCTGATTCCTCTAGCTCCGTTTTTCGTTCTCAAGATTGCTTTGGCTATTCGGGGTCTTTTGTTTTTCCAAACAAATTTTGAAATTTTATGTTCTAGTTCTGTGAAAAATGCCAGTGGTAGTTTGATAGGGATTGCATTGAATCTGTAGATTGCTTTGGGTAGTAGAGTCATTTTCACAATATTGATTCTTCCAATCCAGGAGCATGGTGTATCTCTCCATCTATTTGTATCGTCTTTAATTTCTTTCATCAGTGTCTTATAATTTTTTGCATACAGGTCTTTTGTCTCCTTAGGTAAGTTTATTCCTAGATATTTTATTCTTTTTGTTGCGATGGTAAATGGGAGTGTTTTCTTGATTTCATTTTCAGATACTTCATCATTAGTGTAGAGGAATGCCAGAGATTTCTGTGCATTAATTTTGTATCCTGCTACGTTACCAAATTCATTGATTAGCTCTAGTAGTTTTCTGGTAGCATCTTTAGGATTCTCTAGGTGTAGTATCATGTCATCTGCAAACAGTGACAGCTTTACTTCTTCTTTTCCAATTTGGATTCCTTTTATTTCCTTTTCTTATCTGGTTGCTGTGGCTAAAACTTCCAAAACTAAGTTGAATAAGAGTGGTGAGAGTGGACAGCCTTGTCTTGTTCCTGATCTTAGTGGTAATGCTTTCAGTTTTTCACCATTGAGGACAATGTTGGTTGTGGGTTTGTCATATATGGCCTTTATTATGTTGAGGAAAGATCCCTCTGTGCCTACTTTCTGCAGGGTTTTTATCATAAATGGCTGTTGAATTTTGTCGAAAGCTTTCTCTGCATCTATTGAGATGATCATATGGTTTTTCTCCTTCAACTTGTTAATATGGTGTATCACATTGATTGATTTGCATATATTGAAGAATCCTTGCATTCCTGGAATAAACCCCACTTGATCATGGGGTATGATCCTTTTAATGTGCTGTTGGATTCTGTTTGCTAGTATTTTGCTGAGGATTTTTGCATCTATGTTCATCAGTGATATTGTCCTGTAGTTTTCTTTCTTTGTGACATCCTTGCCTGATTTTGGTAACAAGGTGATGGTGGCCTCATAGAATGAGTTTGGGAGTGTTCCTTCCTCTGAAATTGTTTGGAAGAGTTTGAGAAGGATGGGTTTTAGCTCTTCTCTAAATGTTTGATAGAATTCACCTGTGAAGCCATCTGGTCCTGGGCTTTTGTTTGTTGAAAGATTTTTAATCACAGTTTCAATTTCAGTGCTTGTGATTGGTCTATTCATATTTTCTATTTCTTCCTGATTCAGTCTTGGCAGGTTGTGCATTTCTAAGAATTTGTCCATTTCTTCCACGTTGTCCATTTTATTGGCATAGAGTTGCTTGTAGTAATCTCTCATGATCTTTTGTATTTCTGCAGTGTCAGTTGTTACTTCTCCTTTTTCATTTCTAATTCTATTGATTTGAGTCTTCTCCCTTTTTTTCTTGATGAGTCTGGCTAATAGTTTGTCTATTTTGTTTATCTTCTCAAAGAACCAGTTTTTAGTTTTATTGATCTTTGCTATTGTTTCCTTCATTTCTTTTTCATTTATTTCTGATCTGATCTTTATGATTTCTTTCCTTCTGCTAGCTTTGGGTTTTTTTTGTTCTTCTTTCTCTAATTGCTTTAGGTGCAGGGTCAGGTTGTTTACTCGAGATGTTTCCTGTTTCTTAAGGTGGGATTGTATTGCTATAAACTTCCCCCTTAAAACTGCTTTTGCTGTGTCCCATAGGTTTTGGGTTGTCGTGTCTCCATTGTCATTTGTTTCTAGGTATTTTTTAATTTCCTCTTTGATTTCTTCAGTGATCACTTCGTTATTGAGTAGTGTATTGTTTAGCCTCCATGTGTTTGTATTTTTTACAGATCTTTTCCTGTAATTGATGTCTAGTCTCATAGCATTGTGGTCATACAAGATACTTGATACAATTTCAATTTTCTTAAATTTACCAAGGCTTGATTTGTGACCCAAGATATGATCTATCCTGGAGATTGTTACATGAGCACTTGAGAAAAAAATGTGTATTCTCTTGTTTTTGGATGGAATGTCCTATAAATATCAATTAAGTCCATCTTGTTTAATGTATCATTTAAAGCTTGTGTTTCCTTACTTATTTTCATTTTGGATGAGCTGAAAATGGGGTGTTAAAGTCCCCTACTATGAGTGTGTTACTGTCGATTTCCCCTTTTATGGCTGTTAGTATTTGCCTTATGTATTGAGGTGCTCCTATGTTGGGTGCATAAATATTTACAATTGTTATATCTTCTTCTTGGATAGACCCCTTTATCATTATGTAGTGTCCTTCTTTGTCTCTTCTAATAGTCTTTATTTTAAAGTCTATTTTGTCTGATATAAGAATTGCTGCTCCAGCTTTCTTTTGATTTCCATTTGCATGGAATATCTTTTTCCATCCCCTTACTTTCAATCTGTATGTGTCTCTAGGTCTGAAGTGGGTCTCTTGTAGACAGCATATATATGGGTCTTGTTTTTGTATCCATTCAGCCAATCTGTGTCTTTTGGTAGGAGCATTTAGTCCATTTACATTTAAGGTAATTATTGACATGTATGTTCCTATTCCTATTTCCTTAATTGTTTTGGGTTCATCATTGTAGGTCTTTTCCTTCTGTTGTGTTTCTTGCCTAGAGAAGTTCCTTTAGCATTTGTTGTAAAGCTGGTTTGGTGGTGCTGAACTCTCTCAGCTTTTGCTTGTCTGTAAACATTTTAATTTCTCCATCAAATTTGAATGAGATCCTTGCTGGGTAGAGTAATCTTGGTTGCAGGTTTCTCTCCTTCATCACTTTAATTATGTCCTGCCACTCCCTTCTGGCTTGTAGAGTTTCTGCTGAGAGATCAGCTGTTAACCTGATGGGGATTCCCTTGTGTGTTATTCGTTTTTTTTTCCCTCGCTGCTTTTAATATGATTTCTTTTTGTTTAATTTTTGACAGTTTGATTAATATGTGTCTTGGCGTATTTCTCCTTGGATTTATTCTGTATGGGACTCTCTGTGCCTCCTGGATTTGATTAACTATTTCCTTTCCCATATTAGGGAAGTTTTCAACTATAATCTCTTCAAATATTTTCTCAGTCCCTTTCTTTTTCTCTTCTTCTTCTGAAACCCCTATAATTCGAATGTTGGTGCATTTAATGTTGTCCCAGAGGTCTCTGAGACTGTCCTCTGTTCTTTCCATTCTTTTTTCTTTATTTTGTTCTGCAGCAGTTATTTCCACTATTTTATCTTCCACCTCACTTATCTGTTCTTCTGCCTCAGTTATTCTGCTATTGATCCCATCTAGAGTATTTTTCATTTCATTTATTGTGTTTTTAATCGATACTTGATTCATCTTTAGTTCTTCTAGGTACTTGTTAACTGTTTCTTGCATTTTGTCTATTCTATTTCCAAGATGTTGGATCTTGGAAATAGAATCTTGGATCATCTTTACTATCATTATTCTGAATTCTTTTTCAGGTAGACTGCCTATTTCCTCTTCATTTGTTAGGTCTGGTAGGTGTTTATCTTGCTCCTTCTCCTGCTGTGTGTTTTTCTGTCTTCTCATTTTGCTTATCTTACTGTGTTTGGAGTCTCCTTTTTGCAGGCTGCAGATTCATAGTTCCTGTTGTTTTTGTTGTCTGTCCCCAGTGGCTAAGGTTGTTTCAGTAGGTTGTGTAGGCTTCCTGGTGGGGGCGACTAGTGCCTGTGTTCTGGTGGTTGAGGCTCGATCTTGTCTTTCTGGTGGACAGGTCCACGTCTGGTGGTGTGTTTTGGGGTGTCTGTGGCCTTATTATGTTTTTACGCAGCCTCTCTGTTAATGGGTGGGGTTGTGTTCCTGCCTTGCTAGTTGCTTGGCATAGGGTGACCATCACTGTAGCTTGCTGGTCGTTGAGTGAAGCTGGGTGCTGGTGTTGAGATGGAGATCTCTGGGAGATTTTCTCTGCTTGATATTATGTGGAGCTAGGAGGTCTCTTGTGGACCCGTGTCCTGAAGTTGGCTCTCCCACTTCAGAGGCACAGCATTGACTCCTTTCTGCTGCACCAAGAGCCTTTCATCTACCCGGCTCAGAATAAAAGGGAGAAAAAGTAGAAAGAAAGAATTAGTAGAAGAAAGAAAGAGAGAGAGAAAGAAAGGAAGAAGGAAAGAAAGGAAGGAAGGAAGGAAGGAAGGAAGAGAGAAAGGAGGGAGGGAGGGAGGAAGGATGGAAAGAAAGAAAGAAAGGAGAGAGAAAGGGAGGAATGAAAGAAAAAGGAAGAGTGAATGGAAGAAGGGAGGGAGGGAGGGAGGAAGGAAAGAAAGAAAGACAGGAGGGAGGGAGGGAGGAAGGAAAGAAAAAGAAAGTGAAAGGAAGAGGCGTGGGAGGGAGGAAAGAAAGAAAGGAGGGAGGGAGGGAGGAAGGAAAGAAAAAGAAAGAGTGAAAGGAAGAAAGGAGGGAGGAAGGAAAGAAAGAGAGATAGAAGGAAAGGAGGGGCGGAGGGAGGGAGGGAGGAAGAGAAGGTAGGAAAAAACGAAAGAGCAGGTAAAGTAAAATAGAATAAAGTATGAAATATAGTAGCGTTATTAAAATTAAAAAGTAATTATTGAAATAAAAACGGACATATAGAACCCTGGGACATATGGTGGAAGCAAAGCTATACAGAGAGAATCTTACACAGAAGAATACACATACACATTCACAAAAAGAGAGCAGGGGGAAAAATCAAAAATTTTGCTCTCCAAGTCCACCTCCTCAATTTGGGATAATTCGTTGTAAAAAGAGGAAAAGGGCGAGGAGTCTGAAATCTTGCTAAGTCCACCTCCTTAATTTGGGGTAATTCGTTGTAAAAAGAGGAAAAGGGGGGAAAGTCTTAAATCTTGTCCTCAAAATCCAGTTCCTCAATTTGGGATGATTCGCTGTCCATTCATGCACTCCCCAGACGCAAGGCACATCAAATGGACCGTGGAGCTTTAATCCCCTGCCTCCGAGGCTGCACAGAGAGATTTCCCTGTCTCTTCTCTGCTCTCACAGCTCCCGGGTCTCAGCCTTGGACCTGGCCCCGCCTCTGCGCGTAGGTCGCCGGAGGGCGTCCGTTCTTCGCTCAGACAGGACGGGTTTAAAGGAGCCGCTGATTCGGGGGCTCTGGCTCACTCAGGCAGAGGGGAGGGAGGGGCGCGCAGTGTGGGGCGGGCCTGCGGCGGCAGAGGCCAGCGTGACATTGCACCAGACCGAGGCGCTCCGTGTGCTTTCCTGGGAAAGCCGTCCCCGGGTTCCGGGACCCCGGCAGTAGTTTCTGCTTTATAACAAACTGAATCAGCTATATATATATCCCCATATGCTCTCTCTTGCGTCTCCCTCTCATCCTCCTTATCCCACCCCTGTAAGGGGTCACAAAGCACTGAGTTGATCTCCCTGTGCTATGCAGTTGCTTCCCACTAGCTATCTATTTTACATTTGGTAGTGTATATATGTCCATGCCACTCTCTCACTTTGTCACAGCTTACCCTTCCCCCTCCCCATGTCCTCAGGTCCATTGTCTACATCTGCATCCCACTACTGAGCATATACCCTGAGAAAACCATAATTCAAAAAAAGTCATGTACCACAATGTTCATTGCAGCTCTATTTACAATAACCAGGACATGGAAGCAACCTAAGTGTCCATTGACAGATGAAAGGATAAAGAACATGTGGGACATTATATACAGTGGAATATTACTCAGCCATAAAAAGAAATGAAATTGAGTTATATGTAGTGAGGTGGATGGACCTAGAGTCTGTCATACAGAGTGAAGTAAGTCAGAAAGAGAAAAACAAATACTGTATGCAAACACATATATATGGAATCTAAAAAAAAATTCTGAAGAATGTAGGGACAGGACAGGAATAAAAACACATGTGTGTTTTTTTTTTTTTTTTTTTTTTTTTTTTTTTTTGCGGTATGTGGGCCTCTCACTGTTGTGGCCTCTCCCGCCGCGGAGCACAGGCTCCGGACGCACTGGCCCAGCGGCCATGGCTCACGGGCCCAGCCGCTCCGCGGCATGTGGGATCCTCCCGGACCGGGGCACGAACCCGCGTCCCCTGCATCGGCAGGCGGACTCCCAACCACTGCGCCACCAGGGAAGCCCCACATGTGTGTTTTTGAATTATGGTTTTCTCTGGGTATATGCCCAGTAGTGGGATTGCTGGGTCATATGGTAATTCTATTTTTAGTTTTTTTAAGGAACCTCCATATTTTTCTCCATAGTGGCTGTATCAATTTTCATTTCCACCAACAACGCAAGAGGGTTCCCTTTTCTTCACACCCTCTCCAGCATTTGTTGTTTGTAGATGTTCTGATGATGCCCATTCTAATCAGTGTGAGGTGATACCTTACTGTAGCTTTGATTTGCATTTCTCTAGTAATTAGTGATGTTTCATTTGCCTCTTGGCCATCTGTATGTCTTCTTTGGAGAAATGTCTATTTAGGTCTTCTGCCCATTTATTGATTGGAATGTTTGGTTTTTTAATATTGACCTGCCTGAGCTGTTTATATAGTTTTGAGATTAATCCTTTGTCCATTGATTCGTTTGCAAGTATTTTCTCCCATTCTGAGGATTGTCTTTTCATCTTGTTTGTGGTTTCCTTTAGTGTGCAAAAGCTTTTAAGTCTCATTAGGTCCCATTTGTTTATTTTTGGTTTTATTTCCATTACACTAAGAGGTGGGTCAAAAAAGATCTTGCTGTGATTTATGTCAAAGACTGTTCTTCCTGTGTTTTCCTCTAGGAGTTTTATAGTGTCCAGACTTACATTTAGGTCTTTAATTCATTTTGAGTTAATTTTTGTGTATGGTGTTAGGGAGTGTTCTAATTTCATTCTTTTACATGTAGCTGTCCAGTTTTTGCAGCACCACTTACTAACGAGACTGTCTTTTCTCCATTGTATACTCTTGCCCCCTTCACCATAGATTAGTTGACCATGGTTGTGTGGGTTTATTTCTGAGCTTTCTGTCATGTTACACTGATCTATATTTCTGTTTTTGTTCAAGTACCATATTGTCTTGATTATTGTAGCTTTGTAGTATAGTCTGAATTCAGGGAGTCTGATTCCTCCAACTCCGTTTTTTCCCCTCAGTATTGTTTTGGCTATTCGGTGTCATTTGTGTCTCCATACAAATTTTAAGATTTTTGTTCTAGTTCTGTAAAAAATGCCATTGGTAATTTGATAGAGATTGCACTGAATCTGTAGATTGCTTTGGGTAGTATAGTCATTTTCACAATATTGATTCTTCCAATCCAAGAACATGGTATATCTCTCCATCTGTTTGTGTTGTCTTTAATTTCTTTCATCAGTGGCTTATCGTTTTCTGAGTACAGGCATTTTACCTCCTTAGATAGGTTTATTCCTAGGTATTTTATTATTTTTGTTGCAATGGTGAATGGGATTGTTTCTTTAATTGCTCTTTCTGATTTTTCATTTTTAATGTATTGGAATGCAAGAGATATCTGTGCATTAACTTGTATCATGCAAATTTACCAAATTCATTGATTAGCTCTAGCAGTTTTCTGGTGGCATCTTTAGGATTATCGATGTGTAGTATCATGTCATCTGCAAACAGTGACAGTTTTATTTCTTCTTTTCCAATTTGTATTCCTTTTATTTCTTTTTCTTCTCTGATTGCTGTGGCTATGACTTCTAAAACTATGTTGAATAACAGTGACGAGAGTGGACATCCTTGCCTTGTTCCTCATCTTAGAGGAAATGTTTTTAGTTTTTCACCATTGAGAATGATGTTTGCTGTGGGTTTGTCATATATGGCCTTTATTATGTTGATGTAGGTTCCCTCTATGCCCACTTTCTGGAGAGTTTTCATCATAAATGGATGTTGAATTTACAAAAGCTTTTTCTGTATCTCTTGAGATGATCATATGGTTCTTATTCTTCAATTTGTTAATATGGTGTATCACATTCATTGATTTGTGTATATTGAAGAATTCTTGCATTTCTGGGATAAATCCCACTTGACCATCGTGTATGATCCTTTTAATATGTTGTTGGATTCTGTTTACCAGTATTTTACTGAGGATTTTTGCATGTATATTCATCAGTGATATTGGTCTGTAATTTTCTTTCTTTGTAGCGTCTTTTTCTGGTTTTGGTATCAGGGTGATGGTGGCCTTGTAGAATGAGTTTAGGAGTGTTCCTTCCTTTGCAACTTTTTGGAAGAGTTTGAGGAGGATGGGTGTTAACTCTACTCTAAATATTTGATAGAATTCACTTGTGAAGGCATCTGGTATTGGGCTTTTGTTTGTTGGAAGATTTTAAATCACAGTTTCTATTTCATTACTTGTGACTAGTTTGTTCATACTTTCTATTTCTTCCTGGTTCAGTCTCGGACGGTTATGCCTTTCTGAGAATTTGTCCATTTCTTCCAGGTTGTCCATTTTATTGGTGTAGAGCTGCTTGTAGTAGTCTCTTATGATGCCTTGTATTTCTGCACTGTCCATTGTAACTTCTTTCTCATTTCTAATTTTACTGATTGGAGTCCTCTCCCTCTTTTTCTTGATGAGTCTGGCTAAAGGTTTATCAATTTTGTTTATCTCCTCAAAAAACCAGCTTTTAGTTTTATTGATCTTTGTTATTGTTTGCTTTATATCTATTTCATTTATTTCTGCTCTGATCTTTATGATTTCTTTCCTTCTACTAACTTTGAGTTTTGTTTGTTCTTTTTTCTCTAGTTCCTTTAGGTGTAAAGTTAGATTATGTATTTAAGATTTTTCTTGTTTCTTGAGGTAGGCTTGTATTGCTATAAACTTCCCTCTTAGAACTGCTTTTGCTGCTGCATCCCATAAGTTTTGCATCATATGCATTTGTTGTCATTTGTCTCTAGGTATCCTTTGATTTCCTCTTTGATTTCTTCAGTCATCTCTTGGTTATTTAGTAACGTATTGTTTAGTCTCCATGTGTTTGTGTTTTTTACATTTTTTCCCCCTGTAATTTATTTCCAATCTCATAGCATTGTGGTCGGAAAAGATGCTTGATATGATTTCAATTTTCTTACATTTACCGAGGCTTGATTTGTGACCTAAAATATGATCTATCCTGGAGAATGTTCCATGTGCACTTGAGAAGAAAGTCTGATCTGTTGTTTTCAGATGGGGATAGGGAGGGTGGGAGAGAGGGAGATGCAAGAGGGAAGAGATATGGGAACATATGTATATGTATAACTGATTCACTCTGTTATAAAGCAGAACTAACACACCATTGTAAAGCAATTTTACTCCAATAAAGATGTAAAAGAAATAGATTAAAAAAAATAAAAATTAGAAAAAAAATAAAAGAAAGAATGTCCTATAAATATCAGTTAAATCTATCTGGTCTACTGTGTCATTTAAAGCTTGTGCTTCCTTATTAATTTTCTGTCTGGATGATCTGTCCATTGGTGTAAGTGAGGTGTTAATATCCCCCACTATTATCGTGTTACTGTCGATTTCCTCTTATAGCTGTTAGCAGTTGCCTTATGTATTGAGATGCTCCTGTGTTGGGTGCATATATATTTGTAATTGTTATATCTTCTTCTTGGATTGATCCCTTGATCATTATGTAGTGTCCTTCCTTTGTCTTGTAATATTCTTTATTTTAAAGTCTATTTTATCTGATATGAGTATTGCTACTCCAGCTTTCTTTTGATTTCCATTTACATGGAATATCTTTTTCCATCCCTCACTTTCAGTCCGTATGTGTCCCTAGGTCTGAAGTGGGTCTATTGTAGACAGCATATATATGGCTCTTTTTTTGTTCAGTGAGCCTGTGTCTTTTATTGGAGCATTTAATGCATTCACATTTAAGGTAATTATCAATATATATGTTTCTATTACCATTTTCTTAATTGTTTTGGGTTTGTTTTTGTAGGTCCTTTTCTTCTCTTGTGTTTCCCACTTAGAGAAATTCCTTTAGCATTTGTTGTAGAGCTGGTTTGGTGGTGCTGAATTCTGTTAGCTTTTGCTTGTCTGTAAAGCTTTTGATTTCTCTGTCGAATCTGAATGAGATCCTTCTGGGTAGAGTAATCTTTGTTGTAAGCTCATCCCTTTCATCATTTTAAATATATCGTGCCACTCCCTTCTGGCTTGTAGAGTTTCTCCTGAGAAATTAGCTGGTAACCTTATATGAGTTCCCTTATATGTTATTTGTTTTGTTTCCCTTGTTGCTTTTAATAGTTTTTCTTTGTCTTTAATTTTTGTCAGTTTGATTACTACGTGTCTCAGTGTGTTTCTCCTTGGATTTATCCTGCCTGGGATTCTCTGTGTTTCCTGGACTTGGGTGGCTATTTCCTTTCCCATGTTAGGGTAGTTTTCGACTATTATCTCTTCAAATATTTTCTCGGGTGCTTTTTCTTTGTCTTTTCCTTCTGGGACCCCTATAGTAAGAATGTTGGTGCATTACATGTTGTCCCAGATGTCTCTTAGGCAGTCTTCATTTCTTTTCTTTCTTTTTTCTTTATTCTGTTCTGCAGCAGTGAATTCCACCATTCTGTTTTTCACGTCACTATCCATTTTTCTCTCAGTTATTCTGCTATCGATTCCTTCTAGTGTAGTTTTCATTTCAGTTATTATATTGTTCATCTCTGTTTGTTTGCTCTTTTATTCTTCTAGGTATTTGTTAAACAGTTGTTGCATATTCTTGATCTTTGCCTCCAGTCTTTTTCTGAGATCCTGGATCATCTTCACTATCATTATTCTGAATTCTTTTTCTGAAATGTTTCCTATCTCCACTTCATTTAGTTGTTTTTCTGTGGTTTTATCTTGTCCTTTCGTCTGGTACAAAGTCCTCTGCCTTTTCATTTTGTCTTTCTGTGAATGTGGTTTTCTTTCCACAGGCTGCAGGATTGTCATTCTTCTTTCTTCTGCTGTCTGCTCTCTGGTGGATGAGGCTATCTAAGAGGCTTCTTCAAGCTTCCTGATGGGAGGGACTGGTGTTGGGTAGAACTGGGTGTTGCTCTGGTGGGCAGAACTCAATAAAACTTTAATCTGCTTGTCTGCTGATGGGTGGGGTTGAGTCCCCTCCCTGTTGGTTGTTTGGTCTGAGGCAACCCAGCACTGAAGCCTATAGGCTCTTTGGTGGGGCTAATGATGGACTCTGGGAGGGCTCATGCCAAGGAGTACTTCCCAGAACTTTTGTTTCCAGTGTCCTTGTTCCTATGGTGAGGCTCACCTGCCCCCCCCCTCTGCAGGGGACCCTCCAGTAGTAGCAGGTAGGTGTGGTTCAGTCTCCTATGGTGTCCCTGCTCCTTCCCCCTGGGTCCTAATGTGCACACTACTTTGTGTGTGCCCTCCAGGAGTGGAGTCTCTGTTTCCTCCAGTCCTGTTGAAATCCTGCAATCAAACCCTGCTCACGTTCAAAGCCTGATTCTCTGGAAATTCCTTCTCCCATTGCCGGCCACCCAGGTTGGGAAGCCTGACGTGGGGCTCAGAACCTTCACTCCAGTAAGTGGACTTCTGTGGTATAATTGTTCTCCAGTTTCTGAGTCACCCACCCAGCAGTTATGGGATTTAATTGTATTGTGAATGTGCCCCTGCTACCATATTGTTGTGGCTTCTCCTTTGTCTTTGGATGTGGGGTATCTTTTTTGATGAGTTCCAGTGTCTTCCTGTCAACGATTGTTCAGTAGTTAGCTGTGATTCCACTGCCCTCACAAAAGGGAGTGAGTGCACATCCTTCTCCTCTGCCATCTTGAACCAATGTCTCATCAACGCTTTTAAAATGAAACATCAGTTTTAGGTTTATGAGGACTCACACTAATTTTAAAAAAATGATAGGCTTTATTTTTTAGAGAATTTTTAGGTTCACAGCAAATTGAGTGTGAAGTACAGAGTTCCCAACACACTTCAGTCTCCCCCTACACATAGCCTTCTCTACCATCAACATCTTGTACTAGTGGGGTACATTTGTTATAGTTTCCTAGTCAATTTAAATTTAGTTTGTAATGAAAAGTTTTTTTTTTTTTTTTTAACCTCTCAGGGACAATTCTCTATTATTTCTTCAGCACCAAAGCAACTTTTCTTATAGTGCCCTCATAGTGGAAGAGGAGATGTTTTATATCTGTTTCAGAATTAAACTGAGATCTATATTTATGAGATGAAGGTCTCCTACTAAACTACCCACTTGGCAGTTCTGAACGTGGTTTTCTGTTCCTGTAAGCAATAGGCCGTGAAAACTGAAGCTTGAGTTTGCCAGGTTAGTAAACACTCTCATGAAAAAGTAGTTTTCTCCTATAAGAAGAAAGTTCTATGTTTTTTCTCTTAGAGGTAGAATTTGCTCTGAAAAATTCCTATAATCTTTCAAGGTCTTCAATGCAACTAAGAAGGCTTAAACATTATTTTCCTCAATCTTTTTTGTTGGTTTCAGTTGGATACCTGGCCAAATATTTTATCATAAATAGAAGTCCATTCACTTATTCTCTCAATCAACAAACAATTTTTTTACATTTGCTATGGTGCTGGGTGTTTAGGGGAGACAATTATACATCGGATATTATTCCTGTCTTGAGGAGCTTGCAATCAATTTCAGGAGGAAGTGCATGAAGACTGTTCAATGTAAAAGTTTTCTGAACCGTAGAGAAGTTCAACATTATTTATAACACAGTGTCCCTATCTTTTTCCCAAATGCAATTGAAGTAATTAAGAACTTAGCTGTGTGGGAAGAAACCTGTGAATAATTAATCTCTGTATTGACACCCCAATTTCTTCTGGTTCTTATGAAGGAACAGGGATTTAATAGAAGGGGACTTAGGAATAAAACTAGGGTGGAGATGGGGGTTCCAAAGGTTTTACCACCAGCTTAAACTCTGTTCTCTTTTAAAAATATAATTTAAAAAATTGTTTTATACAATTTTTAAAGGTTACTTTCCATTTAGAGTTATTATAAAATATTGGCTAAAACTATGGAGAACAGTATCAGTTTCCTTAAAAAACTAAAAAAGAACTACTATATGACCCAGCAATCCCACTACTGGGCATATACCCTGAGAAAACCATAATTCAAAGAGATACATATACCACAATATTCATTGCCAGGTTAGTAAACACATATATACAACAGAATATTACTCACCCATAAAAAGAAATGAAATTGAGTTATTTGTAGTGAGGTGGATGGACCTAGAGGCTGAAGTGAAGAGACAGAGTGAAGTAAGTCAGAAAGAGAAAAACAAATACAGTACGCTAATGCATATATATGGAATCTAAAAAAATGGTACTGGTGAACCTAGTGGCAGGGCAGGAATAAAGACACAGACTTAGAGAATGGACTTGAGGACACAGGGGCGGGAAGGGGAAGCTGGGACAAAATGAGAGAGTAGCATTGACATGTATACACTACCAAACGTAAAATAGATAGCTAGTGGGAAGCAGCCACATAGCACAGGGAGATCAGCTCAGTGCTTTGTGACCACCTAGAGGGGTGGGATAGGGAGGGTGGGAGGGAAGTTCAGGAGGGAGGGGATATGGGGATATGTGTATACATATAACTGATTCACTTTTTTTTGTACAGCAGAAACTAATACAACCTTGTAAAGCAATTATACTCCAATAAGGATGAAAAAAAATATTGGCTATATATGTCCTGAGCCTATCTTACTCCCAATAGTTTGTACCTCCCACTCCCTCACCCTATATTGCTCCCCCCCAACAGTAACCACTAGTTTGTTCTCAATATCTGTGTAAACTCTGTTCTCTTGGGTCCATTAAAAAGCTGATATAGTTCACTCTCTCCTGTTATCTGAACCTGTTTCACGTATGTGAACCACGAGTATGACCTTCCTGGGGAGCCTGCTATCACCAACATTGTCAAGGAGATCTTGTAGGTGTCACTTCCAGTAGTAATATAACAATGGATGTCACTTTTTGGTCAATTATTTTACAACTTCATATCATCTAGAGTAGTTCTATGGACACTGAAAAACCTGAGTAGGACCCACACCTACCACAAGATGTAGAGTTCATTTAACACTTTCAGGTATACATTCTTAATCCCAGGAAAATACTTAAATGGTTAGGACATTAGATTTTTATTTATATAGCTTAGAAAAAAGTCCAACAAATCAACTTTAAACAGTGAGATATTTGATATCCTATCTTTATTTACACATCCCGGGAACAGCAGATCTGAAAGGCAAATCAAAGTTAATGTTCTGGAAATCAGCTGAAGTTAATTGATGGAGACCTTTCAGAGTAAAATAAAATTATCTTGACAGCTTTTCATTAGGATAACAACCTGACAGTCAAGGGACTACCTAATTTTTTCCCTAATCACAACAAATTATTATTAATACCAGCTCACATGTGTATTGCACACCTTGAGAGATGGATCCCGGCAGACTTCAGGGCACAGATTGGTGAAATAGCCTTCTCCCCATTAGCTGGATCCTGGAATCCCTAATACAAGAGTAGCTTATTCTAAATAAAGTTCAAAGGGCTGTTTAACTTCTTAAATTTACACCATAAAGTAAAGTTCTAAAAATATGAGTGTTAAAAAGTAATGTTCCAGAAACTTTCACCAGATAATTATAGCCCATATGAGTAATTTTTCCTTTTTTTTCTTTTTTTGAGAGAATGACTCACTCCTCAGAAAAATTTACTTTGTTCACAAAATATGCATTATGTACTTGATGAAAACAAACCTTTTATAGCTTTAGAATGAATCATAAAGTCATAACATGAAGGGCAAGAAGGAAACTCTTTTCATTTGGCCACATAACCTAGGATAGATTTGGGAGTGGTTTCCCCAACATTCTGGTGAGAATTTCATAGCTTTCATTTCCCTAAGCCTTGAGCTCATGTCTTTGTGTATTTATGAATGCTGGAAGAAAGAGAAGAACATGGAAGATAAAATCCTGGGTGAAGGCTGGAGAAGCTTCATCACTTTAGTCCATCTTTATGCCCTTCCAAGAATTCTGAAGAAAACTCCAGAATAGTATTGTAGAGAGAGGAGCCTGGTGATAGGTCATCCAGGTAAGGTAGAGCTGAACACAAATTGGGAACTCTTGATTAAAGGCAAAGAACAGGTTTGCCCCTAACATTTATGTGGCCTGGGCTTTTATAGGTCAATTGACAAACGGTTAAATAAAATATGTTCTATCTTCCTACCTTGAAATTTCACCTTCATAAATGACACATTGAAAATTTTGAATCAAGCTATAGTTTTTATGTAGCTTTATAAAGCAATTTCACAATTATCAATTAAATTTAAAGGCAAAACTATAAACAGTAATTAGTGATATCACATTTTAAATAAATATAATTTAAATGAAGTTGAAATTTAAATATATTTAAAATATTATTCAATTTCACTAAATACATTTATATAAGTATTGGCAATTATATCATTCATCTTCAAACTAGTTGCCAACGTAAAGAAATGATATCATGCTTCTCGGTGTTATGCCTAGATGTACACTTTTAAGGGAAAAATGAATTTTTTAATATTGCAAAAATATTCCTCAGCCAAGTGCAATTGTTGTGAATATTGCACTAATCCATGAATATCTCCAATCATGAATTGGAACACAAAGAAGATCAAGAAAAAAGACGTTTGGCACTGGGAAACGGTGCTTTATTCTGTAAGAATCATTGCATCCATGCTGAGTGGGAGGATTTAAAAAATTAATTGTCTTAAAAATTTGTTTTAACCTAAATCCTTCTCTGACTCCATAGTTGTGTCCTTCTTCAGTGTCAATAGGGATACAGTCCAAAATCTCTGTGGTGTTTGGATATAGTAGCTTTTTGTTTCTAGGCTATTGGGAAAGAGATGAGAAAAAGCATTTCCCTGGGGCCTGAACTGTGTTAGTTACAGGCATGAATGTTTAAGGTTATGATTTGAATGATACCATAGTTGAGCACCAGATTCTAAGTGACAGACGTGCCATGTGTTTTTAAAAATTCTGATTTATGTGTGCGTTTTTGATCTGTGGGGCTCTCTAACGCATGGAGTTTGGGGAGGAAATCTTGCACAGCTCTAGGAAAGATACAGACAAAAGTAGTTTACAAATTCCAGAGTCACTGACTCTGTTCTTTAGAAGCCCTGGGAAACCCATCCGTGTTGCATAGAGAGCTCTGGCAGATGACCTGTGAAGGCAGGCACAAGTGTAACACCAGGATACCCAGGAAGAAAGCTTCAGGAGGGCTTGTTCTCTGATGGTTTGATGGATGTAGGCATGTGTGGAAGCAGGGATGGGGGAAAAGAGCTATTTTTGGAGGTGCAACTCTCTTGTGAGAAGGATTCTACATGAACAAACTTCGAAATAGAATTGTAATTGTCCATATGGATGCGTCTAGATTCAGTGCATGATGTATTTCATGGAGTGTTTTTCCTTTAGCAGTATTTGTCAAGGATTCTTCAAATAACCTGGGGACTCTTAAAATCTATTAAGAAGCAGTTTCAGGAATGTAAAACTCTCTAGAGCCCCATTTCAGTTGCTACAATAAGGTAAGATGAAAGAATTGGAAACTAACTACTTTGATGATAAGCTCAGCTTTTAAAGTATTTGTTACCTCTGACTTTTTTTTTTCTTTTTTGGCAAGGGTGCAGAAGTTAAAGCCGTGAGAAAGCATAGCACAAAGCTACATGGTAATGAAAAACTGCGCTTTTATTGAACATTCGTTCATTTCTAAAGACATCAGACCACAGTGTTATGCACACATTTAATGAATTCCATTTTGGGGGCCTCTGATTGATGCAACCAAACAACCAGATAATTTACATTTAAAAATGACAATACTAAAAAATTAAAGAGAAAGAAGGTTGCTATGGAAATTATTCCTGTACATATGATAGGTGAGTATCTCAATTCAAAATGTGAGATGGTCTCAGAAGAAATACAAGTTTACCCTGCAATAATAATGTAAAAAGATCTACTAACCTAAATGAGAAGAACATTACTTATGTTGAAGAAACTTCCTTATTTCCTTTTATTTATACAATGGGAATATAAGCCTTTATATTAACAATATGGCCAGAAACTGAATTGAAAAGCTAAAAATTCTCATCCTGTTATTCTGTATTTTATCAGTTGGTATACAAACATCAAATTTGAGAGCAAATGAACACATGTCCCCTTTCAGGACAGGAATAGTGCTGGTTCAATGATAGATAGTCAAACACTACAGTGATGGTGTATATGCCAAAATGTCAGGGTCTAAAACAAAATCATTCTAATGAGCAAAAACATCTAGACAAATTGAAAAGCCATCCGCTATGTTTAGAGGATTGGACATAACGAAAAACATTTTGAAACAAAGGTTCCATGATACAAGCTGGGTTTATGTAGATGTTGGAATCTGCAGGAATACTGAGAAAGAAGCTGGACTGGTTAAGAAAGACAAATGATCCTGTTGGAAGGACAGGTGTGTTGTTCCAACTCTTTGTTTAATAATTTTTACTGAGGAGAAGCTCGTTCCTAGATCCATAATATGACATCTTTCTATAGTCTCCAAATAGTCTGTAAATCTTAGAGACCTTACTTCTCTTGGCAGGCTTCATGAAGGTCTTGGAGTTCTTTAAAATGTGTTTGCTGGAGCTGTCAGATTCAAGAGACTCTGACTTATGAGGCACAAGACTTTACTGTTTGGTAAGAGCCATGGAATTATGTAGAAAAAAAATCAAAGTTTCAGCTTTGCTATGACTGTGCTTCAAAAACTCTTCAGGAGAAATTAAAATCTTCTTAGCTGCACCCTGGTCCATAAATACCAGGACTATTTTTTCATTGCAACTCCATACACAGATTAGGATGACCATTCATATCACCATTTTATGTGATATGGTTATTATGTTGTCACCTGAACTGAACTCATGGTTTTGTGCCAAGCACTAAAAGAGGTAGATTATTTTTTCCAAATAGGTGTCATTTAGCATGCCGTATCCTTAATGACACCCTAAAGACTTGAAAGAGTTAATGTTCCCTCCCTCTCAGTATCAGAAAGTAATTTAAGGCTCCACAAAAATTTAGATTCTCATTATTATAATCAGAGATAATGAGGATAAATGTGCAGAGATAATTGGTGCACAGTGACTGCAAAAGGATGACAAGCATGGACAACACTGTTTGGCAGGACCACAGGTTGTTACATGGGGAGCAGCTGATAAGCTCTGAATGCTTTAATTCCTAAATCTATTTGGTTTCAGGTTTCTACAGTGCCCATCACCTGGGCCCTATTCTTTATGACTATCTGCAGAACATTGGCTGAGTCAAAATTGTTTTGTTATGAGCTATTCACTTCACCATAGGGAGACTGGCTTATACTATGAGCCTCAAATTTCCTATAAGCCACTGAACATGAAAACGTATTTCAGAGTAGATTAGTTCCTAAGAGGAGGGTGAGACCATGAAACTCTGGTTGCTTGTTCTTCCCTAAGTGCTGAATTAAGAAGCAATTTTAAATTTTCTTCTCCCAATGCCAATACCATCCCAAGGTAAGAGCATTTGCCATAGATCCAGCAGTTGGGGATGGGGAAATGGGGTGATAATTGTGGGGCTTGGTCTGGGCTTGCTGTTAAAAAGGCAATGACTTGAAAAGGCATTTGGCTTGGGAGAAAAAAGGAGGTAACTCTGCGAGCTAGTGCTAAAAAAAATACCTAAAAACGACAGGGTATAAACTGCCCACAAGCCCTCCTATCATCACCAAGGTACAATAATGAAAACTGATTCCTTCCCTAGCCATGTAACATGTCTTCTCTTGTCTTTTTATGATTTTCCTTTAACTGCAGAGTTACCCTTGGTGCTCATGTTACTCTGATTTAACTTGAGTAAGTTAGTGAAAGAAGGATGAAGATGAACACATGTGTGATATGTCTAGAGTCTGTAATCTCTTTGCAATAGTATTGCAATACTTGACCACTGGTACGCTGTACTCAAAGAATATGATCTCCCAAGCACTTTGCCTTCTCAAAGAACCAGTCTAGAATGTCACGGTACAGTTTGTTACCATTTCTTTTTAAACATTTCATCTTCCATCATTTGGATGCAGACATCTAAACTTACAGCATTGAAAAGTTTCAGCAACAAGTATGTCCCTTTTATTTTCCAACAAATACAAAAAATGCAATAGTTAAAGCTGTTTTTTTTGTTGTTGTTGTAAGCCAGAGGAGCAGTGTTTAATCTTCCTCACTCCTTCCCTCCCAAGATGATCTTGTAAAAAACCTTAAGTTTCAGTTTTCTTAGTTGTCAGATGAAGATGGTTGTATTTATAAAAACTAATTGAGATGTTATGTGGGAAAGTGCTAAGTGCTATAAGGAGCAGTTATAAAAAGGCAAGACTCTGCTGTTATTAGCTGGAGATATTACGCTCTGGTGTTAGAAGAATTAAGATCTAAGAAGCATCCAATAGACGTATAAGAAGGGGACCTCTTTTCATTGGAGAAATATGTTTTGCACTTCATAAAGAGTGAAGTAGAATTTTAGAAAAGGGTTTTTTTTGAGTCTTTAAAGTGTTTTTAATCAGTTTTATGAGTGGTAAAAGGATAATTTCTAGATCATGAACACCAGTTATTTAGGACCCAAGGCCCTATTCTCTATTGAGTAGAGTAGAATCCAAACCTTAGGTTAAAATATGCCATGAGCAATTCTGTGTTTTATGTGTGGGTGGGTGAGAGAGAGAGAGAGATTGTCAAAGATCAATGTCAATTTCTTTAACTAACATTTTATTTCTTGATTTAAAGAATTTTTTTCACATGTCAGTTTACAGTATCATTTGGCTGTGTGAACTTCTTACTATCCCAAGTGTCACAGTGCTTACCACCCTCATCATTCGTGGGCTTGAGGAAGCCCAACTCACTGCTTTCCAACACACTCATACAGGAGACAGACCCAAAGTCTGAACTATTATCACTTGACATCTGGATGAATAATGCTTTGCTTTTGTTGTGGTAGACTAAACCACATTAAGGTTATGAGTTCTTGATCTGTCTTGCCTTGGTTTCACTGGGAAGAACGCAAGATACCTCATGACTTTGGACAGTTTAATCCAGCTCATGAAAATGACATATTTATCTCTATCATGACTGCTAAGGAACAGGAGTGTAATAATGTTATATTCATGAATCATTGAAGTCCAAGAATTTGGTCTCACTCTAGTTCCATTATCAGCATGAAGAAACAATGGGTACTCCTTAGTAATGGAGACCGCTACCATCTTGATCATGCCAACAGGCTGCTATTGGTTGAAAATGGTCATGTGACTTGCCACAGTTAACCCTGTCATTTCTTCTTCCCCAAACCATTAATAGAGTAGTTCTCAACTGGGGATAATTTATCCCTTCCACCTCAGGGGACACTTAGAAATGTCTGGAGATATTTTTGATTGTTGTGACTGCGGAGGAATTACAGGCATCTCGTAGGTAGACTCCAGGGATGCTGCTAAATAGCCTCCAATGCACAGGACAACACCCCACAACAAAGAATTATCAGATATAAGAAGTCAGTAGTGCTGAGATTGAGAAACCCTGTTTTAGAGGTAAGGAGTTTCAGACAGCTGGTGGGGGACTGGAAGAATGAACCATAAGCCTGGGTCAGATCCACTCCACACTGACTATGAAAAAAGAGTCAATTTGGTGGTGATAAAGTCTAATTCAGAACATTCCTGTTATGAGAAAGACATAAGGCTCCCATTCTCCTTTTGGGACTACATTAATATTGCTCATACCTCACTGCTGATTCTAAAGCATTCAGTGTTTACTTAACCACTTCCTGATAATCCAGGGAGGGAAGAAATCCAGAGCAATTTATGACATGCCCTATTCCCATCATATTTCTAATCACTCTACCCAAATATATGAGGGATTGTAGATTGTCCATATGCGGCAATTTTCATGTTACCCTTTAATGAGGAGGTTTTTAGAAGTTGCACATCGTCTGCACACAAAATATGCTGGTGGTGTGGCAAAGCGGCTGCAGGATAATTGATCAAATTTCCAAGTTCCATGGATTATGCCAAGATTCATTCATATTAAGTCCACCTGGGATCTGCAATCTATGGTAAATTAAACTTATTTAATAAGGGCATCTGTTGTGATCCCTTTCATGTTGGCTTCAGCAGCATTCCTTTTTCATTATGAGTAAGGTTTTTGTTTTTGAGTCTCATGACAGCAACTCTTCCCTCCATAAAGCACTGAGCTTTTGCCAACTTTCCAACCACCTCCTGAATAAATTAACTATGTTCCATCAGGTGGCAGAGAGGACATTTTGAATTTTCTGTGGCAGATGGTTTGACGCATCTAATTGAAGTAATATATCTTTCAGAGCCTTGATATGCTGTAAGGAAATGTAAAGCATGTCACATTGTGACAGATCTCTCTTAGCTGAAGTAGGAAATTTGGAGTATATGTGTTGCACTCAGCATAGACATGGCATTTTTCAAGGAAAAGAACCATACCTCTAGGCGTTCAGCTTTATTAAGGCAGACATTTGTGCCAGTTACATCTAAGAAGGGCATCAAGGATTCTATTAGCCAGTTTGGGACTAGTGTTATAATGAACTAAATAAAGAAGGCCACCTGTTCAAAATTAGGTCAAAATCTAGGAAAGGAATGGCTTTCAACAAGTCCAAATAGAGGCACATAATGTAGAAAATCAAACCCCTTTATTGGCTTTCAAGGTCCGCAAAATGGAAATTCATTTTTGCATAATAGAACCTCACTGGAGCGTGATGGGAAAGAAACAATCGATTTAAGAGTTCTAACTTCTGAGAGAGCTTTCAGGTATGCTCAAAACTAACAGTGAAAAAGACATTTCCATGAAGATAGCCCAGCTCCCACTAAATGGGGGCTTTTATATATTTAGGTTTGGGTCTTCAGATGCAGGAACTTTTACAGTGAAGCAAATAGATGTAAAAAGATTCCCTGTTTAACAGAAGCTGGATCACATCTTTCTTCAGCATCCTGAGGTTCTTTTTGGGGTTGGCAGTGCAGTGAGGAAGCCGTGGCTTAGAGAATTGCTGTCACAGTACCGTAGCAGGGCTGGGGCTCTGAGAACCCCCTGGGAGAAAATGGGATAATAATGAGTTATAGGAGAAGGAGAGAGATGTTTATAAGAATAGGAGTGACCTGGAGCTTGCAGCCTCCCCACACCCCACAGTTCAGCACCATCTGGACTGAGCTGATTGATGGCTCCCCCCTTCATCCTGCCTGGGTTTCACTCACTGGCCCTCACCTTGCCCCAGACATGCATAGAAAAACAGAGCTTCAAGCCACTCCCCCAGGGGGCTTGCTACAATTTCTTGGAAGCCTGGTCCTTATTATTTATGATAGATAATTATCAGTTTGGAAGATGCCTCCCCACCTGAGAGTTTGCTGAATGAACACTCTGTATAGGGTCCTGTCTAGGTAGGTGCTATGACTATCTAACTCACTTTTCTTTGATCCCACCTCACTAAGTACCCATCTGACTATAAATTTCAGGCTTCTCTCCCCCTTCCCCACCTCCTCAGGTATCTTGAGTCCTACCAGGAGGAGGTTGCCCCATCTGGTTCAATTGGGTTTTAGCACAGGACTAGAGTCTGCCCTTGTCAATACTTTGATATACTGATTTATACATCAATCTCTTGTGAACATGGTTACTGGGAGTCATTTCCCCACATTCTCAGCAGCACTGGCCACCATAACTAAAATGAGCTTCTGAATTTGCAAACATGAAGCTCACAATCTGGAGCAGGCTGACTCCACTAGGTCCTGTCCTTGTGAATGTCTGGCAGCTAGAAGGCCTCCTTCTCAGGCTTTTCACCTCTATCTTGAACAACTCTTGTCAGTAACACTCAATGGCCTTTAGTAAAAGTGACCTTTCCATATAACTGCCCAGGGTCCCCAAAGAGACTGAAATGTCTTATAAGATACGGTTATATTCTCAATCCCAGTGACTGGACAGGAACTCAACTGAACACAGTCAATGTGATATTTCATAACTATTAAATAGTTATTTAATATTATAATTTAATATTATGTAATATTATATAGTTTTTGCTTACCTTCCTCCAGTTGTCTGTTCTGCTCACTGCTGTATCTCCAATACTTAATAAAGACTGCCTGGCACATAGCTGGTACTCAAAAGTATTTGATGAATGAATCATCTGAGAAGCCATGATAGTTTATTCCTCTTAGGATTTAGCTATTTTAAAGCTTGCAAGAAAGTCAATTTCTTTAGCCCCCTCATGCTCTCACTTCCTGACAGCTCCCTCCCTGCCTTGTCAAGATTTCAAAAACACTTCCTCTGGTTTCTGGTCAAATATAGTTATTGTTAATATTCCTGTAGTTCACGTGTGCATCATATACAAAACAAAGTTTTAAGCATTATTTATATATTCACTCCTTTCATCCTTAACAACCACTCTGTCAAGGAGATACCATAATTATCCTCATGTTGCAGATGAGGAACCTGAGGGACAGGTAGTAAAGTGATAGCATCAGATAGGAACTCAGGTAATCTGGCTTCAGAGTTCATGTTCCTAATCACTAGACCAGCTGCCTCTGTGATGGCTATAGCACCTACCTCTTTATTTGGAAACTACTCAGTTCATGAAATTACAGTGCATGTAGAAAGGAAGGCTTGGTTAAGACATGTGGGTAGGAAGCCTGCTCTGCACGTTATTAATAAATCATACTTATAATAAACATGGCTTATTTATTCCCAATGTCATGATATATAAGCAGATCAACAGGAGGTGGAGTTAGGTCAGACAAAGAGCTCCAGCCCTGCCCTGGAAGATCTGATAACCTAAAGGCATAAAACCTACTCTGTAGGCTCCAAAGGTGAGACCAGCCAGACCTATAGAAAGAAGAACTGTGAACTGTCACCCTTCTGCACCAGCAAGTTGTTGTCTCAATTACTCAGCACGATGGAAAGAAAACTGGCTCATGACAACCAGGGATGTCAGTGTCGTCAAAATGCTCTTCCCATGGCCTTCTTCTTCCAGGCCAGGGGTGCCCTTGCCAGTTGCTATTGATGGAGTTCATGTTCCTCTAGTATCCTTGGAAGATGAGAAGCCCACTCAAAGGCTGAAGCCCCTGCTGGCTTTGGGTAACCTGTGTCCAGGGAGCGCTGGAATCTGTATAAATAGGATAAATTTTGGACCCAGACAGTTCAGACACTACTTAGTAGTCCTAACTAACCTGGTTAATTAACCTCCTAGAACATATACATTTATATATGCTTCTTCCTCTGAAACTAGGCATCAGGTTCTGGGAAGGACAAAGAACTTGCACCTCTGGCAGGTCATTATGCTTCAGCCCCGGGTACTCATCCTTTGCATTTGTTTTCTCACCCATACAATAATACCCATCTCTCAATGACTGAGCAGTCACCCTGAGTCAGATGATGTCTGCTCTATATCATGCAGAACCAGCAGGAAACAGACCACAGGCTCAATTAGGATAAATCACAGAGGGTCTAATAAAAGAACATGCACAAAGGTGTAGGCAGGGTATAGGGAACCCAGGAGGAATAGGGCTGGACCCCTGGACTAGTTAAGAGTGGGGCCGTCACCACCCTAGTGAAGGGGAGAGAGGAGCTGTTATCCAAACCTGAAGGAGTCAGTTCTGAGGAGAGGCTGCCTTGATGGAGCCTGACCTTAGCTGGAGGAGATGCAGTCAGCCTGCCTGGTAACCTCAGACAGACTCAGGAAATACATGCTATGCCCTCATTCTCCTCTCCTTAGGACCCTGTGCTGGGGTTCTGCAGTGACGAAATTCAACCTGAAGCCAGAGGTCAAGAGAGCCCCTTGCTGTAGTTCATACTGGTCAAGGTAGAGATGGGTGGGAGAATATGTAGACGGGTAAATAGAGTCTTTTGCATGGATTGCGTATTCAATCCTTACACTATCCTTCTAAGATAATTATTGTTCCAGTTTTTCATAAGAGGAAACTGACTTGTAAGCAGTGACGCAATTATATATATGTATATGTGTGTACATCTATCTATATATACACATTGCATATTTATATAATATATTCTTATTCTTGACTTTGTCTCAAAAATATGATATGTTTATTGTAGAAAATTTAGAAATACAGACCCCTTCCTTCCCAAAGAAAGCATTCTCAAATAACTTTATCATCAGAGATCACCTCTATCAATGTATTTCCATATCTATTTATAGCCTTTTATATGACACATTTTATTTTATTCTGTTGCATCCCAATTTATTTTATTTCACTTTATGTATGAAAGTATGTGTGGAGATTATATTGTGCCATGTACTGTTCTACATGCTTTGTAAATATTAGTTCAGTAATTCTCATAACAATCTTATGAAGTAGGTACTATTATTATATGCATCATATAAATGAGAGAGGTTAAGTAATTTGTCTAGAGTTCCAAATCTGATGAACGGTGGAGCTCACGTTCAAATTTACACAACCTGATTTGTCTCATTCTTAACCATTCTGCTCTACATATATACATATATGAGATACACACATATATATATATATATATATATATATCATATATACATAGATTGCAAAATTGGAATCATGTTATACATTCTTGTTATCTAATTTTGTATCTAACTATATGTCTTTAGCATGCATTCATATAGGAGTTCTTTTTCTTGATTATTCTAATCCTAATTACATATGGAAATAAATATTTCAGCAAGAAATAGAACATGCCAGTAACAAGCAGCTAAAATATCAGGTAGAAAAATGTACTCCCTAACACACACACACACACACACACACACACATGAGAGAGAGAGAGAGAGAGAGAGAGGGAGAGAGAGAGAGAGAGAGAGAGAGAGAGAAAGAAACAAAGGGAAAAGGTACATATTTCTAGTCAAATATTGAATCATTTGACATATAGAGTTACCCTTGCATGGGTCACTTAAATAAGGCTTGATATATTTAATTGGCTCTGTGTGTTTGATTAATTACATAGAGGCAGAAATAATTCATGGTGATCTGTTAACTGCTATCCGCATTTGATGTGTATAAGAAGCTTTGGGGATTTAGGGATATGTAAGACAAGTCCACAAAACTCTCTTGCTGACAGTCTAGTTGTAGAGGCAAGGTATATATGCATAGAGGAATGTTATGTACCGAATGTTTATGTTTCCCCAAAATTCACATGTTGGAGTCCTTACCCCCCAATGTGATGGCATTTTGATATGGAGCCTTTGAGAGGTAATTAGGGTTGGATGAGTTTATGCAGGTAGGGTCCTCATAGTGGGATTACTGCCCTTCTAAGAAGAGACACCAGAGAGTTTCCCTGCTCCCTCTCTCTCCACTGTGTCCTCAGAGAAGAGGTCAAGTCAGGACATAGAGAGATAGCGGCCACCTACAAGCCAAGAGGAGACCTCAGAATAAAACCTACCTTACCAGCACCTTGATCTTGGACTTCCCAGCCTCCAAAACTATGAGAAATAAATTTTTGTTTTTTAAGCCGCCTAGCCCATGGTATTTTGTTTTTGCAGCTTGAGCTGAATAATACAAAGAAGATAATTTTAAGAAGCAGCTCGAGGTAGTAAGTGCTTAGCACTAAATGAAAACTATAATAAGTATTTTAGAGGAGGGAGGGGTCTGAGCATCTGTGGTGGTCAGATAAGGCTACCAGGACTTAGTGGGATGGGGGAGGAGGAAGAGGCTGAAGACTCACAAGCAAGAGTACAAAAGGATCATACAGATTCCAAACATGCCAACTCACGATTCACATGAGGGGTCTGTTCGAACAGAGCTTCTCCCAGGGCTCTGTGTTTGCCCTTCTCTTTGACCATCTCCTCTCCATTTTCACCAGGTTACCATAATGCCTGCTCCACCTCAGGACTCAGCTTAAATGTCTCATTCTTAGGAAACCTTTGTTGACTCCCAGGCTTGGTTATGGCCCTAGTTATAGAATTCCCTGATCTCTTTCAGGGTACCCTCCACAGTGATATTTAAATTAGTAATTTGTGTAAGTTTTTGTTGATGCTTGTCTGCCCCACTGGACTTCAAGCTCTGTAAGCACCCAGTCTGGGTTGTTTTGCTCCTCGTTATGGTCTCAAATCCTGGCACAGTCTGAGTAGGCATTCGGTGCTCACTAAACGTTTGCTGATTGACTAGATAGATGCACGGCTATCACGCCTCACAAAAGAGCTCTTCCTCGCTGTACATTAACATATTTTAAAGGCTGAGTCTCTGTTTAGGTCTGAGGTAAGGATCACATATATAGTCAAAAGAAATATGCCATGGTTTCTGAGGCCATGTTTTAAAAAGAAGCTGGGTGGCTCTGATGTGTCCTAGCCCTCTTTAGAGCTCCAGTTTGTTTCTGATTTATAGAAATATGAGAGGATTGAAGCTCAGGGTCAGATAACAAAATAGACTGAGTGGAACTGATGGCCATATAGTAGCTAAAAGAGAGCTGGGTGTGGTTCAGATATTCAAACTTTTGAAGTTTGTGAACTTATCGTAAGCTGAGAAGAGGGTTTTTTAAAACTTATTTAACAAAAAATGTTAGGCTCTATTTAAAAATACAAACAGAACAGACTAAACTATAAACATTCTCACTAGAAGGCTTTCCAGGTACTAGAGGTATAGTCGATTTAACTTATTTCCTTTTTGGGGCCTGAGCTCCTTAACTATTTAGGAAGAGAAGTGGGGGAGCTAGGTCAAGGACGTTTCTTCCTTTTCTGTTGGGTTCTCTGTGAGAGTCCTTTGACTATACTTGGCTGCCCCAATTTCCAGCTTCCTGCAGTATCAGATGTTTGGGAGAAAAGGCAAGATCTGTTTTTAGAGACATCTGTTCGAGAGTCAGAAGCCCTCACTCTAATGGCTTTGAAATTAGCTGCTTCTGACTTATTTCAGGGCAAGTTTCCATCTTTCTGGGTAACCCTGGTGATAGCAACCCTACTCGACATTCAAATCTCCCATTCCTCTCCCCCTGCTGCCCCCGCAGAGCATATGGCCATCCACGGCCATTCCACCCAGATCGTGAAAAACGACAAGGCTTGGCAAGATCAAAGCCACTTTCGCCTTTCAGCATTTTGGGAACTGCAAGGCATGACATTAACAGGCCTTCCTAATCAAGGCCCTTTGTGTTGGAGCTAAACTGGCTCCTAATAAATAAAATGGTCAAACATTGTCAATGGTCAAATTATCAGAGACTCTGTATATTGACTAGTTAAAAATGTTTAAGAGACATTTTCTAATACAGAAATCTTTTTCAACATCTGCTTCACACTCAAAATGACAATCTGCCTGGTGAACAATCGATATGTTTTTACAAGAACTATGCCATGAACAAATATGACTCAAAGCCATCTCACATGTCTAAAAGCTGGAATGCTTCCCTTTTCTACTGGTCACTTATTCTAGCTGAAATTTAACTGCCAGAAAGTAATATTTTAAAAAGCCTACAAGCAACCAAATAGATTTCTCTATATTCATGTATTAAGTTCAAGTACTTTTTTATATAGTCCCTCTGACCTTCATTTTGAGCCTGTATATTCTTGCAGGATGCACAATTTTAACAAGCTTAGGAGTGTAGTTTCCCAGTTCATAATATATTAAAAACAATATATCAGAAAGGGCATACCCATTAGAATGAGCAAGAGTCACAAAAATAATCGTATTGTGATGGGGGATGCAGAGAAATGAGAAAAGGCAGATCCAAGAACTACAAATAAACAAACACTGCAGTAGCCTAAGACCATTTGTATTGGCAAGTGGCTCTCTCCATTCCTATTGGAAAGCATTTTTTATTACAGCCCTGCAGGGTAATCGGATGTTCATGGTGTTGACCCTGAATTGTCAGGCAAAATAAAGAGACAAAATCATGATAGGTAACCTCTGTTCGAGAGGCAAAGAAACATTCAATGTATTTTGGAAATATCTTCAAATAAAATAGTTCAAATAAAACATGTTCACTGGCTCTATCAGATAAGTTATGGTTACCTAGAAAATTCATTTATGTGAAACGCCATATTTTGTGATAATGTCAAATAAGTGAGCTGTGTGGTGAGAATTGAAGAGTACAGACAATACAGTCTTGATTTCATAGACACACTGAAATATTCATGAGATAATAATTCCTCCAATAAAATTTAATATTGTGTCTGTTCCTAACATGGCTGGAGTTGGGCTCAGAGAGAAGGAGACAAGAAAAATAGGTCTCTATCCTATACACAAAATGTTCACACCTGACTAGTTACCTCCAATTGTCAAGCTGTAGGGAAGATACATTCCCCAACTTGTGTAAAATTCAGACAGTCTGATGAACAACAGATTGAAATAATTCAGTTGAGCAAATGTTTTCAGTAGAGTGGAGGAATTGCATCTAAACAACCAAAGCCAGGGAAAGAAAGCCTTAGTATCCTGAAAAGCTTGCCTCACCATGTCTCAGTATTGTATTTGGCAGATGGAAAGGTACTCAACCCATGGGCTTGTTCAGATTCACCTGGCTTCTCTGCAGAGAACCAAGGATATTTCTCCTTCCTTGTTATTATATTTATCTTCATCGGCCTTCTTGGATAGTATGGAGATAAGTGCTTTGAAATCACCCAGAGAGAAGCAGATTAATGGTTTTTTTCCCCAAACATCTTAATAAAAGATTTGAAATTTATTATTTGTAAAGTTGTAAGTAGATACGTAATGAAGTATGGCAGGTTGAGTCCTCCGGACACACTGAATTAGCACCATGGACCAAAGACCCACAAAATAAAACCATTCTAAGCTAAAGTCAGAAGTCCTCAGTGTTCTTCACTTACCTCTGCTTCCCAAATTTCCCTCCTGAACATGAGCCATGCCATCTGTTGAACACACTGTTTTAGCTTGCTCTCTATCCCACAGACTGGAGGCTCAGGCAGTGTCTCACCTATCATCAATTTAGGGAGCTTAGTGTAGGCTATTCAGAGCCCCAGGGTCCCAGGCATCACCTCTATCAATCCAGAGGGATAAGTATCTATAGTGATACAAGAAATGAGTTAGTGATAACAACTTGGGTCCCTCTAAAAATTCAAAGAAACTTGGGAGTGCTGTGACAAAAATGTGCTGATGGAGAAAAGATCTTTCCACTCAGAAATGTCTCACCCCAGTCCTATCTGTCCCAAGTTAGTATTTCCTTTACATCTCTGTTCCACAAATTCAGTGGGTGCCCCTTAATTTTAGCTTCAAGCCTCTGCTGGTAATAATGGCTTCCCATAACATCAATTCTGTTCCTACTCTGACTTCACTGATGCCCTTTTCTTTTTCCGTATCTGGCTCACCTGCTTTGGGAAGGAGTGGGCTCTTTGAATCCAGTCTGAGTATGTAATATGAGAGACCGACCACGTTCTCCCCACTCCAAGTCAATGAGTGCATTGTCCTAGTAGTAAACTTGGGTTATTGTGTACTGTCTCAGACTGTGCCTGGTTAACTTCTACCCATGATTCATGGGGGATTACAGATCAAAATGGTGACTGAAAATAACTACTGAGTAATTTTTAAAGACCTTATGGTTTTTAAGCACTTTTGTATGTTTGATCTATTGTGAACTTCAAAACAGTCTTGTGTAGAAGGTAGTACAGGGATTAGTTTTATCATCCTAGTTTAAGGATGAAAACACCGAAGGAGAGTGACTTATCCAAAGTCACACACCTAGGAGTTGGCAGAAAGAACAGTCTGGATCTTTTATGCTTTCCACTTCTGGCTGATGCTTTCCTTGGCCATTTTAGAGCATCATGTGATGCTGTGATATGATGACAACAACAACAACAAATCAGTGTTGTCCCTTGGATGTGAAGGTGATGGTGTAGATCCCTTGAAAGGAAATGTAAAACCATTCATCTTCTTGTCTCTCATGGTACACTGGTAGATATGTCCAAGCTGTCTGGGATACACGAGTAATGAAGCCTTGAAATGAGATAAAACTAACTGGTCCTTCTGGCAATGAAGTCTTTGACCTGATTAGTATCAGGCTCTATCTAATCAAGAGGACAATCGTGTAATGAATAGATTGATAAGCTGTTTCCATTAAATGGTAGAGGAAACAAGAAAATGCCTACAAATGTGTGATATATCAAATTAAAAATATGTTCTGTGCCCTTCCTTATTTTAAATCTGATGAAATGAATGAATTTATTTATACATCTTTTCTTTGGAGCAGAAATTCTGGAATGAAACTGGCAAAGGCAAGGCCCAGATGACAGTGTGTCGCCTCCCCTGCTCGCCTACAAGTTACAAGCACATTTCAAAGGAGCCTTAACTTCCACACTCCTGTGGTCCTGCCAGCTCAATTAGAGGGGCCAGCCTGGCCGTTTTCATTGTGCCCTGTGGGAATACACTTTGATATTGGTGGGGATCCTTGGGCTGAATGAGAGAATAGAATGAGAAGCTGGCTCTAGGGGAATATTTGATCTCAGAGTTGGGTCAGGGTGAGAGCAGACACCGCCTGTGAGGACAGTTTCCTGCCAACCGAGGTGATCAGTCTCCTCCAGGCTGACTGTAGTCCAACGCAGGCATTTACCTTAGCTAAACCCTGAATGACAATCTGTGTTATCAGCCATGAGCACACTCATGAGCCTGGAGCTCCAGACAATCAGAGGTCAGGTCTGCTTTCTGAAGCAGGAGGCTCTCTCAGGTTCTGTATTCAGGCTTCCTGCTGAAAACGTTACAGAAAACAGGCATCCTGTGGAACAGACCCAGAACGTGATTCAGCCGCTAAAACCATAGGATTGCTTCTACCCCACTCCATCCTTATCCCCCCACCAACCACTTCTCACTCAGATCCTGAGAGGACTGGCCTTTTTTTTTTCCTACTGTCTATTTTAACTGGGAGAAGAAAGAGAAGAAAGAAAGATGGAGAGAGATGAAGAAATGAAGAGGAAAACGGCACAGGGCAAAAGGAGGGATGGAACATGAGGCAGGTTTCTGAGTGGCTTGTATACCTGGAGCAAAAACAAATATTAAAAATAGGCCCCATGCAAAACAAAAGACTATTTTCTTTCCTTTGTACCCTTGACCTCAGCCAATCAAATTTCCTTCAGTTCAGTCTTTACCCTCACAACAAATACCCAATACTCAAGATTGATCTCACGGGGGTTGGGGAGGGATGGAGTGGGAATTCTGGGTTAGCAGATGCAAACTATAATATATAGAATGGATAAACAATGAGGTCCTACTGTATAGCATGGGGAGCTCTATTTAATATCCTGTGATAAACCATAATGGAAAAGAATATGAAAAAGTATATAAATGTGTAACTGAATCACTTTGCTGTACAGTAGAAATTAACACAACATTGTAAATCAACTATACTTCACTAGGAAAAAAAGATTGATCTCATTACCTCTAGTCCTTGGAACACTATTACTGAGAACAATCAGGTTCCCAGAGCGCTTGGTGGATAAGCAAAGTGCACATCCCTCAGCGAGCTTCAAGGCCTGCTTTCCCTTCCTCCTGTGCTCTGTACAACCATTACAGGACATACAGAGCCACTCTCCCTCTGAGGTACCACAGTATGTATGGAGCTGACCTCCCTCTGAGATAGTGCCGTATATGCAGAGCTGACCTCCATCAGATGTCTACAGTACACACAAAGCCAGCCTCTCTTCACGGTGCTCTAGTAGAAAACAATAAAGGTACAGAATAAGGAAAGTAAGAAGGAATGAGCTAAATTAGATGAACCTCTCCATCTCTATTTGGTCCAGTTTTTCAGAAGCAAATAGAAGATTGAAATATGAGAGAAGTAAATAGATATTGTATTTATCATAAAAAATAAAGGAAACTATAACATTGGAACCATTTCTGCTATGAAACAAGGGCTCAGTGTCCCTGTAAATATGACATATGGTTCAGTGACTGACCCTAAGAAGCCCCATATAAAAAGATGTTGGAGGAAAACTACAAGTTAAGGTCCATTTCAACTTGAATTTATAAAAAATCATGATGTCTCACCTCCAAAAAAAAAAAAAAAGGAACTTCAGGAATATTTTTGGCTCTCCTGGGCTGGGAGGATTAGAGTTTTGCCTGAATCAAATGGCATTAGCGACAGTCAAATTATATCTTTCAGAACGACTATGAGGAGGTGATGAAGACCATCTCCAGTGTGGTCTGCAAGATTTTTCAGAAACGTGTGCTTCTGTAGCAATGCATGCTGCTCTATATGATCCACATGAATTGTTTTCATTGTCAAAATGTAGAGCTCTGCTGGGACAGAATTGAAGGAATAAGTTATTTTCTCTAGTTAATGCCTCAGGTCAGACACCTTCCTGAATCAAGTATTGTTGCTAGCAGGATTACCTAAAAGCATAATTCATGACTCATGAGCACATATGGCAATGATATTTAAAACAAGGCTTGGGTATGGAGTTCCATTTATACCTATTGTGCTACTTACACTAATGAGGGCTTCACAGTGAAGACCAATTCAGCCAGGGTAGTTCTAGCTACATCTATTAACAGGAAGTCATATTACTGGGTTACTTTTATGAAAATAGAAAAGAAAAACATTGTTAAGTTTTTTCAAATACAGAAAAATAGAAAAACTATTAACTTACTCTTGCTTACTGACTTGATTTAAAAAAAATACTTTGTTAGAACCAGGAGGACTAGAGCATAAGGTGTGATGGGACGTGAGAAAAGCTTGGGTTCAGAGAGGACCTCTGAATGTCATACAGGCCTGGAATCCATGGGGGTCAATAGATGCATATCAATTGATCAATCTATGGGGATCAATTGATCATCAATTTCAGTGGAGCTGGGGCAGGGGTGTCCCGTCCAAGGGAGGGCACAGTAGTGTGGAAAGCTCCCAGGCTATGCTTGAACCCTCAGAGGCCAAGTGGACCTCAACATGGCTCTGGAGATGGGACCATGGAAGGGGATGCTGGTTCTTGGGGGAAGCCAATTAACACGATCCATGGGGGCGCCTCAGAGCCTCCATGAGCAGTCAGTGTCCTTCCCAGGGATTTTCTCCAATGGCTCTTGTTTTTTCTCTGTGTGTTTTTATTCTGCAACTGTCCCATCCCATAAAATCAGGGCAGGATCAAATCTGAGCCAAAGAATATTCTCCAATCTAATGTGACATAAGGGCTGGGATTAAGGCAAGGTGAATCCTACAGGTGCAAGGTAAGATTTTGTCTTTATTTAAAACTTTATATTTTGTTCAACATGGATTTGGGGGGGATTGCTTTTCTTAAAATATTGCATAAAATATTATTTATCTTGATTACTGAGTTTAGTTGAATGCCCTTAAGTTTTGAGCCTGAGGTGAGTGCCTTAATTGCATCACTTAAGTTCCATGTTTTGATCCTTGCTTCATCTTAAGATATGATTTAAACAGCAATAGCCCAAACTGATGTTTCTCTAGTGGGTGCTCATGGAGTTTAGAGAATGGCATCTTCAGGTGGTGTAGGACAGACATTTTTTGTCCCAGAGCCTAGAAGAGATGGTAAGAAATCACAAAATTTCTGTGGGCTTGATTCTATTAAGCTCTGGACATCTTCTTAAGGGCATCTTTATACATGAAGTTTAGTTAAAATCGGTTGAATTTCTTTAAAAGTAGACACCAAGCCCAGTCATGTTTCAATTTAACACTTAAAAAAATAAAAAAGAAACCATTGCTCTTGGATTGAAATGAATCGAGGCACCTTTATCACCCTCCATTTGTCTGGCAATGAAAAAGCCTTTTTGTAACATAAACATGATAAATGGTTCAAAAATAACTTAAGAGTTATTAAATGAGCTTGCAACTAATAAAATAGGAACATGGCAGCCAGTAACACTTTTCTGCAAAGAAATAGGAAATCTAGTCTATAGGAAGGCAGGGAACTCAAGAGCTGTTTCTTGCTGTGCAGCCCGTGTTCAATCACTACTGTGGTCAATAGCCATCAGGTCTTCCCACTATGGGTCTGGGACAAGTGTGAACACAGTCAAGATGTTTATTTTTTTGTAATAATCTCTACCTTTTCCCTTTTACATTAGCCACTTTAACATCCTGCTTTGATTACCCTTTATATTCCAGCCAGCAACTTGTGCTTCAGCTGCACCCCTTTGCTTCCTCTCCCTCCATCAGTCAGGATTGCATTTGGCTGGAGAAAATAGACCCCCAACTGTTTTGGCTTGATCAAATGTGGGTCTATTTTCTCATGTCCAGGGGTAGGTTGTTCATGGCTAGTAAGGATAATTTTAATCTGGCCCATTGTTACCCTGAGCTAAATCTGTTTACTAAGAAAAAGAAAAATGACTATTGGTTAGAGAAATAGTAGTATCTGACACACTATTACATCGAATTGCTCAATGCTCTGTTCTTTTTTTTTTTTTTTACATCGTTATTGGAGTATATTTGCTATACAATAGTGTGTTAGTTTCTGCTTTATAAAAAAGTGAATCAGTTATACATATACATATGTTCCCATATCTCTTCGCTCTTGTGTCTCCCTCCCTCCCACCCTCCTTATCCCACCCCTCTAGGTGGTCACAAAGGACCGAGCTGATCTCCCTGTGCTATGCGGCTGCTTCCCACTAGCTATCTATTTTACGTTTGGTAATGTATATATGTCCATTCTACTCTCTCACTTTGTCACAGCTTACCCTTCCCCCTCCCCATATCCTCTAGTCCATTCTCTAGTAGGTCTGTGTCTTTATTCCTGTCTTACTGCTAGGTTCTTCATGACATTTTTTTTCTTAAATTCCATATATATATGTGTTAGCATACGGTATTTGTCTTTCTCTTTCTGACTTACTTCACTCTGTATGACAGACTCTAGGTCCATCCACCTCATTAAAAATAGCTCAATTTCCTTTCTTTTATGGCTGAGTAATATTCCATTGTATAAATGTGCCACATCTTCTTTATCCATTCATCCGATGATGGACACTTAGGTTGTTTCCATCTCCTGGCTATTGTAAATAGAGCTGCAATGAATATTTTGGTACATGACTCTTTTTGAGTTATGGTTTTCTCAGGGTATATGCTCAGTAGTGGCATTGCTAGGTCATAAGGTAGTTCTATTTGCAGTATTTTAAGGAACCTCCATACTGTTCTCCAGTATGTGGAGATAGTGGCTGTATCAATTCAATTCACATTGATAGTGGCTGTATCAATTCACATTCCCACCAGTAGTGCAAGAGTGTTCACTTTTCTCCACACCCTCTCCAGCATTTACTGTTTCTAGCTTTTTTGATGATGGCCATTCTGACTGGTGTGAGATGATATCTCATTGTAGTTTTGATTTGCTTTTCTCTAATGATTAATGATGTTGAGCATTCTTTCATGTGTTTGTTGGCAGTCTGTATATCTTCTTTGGAGAAATGTCTATTTAGGTCTTCAGCCCATTTTTTGATTGGGTTGTTTGTTTTTTTGTTATTGAGCTGCATGGGCTGCTTGTAAATTTTGGAGATTAATCCTTTGTCAGTTGCTTCATTTGCAAATATTTTCTCCCATTCTGAGGGTTGTCTTTTTGTCTTGTTTATGGGTTCCTTTGCTGTGCAAAAGCTTCTAAGTTTCATTAGATCCCATTTGTTTATTTTTGTTTTTATTTCCATTTCTCTAGGAAGTGGGTCAAAAAGGACCTTGCAGTGATTTATGTCATAGAGTGTTCTGCCTATGTTTTCCTCTAAGAATTTGATAATTTCTGGCCTTACATTTAGATCTTTAATCCATTTTGAGTTTATTTTTGTGTATGGTGTTAGGGAGTGATCTAATCTCTTACTTTTACACGTAGCTGTCCAGTTTTCCCAGCACCACTTATTGAAGAGGCTATCCTTTCTCCACTGTACATTCCTGCCTCCTTTATCAAAGATAAGGTGACCGTATGTGTGTGGGTTTATCTCTGGGCTTTCTATCCTTTTCCATTGATCTATATTTCTGTTTCTGTGCCAATACCGTACTCTCTTGATTAGTGTATGTTTGTAGTATAGTCTGAAGTCAGGGAGCCTGATTCCTCCAGCTCCGTTTTTCGTTCTCAAGGTTGTTTTCACTATTGGGCATCTTTTGTGTTTCCATACAAACTGTGAAATTTTTTGTCCTAGTTCTGTGAAAAATGCCAGTGGTACTTTGATAGGGATTGCATTGAATTTGTAGATTGCTTTGGGTAGTAGAGTCATTTTTCACAAGGTTGATTCTTATAATCCAAGAACATGGTATTTCTCTCCATCTATTTGTATCATCTTTAATTTCTTTCATCAGTGTCTTATAATTTTCTGCATACAGGTCTTTTGTCTCCTTAGGTAGGTTTATTCCTAGATATTTTATTCTTTTTGTTGCAATGGTAAATGGGAGTGTTTTCTTGATTTCACTTTCAGATTTTTCATCATTAGTATATAGGTATGCCAGAGATTTCTGTGCATTAATTTTGTATCCTGCTACTTTACCAAATTCATTGATTAGCTCTAGTAGTTTTCTGGTAGCATCTTTAGGATTCTCTATGTATAATATCATGTCATCTGCAAAGAGTGACAGCTTTACTTCTTCTTTTCCGATTTGGATTCCTTTTATTTCCTTTTCTTATCTGATTGCTGTGGCTAAAACTTCTAAAACTATGTTGAATAAGAGTGGTGAGAGTGGGCAACCTTGTCTTGTTCCTGATCTTAGTGGAAATGCTTTCAGTTTTTCACCATTGAGGACGATGTTGGCTGTGGGTTTGTCATATATGGCCTTTATTATGTTGAGGAAAATTCCCTCTATGCCTACTTTCTGCAGGGTTTTTATCAAAATCGGTGTTGAATTTTGTCGAAAGCTTTCTCTGCATCTATTGAGATGATCATATGGTTTCTTTCCTTCAATTTGTTAATATGGTGTATCACATTGATTGATTTGCGTATATTGAAGAATCCTTGCATTCCTGGGATAAACCCCACTTGATCATGGTGTATGATCCTTTTAATGTGCTGTTGGATTCTGTTTGCTGGTATTTTGTTGAGCATTTTTGCATCTATGTTCATCAGTGATATTGGCCTGTAGTTTTCTTTCTTTGTGACATCCTTGTCTGGTTTTGGTATCAGGGTGATGGTGGCCTTGTAGAATGAGTTTGGGTGTGTTCCTCCCTCTGCTATATTTTGGAAGAGTTTGAGAAGGATAGGTGTTAGCTCTTCTCTAAATGTTTGAAAGAATTCGCCTGTGAAGCCATCTGGTCCTGGGCTTTTGTTTGCTGGAAAAATTTTAATCACAGTTTCAATTTCAGTGCTTGTGATTGGTTTGTTCATATTTTCTATTTTTTCCTGATTCAACCTTGGCAGGTTGTGCATGTCTAAGTATTTGTCCATTTCTTCCACATTGTCCATTTTATTGGCATAGAGTTTCTTGTAGTAATCTCTCATGATCTTTTGTATTTCTGCAGTGTCAGGTGTTACTTCTCCTTTTTCATTTCTAATTCTATTGATTTGAGTCTTCTCCCTTTTTTTCTTTTTTTTTTCTCATTAAACTTTTTTATTGGGTTCAAATTCTGTGACAGATTTTTGGTCAAGTTGTTTCCATTAAAAAGTACTGATTTTAAAACTAATAACTTAAAACTGCCACACACAAAACAAATGGTCCACAACACATTCTCCTTTCTTTCTGAAGGCTTTATGATGCATTGTTATCATTAACCAGTCCTTTGCTATTAAACGTAAATGGCCAATTGAGACAAACAGTTCTGAGACTGTTCTTTCACCACTGATTAAGACTGGGGTGACAGGTATTGGGGTTAATATTCATTTAGCCTTCTGAGCTTTCTGGGCAGACTTGGTGACCTTGCCAACTCCAGCTTCCTTCTTGTCCACTGCTTTGATGACACCCAGAGCAACCGTCTGCCTCATGTCACGAGCAGCAAAGTGGCCCAGAGGAGGATAGTCAGAGAAGCTCTCAACACACATGGGTTTGCCAGGAACCATATCAACGATGGCAGCATCACCAGATTTCAAGAATTTGGGGCCATCTTCCAGCTTTTTCCCAGAACGACGATCAATCTTCTCCTTCAGCTTAGAAAACTTGCAGGCAATATGAGCTGTGTGACAATCCAGCACGGGTGCATAGCCGGCACTGATTTGGCCTGGATGGCTCAAGATAATCACCTGAGCTGTGAACCCAGCTGCTTCCATCGGGGAGTCATGTTCGCTGTCACCAGCCACATTGCCACGACAAACATCTTTGACAGACACGTTCTTGACATTGAAGCCCACACTGTCCCCAGGAAGGGCTTCACTCAAAGTTTCATGGTGCATTTCAACAGACTTCACTTCAGTTGTCACATTGACTGGAGCAAAGGTGACCACCATGCCAGGTTTGAGAACACCAGTCTCCACTCAACCCACAGGGACAGTACCAATACCACCAATTTTGTAGACGTCCTGGAGGGGCAAACACAAGGGCTTGTCAGTTGGGCGAGTTGGTGGCAGGATGCAATCCAGAGCTTCAAGCAGTGTGGTTCCACTGGCATTGCCATCTTTACAGGTGACTTTCCATCCCTTGAACCATGGCATGTTAGCACTTGGCTCCAGCATGTTGTGACCATTCCAGCCAGAAATTGGCACAAATGCTACTGTGTCGGGGTTGTAGCCAATTTTCTTAATGTAGGTGCTGACTTCCTTTACAATTTCCTCGTATCTTTTCTGGCTGTAGGGTGGCTCGGTGGAATCCATTTTGTTAACTCCAACAATTAGTTGTTTCACACCCAGAGTGTAGGCCAGAAGGGCATACTCACTGGTCTGTCCATTCTTGGAAATACTTGCTTCAAATTCACCAACACCAGCAGCAACAATCAGGACAGCACAGTCAGCCTGGGATGTGCCTGTAATCATGTTTTTGATGAAGTCTTTGTGTCCTGGGGCATCAGTGATGGTCACATAGTACTTGCTGGTCTCGAATTTCCATAGGGAGATATCAATGGTGATACCACGCTTGCATTCAGCTTTCAGTTTGTCCAAGACCCAGGCATACTTGAAGGAGCCCTTCCCCATCTCGGCAGCCTCCTTCTCGAACTTTTCAGTGGTTCTCTTCTCGATCCCACCACATTTGTAGATCAGATGGCCAGTAGTGATGGACTTCCCCGAATCTACATGTCCGATGACAACAATGTTGATGTGGGTCTTCTCCTTTCCCATTTTTGCTTAGATTTAGAGGTGGTTTTCACGACATCTGTATCCTGGCAGAAAACCCATTGTGAAAAAGCCTCCCTTTTTTTCTTGATGAGTCTGGCTAATGGTTTATCAATTTTGTTTATCTTCTAAAAGAACCAGCTTTTAGTTTTATTTATCTTTGCCGTCATTTCCTTCATTTCTTTTTCATTGATTTCTGATCTGATCTTTATGATTTATTTCCTTCTGCTAACTTTGGTTTTTTGTTGTTGTTGTTCTTTTTTCTCTAATTGCTTTAGGTGCAAGGTTAGGTTGCTTATTCGAGATGTTTCCTGTTTCTTAAGGTAGGATTGTATTGCTATAAACTTACCTCTTAGAACTGCTTTTGCTGCATCCCATAGGTTTTGGGTCATCGTGTCTCCATTGTCATTTGTTTCTAGGTATTTTTTTATTTCTTCTTTGATTTCTTCAGTGATCACTTCGTTATTAAATAGTGTATTGTTTAGCCTCCATGTGTGTTTTTTTTCTTTTTTTTCTTTTTTTATTTTTTTGTGGTACGTGGGCCTCTCACTGTTGTGGCCTCTCCCGTTGTGGAGCACAGGCTCCAGACGCGCAGGCTCAGCGGCCATGGTTTATGGGTCTAGCCACTCCGCGCGGCATGAGGGATCTTCCCGGACCAGCGCACGAACCCGCGTCCCCTGCATCGGCAGGCGGACTCTCAACCACTGCGCCAACAGGGAAGCCCCATGTGTTTTTTTTAAAAGATCTTTTCCTGTAATTTATACCTAGTCTCATAGTGTCGTGGTTGGAAAAGATACTTGATACAGTTTCAATTTTCTTAAATTTACCAAGGCTTGATTTGTGACCCAAGATATGATCTATCCTGGAGAATGTTCCATGAGCACTTGAGAAAAATGTGTATTCTGTTTTTGGATGGAATGTCCTATAAATATCAAATAAGTCCATCTTTTTAAATGTATCATGTAAAGCTTGTGTTTCATTATTTATTTTCATTTTGATGATCTGTCCATTGGTGAAAGTGGGGTGCTAAAGTCCCCTACTATGAATGTTTTACTGTCAATTTCCCCTTTTATGGCTGTTAGAATTTGCCTTATGTACTGAGGTGCTCCTATGTTGGGTGCATAAATATTTACAATTGTTATATCTTCTTCTTGGATCGATCCCTTGATTATTATATAGTGTCCTTCTTTGTCTCTTCTAATAGTCTTTATTTTAAAGTCTATTTTGTCTGATATGAGAATGACTACTCCAGCTTTCTTTTGGTTTCCATTTGCATGGAATATCTTTTTCCATCCCCTCAATTTCAGTCTGTATGTGTCTCTAGGTCTGAAGTGGGTCTCTTGTAGACAGCATATATATGGGTCTTGTTTTTGTATCCATTCAGCCAATCTGTGTCTTTTGGTGGGAGCATTTAGTCCATTTACATTTAAGGTAATTATTAATATGTATGTTCCTATTCCCATTTTCTTATTTGTTTTGGGTTTGTTATTATAGGCTGTTTTCCTTCTCTTGTGTTTCTTGCCTAGAGAAGATCCTTTAGCATTTGTTGTAAAGCTGGTTTGGTGGTGCTGAACTCTCTCAGTTTTTGCTGTCTGTAAAGGTTTTAATTACTCCATCAAATCTGAATGTGATCCTTGCTGGGTAGAGTAATCTTGGTTGTAGGTTTTTCCCCTTCATCACTTTAAATATGTCCTGCCAGTCCCTTCTGGCTTGCAGAGTTTCTGCTGAAAGATCAGCTGTTAACCTTATTGGGATTCCCTTGTGTGTTATTTGTTGTTTTTCCCTTGCTGATTTTAATATGTTTTCTTTGTATTTAATTTTTGACAGTTTGATTAATATGTGTCTTGGTGTGTTTCTCCTTGGATTTTTCCTGTATGGGACTGTCTGTGCTTCCTGGACTTGATTAACTATTTCCTTTCCCATATTAGGGAAGTTTTCAACTATAATCTCTTCAAATATTTTCTCAGTCCCTTTCTTTTTCTCTTCTTCTGGAACCCCTATAATTTGAATGTTGGTGCATTTAATGTTGTCCCAGAGGTCTCTGAGACTGTCCTCAGTTCTTTGCATTCTTTTTTCTTTATTGTGCTCTGCAGTAGTTATTTCCACTACTTTATATTCCAGGTCACTTATCCGTTCTCCTGCCTCAGTTATTCTGCTATTGATCCCTTCTAGAGTATTTTTAATTTCATTTATTGTGTTGTTCATCATTGCTTGCTTTATCTTTAGTTCTTCTAGGCCCTTGTTAAACATTTCTTGTATTTTCTGTATTCTATTTCCAAGATTTTGGATCATCTTTACTATCATTATTCTGAATTCTTTTTCAGGTAGACTGCCTATTTCCTCTTCATTTGATAGGTCTGGTGGGTTTTTATCTTGCTCCTTCTTCTGCCGTGTGTTTTTCTGTCTTCTCATTTTGCTTATCTTACTGTGTTTGGGGTCTCCTTTTCACAGGCTGCAGGTTCGTAGTTCCCGTTGTTTTTGGTGTCTGTCCCCAGTGGCTAAGGTTGGTTCAGTGGGTTATGTAGGCTTCCTGGTGGAGGGGACTGGTGCCTGTGTTCTGGTGGATGAGGTTGGATCTTGTCTTTCTGATGGGCAGGTCCACGTCTGGTGGTGTTTATTGGGGTGTCTGTGGAGTTATTATGATTTTAGGCAGCATCTCTTCTAATGGGTGGGGTTGTGTTCCTGTCTTGCTAGTTGTTTGGCATAGGGTGTCCAGCACTGTAGCTTGCTGGTCGTTGAGTGAAGCTGGGTGCTGGTGTTGAGATGGAGATCTCTGGGAGATTTTCGCCGTTTGATATTATGTAGAGCTGGGAGGTCTCTTGTGGACCAGTGTCCTGAAGTTGGCTCTCCTACCTCAGGGGCACAGCAGTGACTCCTGGGCACAGCACCAAGAGCCTTTCATCCACACGGCTCAGAATAAAAGGGAGAAAAAGTAGAAAGAAAGAAAGAAAGAGGATAAAGGAAAATAAAATAAAGTTAGAATAAAATAATTAAAACAAAAAATACTTATTACAAAAAAATTTTTTTTAAGTAAAACAACAACAACAATAAGAAATGGACGGATTGAACCCTAGGACAAATGGTGAAAGCAAAGCTCTACAGACAAACTCTCACACAGAAGCATACACATACACACTCACAAAAAGAGGGAAAGGGGAAAAAATAACAAATCTTGCTCTCAAAGTCCGTCTCCTCAATTTGGGATGATTCGTTGTGTATTCAGGTATTCCACAGATGCAGGGTACATCAAGTTGATTGTGGAGATTGAATCCACTGCTCCTGAGGCTGCTGGGAGAGATTTCCCTTTCTCTTCTTTGTTCGCGCAGCTCCCGGGGTTCAGCTTTGGATTTGGCCCCGCCTCTTTGTGTAGGTCGCCGGAGGTCGTCTGTTCTTCTCTCAGACAGGACGGAGTTAAAGGAGCCACTGATTCAGTGGCTCTGGCTGACTCCGGCCTGGGGGAGGGAGGGGTGCGGGTGTGGGGTGAGCCTGCAGTGGCAGAGGCTGGCGTGACATTGCACCAGCCTGAGGTGCTCCGTGTGCTCTGATTCAGAACAGATTTTCTGATGCCTCTTAGAGACTAAATTAATTGTTTAGTCTGGCGGGCTGCACAGGCTCCCTGGAAGGGGGGTTGTGGAGAGTGATCTGCGCTTGCGCACAGGCTTCTTGGTGGCGGCAGCAGCAGCCTTAACGTCTCATGGCCGTCTCTGGGGTCCGCTCTGTTAGCCGCGTCTCGTGCCTGTCTCTGGAGCTCCTTTAAGTGGCGCTCTTTATCCCCTCTACTCGCTCACCGGGAAACAAAGAGGTAAGAAAAAGTCTCTTGCCTCTTCGGCAGGTCCAGACATTTCCCCGGACTCCCTCCCGTCTACCTGTGGTTCACTAACCCCTTCAGGCTGTGTTCACGCCGCCAGTCCTCTCCCTGCGCTCCAACCGAAAGACAAGCCTCTCGGGCTGGTGAGTGCTGGTCGGCACTGATCCTCTGTGAGGAGATCTCTCCACTTTGCCCTCTGCACCCCTGTTGCTGCGCTCTCCTCTGTGGCACTGAAGCTCCCCACCTCTGCCACCTGCTGTCTCTGCCTGCAAAGGGGCTTCCTAGAGTGTGGAAACCTTTCCTCCTTCACAGCTCCCTCCCACTGGTGCAGGTCCCATTCCTATTCTTTTGTCTCTGTTTATTCTTTTTTCTTTTGCCCTACCCAGGTACGTGGGGAGTTTCTTGCCTTTTGGGAGGTCTGAGGTCTTCTGCCAGCGTTCAGTAGGTGCTCTGTAGGAGTTGTTCCACCTGTAGATGTATTTCTGATGTATCTGTGGAGAGGAATGTGATCTCCGCGTCTTACTCTTCCGCCATCTTCCCCCTCTCTCCCTCTGTTCTTAAAACAATTAATTTAGTCTCTAAGAGGCATCAGAAAATCTGTTCTGTATGCTTTAAAATATATCATCTCATTTAATTCCTCTAGCATTCTTATAGAAGTTGTTTTTACTTTACAGCTGAAGAATCGGAAGCCCAATTTAATGGTTTGTTTCAAGTTCCATAGTTAGTGTATATGGTAGAGCAAGAATTGAAAGACTAATCTTTGGTTTTAGGTCTAGTACTCATTCTAATAGCACAATAAACAGATCTGTGCCATTACATTAATGGTTCTTAGTGTAATAGTTGGAATTTTATTTCTTTCTTTTAGTGGTCAATAGTTTACATCAGAGGAATGATTCTAATCATGGGAATTTAGGAATCAGATGGCTTTTGAACAGGTAGGATATAGGCCTCAGCTGATGCCATAGGCCTTGAAAATAATACTAAAATGGATTTTATGAGAAATGCTGACAATATCTAATTTTTTGGTGGTCCAATATGAATCAGGACAAAGTGGAGTGTTTAAAAGCATTTTTGGGGGAACTTCCCAGGCAGTCCAGTTGTTAATACTCCGCACTTCCACTGCAAGGGGCATGGGTTCTATCTCTGGTCGGGGAGCTAAGATCCCACAGCCCACATGGTGTGGCCACAAAAAAAAAGCAGATTCCTGGGCCCTCAGTGGTTCCCACTGAGTCCAAGTAGGGCCCCAGGAAACAGAAAACAAACAAACAAAACATAAAAATAAAAGCATTGCTTATTTAATCCTTGACTGAGCAAGCAACTTCTGAAAGGTTATGAGATCCAACCATTAGCAGAAAGAAAGTACTTTTTGTGATTATTTGATCACAGTCTCACAACTTGGAGGGCATTATGCTAAGTGAAATAAGCCAGACAGAGAAATAGAAATACTGCATGGTAAAAATAAAATCAAATACTGCATGGTATCATTTATATGTGGAATCTTAAAAAAAAAAACCTCAACTCATAGAAACAGAGAGTAGAAAAGTAGTTTCCAGGGGTGGGGGAAATGGGGAGAGATTGGTAAAAAGGTACAAGCTTTCAGTTATAGGTTGAATAAGGTCTGAGGATCTAATGTATAACATGGTGACTATAGTTGATAACACTGAATTACATGACTGAAATTTGCTAATAGGGTAGAGCTTAAATGTTCCCACCAAAAAAAAGTGAATATGTAGAGTGATGGATGTGTTAATTAACTCAATGAAAGGAATAATTTCACAATGTATAAGTTTATCAAATCGTTAAGTTGTACACTTTAAATAGCTTACCATTTAATATGTTAATTACACCTTAATAAAGCTGAAAAAATTTAAAAATAGAAAAGAAAGGAAAACCTTCAATATGATAAGACCAATTATGCAAATATTTATTTGTAGGACCTTTATATGCTATTTACTCTTTTTATTTATTTATTTATTTTTATTTATTTTTTTACACAGCAAGCTCTTATCACTTATCTATTTTATATATATTAGTGTCTATATGTCAATCTCAAACTCCCAGTTCATACCACCACCACCCCGCCGCCTCCCTCTCCCTGCTTTAACCCCCTTGGTGTCCATATGTTTGTTCTCTACATCTGTTTCTGCATTAAAAACTCTATTTCTGCCTTACAAACCAGTTCATCAGTACCATTTTTCTAGATTCCACATATATGCGTTAATATAGGATATTTGTTTTTCTCTTTCAGACTTACTTCACTGTGTATGACAGTCTCTAGGTCCATTCACGTCTCTACAAATGACTCAGTTTTGTTCCTTTTTATGGTTGAGTAATATTCCATTATATATATGCACCACATCTTTATCTGTTCGTCTGCTGATGGGCATTTAGGTTGCTTCCATCACCTGGCTATTGTAAATAGTGCTGCAATGAACATTGGGGTGCATGTGTCTTTTTGAATTATGGTTTTCTCTGGGTATATTCCCAGTAGTGGGATAGCTGTGTCACATGGTAATTCTATTTTTAGTTTTTGAAGGAACCTCCATACTGTTCACATTGGGGCTGTATCAATTTACATTCTCACCAACAGTGCAAGAGGGTTCCTTTTACTCCACACCCTCTCCAGCATTTGTTGTTTGTAGATTTTCAGATGATCCTCATTCTAACTGGTGTTAGGTGATAGCTCATAGTAGTTTTGATTTGCATTTCTCTAATAAATAGTGATGTTGAGCAGCTTTTTATGTGCCTCTTGGACATCTGTATGTCTTCTTTGGAGAAATGTCTATTTAGGTCTTCTGCCCATTTTTTTGATTGGGTTGCTTGTTTTTTTAATATTGAGCTGCATGAGCTGTTTATATTTTTTGGAGATTAATCCTTTGTCTGTTGAATCATTTTCAAATATTTTCTCCCATTCCAAGGGTTGTCTTTTCATCTTGTTCATAGTTTCCTTTGGTGTGCAAAAGCTTTTAAGTTTCATTAGGTCCCATTTGTTTATTTTTGGTTTTATTTCCATTACTCAGGGAGGTGTGTCAAAAAAGATCTTGCTGTGATTTATGTCAAAGAGTGTTCTTCCTATGTTCTCCTCTAAGAGTTTTATAGTGTCTGGACTTACATTTAGGTCTTTAATCCATTTTGAGTATATTTTTGAATATGGTGTTAGGGAGTATTCTAATTTCATTCTTTACATGTAACTATCCAGTTTTCCCAGCACCACTTATTGAAAAGACTGTCTTTTCTCCATTGTATATCCTTGACTCCTTTGTAATAGATTAGTTGACCATAGGTGCGTGGGTTTATCTCTGGGTTTTCTATCCTGTTCCATTTTTCTATATTTCTGTTTTTGTGAGTACCATACTGTCTTGATTACTGTAACTTTGTAGTATAGTCTGAAGTCAGGGAGTCTAATGCCTCCAGCTCCATTTTTTCACCTCAAGACTGCTTTGGCTACTCAGGGTCTTTTGTGTGTCCATACAAATTTTAAGATTTTTTGCTCTAGTTCTGTAAAAAATGCCACTGGTAATTTGATATGGATTGCATTGAATCTGTAGATTGCTTTTTGTAGTATAATCATTTTCACAATATTGATTCTTCCAGTCCAAGAACATGGTATATCTCTCCATCTGTTTGTGTTGTCTTTGATTTCTTTCATCAGTGGCTTATCGTTTTCTGAGTACAGGTCTTTCACCCCCTTAGGTAGGTTTATTCCTAGGTATTTTGTTCTTTTTGTTGCAGTAGAGAATGGGATTGTTTCCTTAATTTCTCTTTCTGAATTTTCATGTTTAGTGTATTGGAATGCAAGAAATTTCTGTGCATTAATTTTGTATCCTGCAACTTTACCAAATTCATTGATTAGCTCTAGTAGTTTTCTGTTGGCATCTTTAGAATTCTCTATGTATAGTATCATGTCATCTGCAAACAGTGACAGTCTTATTTCTTCTTTTCCAATTTGTATTCCTTTTATTTCTTTTTCTACTCTGATTGCCATGGGTAGGACTTCCAAAACTATGCTGAATAATACTGGCAAGAGTGGACATCCTTGTCTTGTTCCTGATCTTAGAGGAAATGCTTTCAGTTTTTCACCATTGAGAATGATGTTTGCTGTGGGTATGTCATATATGGCCTTTATTATGTTGACGTAGCTTCCCTCTATGCCCACCTTCTGCAGATTTTTTATCATAAATGGATGTTGAATTTGTCAAAAGGTTTTTCTGTATCTATTGAGATGATCATATGGTTCTTATTCTTCAATTTGTTAATATGGTGTATCACATTGATTGATTTGCATATATTGGATAATCCTTGCATCCCTGGGATAAATCCCACTTGATCATGGTATATGATCCTCTTAATGTGTTGTTGGATTCTGTTTGCTAGTATTTTGTTGAAAATTTTCCATCTATATTCATCAGAGATATTGGTCTGTAATTTTCATTTTTTGTAGTATCTTTTTCTGTTTTTGGTATCAGGGTGATGGTGCCCTCATAGAATGAGTTTGGGGGTGTTCCTTCCTCTGCAATTTTTTGGAGAGTTTCAGAAGGATGGGTGTTAGCTCTTCTCTAAGTGTATGACAGAATTCACCTGTGAAGCCATCTTGTCCTGGGCTTTTGATTCCTTCTAGTGTATTTTTCATTTCAGTTATTGTATTGTTCATCTCTGCTTTTCTCTAATTCTCCTGAGTGTTTATTCTTTAATTCTTCTAGATCTTTGTTAAACATTTCTTGCATCTTCTCGATCTTTGCCCCCATTCTTTTTCCTAGGTCCTGGATCATCTTCACCGTCATTATTCTGATTTCTTTTCCTGGAAGGTTGCCCATCTCCACTTCATTTAGTTGTTTTTCTGGGGTTTTATCTTTTTCCTTCTTCTGGTACATAGTGCTCTTCCTTTTCATTTTGTCTATCTTTCTGTGAATGTGGTTTTCATTCCACAGGCTGCAGGATTGTCATTCTTCTTTCTTCAGCTGTCTGCCCTCTGGTGTATGAGGATATCTAAGAGGCTTGTGCAAGCTTCCTCATGGGAGGGGCTGGTGGTGTGTACAGCTGGGTGTTGCTCTGGTGTGTGAAGCTGAGTAAAACTTTAATCTGCTTGTTTGCTGATGGGCGGGGCTGAGTTCCCTCCCTGTTGGTTTTTTGTCATGAAACGACCCAGCACTGGGGCCCAGAGGTTCTTTGGTATGGTTAATGGTAGACTCTGGGAGGGCTCATACCAAGGATTACTTCCGAGAACTTCTGCTGCCAGTGTCCTTGTCCTTGCAGTGAGCCACAGCTGCCCCCCGCCTCTCCAGGAGACCCTTGAATAGTAGCAGGTAGGTCTGATTCAATCTCCTATGGGGTCCCTGCTCCTCCCCCTTGGGTCCTGATGCACACACTACTTTGTGTGTGCTCTCCAAGAGTGGAGTCTCTGTTTCCCCCAGTCCTGTTGAAATCCTACAACCAAATCCCGCTCACCTTCAACATCTGATTCTCTTGAAATTCCTCCTCCCCTTACTGGATCCCCAGGTTGGGAAGCCTGATGTGGGGCTCAGAACTTTCACTCCAGTGGGTAGACTTCTGTGGTATAATTGTTCTCCAGTTTGTGAGTCACCCACCCAGCAGTTATGGGATTTGATTTTGTTGTGATTGCACCCCCTTACCATCTAATTGCAGCTTCTCCTTTGTCTTTGGCTGTGGGGTATCTTTTTTGGCAAGTTCCAGTGTCTTCCTCTCAATGATTTTTCAGGCGTTAGTTGTGATTCCAGTGCTCTCATAAGAGGGACTGAACACACGTCCTTCTACTCCGCCATCTTGAATCAAACCGAAATTGACGCTAGGTTTTTTTAAACCCAATTCCTCGAGACTTTCTGAGCTTTTAGTTTTTGTTGGAGTCTTTGAGACAGCTCATGGTAAATAGTATTCTTCTTTCCTGCCCAGGGTTTTTTTTTTATCATCTTTATTGGAGTATAATTGCTTTACAATGGTGTGCTAGTTTCTGCTTTATAACAAAGTGAATCAGTTATACATATACATATGTTCCCATATCACTTCCCTCTTGCATCTCCCTCCATCCCACCCTCCCTATCCCACCCCTTTAGGTGGTCACAAAGCACCGAACTGATATCCCTGTGTTATGTGGCTGCTTCCCACTAGCTATCTATTTTACATTTGGTAGTGTATATATGTCCATGCCACTCTCTCACTTTGCCACAGCTTACCCTTCCCCCTCCACATATCCTCAAGTCCATTCTCTAGTAGGTCTGTGTCTTTATTCCTGTCTTACCCCTAGGTTCTTCATGACCTTTTTTACAACCACCATGGAGAACAGTTTGGAGGTTCCTTAAAAAACTACAAATAGAACTACCATACAACCCAGCAATCCCACTACTGGGTATATAACCTGAGAAAACCATAATTCAAAAAGAGTCATGTACCAAAATGTTCATTGCAGCTCTATTTACAATAACCAGGAGATGGAAATAACCTAAGTGTCCATCATCGGATAAATGGATAAAGAAGATGTGGCACATATATACAATGGAATATTACTCAGCCATAAGAAGAAACGAAATTGAGTTATTTGTAGTGAGGTGGATGGACCTAGAGTCTGTCATACAGAGTGAAGTAAGTCAGAAAGAGAAAAACAAATACAGTATGCTAACACATATATATGGAATCCTGCCCAGGTTTTGAAGAAGCTCCAAACTCTGGAACTCCACACTCCAGAGGCCCCTCTTTGGATGTAATGTATGCTATTTACTCTTGCTTCTTCTAGTTACTTCAGTTTGTAGAATGAATGTACTCATTTCTCCAAAATATGGAACCTGCAATTTAGGTGTGTGGCCACCAGATGTCGCACTGCATTAGTGTCACATTCATAAGTAGAACATGGCAGTCTCAATTAAAAAAGAACAAAACAAAAACTCTTTATTAAGACAGTTAAGCTGGGCTTCCCTGGTGGCGCAGTGGTTGAGAGTCCGCCTGCCGATGCAGGGGACACGGGTTCGTGCCCCGGTTCGGGAGGATCCCACATGCCGCGGAGCGGCTGGGCCCGTGAGCCATGGCCGCTGAGCCTGCGCGTCCGGAGCCTGTGCTCCGCAACGGGAGAGGCCACAACAGTGAGAGGCCCGCATACCGAAAAAAAAAAAAAAAAAAAAAAAAAGACAGTTAAGCTGAAATAAGTATTACATACCCATTAAAGCATGTAAACTTTTAGAAGATTAAGGGTTTAGGAAATAATTATTGAGATGGTCTTCCTCTTATTGCTGGAGGATCTCAAGGTTGCTTTACTAAATCTCAGAGCATCTCATGTCCTTCCTTGGGTTTACATTTAATTTGCATGAAATTTCTAGCTGAGAAAATATGTTTCTCTTCTCTGCAACATGTTTCTGTTGAAGGGATTTAGATGTAAAATCTCAGCCATGTTTAGATTTTATTTTTCCAAACATGTTTAAGCATAGCATAAATGCTTAAACAGACATATTTAGTGGCTTTCAACCTATGAGTTTTCGATTGATTTCATCACTAATGACATTTTCAGTTTGGGTTTTATTGCTTTTACTTTTAGTGGATCAACATTGCAGGATAGTACTATCCCTGAAGGACAGAATTTTTGAAATTACATTTATTTCTGACAAGAAACCAGGGCCAGTTTCATTTTTTGATTGATTCAAGCAAATACTAGATTTCTTGACTCAAATTTTTTGAGTAAATTCTTATTATCAGAAGTGCTCAAGTAATAACATCCATTTTACCATTTTGAGTCTCATTTTTTTCTCTACTTTACAACCACTGTGGGGTTTTTTTCCCCCCTAGAGTGTTCGTCTTCCTTTTTCAGTTTTACCAGCTATACTTCCTTCTTCCTCCTATAACTCCTGCTCTGCCTCTCCCTTCTGCCCCCTCCACACACACATACCCATTTATTTGCAGTGGAAGTTTCTTCATTCCCTTCACTCTTGTAGCACACCTTCACCTCACATGCAGCCTCAAGCCCTTCCCTGTCTTTGCTTTATTCTGCAGACTTCTGAGTTTTACTTTTTCTTGTCTGATGCCCAATAACAAAATGGTATTAAAAGCATCTTGTATATTTTCTCCAGCTTTATTAAGGTATAATTGACAAAATTGTATATATTTAAGGTATACAACATGATGTTTTGATATACATATACATTGTGACATGATAGATGCAATCAAGTGAATTAGCAGGCCCATCACCTCACATGGTTACCATCTTTTGTGTGTGACGTGAGAACACTTACAATGAACTCCCTTAGCAATGGCAATTGTATAATCTAGTATTATTAACTACAGTACCATGCTGTAGATTAGATCCTAGAACTCATTCATCTTTTTTATAAGTGTTTATTTATTTATTATTTTAATATTTATTTATTTATTATTTATTTTATTTATTTTGGCTGCACTGACACTTAGTTACGGCATGATGTATCTTTTAGTTGTGGCATGCAAACTCTTAGTTGTGGCATGCATGTGGGATCTAGTTCCCTGAGCAGGGATCAAATCTGGGACACCTGCATTGGGAGCACAGAGTCTTATCCACTGGACCACCTGGACCACCAGGGCAGTCCCTAGAACTCATCCATCTTACAACTAAAACTTTGTACCCTTTGACCAATATCTCCCCTTTTCCTTAATCCTCCAGCTCCTGGCAGCCACCATTCTGCTCTTCTTATGAGTTTTACTCTTTTAGATTCTGCATATTCGTGAGATGATACAGTAATTTATCTTTCTCTGTCTAGCTCATCATTTCACTTAGGATAATGTCCTCTGAGTTCATCCATATTGTTGCAAATAGCAAGATTTCTTTATTCATTTGTGGCTGAATACTCTTGCATTGTATATATATTTTTTATCCATTCATCCTTCAATGGACTCTTAGTTTGTTTCCACATCCTGGCTATTGTGAATAAGGTAACAAAAATGATCTTCTTTGAGACTTTGATTTCACTTCCTTCAGATATACACCGAAAAGTAGGATTGCTGGATCATAAAGCAGTTCTATTTCTAATTTTTTGAAGACCCTCTATACTGTTGTCCATAATGGCTGTACCAATTTATATTACCACCATCAGTGTACAAAAGTTCCATTTTCTTCACATCCTTGAAAAGCATCTTGATATTTAATCCTTTATTTTTTAAGTTAAATTCAAAAAATTATATATTGGCAAAAGGATGGGTACTTTTCATTTAAGTAAGTTAAAGGAGAAAGTGGGGGCAAAGTAACTTAAAACAGCTCTCTACCTAAGCAATGAATCTTGGTCTTGTTCTAAAAATATCTAGGACTTGAGTCAAAAGGGTTGAGCTGTTTTTCTGAATGCTGATGATTCTCAGAGTGGAATCTTATCGACTGATTGTTTGGAAGACAAGCTCCTCTTATGCTCCAAAAATAATTTAAGTGTTTGTAGGAGGAAGTCTGGATGTATGTTATTACATTAGACAGTGGATGGCATGGTTTTACTGATGAACAAAGAGGCCACAACCTGTCCCTCTGAAGGGAATTTATTACCATTCTTCAGGTTAATGTTTTTAATATAAGAATATTTGTTATTGCCAGTGAGACAATGTTTAAATAAATCAATTGTACCACTTTATTATGCAATTATAATAAGCCCAGGCCTTTACATGTCCCTCGAGCTTAAGTTTAGCTCTCAGAGTTGGCTTTAAGCAACTTTGCTGCCTACCTCCTTTTCTGGATTGATTGGGATAAATGGCATGGTCTTTGGTAGATAGGGTTGCCTTGGGAGATGCATGCTTGTATGGTGATGCCTCTTTTGACACCACTGGGGGGCATTCTCTTTTTCCTTCATGTACTGGCATCCTTGATATACACTCAGGCAAAATCGTCCAAGTGATCCAGACCTTCCCAGGGCCAGGAGGAGGCCAGAAAAGCACTCAAGTGGCTCCCTCTACTCACCCTTTTAAAGTTGATATCCATGTACACTTTTCAGTCATTGAAAGTGGATCCCATTTTTTGGAAAGATTGCAGAGAAGCTAGATTTTCTCCAAGATCAACCTAGGAAAGGTAATGGTCAAAGTGATTAAGTGTATTTGTCCTGTTTACATAGTGAAGGTTGATTGGCTTGGGATCAAGATAAAAGCCATAGGGGGGCAGACAGCAGAAGCAAGAAGAATTAAAATTCTGCAGCCTGTGGAAGGAAAACCACATTCACATAAAGACTGACCAAATGAAAAGGCAGAGGCCTTTGTACCAGATGAAGGAACAAGATAAAACCCCAGAAAAACAACTAAATGAAGTGGAGATAGGCAACCTTCCAGAAAAATAATTCAAAATAATGATAGTGAAGATGATCCAGGTCCTCGGAAAAAGAATGGAGACAAAGATCGAGATGAAAGAAATGTTTAACAAAGATGTAGAAGAATTAAAGAAAAAACATCTAGAAGAATTAAAGAACAAACAAACAGGGATGAGCAATACAATAACTGAAATGAAAAAGTTACTCAAAGGAATCAATAGCAGAATAAGTAAGGCAGAAGAATGGGTAAGTGACCTGGAAGACAGAATGGTGGACTTCACTGCCATGGAACAGAATAAAGAAAAAAGAATGAAAAGAAATGAATACAGCCTAAGAGACCTCTGGGACAACATTAAAGACAACAACATTCGCATTATAGGGGTCCCAGAAGGAAAAGAGAGAGAGAAAGGACTTGAGAAAATGTCTGAAGAGATTAGAGTCAAAAACTTCCCTAACATGGGAAAGGAAATAACCACCCAAGTCCAGGAAGTGCAGAGAGTCACCACAGGATAAACCCAAGGAGAAACATGCTGAGACACATAGTATTAAACTGACAAAAATCAAACACAAAGAAAAATCATTGAAAGCAACAAGGGAAAAATGACAAATAACACACAAGGGAAATCCCATAAGGTTAACAGCTGATTTCTCAGCAGAAACTCTACAAGCCAGAAGGAAGCGGTAAGATATATTTAAAGTGAGGAGAGGGAAGAACCTACAAACATGATCACTCTACCCAGTGAGGATCTCATTAAGATTCGACAGAGAAATCAAAAGCTTTACAGACAAGCAAAAACGAATAGAATTCAGCACCACCAAACCAGCTCTATGACAAATGCTAAAGGAACTCTCTAAGTGGGAAACACAAGAGAAGAAAAGGACCTACAAAAACAAACCCATAACAATTAAGAAAATGGTAATAGGAACATACATATTGATAATTACCTTAAACGTGAATGGATTAAATGCTCCAACAAAAGACACAGGCTCACTGAATGGAAACAAAAACAAGACCCATATATATGCTGTCTACAAGAGACCCACTTCAGACCTAGCGACACATACAGACTCAAAGTGAGGGGATGGAAAAAGATATTCCATGCAAATGAAAATCAAAAGAAAGCTGGAGTAGCAATACTCGTATCAGATAAAATAGACTTTAAAATAAAGAACGTTACAAGAGACAAAGAAGGACACTACATAAGAATCAAGGGATCAATCCAAGAAGAAGATATAACAATTATAAATATATATGCATCCAACATAGGAGCACCTCAATACATAAGGCAACTGCTAACAGCTATAAGAGGAAATCCACAGTAACACAATAAGAGTGGGGGACATTAATACCTCACTTACACCAATGGACAGATCATCCAGACAGAAAATTAATATGGAAACACAAGCTTTAAATGACACAATAGACCAGATAGATTTAATTGCTATTTATAGGGCATTCCAACCAAAAACAGCAGATTACACTTTCTTCTCAAGGGCACATGGAACATTCTCCACGATAGATCACATCTTAGGTCACAAATCAAGCCTTGGTAAATTTAAGAAAATTGAAATCATATCAAGCATCTCTTCCAAACACAACACTATGAGATCAGAAAGAAATTACAGGGGAAAAAAACGTAAAAAACACAAAGACATGGAGGCTAAACAATACGTTACTAAATAACCAAGAGATCACTGTAGAAATGAAAGAGGATCTCAAAAAATACCTAGAGACAAATGACAATGAAAACATGAAGATCCAAAACCTATGGGATGCAGCAAAAGCAGTTCTAAGAGGGAAGTTTATAGCAATAGAATCCTACCTCAAGAAACAAGAAAAATCTCAAATACATAATCTAACGTTACACTTAAAGGAACTAGAGAAAGAAGAACAAACACCCAAAGCTAGTAGAAGGAAAAAAACCCATAAAGATCAGAGAAGAAATAAATGAAATAAATACAAAGAAAACATTAGCAAAGATCAATAAAATTAAAAGCTGGTTCTTTGAGAAGATAAACAAAATTGATGAACTTTTAGCCAGACTCATCAAGAAAAAGAGGGAGGGAGGGCCTCCCTGGTGGCGCAGTGGTTGAGAGTCCGCCTGCGGATGCAGGGGATACGGGTTCGTGCCCCAGGCTGGGAGGATCCCATATGCCGCGGAGCGGCTGGGCCCGTGAGCCATGGCCGCTGGGCCTGCGCGTCCGGAGCCTGTGCTCCACAACGGGAGAGGCCACAGCAGTGAGAGGCCCGCATACCGCAAAAAGAAAAAAAAAAAAAAAAAAAAAAAAAAGAAAAAGAGGGAGAGGACTCATATCAATAAAATTAGAAATGAAAAGGGAGAAGTTATAACAGACACTGCACAAATACAAAACGTCAGAAGAGACTACTAGAAGCAACTCTATGCCAATAAAATGGACAACCTGGAATAAATGGACAAATTCTTAGAATGGTATTACCTTCTAAGACTGAACCAGGAAGAAATAGAAAATATGAACAGAACAATCACAAGTAATGAAATTGAAACTGTGCTTAAAAATCTTCCCAAAAACAAAAGTCCAGAACCAGATGTCTTCACAGGTGAATTGTATGAAACATTTAGAGAATAGCTAACATCCATCCTTCTCAAGCTCTTCCAAAAAATTGCAGAGGAAGGAACACTCCAAAACTCACTCTACAAGGCCACCATCACCCTGATGCCAAAACCAGACAAAGATACTACAAAAAAAGAAAATTACAGAACAATTTCAGTGATGAATATAGACACAAAAATCTTCAACAAAATAGTAGCAAACAGAATCCAACAACACATTAAGAGGATCATACACCATGATCAAATGGGATTTATCCCAGGATGCAAGGATTTTTCAATATATGGAAATAAATCAATGTGATACACTATATTAATAAAATGAAGAAGAAGAACCATATGATCATCTCAATAGATACAGAAAAAGCTTTTGACAAAATTGAACACTGATTTATGGTAAAATCTTTCCAGAAAGTGGGCATAGAGGGAACCTACCTCAACATAATAAAGGCCATATATGACAAACCCATAGTAAACATCATTCTCAATGTTCCTAAGATCAGGAACAAGACACGGATGTCCACTCTCGCCCCTATTATTCAACATAGTTTTGGAAGTCCAAGCCACAGCAATCAGAGAAGAAAAAGAAATAAAAGGAATACAAGTTGGAAAAGAAGAAATAAAACTGTCACTGTTTGGAGATGACATGATACTATTCATAGATAATCCTAAAGATGTCACAGAAAACGGCTAGAGCTAATCAATTAATTTGGTAAAGTTGCAGGATACAAAATTAATGAACAGAAATCTCTTGCATTCCAATACACTAACAATGAAAAATCAGAAAGAGAAATTAAGGAAACAATCCCATTCACCACTGCAATGGAAAGAATAAAATATCCAGGAATAAAAGTACCTAAGGAGGTAAAAAACTGTACTCAGAAAATGATTAGCCACTAATGAAAGAAATCAAAGACAACACAAACAGATGGAGAGATATACCATGTTCTTGGATTGGAAGAATAAATATTGTGAAAATGATTAAACTACCCAAAGCAATCTACAGATTCAATGCAAGCCATATCAAATTACCAGTTGCCTTTTTATCAGAACTAGAACAAAAAATCTTAAAATTTGTATGGAGACACAAAAGACCCTGAATAGCCAAAGCAGTCTTGAGGGGAAAAAGTGGAGCTCGAGGGATCAGACTCCCTGACTTCAGACTATACTACAAAGCTACAGTAATCAAGACAGTATAGTACTCACAGAAACAGATATATAGATCAGTGGAACAGGATAGAAAGCCCAGAGATAAATGAACACACATATGGTCAATTAATCTATGAGAAAGGAGTCAAGGATATACAATGGAGAGAAGACAGTCTCTTCAATAAGTCGTGCTGGAAAACTGGACAGCTACATGTAAGAGAATGAAATTAGAACACTCCCTAACACCATACACAAAAATAAGCTCAAAATGGGTTAGAGACCTAAATGTAAGACCAGACACTATAAAACTCTTAGAGCAAAACATAGGAAGAAAACTCTTTGACATAAGCCACAGCAAGATCTATTTTGATCCACCTCCTAGAATAATGGAAATAAAACCAAAAATAAACAAATGGGACCTAATGAAACTTAAAAGCTTTTGCACAGCAAAGGAAGCTACAAACAAGTTTAAAATACAACCCTGTGAATGGAAGAAAATATTTACAAATGAATCAATGGACAAAGGATTAATCTCCAAAATATATAAACAGCTCATGCAGCTCAATATTTAAAAAACAAACAACCCAGTCAAAAAATGGGCAGAAGACCTAAATAGACATTTCTCCAAAGAAGACATACAGATGGCCAAGAAGCAAATGAAAAGCTGCTCAGCATCACTAATTATTAGAGAATTGCAAATGAAAACTACATTGAGGTATCACCTCACACTGATTAGAATGGGCATCATCAGAAAATCTACAAACAACAAATGCTGGAGAATGTGTGGAGAAAAGGGAATCCTCTTGCACTGTTGGTGGGAATGTAAATTGATACAGCCACTATGGTGAACAGTATGGAGGTTCCTTAAAAAACTAAAAATAGAATTACTATATGACCTAGCAATCCCACTACTGGGCATATACCCAGAGTAAACCATAATTCAAAAATACTCATGCACCCCAATGTTCATTGCAGCACTATTTATAATAGCCAGGTGATGAAAGCAACCTAAATGCCCATTGACAGATGAGTGGATAAAGATGTGGTACATATAGACAATGGAATATTACTCAACCATAAAAAGGAACAAATTTGGGTCATTCGTAGAGATGTGAATGGACCTAGAGACTGTCATACAGAGTGAAGTAAGTCAGAAAGAGAAAAACAAGTATTGTATATTAACACATATATGTGGAACTTAGAAACGTGGCTTGTAGGGCAGAAATGGAGACACAGATGTAGAAAAGAAACTTATGGACACCAAGAGAGGAAAGTGGCGGGGGGGGGGGGTTGTGGTGGTGGGATGAATTTGGAGATTGGGATTGACATGTATACACCAGTATGTATAAAATGGATAACCTATAAGAGCCTGCTGTATAAAAAAATAAAATAAAATTCAAAAAATCAAGAAAAAATTAAATGAGTTAAAATAAATAAAAGCCATAAATTTGGTATTTGTCAGGATGCAAGCAGTGTCACATGAAGATCAGTATTCCCCATAAGGGACCATTAATAGGAGAGTCCTGAGGACTTTTACTACAGAACAATCTGTGAAACTAATCATAGCTCTGAGCTGAGGTATAGTCCAAATTTAATATAACAAATTAGGAGCCATGGAATAAAAGCATTAAATGGAAAGATGGGTCTATTACTCCATTCCTTGCCTTTGGAAGCCTCTGGGATCTCTGGAAGTTAGAAAGATATTCTAATAGCAAAACTGCTCAATTCCAAATATTTCCAAGAAGGAACTAAGCCCATCATTCCCATTTATGCTATGGTTGGGAACCTTTTTACCATTTAACCAATATTCCTCTCACTAAAGTGATATCACTGTGAATATGACCTCTGATTAGTGGTGTGTCACACAACCATTTTTCTTCAAACTCCAGTGAACAGCTCCTGAGATAGCACTTCATCATGATAAAGAATAAGGTTGCTGTAACCTTTCCTAATGGTGCACTTATTATGATATTTCATAGAAGTCAGATTTATGAGCACTCAGCTGTCAGAAACTGTGAAGGTTAATTTTATGTGTAAACTTAACTGGGCTATGTGTTGCCCAGTTATTTGACCAACTATTATTCTGGGTATGTCTCTGAGGGTGTTTCTGTATGAGATTAACATATAAATTGATAGATTGAGTAAAGTAGGTTGCCTGCCCCAATCAGTTGAAGTCCTGGACAGAACAAAAAGACTAACCTACTGCCAAGTAGGAGAGAATTCCTCCTGCTAGACTGCCTTTGAACTGGGATATAGACTTTTCCCTTCATTCGGACTTGAAGTGAAACTTCAGCTCTTCCCGGGTCTCCAATCTGCTAGCCTTCTGGCTGCAACTGTACCATTGACTCTCCTGGGTCTCCAGCTTCCAACCCACCCTGCAGATCTTGGGGCTGGTCAGTCTCCATAACTGCATCAACCAATTTCTTATAATCAATCACTGCCTATGTCTCTTTCTTCCCCCGTATCCTATTAGTTCTGTTTCTCTGAGGAACCCTAACTAATATAGGAACCAACCTGTAGATTTCCACTGAACTTTGCTAACTTCTTTTATTCAAACTTACCTGTTTGTTACCAGCCTGAAGATAGCAGTGAATATTCAAATTCTGCAATGATTGTGCCTTCAGGCCTTCTCTAGGATGGAGATGTTAAGTCAGGGGGAGATGAAGGACCTCTGTAAGAGAGAGGAAAAGTCTCTTTGGAGTCTGACCTTTCCACTTTCAATGTGTGTCCTAGTTCCCAGGGAAGAAGGCTGTAATTTATGGAGTTTACCCACCATTCTTACCGTGCATCATCATCTCCTAACATAATCAGGCGTTGTTTGGATTGCCACTTCCGCCTCCACCATCACAAGGGCAGCACTCCCAGAACAAGTTAAGAATTATCAGCCCTGCCCACACAGTGCAAGCACGGAGCATGAAAACAGGCTTTTTTTTTTTTTTTTTAATGTGCCTGCTTTATATCTTCACTCTCTCAAGCAGAAAGAGGAGAAATGAGTTACAAGGGAATTTATGTTTATTAGTCTCTGGAAACCTCTATCTGCGAGGGCAGGAAGATGGCATCCGGGGAGAGGTGTCTGCCTGAAGTATCCTGAGGCAGGGTATCTAGTGTGGGAACCACAAGGAGAGGGGCAGGAAAGATCACTTGATTTCTGGAGATTTGAGCAAATGTGTGTTAGTTGGCAATAAACAGTGGGGTCTCCAGTGGGGAAGACCTTCTTATCTGTCTGTCCTTTTCCCATGCACAGTCACTTACAGTGGCATTTGTAGATACGAACAGAATGTCAACTGAGAATGAGTAAAAAGTGGTCCAGATCCCCCTGAAATGGACCAGCCTAGGGCACAGGAATCTTGCTATCCTTTTGAAGAAGGTCTTTTCTATCATTTCTCTCTCCAGACTAAACCTTGCATGACCTCCTGTTAGCTCCCAGTGGCAGTATTACAGTCCCCACCCCTGTTCATCCCACTCAGGGTGCTCTGAACACAAAGGTATCCTGGGGTCACCCTGTGAAGCTTCTTATCCTCCCCAGTATGGAGACTGTTCTTTCAGACATCTCGCTTCTATAGAAGAACACTAAACACCATGCACCCACAGAGCAGAGACAGTAACCCAACAGCATAGTGTATGAGAACTGTGTTTTCGGCAGGCTCTTGGGAATTTTTAAAAACCAGCTTGATAGCCCTTTTAAAATAGGCTCAGTATAGCATCTCCCTGGGTTGTGGAGAAGGGTCCTTCACCTACCTTCATCTGATTTTTCTTTTGCCTAGTTATAGGACATTTTCTCTCAGTTCTTTTCTTTCTCTTTGCTACCTACTTCCTGGCCTCCATTCCAATATTAAGTCCAGAAGTTCTCAAAATAGCCAGCATGAAACATTACATGGAGTATTGGGTTAAAACCTTAGGACTTATCTCCAGACTTACTCTCAGGAGATCTGGAGTAAGTCCAGGAATCATTTTTAATAAGAATCTAGACAATTGTGATGCAGGAGTTCTCAGCCCATATTCTGAGAGCAGTATTTTAGCCTTAGCTGCTCAAATTTGATGAGTTATCGGTGATTGTGTAATATATGAATCCATTTTCAGCTTCACTGCTTTTCTCTATTTTTTCCATTTCAGGATTTTAAAAAACAAAACAAAAACAAACTAAATGCATAATGTCAGAAAATCTTGCCACTATATCATCACAGTATTTGACTGAATTCTTCACATAAAAATATGTATCTAAATATGACTTCAAAATGTCAACTTCAAACCAAAACTTCCATTCTGATGAAGATTGGATTTAAGCAAAACTTTAGAGAAAAAGTTTTCATCATGTTAACCCTTCTGATATTAAAATTCTACAGAATAAAATATATTTGATAATAGTTAACATGTACTTATGAACTAAGTCTTTTTTCTCCACCTATGAGGTCTGTCTCTGTCTCTCTTTGCATCTGTTTCTCTGTATCTTTCTCTCCTATTTTATTTCAGTGAGAGAGGAAACTATTTGTTCCCATTGGATCAAATTTTCCACAGTCAAGGTATAAACTAGCCTCATGGTAGAGTTTATTCTCATGGACACTTTGAACATCAAATTATTAGTTTCACCAACACATCAGAGGACAAATTTTGATTTTTGGAAATATTATTCTGGTCAAAAAATTGAGAAATTCCTGGTAAATTAGATATTCATTAGACTTAACTATTTCACATGTAAATGAAAGTTTGCCAGTTAAGTAGCATTTTAAGTACTCTGAGGATTTTGGCTATCTTGAGGAAACTTGTAACCAATTTATTGGTGAAGTGAGCACCAGTTTGGTAACATGAATAGCCATTCCCTAACTTAGCCTATGTATAAATGTGGTCATCTGTATACTGTATTTTATTAAAGTCAGGGGCATGTGCCCTGCATAAATTACTGTGGTCATGAGCAAATGAGATAGAGATGAGCATGGCTTATCTGGAGAACAGAAAGGAGATGGAGCTTACTAGAATGGTTGGGGAAGGGGGAAGAGAAATGACATTTTGAGTGTCAAGCCTGAGCTAAGTCTTTATGTCTGCTGCCTTATTTAATCATCAAAATCCTACCAGGCAAGTATTATTATCCTCACTTTAAGAATATAAAAAATTGAGTTTAATTAACTTACCTAAAGTCATAGAGCTGGTAGGTAGCACAACTGGGATTTCAGTCCAGATCTGATTCAGAACCTCATGGTCCTTCTATTACCCAGTGGCTGTCTCTTGCAAGATGGAGGATAAGCTATGGGCTCCAGGTTGAATATGCTGAGGGTTCTCATACTGTCATATATTCATAGACTCAGCTCTTCTCTAATTTGACTTATGTGTAAGTCTGTTTCAACAACATTCATCATCAAATTCTGTCAGCTCTAGAAATCACTTATTCTATCCACCGAAATACATGGGAAACCAGATCATCTAGGCAAGAAATTGAAAGTCATCTGGAATGATCATATAGTCCATCCATTGCTCTGCCTTAAAGTAGCTATCTGACAGACTATCCATGGCACAGCTGAATACTGCATATGGCCTCTGTGTTTATTTTGTAACACCTTTTTGAGGTATAATTGGCATACAAGCTTCGCATATTTAAATTGTGCAAAAATTTTGATAAGTTTTTGGCCACACACTCACATATACACATGCTTGTGAAATCATAATCCAAATCAAGTAGTAAACATATTCATCACCTCTTTGTAATCACTCCCTCCCACCCTTAGCTACCTTGACATCTCTAGACAACCATGGATCTACTCTCTGTTAGTATTAGTTAGTTTTGTATTTTCTAGAGTTTTATATAAAGGAATCACATAGTATGTACTCATTGCTCTCTGGCTTCTTTAACACAGGATAATATTTCTGAGATTCATCTATATTGTAACAATCACTCTCTTGTATCAATATTTCATTTCCCTTTTGTTGCTTAACTGTATTCCATTGTAAGCATATACCACAATTTATTTCCCAGTCATCTGATGATGGACATTTGTTTCCAGTTTTTGACTATTCCAAATAACAGGGCTATGAACATTTGTGGACAAATCTCTGCATGAACATATTATTTCATTTTGCTACTACTACATACCTAGAAGTAAAATAGCTGGGATATAAAGTAGGTATATTTAACTTTTTAAGAAACTTCTAAAGTTTTTCCAAAATGGTGTCTATAAAGATCATGTGCTTCTTTGATTTTTTTTAGTCTATTAACAATATGTTCAGTAACATTGATATATTTTCCATTTGTTGAAACAAATTTGCATCCCTAGGATAAATTTCATTTGGTCAGGATATGTTGTCTTTTTAATATCTTATTGGATTTGATTTGATAACATCTTGTTAAGAATTTTTGCATCTGTGTTCATAAAGGATATTGGTTTGTAGTTTCATTTACATTTAATGTAATTATTGATATGGTTGAGTTTAAATACACTATTTTGTTATTTGTTTTCCATTTGCCCCATCTTCATTGTTTTCCCTATTTTTGCCTTCTTTTGGATTAAATGAGAATTTTAAAACGATTCTACTTTACCTTTTCTGTTGGCTTATTAGCTATAACTCTTTGCTTTGCTATCTTAGTGTTTGTTTTAGTTTGTAGTATATATCTCCAACTTATCATAGTTTACCTTCATGTGATATTTTACATACAGCATAAGAACATTGCAACAGAATACTTCCAATAGTTCTCCTATGATCGCCATACATTTGTTTATATACATGTTATAAACTCCCCAACACATTGTTATTATTTGTGCTTTAAATGGGCAATTATTTTTTAAAGAGATCTAATAAGAAAAATATCTTCTAAAAAATAGAATTACCATTTTCAGTGCTCTCTGTTCCTTTTACAGATCAGATTTACATCTGGAATCATCTTTCTTCTTGAATGGCTTCCTTTAACATTTCTTGTAACACAGGTCTTTTGGTCATACATTCTTTCAGCTTTTTGGTGATAAATTTTTTTCAGATAGCTGATAAAAGTCTTTTCTGCTTCACTTTTGAGTTCAGTATTGATAAATTTTTTTGTTTTAATTTCTTCCTGTACTTAAAAATATTGTTCTCCTGTCTTCTGGCTTCCATTGTTTCTAATGGCAAATCTGGAGTGATTCTCATTATGTGTGTTCCTATGTATATAATGTGTATTTTTCTTTGGCTGCTTTTAGGATTTCTACTTTATCACTTTTTTAAAGCAACTTGATTATGATGTGCCTTGATATAGTTTGCTTTATGTTTCTTGTACTTGAGGTTCATAGAACTTATTGAACTTGTGGGGTTTATAGCTTACATTAAATATGAACATTTTATTCCATTGTTTCTTTTTTGTCACTTCTCATTTTTAAACTTCCCTAGAGACTCCAATTACATACAAAATTTAGGATGCTTGAAGAGCATCCTAAATCATACCCTGTTGGGCTTACTAAGCAGGAAGAATGTGGGTAATATGACTGAGGGCCTGGATTTTTAATTTTATTTAATTTTAATTAATGCCTATGTAAATTTACATAGCTGTGTGACTCAAATATTGCCAATATACAGGATGCAAACAGACAATAAGCAAATAGACAAAAAATGTTTAATGATGGTAAATGCTATGAAGGAAAACATAGCCTGGCAAGAGGTTAGAAAGAAGGTTGAGATGAAGGTGTGATGCCCTTTTATGTAAGTGTGAAGGAAGGTTCCTCTGAAAAGTGCACTTGAGCAGAATCCCATCAAAAATGAGGGTGCAAGATCAGCGTTTGATTGGGAGGAAGTAAATTCTGGCAGAAGAAATTTGAATTGCAAAATTCTGGTTGAAGGAGCAGGCTTGATGTCTTCAAGAAACAGCAAGGAGGCAAGTATGAATGGAATACACTGGAGTGAAGGGACAATGATAAAGACAAGATATAGAGGTGTTGGGGACCAGATCATGCAGGCTGTTATAGGCCAGGGCTAAGGGCTTGGAATTTGTTCTGATTAAATAGAGAGCTATTTTATGTGTTGAGCAGAGGAGTGACATGATGTGACATGTTTTTCAAAGAATTGTTCTTGCTGCTGTGTGAAGAATAAATTGCGGAGAGCAAGGAAGGATGGAGAAAGATCAAATTAGGAAACACTTATAATAATATGGAGAGACAGGATGGCTATGCAGGGTGTTAAGGACAAAAGTGTTATGAAGTGGTCACATCCTAGACATATTTTGAAATAGAGTTGATAGGATTTGCTGATGAATTGGATGTGTGGTAGAAGGTCAATAGAAGGGTCAAAGATGACCTCCAGTTGTTTGGCTTAAACACTAGAAGAATGGAATTTCTATTTACTGAGAAAAGAAAAGTTGAATGAGGGAGAATTGAAGGGGGGAAATTCAGTGTTGGACATAATAAGCTTGAATTGCTTTTTATACAGACGGAGAGAAACTTTGAGTATGGAATTCTATACAGGAGACTGTAGCTTAGGGGAGAGTTTGGTCCAGGACATAAAAATATGGAAGTTGCCTATTATGGATGGTATTTAAAAACATCCAGGATCGCCTAGGCAGATGGGTATCTATAAGGAGAAAAACCTCAAGACTAAGCCTAACTTATCAACTGACTGCTTGGCTTGCTTGGACCTCTGAATGTCACACACACTTATGGAATTACTTGGCTTCTTTACTACCTAGAATTGCCTGATAACAATGATTTTTTTCTTTCATGCATTACGTGTGTTTTTGATGAAATTTTAATGCCATAACCAACTAGATAAGATTTAGCGAGAAGAGAGGCTACAGATAACTCTCAGAAAGAAAAAGGCATTTACCTCTTAAGCAAATTTAAGACTAGGTTAGGGTCACTAGTAGGACTTGGAGCTCCTGAATGAGATCGACCTAAAGAGAATCATGGGTCAGCTTAAGGAAGAAGTACTTTCCTGAGCACAGGGCCACTGTGTGTGACTGTGCACACTATGCATTGCACAACTCTAGGGCTCCCATCATGCACATAGATTTTATATTTATTTCGACAATTTTCCAGAAGATGCAGGAAAGAGTCTTGAGGAAGGGGTACCTTTTCTTATTTTGCCCAAAGGCACTGCATTCTCTAAATGTGATGTGGATCTTGAGCCCCGCAGCACTGGAGGATGGCAGCCCTTGTAGAGGTCAAAAATTCAAATGAGAAAAGGAGGGGCCTTCTGATGATATCATTTTCCTGCTCGTGCCCCAGGCTTACCATGCAGAATACAGAGTGATTAGGGATAATTCCTCCCCAGTAGAGAGGAATACAGTCCAACCTAGATATTTTTGGTGCTGATGCTTTGGTAATTTGTAACATACGGTTGTATAAGTTTCCTTCTATACCTCTCCTCTCTCACAATCTACCAGAATACAAGTTGAGAGAGGTACTGTGGGGAAGTAGATGGAAGGGAGGATTGAAAACTCAGAGATTTGGTTCTAGACCTGCTCTTTCCTTAACTGGCAACCTCCTTGGGCAAATCATTTGATATCAGTTAACCTCATTTTCCACATCTGTAAAATGAAGGAATTGGACATGCTGATTATTAAAATCACTTCTAGCTCTAAGACTTCAGGATTTCATGAGAACTTTTATAAGACTTTGTGTAGAATTACCTGGTTAGCAAGATAATATTATTTTTAGAATTTTTTCTAATTAGTATCAAGGTGGAGAATTGAAATGATCTCCTAAATAAGCTGGATTTAGAATCACCCAATCTGGAACCTAGCAGTATTGTTCTAGGTAAATGTAGGTTTATGAAATTTTAGGAAATTCTCTCTCTCTCTTTCTCTTTCTCTCTCTCTTTCCTTCCCTCCCTATTATCTATTACACTATGTTGTGGTAGGAAGAGCAGTTGACTTTGAAGGTCAGTCAAAAGTTCTGGGTGGAAGTTTCAGCTTTGCCACTCATTAACCATTACCTCGAGCTATTCACTAAACTTTTCTGTCACTTACTTTTCTTATGTTTGAAATGGAAATGCTAACATTCACTTTAAAGCATTACAGTTTAGACAAATCAGAAATATGTTCGTAAGAGCTCTTCATTAACTGTAATATACTCTGTGCATTCAAGGGACCATTAGTATCACGCTGAAGAAAGTTTTCTATCAGAGTGAAATGTTAACAAATGAGACATAAAACCAGAGGTATTGTTTGATAAACAGCCTCCTCCAAAGCAGTCCTCTCTATATCATGCCATATTATCTTCCCAACACCTCTGGGAGGTGAGTTTCATTTTGCCAGGTTTAAAGGTAGGGAAGCTGAAATATAGTTAAATATAGTTCAATTTTATGTTATTGTCTTTGAAAATGATCATAAGTACATAGCAGGACACTTTACTTTTCTCTCCTACTACATTATGCTAGAAAAGCTTCCATTCTGATAATTTAATAGTATATTTTTATCTCTCTTCACCTGTTTATCTCCTTCACACAGGTTCTCAGTGTGACATTTCCTTTCACATTTTAAAGGAAAGAGTTTTATGAGCCACACACACAAATTTTGTAAGGAGGGAATCAGACACAGAATGTAGATCATTTTTGATTCCTGTTTAAGGGAAAGATAGCCCCTCTGCTCCTGTATGACCTTGGCAAAGTTGGCGAGGTTTATTTTAAACACTGCCAAATGTTTGATCTTTTAAATTAATATGTCCTATGCCTACATAGCAGCCAACCCCCAGAACCTCAAAAGCAATTCATAGTCATTATTAGTTAATATGCTCAGTGTCCCTGTGAGACAGGCGCAGGGCAGGTGCTGTTATCTGCCTGTTCAATGTGAGAGAACTGGACGTCAATGTGATGCTTCCAGGCTGTTCTGAGGGGGACTGGATGATTCAAGAGGAGATCTCAGTTGTTTACTTAGAATCAGTACTCTCACCAGTATACTTTTCACCCAGGAAAATATTATTTGGGACCAAGAACAGGAATAGTGAACTTGTATTACTAAATCCAAATCCACTGTTTCTTGCTGCCTGGTACTAACCTTTTCTTTTACTCAAACAAGGTTTTATAGATTTTGAAGCACTTAGTCATCCATAAATGCATGTATGCATCAATCTGACCATCCATCCATCCATCCATCCATCCATCCATTCATGTATTCATTAACACGTTCCTCAAAATAAAGTGATTCTTAACAGATGCATGTGCAGGGAATAAGGTGGTAAATAAAACAGTGGAAGTAGTCAATTTTATCTGGGGTCAGCTTTAGAGAAGATAAATTGTATCTTGGAAACTGCAACCTATGACGTACAAAACCCAAGCAGGTATCAAATTATGCTACCATCAATCTTTAGAGCCATGCTTCTCAGACTGTGGTGTGCATGACAATCACCTGGAGGGCTTGTTGAAACACACTTTCCTTAGCCTTCATCTCCAGCAACTCTGATTCATAAGTCTGGGGTAAGTGTATTTCTAACAAGCTCCCAGGTCATGTTACTGCTGCTAGCCCATTGACCACACTTAGAGGACCACTGCTTCAGAGGTAGACAGAACTTTGAAACCACTATTTTAACCAGGTGATTCCCATGGATCATTTTTCTAGGACCTCACGTATAATCTAAGAATGGCAGAGACCAGTGAGTAAAAACTCTCAGTTTTAAAAAAGAGGCAAGTGTGATCCAGACATTTTCAGTGATTTGCAGATTTCCTAGTTAGTCAGTAGCAAAGTTCACACCACACTACTTTTCATACCATGGTTTCTGTTAAATTTGCCTCATAGAGCTGATCCTCTTCATCTACCAGTTGTAATACAAGTTTTGGTTATTTTAATGAGTATTGAAGTGTTGATGGAAAAGTGACTTGTGAGGGTGGGTATAGAATATCATTGATATTCTTCCTAAGATATGCGTCTTAACTATCTAGGGGCCAGTTTGTACAAAGCACAGAATGATTCATCTCGTTTTCATCTTGAATTTCCTTCAGGGCACACGCACTGTTGGTGGGTGTGGATGATTGCAGTGGGTTGCAATTTAACCCTTGTATAGCTGAATGATGAGTGACAGTCTTTGTTCTTTTTTTCATTCACAATGGAGATAAAAGATCCAGCTCCATGGCAACAACTTTCAGAAGGTTCAGTTGCTTTAGAGGTTTTACAGAAATCTGTTTAGTGAGTAGCTGTACACAATTCTAGAGCCACATTCCATGGACCTCTATTCCAATGGGAAAGTACTATTTATGAACTTTTATGCTTACTGAGTTTATAGATGTCGGAACTCTAGTTCATTTTGACTTGGGATTGGAAGAGTAGGCAATGTATCAGGGGAGAACTGAATTAACAGACTTCTGGCTTTCCATCAAGTTAGTATTATAGTGCTGCTCTTATTTTGTCCATCAATCACACAGAAGACTGGTCTCATGTCTCAACTGGGAATGTAGTTCAGCCTCTGACCTGAGAGTGCTTTAAAATCTGGGCCTTGTCTTCTTTTTGCATCCCCAGGGCCTAGGCAGTGGCTGGCATGTAGTTGAGCCTCAGGAATTGTTTGTTGAATGGATGAATAAACTGTGAAACTATGAAAGTCCCCGCTCAGAATATTGACTTCTCCCAAGAGCAGCAAAACCAGGCTTAAGGCTGGCCTGAGGCAAAACCATGAAATCAGTAAGGTTTCTTGAGCGGGTCACAGACAGCAAATCATTTGGGGGCATTTCCAGCCCTCCTTTCAAGCTTATAGTACTACCATGGGGCTCTCTGGTGCTCATGGCCTGTTCAGCGAGCATCCCACTTATCCTTTTTTGTTCTTTCAATGCCTATGTATCTTTGTTTGCTTGTTTGCTGATAGTAAAAACAAACACATAACATAAAATTTACCATTTTAACCATTTTTAATGGTACAGTTCAGTAATGTTAAGTATATTCACATTGTTGTGAAGCAGATCTCCAGCACATTTTCATCTCGCAAATCTGAAATTCTATATCAGTTAAACAACTCCCCTTTTCTCCCTTCCCCAAATCCTTGGCAACCACCATTCTACTTTCTGTTTCTATGAATTTGAGTACTTTATGTACCTCATACCTAAGTAGAATAATAGAATATTTGTCTTTTTGTGACTGACTTATTTTACTTAGTATAATGCCTTCAAGGTTCATCCATGTTGTGCCATGTGACAGAATTTCCTTCCTTTGAGTAATATTCCACTGTATTCATATACCACACTTTGTTTATTTATTCACTTATAGATAGACATTTGGGTTGCTTCCATCTCTTGGCTGTTGCAAATAGTGCTTCTATGAGCATAGATATGCAGATATTGCTTCAAGTCCCTGCTTTCAATTCTTTTGCATATATATCCAGAAGTGGGATTACTGGATCATATACTAGTTCTATTTTTAATTTTTTGAGAAACCTTCTTACTGTTCCACAGTGGTTAAACCTTTTCACAATCCCACCAACAGTTCACAGGGTTGCAATTTCTCCACATCCCTGCCAACACTTATTTCTATTTTCTGCTTCTTCTCCTTCCTCTTCCTCTTCCTCTTCCCCTTCCCCTCCTCCTTCCCCTCCTTCTCCCCCTCCTCCCCCTCATCCTCCTTCTTCTTCTTCTTTTCAGTAACCATCTCACTGGGTATGAAATGATATCTCATTGTGTTTTTGATTTGCATTTCTCTGATGATTAATGATGCTAAAGACCTTTTCATAAGCTTGTTGGCGATTTGTATATCATCTTTGTAGAAATGTACTGTACTTCTAAAGAAGAATTATTTCTCCTCCCCTAATGCTTCCTGAATCATATCAGAGTATTTGTGACACCCTAGTAGCTTACCTCTAAAGTTTGCAAATGATTGATGCATAAACTCATCCTGTGTGAGACAAGGTTGACAGACAGGTCAATGGAGTGGAAGAGAGTGGTATCAGTAGATGGGATAATATGTGTGAATCACATCATGAGCTCACTCTTCCATGAGTCTCTCACCCAGTTTCTTCAGTCATTATTTGTAGCTTACCTCCACATGTGCTGGATTATAGCACATAGAACAGACAGGACATTAGTCACTTTCCCCCGCACCCGACTCCTCAAATAATATATGTGATGACTATAAAACAGCATGCCAGACAATAAGTTGCAGACTGTTTATTGATACTTCAAATTCCCCCAAGCTTCACCCTTTGCGAGTTATTAGTCTGATTCCTGATTGTTCAAGTCAGGACAGAGCATCTCTCTTCCACCTTGGAAACTCTGGCTGCAAGTATTTCTTTTTGTTTGATTGTACATGACCCAGCTAGCCTGGGACTGTGTCAAGTGACCCAATTCAGCTCATTTATGAGGGTATACCATGCTCCCAGTTGTCAGGCAGCCGTCAGACGCATCACAGTAGCACTGTGGAATTGCCTTTCCGAGAGAGATGTGCTCCTTTATGTTCTCTTCCTGTCTTGACTAGAGAAAAAAAGAATCCTACTTCTGCAGAAGCTTCAGATAAAATTCCAGAACGAGGCCATACATGTCTCATGGGACTGGGATGAGTTGGAGTGCAGACTGGGATGGATTGTTCTACGGTGAGGAATAGCATACCCCTTCTCTACCCCTCACTCCAAAGGTCTATCTGCATGCACTGATTTCCAAGGGGGTCTAAGAAGCTCCTCGGCAGGGGATTTTGAGTATGGGTTCAGAGAAGAACAGAGATGAACGATCAGTCATGGTGGGAGTTTAGAGGGCTAATGAAAGCCTGCCTGCAGGGTGAAAGTGGAATCATCCTAAAGGGAAAGAAGTCTGCCATGGAGAAGAGAGTCTTGGTGATGGGAACTCAGGTCCAGAGGGGCGTATTAGCTCTGGGTAGAATGTGTGGTTGTTACTTGACCTTATTCCAGCCAGTTGCCCTGGGATGTACATGTGCCCAGGGAGAAAATGTGTTGTATTCACATTGGAACTCTTTAACACTTTGGAGTCCAAGAAACCCTGTAGCCAGATTCCTCTCACAGGAGGCAACATAGAAGAAGGAAACTGTTCTCAGTTTCAAAGAGCTTCTCTGTCTGGAGTTAAGGGACACAGATTTGAGTCTTGGTGGAGACAGTCGTGATGAAGGTCATACCAAATCTTTCATGAAATGCTGAGTTTTGGTTGTGGTGATCTGAGGAGACAGAGCCCAAAGGTCAGTGGGGTGACAAGGCTTTACCTAAAGAAGCACTTCTGAGGAGCTGTTGAGGATGATGGTTGTGGAGTCCTGAAGAGGCTGGCTGTGAAAAAGGAAGACATCAGCAAACACTAGATGCTTTATCAAGTGGCAGTGGGACCCAAGAGACACACCTTTGCAGAAGTGGGGACATTTATATAAAAAGCAGCAGCAGTGGTTGGGGCTTGAAGAACAGACGAAGAAGGGGCTTGGTGGCCTAGATGGTTTTACAGACACATTTGTAACATCCCTGCAAAAGCCTGAAATTAATGCATGAATGGGAAGATTAGGAGCTAGCAAGATTAAGGTAATGATGCACATGTGAACAAAGTTTACGCATTAATTTCATAAATGTGTATTGAGCACTACTATCTGCCCGACTCTCTTAAGCACAAGATATATAAATATTAAAAAAAAAGCCATAGTCCCTGCCTTCAAGGAGCTAAAAGGGAAGAGAGACTGTTAAATAAGTAAGCTGTCTCAACACATATGTACCGGTGAACACACACCCAGTTGATTCATTGATTCAATAAATATCTAATAATACTAAATGTTATTTATTCAATAAATACATAATGAGACTGTATTATGTGCCAGGTACACCATACTTCATACTATGCTTGAATATTCCTTTTTTTCTTTTTTTTTAGGTGTGAATTTTTTTTTTACAACTTTATTGGAGTATAATTGCTTCACAATGGTGTATTAGTTTCTGCTTTATAACAAAGTGAATCAGTTATACATATACATCTGTTCCCATATCCCGTCCCTCTTGCATCTCCCTCCCTCCCACCCTCCCTTATCCCACCCCTCCAGGCGGTCACAAACCACCGAGCTGATTTCCCTGTGCTATGCGGCTGCTTCCCACTAGCTATCTACCTAACGTTTGGTAGTGGATATATGTCCATGCATCTCTCTCGATTTGTCACAGCTTACCCATCCCCCTTCCCATATCCTCAAGTCCATTCTCAAGTAGGTCTGTGTCTTTATTGCTGTCTTACCCCCAGGTTCTTCATGACATTTTTTTCTTAAATTCCATATATATGTGTTAGCATTCGGTATTTGTCTTTCTCTTTCTAACTTACTTCACACTGTATGACAGATTCTAGGTCCATCCACCTCATTAAAAATAGTTCAATTTTGTTTCTTTTTATGGCTGAGTAATATTCCATTGTATATATGTGCCACATCTTCTTTAGCCATTCATCTGTCGATGGACACTTAGGTTGTTTCCATCTCCAGGCTATTGTAAATAGAGCTGCAATGAAAACTTTGGTACATGACTCTTTCTGAATTATGGTTTTCTCAGGGTATATGCCCAGTAGAGGAATTGCTGGGTCATATGGTAGTTCTATTTGTAGTTTTTTAAGGAACCTCCATACTGTTTTCCATCGTGGCTGTACCAATTCACGTTTCCACCAACAGTGCAAGAGTGTTCCCTTTTCTCCACACCCTCTTCAGCATTTATTGTTTCTAGATTTTTTGATAATGGCCAGTCTGACTGGTGTGAGATGATACCTCATTGTAGTTTTGATTTGCATTTCTCTAATGATTAATGATGTTGAGCATTCTTTCATGTGTTTGTTGGCAGTCTGTATATCTTCTTTGGAGAAATGTCTATTTAGGTCTTCTGCCCATTTTTGGATTGGATTTTTTGTTATTGAGCTGCTTATAAATTTCGGACATTAATCCTTTGTTAGTTGCTTCATTTGCAAATATTTTCTCCCATTCTGAGGGTTGTCTTTTGGTCTTGTTTATGGTTTCCTTTGCTGTGGAAAAGCTTTGAAGTTTCATTAGGTCCCATTTGTTTATTTTTGTTTTTATTTCCATTTCTCTAGGAGGTGGGTCAAAAAGGATCTTGCTGTGATTTATGTCATAGAGTATTCTGCCTATGTTTTCCTCTAAGAGTTTGATAGTTTCTGGCCTTACATTTAGGTCTTTAATCCATTTTGAGCTTATTTTTGTGTATGGTGTTAGGGAGTGATCTAATCTCATACTTTTACATGTCCCTGTCCAGTTTTCCCAGCACCACTTATTGAAGAGACTGTCCTTTCTCCACTGTACATTCCTGCCTCCTTTATCAAAGATAAGGCGACCATATGTGCGTGGGTTTATCTCTGGGCTTTCTATCCTGTTCCATTGATCTATCTTCCTGTTTCTGTGTCAGTACCATACTGTCTTGATTACTGTAGCTTTGTAGTATAGTCTGAAGTCAGGGAGCCTGATTCCTCCAGCTCTATTTTTCATTCTCAAGATTGCTTTGGCTATTCGGGGTCTTTTGTGTTTCCATACAAATTGTGAAATTTTTTGCTCTAGTTCTGTGAAAAATGCCAGTGGTAGTTTGATAGGGATTGCATTGAATCTGTAGATTGCTTTGGGTAGTAGAGTCATTTTCACAATGTTGATTCTTCCAATCCAAGAACATGGCATATCTCTCCATCTATTTGTATCATCTTTAATTTCTTTCATCAGTGTCTTATAATTCTCTGCATACAGGTCTTTTGTTTCCTTAGGTAGGTTTATTCCTAGATATTTTATTCTTTTTGTTGCAGTGGTAAATGGGAGTGTTTCCTTGATTTCACTTCAGATTTTTCATCATTAGTGTATAGGAATGCCAGAGATTTCTGTGCATTAATTTTGTATCCTGCAACTTTACCAAATTCATTGATTAGCTCTAGTAGTTTTCTGGTAGCATCTTTAGGATTCTCTATGTATAGTATCATGTCATCTGCAAACAGTGCCAGCTTTACTTCTTATTTTCCAATTTGGATTCCTTTTATTTCCTTTTCTTCTCTGATTGCTGTGGCTAAAACTTCAAAACTAAGTTGAATAAGAGTGGTGAGAGTGGACAGCCTTGTCTTGTTCGTGATCTTAGTGGAAATGGTTTCAGTTTTTCACCATTGAGGACAATGTTGGTTGTGGGTTTGTCATATATGGCCTTTATTATGTTGAGGAAAGATCTCTCTGTGCCTACTTTCTGCAGGGTTTTTATCATAAATGGGTGTTGAATTTTGTCGAAAGCTTTCTCTGCATCTATTGAGATGATCATATGGTTTTTCTCCTTCAAATTGTTAATATGGTGTATCACATTGATTGATTTGCGTATATTGAAGAATCGTTGAATTCCTGGAATAAACCCCACTTGATCATGGTATATGATCCTTTTACTGTGCTGTTGGATTCTGTTTGCTAGTATTTTGTTGAGGATTTTTGCATCTATGTTCATCAGTGATATTGGCCGGTAGTGTTCTTTCTTTGTGACATCCTCATCTGGCTTTGGTATTAAGGTGATGGTGGCCTCGTAGAATGATTTTGGGAGTGTTCCTCCCTCCGGTATATTTTGGAAGAGTTTGAGAAGGATAGGTGTTAGCTCTTCTCTAAATGTTTGATAGAATTCGCCTGTGAAGCCATCTGGTCCTGGGCTTTTGTTTGTGGCAAGATTTTTAATCACATTTTCAATTTCAGTGCTTGTGATTGGTCTGTTCATATTTTCGATTTCTTCCTGATCCAGTCTTGGCAGGTTGTGCATTTCTAAGAATTTGTCCATTTCTTCCAGGTTGTCCACTTTATTGGCATAGAGTTGCTTGTAGTAATCTCTAATAATCTTTTGTATTTCTGCAGTGTTAGTTGTTACTTCTCCTTTTTCATTTCTAATTCTATTGACTTGAGTCTTCTCCCTTATTTTCTTGATGAGTTTGGCTAATGGGTTATCAATTTTGTTTATCTTCTCAAAGAACCAGCTTTTAGTTTTATTGATCTTTGCTATCGTTTCCTTCATTTCTTTTTCATTTATTTCTGATATGATTTCTTTCCTTCTGCTCACTTTGGGGTTTTTTTGTTCTTCTTTCTCTAATTGCTTTAGGTGCAACGTTAGGTTCTTTATTCGAGATGTTTCCTGTTTCTTAAGGTAGGATTGTATCACTATAAACTTCTCTCTTAGAACTGCTTTTGCTGCATCCCATACGTTTTGGGTCGTCGTGTCTCCATTGTCATTTGTTTCTAGGTATGTTTTGATTTCCTCTTTGATTTCTTCAGTGATCACTTCGTTATTAAGTAGTGTATTGTTTAGCCTCCATGTGTTTGTATTTTTTACAGATCTTTTCCTGTAATTGATATCTAGTCTCATAGCGTTGTGGTCCGGAAAGATACTTGATACAATTTCAATTTTCTTAAATTTACCAAGGCTTGATTTGTGACCCCAGATATGATCTATCCTGGAGAATGTTCCATGAGCACTTGAGAAAAATGTGTATTCTGTTGGTTTTGGATGGAATGTCCTATAAATATCAATTAAGTCCATCTTGTTTAATGTATCATTTAAAGCTTGTGTTTCCTTATTTATTTTCATTTAGGATGATCTGTCCATTGGTGAAAGTGGGGTGTTAAAGTCCCCTACTATGACAGTGTTACTGCTCATTTCCAAATTTATGGCTGTTTGTATTTGCCTTATGTATTGAGGTGCTCCTATGTTGGGTGCATAAATCTTTACAATTGTTATATCTTCTTCTTGGATCGATCCCTTGATCATTATGTAGTGTCCTTCTTTGTCTCTTCTAATAGTCTTTATTTTAAATTCTATTTTGTCTGATATAAGAATTGCTACTCCAGCTTTCTTTTGGTTTCCATTTGCATGGAATATCTTTTTCCGTCCCCTTTCTTTCAGTCTGTATGTGTCCCTAGGTCTGAAGTGGGTCTCTTGTAGACATCATATATATGGGTATTGTTTTTGTATCCACTCAGCCAATCTGTGTCTTTTGATGGGAACATTTAATCCATTTACATTTAAGGTAATTATCGATATGTATGTTCCTATTCCCATTTTCTTAATTGTTTTGGGTTCGTTATTTTAGGTGTTTTCCTTCTGTTGTGTTTCTTGCCTAGAGAAGTTCCTTTAGCATTTGTTGTAAAGCTGGTTTGGTGGTGCTGAACTCTCTCAGCTTTTGCTTGTCTGTAAACGTTTTAATTTCTCCATCAAATCTGAATGAGATCCTTGCTGGGTAGAGTAATCTTGGTTGCAGGTTTTTCTCTTTCATCACTTTAATTATGTCCTGCCACTCCCTTCTGGCTTGTAGAGTTTCTGCTGAGAGATCAGCTGTTATCCTGATGGGGATTCCCTTGTGTGTTATTTGTTGTTTTTGCCTTGCTGCTTTTAATATGACTTCTTTGTGTTTAATTTTGGACAGTTTGATTAGTATGTGTCTTGGCGTATTTCTCCTTGGATTTATTCTGTATGGGACTCTCTGTGCCTCCTGGACTTGATTAACTAGTTCCTTTCCCATATTAGGGAAGTTTTCAACTATAATCTCTTCAAATATTTTCTCAGTCCCTTTCTTTTTCTCTTCTTCTTCTGGAACCCCTATAATTCGAATGTTGGTGCATTTAATGTTGTCCCAGAGGTCTCTGAGACTGTCCTCTGTTCTTTTCATTCTTTTTTCTTTATTTTGCTCTGCATCAGTTATTTCCACTATTTTATCTTCCACCTCACTTGTCCGTTCTTCTGCCTCAGTTATTCTGCTACTGATCCCTTCTAGAGTATTTTTAATTTCATTTATTGTGTTGTTCATCGTTGCTTGTTTCATCTTTAGTTCTTCTAGGTACTTGTTAACTGTTTCTTGCATTTTGTCTATTCTATTTCCAAGATTTTGGATCATCTTTACTATCATTATTCTGAATTCTTTTACAGGTAGACTGTCTATTTCCTCTTCATTTGTTAGTTCTGGTCGGTTTTTATCTTGCTCCTTCACCTGCTGTGTGTTTTTCTGTCTTCTCATTTTGCTTATCTTACTGTGTTTGGGGTCTCCTTTTTGCAGGCTGCAGGTTCGTAGTTCCCGTTGTTTTTGGTGTCTGTCCCCAGTGGCTAAGGTTGGTTCAGTGGGTTGTGTAGGCTTCCTGGTGGATGAGACTGGTGCCTGTTTTCTGGTAGATGAGGCTGGATCTTGTCTTTCTGGTGGGCAGATCCATGTCTGGTGGTGTGTATTGGGTTGTCTGTGGACTTATGATTTTAGGCAGCCTCTCTGCTAATGAGTGGGGTTGTGTTCCTGTCTTGCTAGTTGTTTGGCATAGGGTGTCCAGCACTGTAGCTTGCTGGTCGTTGAGTTAAGCTGGGTGCTGGTGTTGAGATGGAGATCTCTGGGAGATTTTTGCTGTTTGATATTATGTGGAGCTGGGAGGTCTCTTGTGGACCAGTGTCCTGCAGTTGGCTCTCCCACCTCAGAGGCACAGCACTGACTCCTGGGCACAGCACCAAGAGCCTTTCATCCACACGGCTCAGAATAAAAGGGAGAACAAGTATAAAGAAAGAATTAGTAGAAGAAAGAAAGAGAGAGAAGGAAAGGAAGAAGGAAAGAAAGGAAGGAAGGAAGAAAGAAAGAAAAGAGGGAGGGAGGGAGGAAGGAGGGAAGGAAGGAGGGAAGGAAGGACAAAAAGAAAGAAAGAAGATAAAGTAAAATAAAATAAAGTATGATAAAATATAATAAAGTTATTAAAATAAAAATAATTATTAAGAAAAAACAGACAAACAACAACAAAAAAGGATGGATAGAACCCTGGGACAAATGGTGCAAGCAAAGCTGTACAGACAAAATCTCACACAGAAGCATACACATACACTCTCACAAAAAGAGGAAAAGGGGAAAAAAATCATAAATCTTGTTCTCCAAGTCTACCTCCTCAATTTGGGATGATTCGTTGTCTATTCATGTATTCCACAGATGCAGGGTACATCAACTTGATTGTGGAGCTTTAATCCGCTGCTTCTGAGGCTGCTGGGAGAGATTTCCCTTTCTCTTCTTTGTTCTCATAGCTCCCGCGTCTCAGCTTTGGATTTGGCCCCGCCTCTGCGTGTAGGTCGCTGGAGGGCGTCTGTTCTTCGCTCAGACTGGACGGAGTTAAAGGAGCAGCTGCTTAGGGGACTCTGGCTCACTCAGGCCGGGGGGAGTGAGGGGTACAGAGTGCGGGGCGAGGCCGGCGTGACGTTGCACCAGCCCGAGGCGCGCCGTGCGTTCTCCCAGGGAAGCCGTCCCTGGTTCCCCGGACTCCGGCAGTGGCGGGCTGCACAGGCTCCCCGGAAGGGGACCGTGGACAGTGACCTGCGCTCGCACACAGGCCTCTTGGCGGCGGCAGCAGCAGCCCCAGCGTCCCACACCCGTCTCTGTGGTCCGTGCTTTTAACCTCGGCTCGCGCCCGTCTCTGGAGCTCCTTTAAGCAGCGCTCTTAATCCCCTCTCCTCGAGCACCAGGAAACAAAGAGGGAAGAAAAAGTCTCTTGCCTCTTCGGCAGGTCCAGACTTTTCCCTGGACTCCCTCCCGGCCAGCCGTGGTGCACTAGCCCCCTTCAGGCTGTGTTCACTCAGCCAAGTCCAGTCCTCTCCCTGCGCTCCGACCGAAGCCCGAGCCTCAGCTCCCAGCCCCGCCTGCCCAGGCGGGTGAGCAGACAAGCCTCTCGGGCTGGTGAGTGCTGGTCGGCACCGATCCTCTGTGCGGGAATCTCTCTGCTTTGCCCTACCCAGGTACGTGGGGAGTTTTTTGCCTTTTGGAAGGTCTGAGGTCTTCTGCCACCGTTCAGTAGGTGTTCTGTAGGAGTTGTTCCACGTGTAGATGTATTTCTGGTGTATCTTTGGGGAGGAAGGTGATCTCCGCGTCTTACTCTTCCGCCATCTTCCCCGGAAGTCTCTATATTCTTATATGTACTTGAAAACTAGTGAGACCTGGACATTCTGGTTACATGTGCACTTTAAAGGTTAGAGATTTTTCAGTTTCTTCTGGGGGCTAGTTTGATACTGGAGCCCACAGGCTGCTCCTGCCGTTACCACCCAGCTTGTCTCCAGAAGCTGGGAAGGCATGGGACAGGTATCAGGGAGCAGAGCCTCCTCAAATCGTGACGACACGAGTAGATGAAATCCACACGGAAAGCTCCTGTAACGTCTTTTACAGGCAGAACTAGACTAAGGCGTCAGGTGTATGCAGAAACCGACAAAAAATCCTGGGCATTCATTTGAAGCTGAGTAGTGTCAGCTCTGCTTCTGATTTCAGAAGCTCTGTTAGACGCCTTCTGGACAGGACTGCAGGGGCACCTGAGATCAGTGGTGGAAGGCAGGTAGAGGAACAAGTTTCAACTTCACGTTTCTTGTTCAGGTGCCCTGTTGGAGTTCTTAAGAGGGTAAGCCTGGACAAAGTGAGAGAGTGGCATGGACATATATACACTATCAAATGTAAAACTGATAGCTAGTGGGAAGCAGCCACATAGCACAGGGAGATCAGCTCGGTGCTTTGTGACTACCTAGAGGGGTGGGATAGGAAGGGTGGGAGGGAGAGAGATGCAAGAGGGAAGAGATATGGGGATATGTGTATACATATAACTGATTCACTTTGTTATAAAGCAAAAACTAACACACCATTGTAAAGCAATTATACTCCAATAAAGATGTTAAAAAAAAAAAAAAAAGGGAGCCTGACAGGGAGGATTATTGGAGCCAAAGTCTTAAAGTCTTAAAGGATTCAGTGGGTTCTGTTTCTTTAGTGTATCATTAGGGTAGGATTCGCCTTCTGGAAAAAATAAATAGCAATGAGTACCAAGGATTAGGAATGATCTGTCTACAACTGGGGGAAGGAGAGCATAGGACAGTGGTATGTTTACACCTTTTGGTTTCTGAATGCTGCTGGGATTATCAGGCCAATGGCCCCTAGGATAGGGAAATCTTCCTTCTCTAAACATCTTAAGGAATTAATGGTTCCTCTTTGCTCTGTTAAGGACCACTGAATGTTTTATGTGCAATTGATAAACCAATACGAATTTTTAAAAGGAGTTCTGTACCATGGAGAAACTGGGATTTGGAATTCAAAGACACAGTGTCTGTTGTGTATTTTGGTTCATGTGGTCTTGGTCAGGTCCATAACCTATTTGGGTTTCAGTTCTTTCATTATAAGGCAAAGTTAAAACCCGATTATAATAATATTCACCCTACTTACCCCCATAGGGTTGCTGTGAGCATCAAATGAGGTAACTTGTGTGAAAATACCTTGCAAATACAAATGCTAGTTTATTATTTTGGGGTGTCTTGTATTGCAGGGCATAGAAGATAAATGTAAAATATAGTAATATAAATAAAATATAAATATAAAAATATACATAAATAATAAAAATGTAAAATATAAAATATAGAAATAGGACGTGGGCAGTGCTCTAAAATGGGAGTGCTATCTGGTCTCCATGAATTTGCTTAAGCAACTGAGTGTTCCTTTTAGTATATATTTTTCGTGTGATTTCTTCTGTTCCTGGACTCTGAGCTCCTCTAGGGTAAACATCTAATACTGTTTATAATTTATAATTTTTAACCCCAACGCTTAGCATAGTGCCTATCATATATTAGATGTTCAGTAAACAAACAGAGACTTAACTAATGGACTGAATAAGAAGACGAATAAATGAACTGCACGGAAAAGTCCTGCTTTGAGCAACGTACCAAGATCCTGGATTGTGAAGCCTTGGCATTTTTAAAAAACAAAGTATAAATTCAGAAAGTGAACAGTGATAAGTATAACAGTTCAATGACTTTCCACAAACACAACCAGCACCTGGGTCCAGACATGGAACATTGTCAGCCCCCAGAAATAGCTCTTGTGCTCCCTTTCAGTCCAAGGATGTTTGTCATCTTGATTGCTAACACCGTATTTTTCTTTTGACTGTGTTTGAATTTTATATGCATAGAATCATATCTTAGTTACTTTTCTGTATTCTGGCTTCTTTCAAATTGTGTTTGTGAACATCATCCATATTGCTGCAGTTACGGAGGAGGTGGGTGCGAGAATGTTCCAAAGCGTAGATGAGGGAGAGAGGGAGGGAGGGAGGGAGGGAGGGAGAGAGAGAGAGAGTGTGTAAAGGAAGGGGAAAAGGAGGAGAGGAGAAGGTGAAACATAGGAGGGAGAAGGGGGAAAGGAGAGGTGAGGAGAGAGGAGAGAAATATGAAGAAAATATGAAAATAAGGAGTTAAATTTTTGAGATGTTGCCTGAAGAAAATGGACTTATGAGATGGGGAAAGATGGAGCAGAAGGCTGCTTTTTTTAATTAATGTATATCTTTTAATAATAATAATAATAATGCCCTTATAGAGTACTTACTATACACCAGATGTTTTCTTTATTGATTTGTTATAATAAATACCAGAGATTGGGTAATTTAAACAACAGAAATGTATTTTCTCACAGTTCTGAAGGCTAGAAATCCAAGATCAAGGTGTTGCCAGGATTAGATTCTTCTGAGGGTCTCTCTCCTTGGCTGGTAGATGGCCATCTCCTTCTCGTGTTTTCACATGACTTTCCCCCTGTGTATGTGTGTGTGTGTGTGTGTGTGTGTTCTAATCTCCTCTTCTTATAAAGACACCAGTCATATTGGATTAGGGTCCACTCATTTGACCTCATTTTACCTTCATCACCTCTTAAAAACCCTATCTCTAAGTACCTTGTACTCTAAGTACTAAAACCCTATACCCAGTACCTTGGTACTGGGGATTAGGACTTAATCAAGTGTATTTTGGGAGAATACAATTCAGCCCATATGTGAAGTCTGTCAAAACTCTGTGAAATATGTGCTATTATTATTCCTATTTTATAGATGAGAAATGGAGGCACAAAGCAGTTAAGTAACTTGTCCATGCTCACAGAGTTAGAAACACACAACCGCAACATGAACCAGGCAGTCTGTTTCTGAGTCTGTGCTCTTACCCACAGAATGATACTGCTCCTCCTATTTGATTTGTAAATTCTACGCATGCTACTTAAAAAAAATAGAAATTAATAAAAATATAAGTGGTGTTTGTTTTAAAATTTTACCCAGGGCCAATCTTGGGATTAGAAAAATGCTTGCTGATTTTGCATTCTAAGGACAGCAGACCTCTAGCTTCATGTGTCATGTCAACTTTGGCTGTGGTTTTTTTCCTTAGGAGATGGTTTCAATGGGGGTTATTTTTCCTTTGATACCTAGGAGTGCTGGGGTCCTTGGATGGTGCTTCTTCAGTGTGTACATCCTAAGTAGATGATGGGCATCTAGTCTTCATTTTACCTCCTATTTATGGACAATCCTGAAGAGCGGTAACCATAGTTACCTTACATCCAAGTGGCTTTGAAATGACTTGCTCCGATGGAAATTCTGAGCTGAGCTAGAAGATTGCATTTGGGAGAGAATGAAAAAGGAAATTAAAAACGAGGGAGGGATTCAAGAGGTGCAGGAGGTGGAGAGGATGAGAAGTGAACTGGAGCAAACTGGAAATGAGGAGCAGAGATGGAAACCAAGTGAGCTTCCTTCAAGTTGAGAAAAAGTCACCAAGACTCTTTTCACTGAATTCTACTTCCACTTAGCGTTTCTGTACTGTGTAATTTCCACCAAGTTTCAATTTAGGATTTCTTATTCTAACATTTCTAGTAATATGGGCTGGTTGTTGTGCCCACCCCTGATAACTTTGGCATAGGTAAGATCATGATTATTGTTACATGTTAACTCACTCAGCATGTTATTGGTGCCTTATTTTTCATGTCTTGTGCAGGGGACAGGAAAGCAGATAAAAAGAAGCTGAAGTGACTCTAGGAATATTCTAACCAAATCATTTAAATCTATGACATAAACATTTATAGAAACAGAAGAGGAGCAAAACACTGATAGGGATTCAAAGGAACAAGCACTGAAGTACAGAACTTCCTAAAATGCCTTAAGACCCTTCATCCCTTAGCTAACACCATCTGTTAACATGCCAGGAAATTCAGAGGTCTCTGGGTTAAAGCTACAGGTATAGAGGTGCCAGATGGAGCCATCTTAGCAGCTGTGGAAGTTAGCAAATAATTATTATTCCCTGTATTTTGTGACCTGAAGAGCTCTCAGTAGATGTAGCTCAAATAAAGCCAGATGGTTCTAGGGAGATGTTGCAAATGGCCCTGGACCCCTTTGCCTGCTTTCTGCCCTCTTTCCCACATGTGTGGCCAGCAAGCCTCAGATTCACTTGATGAATCAGGATAAATATAGACTTCAGGCATAAACAAATTTACTACAACATCCCTGGTGCTCTAACTGGAGTGGACTCATCTGCTGCCATGAGGCTTTATTTCAGAAACTGTCGTGCATTTACCACTTACCATCCACGGACTGGTCTTTACTGCTGATGTCCTCAGATAGCAGCAGTTTCTGAACTGCTTACAATGTCAGTTATGCCAAAGCTGCTCTGGGCTGTTTCTCTGCCCCATGTGCTTTCTCTTGTGTTACATAATAATTCTATAGAGTGCTTGTGTACTCTATTTCTAATACTCTTTCTTTAGATCTTGATGGTTGTTGTATACCTTCAGGGACTCTGAATAGTCTTGTACCGCCTAGGTTTTCACAGATTAAAGCTGGCTTGTCAGTGAAGTGTAGCTAGCATTGCTCAACTAATATCTCCTTGTTGGTCCTTGTCTTGTCACAGGCAACCACAAATTCCCTTGGGTATGAGAAGATTTTTAATTTGAATCCTCACCCAATTTCACACCAAACAAAATTATCCTGTGGAATTAATCTATTTGATCAGCAAGGTGATGCTACCTATATCTTTCTTCTTTTTTCCTTTTTTTTTCTTTTTTTTTGCGGTACGCGGGCCTCTCACTGCTGTGGCCTCTCCCGTTGCAGAGCACAGGCTCTGGACGCACAGGCTCAGCGGCCATGGTTCATGGGCCTAACCGCTCCGCGGCATGTGGGATCTTCCTGGACAGGGACACGAACCCGTGTCCCCTGCATCAGCAGGTGGACTCTCAACCACTGTGCCACCAGGGAAGCCCTACCTATATCTTTTTATGTTCCAAAGTTTATTGTGTACTATTTTTTCCAACTCATAAACTGCCGGACAATTAAGTACTAAAGGATAGGGAGCATAATACAGAGAAGACACAGTCCCAGCAGCAAAGTGGAGGTGGGATGGAATTGGCTCAAGAGAGCTGATTTTAAATATTCAGGAATTTTGCAAGCCAGTTGTTAAAGCTAGTTGATAGCTCGAAATCAGCTGCTGTGGGAATATTTACACCGTGGAGATTGGCAAACACTACAAATCAGGGCTTCCCCCCTGACCCCCCTGGAGAGATGATTTACCAGCACAATCGCTGAGTCTCAGATATAATGTGTGTGTGTTTATGAGAGATTGGGTGAAGGAGGGGAGAAGTATGGAGGGATGTATGCTCTACCATTCCCAGAGGAAAAAGCTTGTAAATAAGGCTGTCAAAAGTGCAAAAAATCAGTAACGCAAACTTTGAAACATAAGTCAGTTCAGTTGGTTCTCATAAAGTATAAAAATTACAAATTTTTAATCAAGTAAAAAAATTTAATATAGAGCACTGCTGTAATCCAGTGATCTGTGCTTTCTCAAACAAGGTAGAGGAAAATGCCTAGGGTCCCTGAATTTAGTTTGCTTGCAGGTGAGTCTGGATAGGACAGCTATTGCTCAGCTGATAATGTTCTGAAAGCTGAATGGCTATAGTACAAATCTGCACAGCAGGACTTGAAAGACAACCTACTTTTTCTTGCCTAGTTAAGGACCCTTTTGTGGTGTGGTTTATCACGCTTTGTTTTTCAAGGGGAAGGAGAAGACTTCCTGACTTTAAAGAAACATGTACTATATCTAATAACTCTCAACTCAAAAATGTGTTCTGCCAAGTTTCTCTCCAGGCCCCAGTCCCAGTGGTTTAATGTAAGTGTTGATATTTTAAGCCTGTTGCAATTTTTTTTTTTTTTTGCTACGCGGGCCTCTCACTGTTGTGGCCTCTCCCGTTGCGGAGCACAGGCTCCGGACGCACAGGCTCAGCGGCCATGGCTCACGGGCCCAGCCGCTCTGCGGCATGTGGGATCTTCCCGGACCAGGGCACGAACCCGTGTCCCCTGCATCGGCAGACGGACTCTCAACCACTGCGCTACCAGGGAAGCCCACCTATTGCAATTTGAACTTCAGCCTTTCCATTGCTTTCCCATCATGGTAAAGATACTTTTCAATTTTATTTCTCCCTGTCTCTTTCAGTACATCAGCCTCTCTAGAGGCTGTGCTTATGCTTATAGAGAGATTTTTCTCAGAAACAGACACCAAAAAAACTAATTTATTAATCTAACTCTAACCTGATGCAAAAATTTTGCTGCTAACAATTCACTAGATTATTTGGCAGCTAGTTCCCAAAGTGCCAAAGAAATTTGTGATATCCTAGGAACTCACAAGCTCCAGGAGCCACTGTTGCATGTCCCAAACCATTCATGGACTATTAAAAACAAGAGTAAAAAGGTAAATGTAACACTTACAAAATAAAAATCTCATGCTACCAGTTCAAATTATGTCAAGGATATCAAATTCAAAATAAACAAATAAAGGTAAAAAATGTCAAGTTAGTCTCCCTCCAAGCCCTAAATTTGCTTTCTCCCCTTGACCTTTTCTTTTTTTTTAAAGTTAATTTTTATTGGAGTATAGTTGATTTACAATGTTGTATTAGTTTCTGCTGTATAGCAAAGTGAATCATTTATACATATACATATATTTACTCTTTTTTAGATTCTATTCCCATATAGTTCATTACAGGTATTGAGTAGAGTTGCCTGTGCTACACAGTAGGTTCTTATTAGTTATCTATTTTATATATAGTAGTGTGTATATGTCAATCCTAATCTCCCAATTTATCCCATCTCCTCTTCCCCCTTGGTAACCATAAGTTTGTTTTCTACATCTGTGACTCTATTTCTGTTTTGTAAATATGTCCATTTGTACCATTGTTTAGATTCGACATATAAGTGATACCATATGATATTTGTCTTTCTCTGTCTGACTTACTTCACTCAGTATGACAATCTCTAGGTCCATCCATGTTGTTGTAAATGGCATTATTTCATTCTTTTTTATACAAGTAATATTCCATAGTATTTTATATATATATATATATATATATATATATATAATCACATCTTCTTTATCCATTCCTCCGTCGATGGACATTTAGGTTGCTTCCATGTCCTGGTTATTGTAAATAGTGCTGCAATGAATATTGGGGTACATGTACCTTTTCGAATTATGGTTTTCTCTGGTTATATGCCCAGGAGTGGGATTGCTGGATCATATGGTAGTTCTGTTTTTAGTTTTTTAAGGAATCTCCATAAGTTTGCTTTCTCCCACTGACCTTTTTAAAAATTAGATTACCTAAGGTTTTACCTATTTTGTATTTTTAAGAACTAGATCTTGAGTTTATTCATTTAGTTCTATAATTTTCTATTATCTACTTTGTTAATTTTTGCTACTATCTCTATTAACTCTTTTTTTTTCTTGCTTTAAGTTTATTTTGTTGTTAAATATTTATTTCACCAATTGGAATCTTTTCTCATTATGGGAATAAAGATAAAGGAATATGACTATAGCCTTACTGTTATACTTTTGTTCTGTTTATAATACTATTACTTTTTATGTATTCTGCAATTTGTTTTGATTGTCTTCGATCTACAAATAGGCTTTAAAATAACAAAATGGACAATTTCTAATCCTTGGGTAGGAATTTCCAGCTTTAACTTGAGAAAGTACTAATAACTGATGTGTATTCTGTGTTAACTATGGGCCAGCACTCTGCTCAATGCTTTACATGCATTATTTTAATACTTAACCTTCAAACCAAGAGTTTGAGATAGCTGCTATTAAATACATTTATTATGCATTTATCCTTTCCCCAGTATTAAAAATAGAGACTGAGGATTAGAAAAGTTGAAGGGCTTGACCAAGATTACAGCCTAGCAAGTGTTAGAACCAAGACTGAAACCCAGCCATCCTGAGCCCAGAGCCAGGTTCTTGGAACTGCTGTAGTATGAAGTATCTATTGTCCTGACTTACCAGCTATGGAGCTGCTGGCTCCTTAACTGGAGGGACCCAACACTGTTGCTTGGGATGAACATTTGTACAACTTTGCTTTCAGATGTAAGTCACATTCCAAATCAGGAGGAACAAGGAATGCTCCTTGAATCATTTCACTCAAATGATTCCCCACTTAGTCTTATTAATCACCATGAACCTATGATTACATTGTGCTCTGTTCAGTGCTACACAAGGCTATTAACTGACATGGTCTCTGCTGTATTTATACTCAATGGTACATTCATTGCCAAAGTACTCAATTTATGAAAATGGTACTAAGTATTTCATAAGCATTTTCCTCTGTGGTGGTTTTCAAATTTGATTGCATATGAGAATCACCTGGGGCGTTAAAAAAAGTCAATGCCTAAATCTCATTCCAGACCAATTACATCAGAAAATTCTAGAGGTGGGACCTAGGCATTAGCTGGTATTTTAAAATGTGGTGTCTTAGATAATGACAGTGTCTATAATTTTGTTTCTGGAAAACAAATACTATCATTCAACTGCTTAATTAGTGAGTGTTTATTTTAAAAGTAATTTTTCCCTCCCCCCAATGTAAAAGTAATGTACCTGCATTGTATAAAATCTAGAAAATAATAGCAAAAAAAAATGTGAACCTCCAAGATATCAATTAGCAAAGTAATGATTAAATGAAGGATAAGTATATTCATTCTCTGAAGGTCTTTCTTATTAAGCCAGTGTTGATCATATAATTGCATAAGTTTATAATAATTTACTGTGACAAGTGCCAGAAAGGAAAATATAGGGAGTTATTAGAACACATAGTAGGAGAACCTCTTTCAGTCTAGCACTCAGAATGATTTTATCTAAAAAATTTGAGTTGAGAACTGAGATATGCAGAATAAGGAAAGAATAGGAATGAATTAGGCAAAGGTAGGTGAGAAAAGCCCTCGGATAAAAAGGTAACAGCATGGCAAAAGGCCACGGGGTAGTGAGGGGCATAGCTCTTTCTATCACTAAAGACCAATGTGTCTGAAGTGTAGGGAGTCTGTGTCTGAAGTGTAGGGAGTCTGTAGAGGAATGTGGAGACCCACTCCTTCAGACATTGCAATGCATGTTGAAGATTTTCGTCTTATTTTAAGTGCATTGGGAAACCACAAAGGATTTTAGGCAGAGATGTGGAATAATCAGAGTTGTGTTTTGAGAAGATCTCTTTGTTTGCCTTGTGGAGAATAGATCAGAGTGGGCATGAGGAAAATGGGGAGACCAAGTAGAATAAAAGTTGATGGATAACACCTTAGACTGAGATGGTAGCAAGGGAATTAGAGAGAAAAGGCAGAGGAGAAGAGAACATATTAGATATTCAAGAGGTAGACTTGGCAAAATTTGGTGAAGGATTATATGAAAGAATTAAGGAGGAGAGTGGTGTCCATGCAAACTCCTCATTTTTTGGCTTTCATTATTGGATACAGGACACTCTGTTTCCTAAGACTGGAAAAAGGGTGAATGACTAGATTGGAAGGAAAGAAGATGAATTCAGTTTTGAACAGGTTGGTTTTGAGGTGTCCTTAAGATGATCAAATGGAGAAAATACATTACAAATTTGGAGAGTCAAGCTGGGAGCTCAGAAGGGAGGTTAGGGCTAGAGATCTAACTCTGAACATTACTGGTTTGTGAGTGGTAATTAAAGCCTTGGGTGGCAGTGAGATTTTCAGAGGAGAAAGAGTAGAGTTAGAAGAGAAGAGGCCAGGGCTGAGTCTTGCAGACAGAGGAGGCTAAGTTCCCAAAGGAAACTGAGGAGGACTGGCTGACAGGTAAGAGGAAAGTTAGGAGGGTGTGATGTAAAAGAAGTTTCAAGAACGCAGTATGGACTTTTAAAAGAATGACTTAATAGTGCAAAATTCTGCTGGTGATTCACCTAAGGATGAGAACAGAAAAATGACTGTGTCTTTTAGCAATGTGGAAGCAGGTCAATGGTAACCTTCGTAAAAGCCATTCTGGTAAGGGGTGGGTGTGTAATCAGATTCGAGTGGCCTGAGGAGTGGGTGAGAAGTGAGAAGAAAGCCAACAAGGATAGAAAATTACTTTAAAAAGTTTGACAGTGAAAGGGAAGAGAGAGTTTGAGTGATTATAGAGGGTTACGTGGCTGAAGGGGATATTTTGATTTTGTGTTTTATTTTTTTTAATTGTATTTATTTAATTAATTTATTTATTTTTGGCTGTGCTGGGTCTTCATTGCTGTGTGCAGGCTTTCTCTAGTTGCAGCAAATGGGGGCTATTATTCGTTGCAGTGTGCGGACTTCTCATTGTGGTGGCTTCTCTTGTTGCGGAGCACATGCTCTAGGTGCACGGGCTTCAGTAACTGCAGCATGCAGGCTCAGTAGCTGTGGCTCACAGGCCCTAGAGCACGTGGGCTTCAGTAGTTGCAGCACATGGGCTCAGTAGTTGAGGCTCGTGACCTCTAGAGTGCAGGCTCTGTAGTTGTGGCACATGGGCTTACTTGCTCCATGGCATGTGGGATCTTCCCGGACCAGGGATTGAACCCATGTCACCTGCATTGGCAGGTGGATTCTTAACCACTGGACCACCAGGGAAGTCCTGATTTTGTGTTTTAAGATGGGATTGACTTGAGGCTATTGGAAGACTCAGAGAGGGAGAGTTCCTGAGAAGGTAGGAGGAAATAGGGTCTAACAAAAAGAGCAACTGACTTAGGTAGGAGGAAGTGCACCCTTCCTTTTATAACAAGAAGAATTAGAAAAGTATGTGTATGTATAAGAGAGAGTAAGGTTTTGTAACAGGGCATATAGGAGCTTCTTGTCTGTGATAATCTATTTCTCAGTAAAGTTGCAAGTAAAATTGTCTGCTGTGAAGAGAGGTTAGATGAAGTAAGTGACCATGAATTTATAATAGTACAAATATACTTGCTTCATTTACTTATTCATTCAACAAATATTTATTGGGTGTTACCATTGTTCTAGTACTGAGGATATAGCCTCAAACAAAACAAAATCAGTTTCATTATAGAACCTACATTCCTAGAGAGGAAAACAGTCAAAGGTTAAATAAATAAGTGTATCATAGATATGTTAGGTGGTGATAGATGCTGTGCAGAAAAATCACAGTTATGGAAGGACATCTGTTATAGTCCTTCCATATAGGGAAGTCAGGGAAGGACACATTTAAGCAGAGACATGAATGAAATGAAGGAGTGATACTTATTGATCTGGAAGAAGAGTATTTCATGTCAGGAAATACCTGGTAAAAGTAAATGCAAATGCCCTGAGGCAGGAAGAAGAATCAGCAATGAGGTCAGAGGGGCTGGAGTGATATATGAAGAGGAGACAGACCAGAATGGAAAATGTGGGCCAAATCACAGAGTGTTTTAGAGCAAGGAAAGGAATTTGGATATTTTTTTATTGAAGTATAGTTGATTTACAATATTGTGTTAGTTTCAGGTGTACAGCAAAATGATTCAGTTATGTATATATATTTTTTCAGATTATTTTCCATTATAGGTTATTACAAGATATTGAACATAGTTCCATGTGTTATACAATAAATCCTTGTTGCTTATTTATTTTACATATAGTAGTTTGTATCTGTTAACCCCATATTCTTAATTTATCCCCACCCTTTCCCCTTTGGTAATGATAAGTTTATTTTCTATGTCTGTGAATCTGTTTTTGTTTTGTTTATAGATTCTTTTGTATTATTTTTTAGATTCCATATAAAAGTTATAGAATTTGGATTTTAATCAGAGTGAGCTGAGAAGTCATCAGCGGGTTCTGAGCAGAGGAGTGACATGATAGATCTTGCATTTTGGGATTTTTTCCTAAAAAATCTCAGCTGCCTGAGTGCAAACTTGGAGGTAGTCCTGGACTTGGGTTGGCAAGTACAGAGAAAAGACAGAGAGGTATTGAGCATAGAGTTACTGAACTTGTTGACTCTAGAATCTAAGTTGGGTCCAGAATCTAAGGAAGGACATAAAGACAGGTAGAAGCTAATGGATAGGGCAAGAACAGAATTATCAATGAACTTGAGGCTCCATGAGGGTAAAGAATGGTCAAACAAATTAGTGAGAAGGAAAGGAGATTGGTCAGAGAGGGGTGCATGATTTTGTAAGTTTAAGGGTAGCAGAGCTTTATGCATTGCCAAGATCCTTGGTGTAACTGTGAGAGAGAGTGGCTAAGTGAGAAGATCAAGGAAGGGAGAGGCTAAGTGTTTGTTGAATTTAATATATTAATATATTTTAATATTTAGCTTAAGCTGAATTTTTCCGTTAGCCATACACTTTAAAAATGTTCTAAGGAACCCTAGAAACCTTGACAAGCACAATTACTGTTAAGTAGGGCAGAGCTCAGAGTCCTGTTTAGAATGCTTTAAAAAGAAGATTTTCTTGAGTGGTATCCTATTGAAACAACCTCGATGAGGGAGGTGTGTTTGGTGCTAGTCAAGTATAAGTTGGTGAGTAGGAAGGTGGGCTCTGGTGTTTTTAGCACTGTTTAAGTGGCTCAGAGCTGGAAAGTCTGAGAACTGCTAAATTATTTTACCACACTTACTTAAAAAATGAAGTAACTGAGACCACCATAGTAGTGATTTACCTGGCTGATTAAAGAATCATCTACAGAGGTTTTCTGAAATACATGTGTCCAGTCCCCACCCTGGAACTAATGAAGCCTATGTATATTTACATATTTATATAAAGCTCTGTGGATTATATATAGCCAGGATAAAATCATCAGAATAGTACTTAGTGGATAGTTATTGCTTTTGCCTCTCTATATTCATGGGCTCTTTTCCTGGTCATGGTGATGTGTCTTTACTCTGGGACACCACTCCTAACTCACTCTTGGTCTATGTGCTGTGGGCAGAACTGAGGCTACTCTGGCTCCAGGAACAGCAGGTTATCCAAGACTGGGTGAGTGGGGAATCACATTTCTTCTTCTTTATTTTTGGCTGTGCCACATGGCTTGTGGGATCTTATTTTCCCAAACAGGGATTGAACCCATGTCCCCTGCAATGAATCTTAACCACTGGACTGCCAGGAAAGTCCCATCACATTTCTTTTTCTATAGAGATTTGGTTTAGGACCAAAGCCAAGGTAATTTTTTTCGAATCAGAGCTAATTCCAGGACTTTTGTGTCACTTGTTGAGTCATTCTCTCAACCATGGGTCCAGACCTGGGAGGCTGTAAGCATGGAGCTGCTGACAGGTATCTTGCCAACATGAAGAAAGCCTCTCTGAAAAGGGAGTAACACAGAGGAAAGTGGAGGCAACATACAGACAGATGCTTGTCCTGCTGACAATGCTTATTGGATTGAGCCATTCTGATTTTATATTACACGAGCCTATATTCCTCATTTGCTCAGGTAATCTGAGTTGGGTTTTCTGTCACTTGCAACTGAAGAGTTGACACCTAGAGGTTGGAGTCTAGCCTACAGTGATGCTGAGGGTCTCCCACTTTCTAGATACTCTCCTCACTCTGGTCGTGTGATTTCACCCTTTCAGGTAACCTTTTTGCCAAACTGGCTCAGGAAATTTACATTCTCAGAATCTGGCTCCCGTGCATGGCAAGGAGACAAGAAAATAGAATGAGATCAAAATAGGAAGAAAATTGATTCTCTATGAGATTATGGTCTCTGGTGACCCCTAGACATGCTTAGACTGCTCAGCTTCTATTTAGACCATGTTAACATGCCCAGGGGTTAAGGAGCAAATGGCCTTAGTTGAAAAGAGCTATTTGGGATTGAGAATCCTAGAAGTAATTGACTAGAACGTTATGTTCTGAGCTCAGGTTTAAAATATGACATAGGCTAGACATATTCATCTAAACATATGTCTGTGTTGGCACGTTTCTTAGATTGCTCCTCTTCATGACTCTTCCTAACCATTAATAACATAACCAGTTTCATAAGGTTATGTTATTAATGGTTTTGGAACTAAAGTGCTAGACTTCATGTTGTCACAAGATGAGGAATCACTTTATTTCCCAAAGTAATTTTGAAGAAATCAGGTTTTTGTTGCAAGAAATAATGAGAACGTTATAATATTACCTACCTCATTGAGTGCCCCGCCTCTAGTTCTTTCTTGAATGTTTAGCTCCTGAAATGCTGGAGGGACCTGATTATGAGACACATTCAGCTTTAACTTAGTCTCATACTATAGATCCCAAGAGTCACTTAGGAGGAAAGTAGAATTGCACATCCTAGTTCACCTATTGTCTTGCTATTCATCAGCTAAATAGCTTTTCATTTCCTTGGACTACCAGATGCCATCATTTTAGTGTCTGTAGAAGAAATCACTGTAACAATTTCTGTACCTGGACTGAACACTGACCAACATTTCAGGATACAATGTCCAACTATCTCATAAATTGAAATGCTAGTCAGTAGATAAAATTTGAAAGTGCAGTCCAAAAGAAAGCTTGATATAATTAATGTCCTCTTACTTCTCTTGAAAATGGTATAATCTTTTGACTCCTGGTGAAGCATGTTTAACTGCTTTTCTCAAATGTCACAATCATTTCAGAATACTGCATAAATACTATTTTGGTATCAGTTTTCTTGCATGAAACAATTTTCCCTAATAACCTGAAACTCCCTCTGAGACACTATGTCTAACTTTCTTTAATATTAGCATGAAACTCAATTTTAGGAGAAAGAAATAGCAAAGAACAATTGGCACTCAAATCCAAAGAACTTGTGCTCAGTTGTGTGCTTCTTTTTCTTTCTTATCATTTGTAGCTTAAGAGTAAAACAAAAAAACAAAAAAAACAAAAAACAAAAAACCCACAAATAAAAAACTTGCTAATATAGAAACATGAGGACATTCTACTTCCTTACCTACTTAGTACTAAATGTGTCCCAGTTAGTGTGGTACACAGTCCACTGGTGTGTGAAGACCACTTTCATTTGTCACTGTCAGTGGAGTCACACAGAATTGCAGGGAATTCAAAGAGTATGTCTCAGCATGATTATAACTTTCCTGATTTATCTTTTGTCTGTGGGCAATGAGACATTTTCAGTTGATAGCTCAAGGTTATTTCTTATATTTAATAATCCAGTTCAGGGCAAGAATAAAGCTGTAATGCAACATTTGAAATAAAAAATCCAAACTAAGTAATATCTTAAAAACTAGTCCCTCAACATTTAGTAAGTATTTAAATGACTTTAATGACACACACACACACACACACCTACATTTATAGCTTTAGTGTGGTAAATACCTCATATTGTTTAAACAAATAAATTAGGAGATAATTTCTTGTATATCAGGGACCCCGCCTTGAGCTTCAGCAGTGTTTTCTCTAGATCTTAGGCATGACTGACCTCATATAGACTTCTATAGGAAAGGGCTTGTTGGGTAGCCATTTCTGTGAATGATACTGTGGTCTCCTGGGAAAGCATACATCAAAAGGAAACTGCTAGAGATTCAAAGGTTATAGAAAGAACCATACCACAGGATTGGAGGGGAAGGGTACCCATTTGAATACAACACAGGGTGTCTCATGAAAATTGTCCTCCCACTCAGCAATGCTCCCCTTGCAAGGGTTTGGACCCCAGTCTTAAAGTGAGGATGACTTTGATTTTTTTAAAAGCATTTTATAATGATCTCAGTGAATTATCAAGAGTTCATGAACCCAAAGCAGTGTTGCTTTGTAGCTTATGTTAAGAATTTAGCCCAAATGGGAGAAGGAGACTTTGACAGGGATTACTGCTCTTGACCATTCAAATATAGAATAGACATAGTAGCTTGAATTATTGAGTGAACCAGCTTCCATCTGGAGCAAAGGAGATAGACAAGTGCTCCCCTTTCAGAAGCTATCAGTGGTGTCTCAGTTGCATTGGAGGCTTCCATGTGTTGAGGCAGTGCATTGGCAGGTATTCACTTTTGAACCTTCAGCAAGCAAAGGTGGCATTTTGCCAGTTAGTTGAACGATCTCACCACAAACATCTGGAGTCTGGGTGGGAGATGAGAGGAGGAAGATGGTTAGGTTCAAAATGTGTATGTTTGAATCCAATCATCAAAAGCACAGAAAACACCCAGAGTGTTCATAAATAGGTGGGGTATTATATTGACACAACTGTAGGAGGAAGAATGACCATCCTGTGAGTGCACTTAGGCACCTGCTTTCCCTCCAAAGTTGAAGTGGCCTGGGAAATATTTCTACTCTTTCATTCTAAAATAACTGTTCACTTTAATAAAAGATTCATCTCAGTGTTCTTTGGACAATGAGAATATGATTGTCTTTACCAAAATATTTCAATTAGAGACATTCTTCACAGAATATCTCACTTAGGAAGAGTGAATATTTTCCAAGCTTTTGATTGCCATTGTAAACCTCCATGGGAAAATGGATTGAAAATAAGGGGCTTTTACTTGAAGATTACTAAGTTGAGTCAAAAGTAAGGTTTTCTGTAAACAAAGATGCACACACACATGCTCCTTCTCTTCATACTCTAAGAGTATATGCGTAGTACCTCCTGGACTCCAGAGCATTAATGGAGCATTATTATGTAATTTATATCAGAAGAAATAAAATGCTAATGAAAGAGCTTTTTGAGGATAATTCAATAAAAATAGTGTATGAAAATAACTTCTCAATCTTTATAATTGTGCTAAGATGAGATATTAGACATTTCTTAACATATTTCTTTCCAGTTTCTATTTGATATAATTTGATGACTTTCTTACTATAAATTGAAGAGGTTCTAGTGGTTCTTGTTAAACTATAGACTATTAAATTAATCTGACAGTGTTGTTTAAATTATTAGTATGATATCTACCTTTTTTAAAAGGATTTTTGTAATCCTGTTTAGTACTGCCCTTTTCATGAAAAAAAAGAGAAGATTTCAAATAGCTTAAAAGAATGAGAAAATGCTTCAATAACATGGGAGTACAGATATCTTTTCAAGACCATTATTTCAATTCTTTCAGGTATATACCTTCTACTTGTAATGGCGTGGATGAACCTAGAGCACATTATACTAAGCTAAATAAACCAGACAAGAGAAAGACAAATACTGTATGGTATTACTTACATGTGAAACAAAAAACAAAAAATTCCAATTTTATAGAAAGAGAAAGTAGAAAGATGGTTGCCAGATACTGGGGAGAACAGTAAAGGGAGAGATGTAGGTCAAAGGATACAGACTTTCAGGTATAAGAAGAATAAGCACTGAGGAGCTAATGTGTAACATGGTGACTATGGTTAAATATAGTATTTGTGGGGTTTCCCTGGTGGTGCAGTGGTTGAGAGTCTGCCTGCCGGTGCAGGGGACGCGGGTTTGTGCCCCGGTCTGGAAAGATCCCACATGCCATGGAGTGGTTGGGCCCATGAGCCATGGCTGCTGAGCCTGCGCGTCCGGAGCCTGTGCTCTGCAATGGGAGAGGCCCGCGTAAAGCAAAAAAAAAAAAAAAAAAAAAAAAAAAAAAATATATATATATATATATATATATATATATATATATATAGTATTTGTGAAAGTTGCTGAGAGTAGATAGTAAACATTATCACTACGTTTTTCTTCTAAAAGATTATGTTTTCCACAGGAATAAAAGTACATGATCTCATTTATATGTGGAATCTAAAAAATTGAACTCATAAAAGCAGAGAGTAGAAAAGTGGTTTCCAGGGGCAGGGGCTGGGATAAATGGGGAGATACTGGTCAGAGTACAAAGTTCAGTTATGTTGGATGAATAAGTCCTAAAGATCTAGGACTTCCCTGGTGGCACTATTGTTAAGAATCCACCTGCCAATGCAGGGGACATGGGTTTGAGCCCCGGTCCAGGAAGATCCCACAGGCCACAGAGCAACTAAGCTCGTGAGCCACAACTACTGAGCCAGCATGCCACAACTACTGAATCCCGCACACGTACAGCCCGTGCTCTGCAATAAGAAGCCACCACAATGAGAAGCCTACGCACCGCAATGAAGGATAGCCCCTGCTCACTGCAACTAGAGAAAGCCAGCTTGCAGCCATGAAGGCACAACACAACCAAAATAAATACATTAATTAATTAATTTAAAAAAACTAATGTACAGCATGGTAACTATAGTTAACAATACTATATTATATACTTGACATTTGCTAAGAGAGTATATCTACCTGGTTTCACCACACACAAACACAAAAAAAGATGGATATATTAATTTGCTTCAGTGTGGTAATCATTTCACAAAGCACATGTATACCAAATCATCATGTTGTAAACCTTAAACATACATACAATTTTATTTGCCAACTGTACCTCAATAAAGATACAAAAAAGTTTCAATTACATTTAAAAATTACATTGTTGGTGCTCTGAGTTCTCTCCTGCACCAGCTGTGGGCTCTCTGATGAAGTGGGGGAGACCTTCAAGATGGCAGAGGAATAAGACGTGGAGATCAGCTTCCTCCCCACAAATATATCAGAAATACATCTACATGTGGAACAACTCCTACAGAACACCTACTGAACTCTGGCAGAAGACCTAAGATTTCCCAAAAGGCAAGAAACTCCCCACGTACTAGGCCATGTGGCTGACAGGGTCTTGGTGCTCCAGCCGGGTGTCAGGCCTGTGCTGCTGAGGTGGGAGAGCCGAGTTCAGGACATTAGTCTACCAGAGACCTCCTGGCTCCATGTAATACCAAATGGCAAAAGCTCTCCCAGAGATCTTCATCTCAATGCTAAGACCCAGCTCCACTCAATTACCAGCAAGCTACAGTGCTGGACACCCTATTCCAAACAACTAGCAAGACAGGACGCAACTTCACCCATTAGCAGAGAGGCTGCCTAAAATCATGATAAGGTCACAGACACCCCAAAACACACCAACAGACGTGATCCTGCCCACCAGAAAGACAAGAACCAGCCTCATCCACCAGAACACAGGCACCAATCTCATCCACCAGGAAGCCTACACAACCCACTGAACCAACCTAAGCCACTGGGGGCAGATACCAAAAACAACGGGAACTAAGAACCTGCAGTCTGCAAAAAGGAGACCCCAAACACAGTCAGTTAAGCAAAATGAGAAGATAGAGAAACATACAGCAGATGAAGGGGCAAGGCAAAAACCCAACAGAGCAAACAGATAAAGAGGAAATAGGCAGCGTAGCTGAAAAAAGAATTCAGAGTAATGATAGTAAAGATGATCCAAAATCTTGGAAATAGAATGGAGAAAATACCAGAAATGTTCAACAGGGAACTAGAAAAACTAAAGGGCAAACAAACAATGATGAACAACACAATAAATGAAATTAAAAATTCTCTAGAAGGAAAATATAGCAGAATACCTGAGGCAGAAGAATAGATAAGTAACCTGGAATATAAAATAGTGGAAATAACTACTGCAGAGCAGAATAAAGAAAAAGAATGAAAAGGATTGATGACAGTCTTAGAAACCTCTGGGACAACATTAAACGCACGAACATTCAAACTATAGGGGTCCCAGAAGAAGAAGAGAAAAAGAAAGGGACTGAGAAAATATTTGAAGAGATTATAGTTGAAAACTTCCCTAATATGGGAAAGGAAATAGTCAAGTCCAGGAAGCACAGGGAGTAGCATACAGGATAAATCCAAGGAGAAATATGCCAGGACACATATTAATAAAACTATCAAAAATTTAATACAAAGAAAAAACATTAAAAGCAGCAAGGGAATAACAACAAATAACATACAAGGAAATCCCAATAAGGTTAACAGTTGATCTTTCAGCAGAAACTCTGCAAGCCAGAAGGGAGTTACAGGACATATTTAAAGTGCTGAAAGGGAAAAACCTACAACCAAGATGACTCTACCCAGCAAGGATCTCATTCAGATTTGATGAAGAAATTAAAATCTTTACAGACAAGCAAAAGCTAAGAGAATTCACCACCATCAAACCAGTTTTACAACAAATGCTAAAGGAAATTCTCTAGGCAGGAAACACAAGAGACAGAAAAGACCTACAATAAAAAACCCAAAACAATTAAGAAAATGGTAATAGGAACATACATACTGATAATTACCATAAACGTAAATGGATAAAATGCTCCAAGAAAAAGACATAGACTGGATGAATGGATACAAAAACAAGACCTGTATACATGCTGTCTACAAGAGACCCACTTCAGAACTAGGGACACATACAGACTGAAAGTAAGGGGATGGAAAAGGATATACCACGCAAATGGAAATCAAAAGAAAGCTGGAGTAGCAATTCTCATATCAGACAAAATAGACTTTAAAACAAAGACTATTACAGGAGACAAAGAAGGACACTACATAATGATCAAGGGATCAATCCAAGAAGAAAATAGAACAACTGTAAATATTTATGCACCCAACATAGGAGCACCTCAATACATAAAGCCAATACTAACAGCCATAAAAGGGGAAATTGACAGTAACACAATTATAGTAGGGAACTTTAACACCCCAATTTCACCAATGGACAGATCATCTAAAATGAAAATAAATAACGAAACACAAGCTTTAAATGATACATTAAACAAGATGGAGTTAATTGATATTTATAGGTCATTCCATCCCAAAACAACAGAATACACTTTCTTCTCAAGTGCTCATGAAACATTCTCCAGGATAGACATATCTTGGGTCACAAATCAAGCCTTGGTAAATTTAAGAATATTGAAATCATATCAAGTAACTTTTCTGACCACAATGCTATGAGACTAGATATCAGTTACAGGAAAAAACTTGTAAAAAATACAAGCACATGGAAGCTAAACAATACACTACTAAATAAGCAAGAGATCACTGAAGAAATCAAAGAGGAAATCAAAAAATACCTAGAGAAAAATGACAATGAAAACACGATGATCCAAAAGCTATGGGATGCAGCAAAAGCAGTTCTAAGAGGAAGTTTATAGCAATATAATCCTACCTCAAGAAACAAGAAACATCTCAAATAAACAACCCAACCTTACACCTAAATCAAATAGAAAGAGAAGAACAAAAAAACCCCAAAGTTAGCAGAAGGAAAGAAATCATAAAGTACAGATCAGAAATAAATGAAAAAGAAATGAAGGAAACAATACCAAAGATCAGTAAAACTAAAAGCTGATTCTTTAAGAAGATAAACAGAACTGATAAACCATTAGCCAGACTTGTCAAGAAAAAAAAGAAGACTCAAATCAATAAAATTAGAAATGAAAAAGGAGAAGTAACAACTGACACTGCATAAATACAAAGGATCGTGAGAGATTACTACAGGCAACTATATGCCAATAAAATGGACAATATGTAAGAAATGGACAAATTCTTAGAAAAGCACAACCTTCTGAGACTGAACCAGGAAGAAACAGAAAATATGAACAGACCAATCACAAGCATTGAAATTGAGACTGTGATTAAAAATCTTCCAACAAAGAAAAGACCAGGACCAGATGGATTCAAGGTGAATTCTATAAAACATTTAGAGAAGAGCTAACACCAATCCTTCTCAAGCTCTTCCAAAATATAGCAGAGGGAGGAACACTCCCAAACTCATTCTACGAGGCTGACATCACCCTGATACCAAACCAGACAAAGATGTCACAAAGAAAGAAAACTACAGGCCAATATCACTTATCAATATAGATGCAAAAATCCTCAACAGAATACCAGCAAACAGAATCCAACAGCACATTAAAAGGATCATACACCGTGATCAAGCGGGGTTTATCCCAGGAATGCAAGGATCCTTGAATATAGGCAAATCAATCAATGTGATACACCATATTAACAAACTGAAGGATAAAAGCCATATGATAATCTCAACAGATGCAGAAAAAGCTTTTGACAAAGTTCAACACCGATTTATGATAAAAACCCTGCAGAAAGTAGGCATAGAGGGAACTTACCTCAACATAATAAAGTCCATATATGACAAACCCACAGCCAACATCATTCTCAATGGCAAAAAACTGAAACCATTTCCACTAAGATCAGGAACAAGACAAGGTTGCCCACTCTCACCACTCTTATTCAACCTAGTTTTGGAAGTTTTAGCCACAGCAATCAGAGAAGAAAAGGAAATAAAAGGAATCCAATTGGAAAAAAAGAAGTAAAGCTGTCACTGTTTGCAGATGACATGATACTATACACAGAGTATCCTAAACATGCTACCAGAAAACTACTAGAGCTAGTCAATGCATTTGGTAAAGTAGAAAGACACAAAATTAATGCACAGAAATCTCTTGCATTGCTATCCACTAATGATGATAACTCTGAAGAGAAATTAAGGAAACACTCCCATTTACCACTGCAACAAAAAGAATAAAATACCTAGGAGTAAACCTTCCAAAGGAGACAAAAGACCTGTATGCAGTAAACTATAAGACACTGATGAAAGAAATTAAAGATGATACAAACAGATGGAGAGATATACCATGTTCTTGGATGGGAAGAATCAACATTGTGAAAAATGACTCTACTACCCAAAGCAATCTACAGATTCAATGCAATCCCTATCAAACTACCAATGGCATTTTTCACAGAACTAGAACAAAAAATTTCACAATTTGTATGGAAACACAAAAGACCCCAAATAGCCAAAGCAATCTTTAGAAAGAAAAACAGAGCTGGAGGAATCAGGCTCCTGGACTTCAGACTGTACTACAAAGCTACAGTAAACAAGACAGTATGGTACTGGCACAAAAACTGAAATATAGATCAATGGAACTGGGTAGAAAACACAGAGATAAAACCACGCACATATGGTCACCTTTTTTTTTTTGCTGTACATGGGCCTCTCACTTTTGTGGCCTTTCCCATTGTGGAGCACAGGCTCTGGACACACAGGCTCAGTGGCCATGGCTCACGGGCCCAGCCGCGATCCTCCCAGACCGGGGCACAAACCCATGTTCCCTGCATCGGCAGGCAGACTCTCAACCACTACACCACCAAGGAAGCCCTGGTCACCTTATTTTTGATAAAGGAGGCAAGAATATACAGTAGAGAAAAGAGAGCATCTTTCAATAAGTTGTGCTGGGAAAACTGGATAGCTACATGTAAAAGAATGAAATTAGAACACTCCCTAACACCATACAGAAAAAAAAAAATCTCAAAATGGATTGAAGGCCTAAATATAACGCCAGACACTATAAAATTCTTAGAGGAAAACATATGCAGAACGCCCTATGACATAAATCAGAGCAAGATCCTTTTTGACCCACCTCCTAGAGAAATGGAAATAAAAACAAAAATAAACAAATGGGTCCTAATGAAATTTAAAAGCTTTTGCACAGCAAAGGAAACTTTAAAGAAGACAAAAAGACAACCCTCGGAATGGGAGAAAGTATTTGCAAATGAAGGAACTGACAAAGGATTAATCTCCAAAATTTACATGTAGCTCATGCAGCTCAATATCAAAAAAAAAAAAAACCAATCCCAAAATGGGTAGAGGACCTAAATAGACATTTCTCCAAAGAAGATATACAGATTGCCAACAAAAATATGAAAGGATGCTGAACATCACTAATCATTAGAGAAATGCAAATCAAAACTACAATGATGTATCGCCTCACACCGGTCAGAATGGCCATTATCAAAAAGTCTACAAACCATAAATGCTGGAGAGGGTGTGGAGAAAAGGGAACCCTCTTGCACTGTTGGTGGGAATGTAAATTGATACAGCTACTATGTAGAACACTATGGAGGTTCCTTAGAAAACTAAAAATAGAACTACCATATGACCCAGTAATCTACTCTGAGAAAACTATAATTTAAAAAGAGTCATGTACCACAATGTTCATCGCAGCTCTATTTACAATAGGCAGGACATGGAAGCAACCTAAGTGTCCATCGACAGATGATTGGATAAAGAAGGTGTGGCATATGTAGACAATGGAATATTACTCAGCCATTAAAAGAAATGAAATTGAGTTATTTGTAGGGAGGTACATGGACCTAGTGTCTGTCATACAGAGTGAAGTAAGTCAGAAAGAGAAAAACAAACACTGTATGCTAACACATATATATGTAATCTAAAAAAAAAAAAAAAAAGAAAAAGAAAATGGTTCCTAAGAACATAGGGGCAGGACAGCACTAAAGACCCAGACGTCGACAATGGACTTGAGGACATGGGGAGGGGGAAGGATAAGCTGGGATGAAGTGAGAGAGTGACATGGATATATATACATTACCCAATGTAAAATAGATAGCTAGTGGGAAACAGCCACATAGCACAAGGAGATCAGCTCGGTGCTTTGTGACCAGGTAGAAGGGTGGGATAGGGAGGGTGTGATGGAGATGCAAGAGGGAGATCATATGGGGATATATGTATGCATATAGCTGATTCACTTTGTTATAAAGCAGAAACTAGCACAATATTTTAAAGCAATTATACTCCAATAAAGATGTTAAAAAATTTACATTGTTCATGTGTAAGTTTAAGAAGAGAAAAATTAATAAAGAAGAAGATAATAAACTTACCATTGAGTAACTAAAATTTCTGATATTTTAATCAAAGTTGTTCATCTGGCATTTCTGACTGCTACAAACATTTCATTGGCAAGCAAGTCTATTCAGTCTCAATAATTCTCAATTTTCTGCTGAGAATAGCACAAAGAATAATGTCTTTTTTTTTTTTTTTTTTTTTTTTTGCGGTATGCAGGCCTCTCACTGCTGTGGCCTCTCCCGTTGCGGAACACAGGCTCCAGACGTGCAGGCTCAGCGGCCATGGCTCACGGGCCCAGCTGCTTCGCGACGTGTGGGATCTTCCCAGACCAGGTCATGAATCTGTGTCCCCTGCATCGGCAGGAGGACTCTCAACCACTGCGCCACCAGGGAAGCCCAGGATAATGTCTTTAAATTAGAAAGTTTTGGTTGAGAGTAATAGTGTTGATTCATATTGTAAAATTTTTTGAGATCCTGAAAATTTCTAATGAAAAATTTAATGTTGCCTGGAGAAGGGGAAATAGGTAGATATAAAAAGCATGGTTTTCAAGTAACCAAAGGTAAGCAAATGTGATGCAGTCAGTATTTTGCCCTGCATTCAAAAGTATCTGGTTTGACTAACGAGGAACAAATACAACAATATGAAATTTGTAGGCAAAACGTGTAAATTACTGCATCTGGTTTCAGGAATTCAGTCTGGTACGTATTGTTTTTAGGAGAACTGAACCTACGATGATTCAGGTTTGAAGAAAACATGAAACATGGTCTGCAATAATAAAATTCTGGGATTCAAATTATAAGATGTACTGGTCCCTCTTTCCTCTGTACAGTTCATGCCATGACTTGCTCTATTCCATTTGGTGTACTAAGTTCATTTACTTCTCACCAGGAAAGTGAAACATGGTACTAGGGTTGGGCAAACATGTCCCACAAAAGTGATTTAGACAACCTGAGAATATTTTGCCCGGAGAAGCAAATGAACTTAATAAAAACATACTAATCCCTCCTCACCTCTCCTACATCCTATTCTTATCGAATTGCCATAAAAATGTAGTTCTTTGTCCTTCTTGCTTTTTCATCTATCCTAACTAACTCCCCTGGTCATTGCATCTGGTCTTAATGGCTTAAATATCATCTACATGCTAACCACATGTATATCTCTAGCCCTGACCACTCCCGGGAACTCTAGTCTTACATTGAACTATTTACTTGACATCTCTACATGGATGAATGATAGAAGTTTCAAACATAAGGTGTCAAAATTGAATTCCTACCCTGATTGCCCTCATTTCCTTTTGTCCTGAAGCCTTCCTCTTAGGCTTTCTTCCCCATCCAAGTTAGTGACAATTGCCTCCTTCATTTGTTTAGGGCCAAACTATTAGAGTCATGCTTCTCTCTGATCATTGCAAAGGGGACATAATGCCTGACAGATGTGTAGGAGGAAGATGGAGTGCACACATAGATCAAGTAGAAGCCAGTCTCATCCCAGCAAGCCTGAAGAAGCCTTCAGAAGCATATTCGGAGGAGATGCTTGACAGTGAAGATTAAGCACTGGGTGTACCTTTCCAGAAGAGTACTGTAGTTCAGGACACCTGCTGCTCTCATCAGGTCTGTAGATGAGGGAGAGAAAAGCATAAGGAAAGTTATAGTCTAAAATGGATAGCTTCCTCCAGGAGAGGACGAAGTTTGGGAGAGTATGACTCTCTGAATGCACTCAAGTGTTGGCAACTGTGAGACACACGGTAATGCCTGTTTTTGGTGACACTGAGAACAAAGATTTTAATGATGCTCTCACCCACAAGGTGCAATGCAAAACCCAACACCTGTGACTGTTCAGTCTTCTGTTATTGTGGAAGTAATTATACTATTCATGGAACACAATAATCCACAATATTTCTCAGAGGAAAAGGAACAAATTCTGCCTCTCTTTGTTCAATTTCCAGAGCAAATTTCAACAGCTTTACTGTTCTACAGGAAAGAAAATAAATAAATAAAAGCAAAACCCGCTGACAACTCAGATGAACAGAAAATGGCAATATATATTTATTTAAAATTTCCCTCTCATTTGTCTTTTGTACAGATACAGTGTATTTTAAAAGCTGGTATTCAACCTACTATAATTATTCATTGTTCCATGCATTTGATGATCATTCATTTGCCATGTACTGACAGTGCCTTTGCACTGATATGCTATAATCAATAGAACAAAATTGGAGTATTCATTTGCCCTGAGATTTAGTAGCTAAGCCCCGCTGGAATGTAGAATGTATCACAGTTTAATTGGGTCTAATCTAAATGTGATTATGGCTAAATAGCAAGCAGAGGAAGACAAGTGCCAATTTATTTGGTTACTTATTATATTAAGAGAGCTAAGCACTTTATATATATAATTTCACTAATTCTCAAAAATAACCCTAAGTAAATACTACTGTTCCTGTTTTATAGATGAGGACAATAGGTTTCATAAAAGTTTAAATAATATGCTTGAGGACACACAACTAATAAGTGGAAAAGCCAGAATGTGAACCCAAGTCTTTTCATTTTACTTCAAAGCCTATGTGCTTAGTTACTATACTGTGGTGCTTCTCCATCACAAAAAGGGAAAGAATAAAACAAAGGAGTGACATGAAGAAGCATAAAGAAAGATGAGCTGCCTTCCTCTCCAGGAGGCATGGAGAACACATAGGGTGAGGGCAGGGGAGGGCTGAGGTGACAAAGAGTTGAAACACTTTTAACTTCTACTTGAATGTTTTGGCAAATTTTAGCCATGGCCTTAATGAAAGTGATAAAGAGAATATGGGAAGAAAAATAGCTATTTAAAAGACAACCACTCCTAGGATATTTCCCAGGACAAAGAGGGTTTGCCATGGTCTTCATGTACGGTGTTGTTAGTCTGCCATTCTGGCAGACTTGTCCACAGATCTAGTGGAAGAAAAAAGGCAGTGATGCTTCAGCAATTCAGCTCATAACGAGGGCTGGAAACCAGAGTCCATGGAATTACAACTGGGAAAAACTGGTCTGGGACGGGGTGTGTGTGACCTCCTAATGGACTCATAATCCTGAGTGGAATACATTTTTGCCTTGGTGTAATTGAGGATCTGACTGCAGTCATTGGCTTTTAGCTATTTGAAGTTCAACTGAAATGGAAGAAAATTCCCAAAGTTTTGCCTTTAATTAGCAATGGCAAATTACTTTGGGAACATGTTTCTCTCTGGCATTTAAGGTCAAAATTCTTCTTGTCTTATTATTGCCAAAAGGGTCCATTATATAAGGAAGAGTAACAACTTAACAGGAGGTCATTGGCATATTAATTATGATTTTTTAATGTCATTAAAAAAGAAATATAAGTAATCAGCAAAGTCTGAAAATGACTTATTTGTGTCTGTTTGCCTGTCTAAGTAAAATATTCTATTGTCCTTTTGGGCTGAAAATAGGGAAATACTAGTGAAGTGCATTTTCAATATTTACGCTTAAGGAATTGCCTAAGAGCCTGATGTCAGGATCTAAAAAACTTGGGGCAAAAGAGCCTATATTTAAGTGTTATAATGGTTAGGAATCATTCATTCAGAACCAGGAGATAGGCAGGGGTTAATATTAGTTTCACTGTCATTTCTGTTTAAGTGAAATTTTTTTCCTAAATTAAAGAAAGGGCTTATTTGCATAGATATGTTGAAACCACACACATAAATAAGAAATAAATGATTTAATGCTTAAAAAATTGTATTAGTTTCCTAGAGCTGATGTAACAAATTACCACAAACCTGGCAGCTTAAAATAGCACAAATGTGTACTTTCACAGTTCTGAAGGCTAGAATTCTGAAATCAAGATGTCGTCAACGCCGTGCTCTCTCTGAAGCCTCTAAGGGAAAATTCTTCCTCACCTCTTTCCTAGATTCTGGTGGTTACCAGCAGTCCTCTGCATTCCTTGGCTTGTAGAGCAATCATTCCAGTCTCTGCTTTGGCTATCACATGGTCATTTCTACATGTCTGTCTCTGTGTCCCTGTTTCCCTCTTGTTGTAAGGATACATCATTATACTAGGGCCCACCCTAATCTAGCATGACATCAATATTAACTTGATTACATTGGCAAAGACCCTATTTCCTAGTGATGTCACATTCACAGGTACTGGCAGGAGGTGGGGGTGGAACTTGAACATCATTCTGTGATCTGGATCTCAAAGTATTGATTCTATTCCTTTGCTGTGTATTTCCCTTCTCAGCAGCTTTCTCTCTGAGGTACTCTTAAGGCAGGTTTCCCATCTTTCCCCAGTTTTAATAAAGCAAAAATAAAAAATCAGAGAAGTGATAGGCTGAGGGCAACATGTTAACATTTGGAACCCAGAATCTGGTCAGGAGAACAGAAAGCACTCCAGCTTTTTGAATAGAGAGGATTTAATATAAGGAATTGGAGAACTGAAAGGGCAAGAAAGAAGCACTGAGATGACATAGATCTAGTAACTACAGGAGGGACACAGGGAAGTGGTTGGAACTTGTCCCTGGCAAAAGAATGTCACAGAGCTGGGACCCACACTGCTGTGGAGATGGTGCTGGGCAGTCTTCTGGTATCTCTGAAGGGCACAATGAGGCCAGTTATGTGAGTGTGAAAAAATACAGGAAACCAGAATCACCTGCCACTGCCCAGGTGATGGGCTGTTGCTAATAGGAGAGTGACAGGACAGCAAGTACTCAGGAAGGAGCATGTCCCTTTTCCCTCTGCCTGTCGTCAGCATCCCTTTAGTTAGGAGAGCCCCTTTGGCCAGAACCAAACTGGGAGCCATCTAGCAAAGGTGAGATGTGCTCAGAGTCCCAGTGGCAGGAACTCAAAGTGAAATGCAGAAAGGTGGGTTTGGAGCTGGGAGAAGTAGCTTAATAACCGGGAAATGCAAGTTTGCAGAACCAGTTTTCAGCTTTGAAAGACTAGTTAACACTGTACATTTTGTTTATATACTGTGGTCCTTTTGAGAGACATAAACCATTGTAATGTCTAAGATTTCCCCTTCCCACACCCTCTAAGAACTAATATCACCCCCTTGAGGGAACATTGCCCCATTGAGAATTCAAGTTATAGTGGAGACTGTTGGTCCCCCACCAGATCTCCTTCACTGGGTGATGTACCTACCCCCCAGCTGCTGCAAGGATTGCCATAGGAGAATTCTCTAGAGGATTGCTCTATGTCAAAAGAAACTACCCCAGTGGAGGTTGTACTCTCCCTAACCACTTCTCCTCCACCAGAGCCAGTGGCCAATGACTGACAATGAGGTACCAAAGGCAGACCCTCTGTTCCTGAGAGCACCTCTGTAGGCCTGCAGTTGTGTGTCAAACCAGAAGTCTACCCCTTGTGCTGAAGCTCCAAGGCAAGCAAATAGGCCTCTTTCACAGACAGACCAGAGGTGTGTTTGTCTGTTCTCTGTGCAGCGCCGTGGGGTGGTAGCCTGCCAAAAACTGACTCTCCAATGTTTACAGTCCCATGGGACCCAGGATCACAAGCTCCCCTGACTTCCAGAGCCAGGAGATCAAGAGGTGACCCCTGGGCATAAGACATGCATAAAAGCTCCCTTCTAGGAGACAATGGTACTTCGGAATGGGCAGAGAGAGGGTGCAAATTTGGCATCCACCAACTGGAATGAGGCAGAAGGAGAGCATGTAGACGCCACCTGCAGAAAAAATGAAAAAAAAAAAAAGCCAGTGTTGAAAAAAAAATGGCACCTGCTAGCTAGAACAAGGCAGAGAAAGCATCTACCTGCCAGTCAGCAGGACCCTAGATGTGTGCTGAGTTAGATGCCTACCTCTCAGACTGATGCTTTAAGATTGCAAATGAGCCCCTTTCACTCAAAGTCTGGGTGCCTCTGCACTGGGCCCTGGGGGGTGTGAATCCAAGTGTGTAGGTCTCTAAGAGCTGTTTCTCAGTCTTGGGTCTTGGGTCTCATGAACATGAGCCTCATTGATTCTCAAAGCTAGATGTTTTGGGGGCTCATCCCTTAGGTGCGGGTCTTAAAAGTTGAAATGACTGATGTGGGGTTCAAACCCTTTGCTCCTCAGGGAGAAGCTCTGGGTTTTGAGTTCCCTCCTGATTGTGGGTTGCAGTACTGGGATGGGGTTTATGGCGATATTGTGTCCAACTTCTCCTACCCACTTCGATATGGACGTTCTGTCATCTGCCTGATATGTAGATCAGACAGTTTTTTAGTTTTTTTCAGTGGAAGTTGTTGCATATTTAGCCATAGATTCTGTGTGTCCATGGGAAGAGGTGAGCCCAGGATCCTCCTACATTGCCATCTTGAATGGAAACCCCAAGAAGCTCCATCTTAAAGAAAGAGTACAAGGTGGGTGAATAAGGAGGAGTGAATGAAGTATGTTTGTGGATATCAAAATGAGCAAAATGTGAAGGGTTTTTGCAGATGGTGAAGAGGCTGGATATTCAATTTAAAGAGTAAATCTAAGTAGGCTCAGAGGGTAGCTATTTCAGAGAATAGCTATCCTATCTATTGCAGGGAGGTTAGGTAATTAGAAAGTGTTCTGAAGAAAACAACGCAAGTCAATGTGTTAACGTCAGGGACTGACCTACTAAGCCTGCTTGCTTACGTAAGCACTTGGAGTGAGGGCAGGGAGACAGCAGAGGCAGGTACTTCTAGCACTTGATTAGACGGTAAGTTCAGACAGAAGGACACAGGGAATAGTGCAAGGGTAATAGAGGGTAGTTTAACAAAATGTGAGATTGTATGGTTCATCTATGGTGACCGTCAAATTGTAGAGAGAGGAGTGATTGATGTGATTGGTTGATTATGCAGATCCTGAGTGATAAAGCAGGGCAAAATAAAGAGAAAACATATAATATAAAAGACATAAAAACATACAATTATAAATGACATTACCTCACTTCAGGCTGCTGCGTTGTAGTGGAATTAGGAGTAGGTGAAAAGGAGATAAGTATTTGGAACAACCTTTTAAAGTATTCTCTATCTTCAGAGATCTGACATTTCCAGAAAAAGCAAGGCCAGAGTTTGTCAGATGCTCTGCTTTTGGACAAATGAGCTTCCTGTTGAGTTTCATTCTTCTTCTTGGCAGAAAAACCAAGCTGTAGCTTATAGATTAAGAAAGAGCCAGTGAGGAAATTTCACTGAAAATCCCTATGGTGAATGGCCCTGAGCATCTGAGAAAATGCATCCATTAAAAAAAAATAGGAGAGGCCAAAAACAGACTATTAGGAATAGGAGTAATCAAAGCATAAGGGATCGAAGAGAAGGGACTATAGGCATCTAGAAGGGATGGAGTGAAGGAAGTACAGGATTCAAAAGATCGACGAATACAGCTAGTGCAAATTCTGCAGTTTTTGCTGATTCTATCTTTTTACTATTTCTTAGATGTGTCCCCAGCTCTCCATACTCTCTTCCACTGCCCCTGTTCAGATCAAAATCATCATTCACCAGGGCTATTACAACATTCTCCCAGCTTGGCTCTGTGTTTCATGCCTTGCCACCCCCAACCCTACGCCAAAACATTTTCTATTTTGTTGTCAATGATCTTTCTAAAATATTCATCCATTCACTCCACAAATATTTGTGAAGTACCTACTATGTGCGAGGTACTCTACTGGGTGCTGGCCAGACAATGATCAGCTAAGCATACATGGCCTCTGTCTTCAGTGAGCTTGAAGTCCTCAATAGACAGAGGCAAACAATGATTAGAATTTTGAAGGCCAAGTATATTCCACTCTCACCTACTTTGGTGAGAGCTTTTACAGTGAATGGATGTTGAATTTTATCAAATGCTTTTTCTGCAACTATTGAGATGATCACGTGGGTTTTGTCTTTTCTTTTGCTGATGTGGTGTATCACATTAATTGATTCGCATATGTTGGACCATCCTTGTGACCTTGGGATGAATCTAAGTTGATCATGGTGTATGATCCTTTTTATGTGCTGTTGGGTTTGGTTTGATAATATGTTGTTGAGGATTTTTGCAACTGTATTCTGTACACATGAAACTAACACAACATTGTAAATCAGCTATACTTCAATTTAAAAAAAAAAGAGTCCAGTGTAGTGTTTCTCAAGGAATCCTCTTTGGAAATTTGAAACAGAATTACCTGAGTTGTTTGTTAATCGATGTGGATTCTCAGACTCTTCCCCAGATCTTTTGAATCAGAACATCTGAATGGATTGTTATTTTTATCAAGATCCTAAAGTTATTCTTATGCAAATTTAGTTTGAGAACTACTGGCTTAGCTGACATCAGCAACTTAAAATACATTATGTTTTCTTCACAACAACCTTTGAAATAGATATTATTAATTCAATTTTACAGATAGAGATACTGGAGCTTAGAGAGGCAAAGAGAATTGCCCAAAGTCACATAGATCATAAACGAAGTATGAAGTTTCACATCTCCACTTGTCTGCGTTAAAGCCCACACTTCCACACTATGCTATTCTGCCTCAAGCATCAACAGCAAAACAAAAATATGGATTAAATTCTTCTAGTGCATTATCTAATTGGCACCATCTGTGAAAAGATCTAAAATACTACTGAGGTTCAATTGGAAAATGAAATATCTTAGAATTGAATATTTTTGCACTGAACTACATGTTAAGGAGAAGTAGTCATATGATACTGCTGTAGTCACGGGGATCTATGATGAATTTGGAATAAGAAGGAGCTTTTCTGAAATGTAGCATATTTTTCTTTTCAACCACCTAGCACAAAAGAGATATACTAGAGATATTTTCTGTGGTTCTTGCTAGGATCAATTTGAAGCAAGCTCCTTTTGCTTTGTAAGTTGATAAACTAAAATGCACTCAAGCTATGAATGAGATCCAGATTGGCTCCTTCTATGGTCATGTTGCATCTTATTGGAATGCGACATATTTAGTGCAACTATGTATGCCATTCCATTATTTCACAAAATTATGTGTATTATGTAGACCATGTTTCAGTTCAAATGAGGTTCACTTAACTGCCAACTGTTTCCAACTATGTACTACCAGCACTTTGAACTAGGACTTCTGTGCTAACTCCTTGATACAGGCCATTCCTTGACCAGCAAGTCAGATGGAAGCAACATAGGCATAACTATGATTATTCCTCCATCCAGTGAGAAACTCTAAGCCAGGACTTGGTGACATCGTTGAGCTGTATTCTCAGGGTAGAAGAAACTCCTGTGGATGTCTCCTGGAAAGGAGGCATATTTGGGGTCCTCGTGCTCTCCCACTGATTGCTAGCTTATGTGTATCTGAAGTTGTACAATTTCTTGCCTGGCTAATTTTATTCTAAGATTTATTCTAAGATTTAAATCTTAAGAAAAGTTTCTGCTTTTGTTCAACACCTGGAACTTGAAGTCAACTCTGAGAATTCAAGTGTTGGAATATAGTTTAGATTACCAAAAGAATAGTAATCTATATTAACTCTGCAAAAAAAAGTGCCTGTTCTGAACTTACTAAAAGTACATTCATATCTAAAGTGTGAGACATTGCCAAGATTTAAGAAATTTTAAGAATAATTCTGACTATATGCAAAATTGGGTTTATAGGATACTCTTTTGAAGGTAACCTTCGTATATGATGTGACTCTACTCTTCTGAAACATTTGATGTATGCTGAATCACGCTTTAATTCCCTTGTGTACTGTTGGGTTAAATGCACAATCAGCACTTTATAAACTATATGTGAATTTTTCACCACACATTTGAAAAATCGTAGCCTGGCTTTTACTCAACGTCCTCTCCTCTCCCCATAAAACTGCTGGCAGTGGCTGTGTGCCCATTTAATACCAGTCTAGGCAAAGCATAGATGGAAAATTACATCTATTACAAAAAAATCATCCATTATAATATGCTCGCCAATTATTATCCAAGTAGTATATTGTGCATTATCTATGCCAAGGCTCAGCTCCTTTTAGTGTGGAAAATTGAGAAAGGACTAGACAGCCAAAATGATAGTGTTTACAAAGGACAACTTTATGAGCCAGAAAGAAGCTGCCCTAAATTCCTGGCAATAGCAGGAAAGAATGCCTTCCTCCAAAGCTCAGCCATAAAGTTCCATCTGCCAGGTGATATTGCAGTACCAAGGAACAGATGATTCCATGGTCTGCCCTGATTTCCCCACCCCACGGGGAGTCTAACATATAGGATATAACAGGAGGAAAGGATGAGGACTCCTGTACTGAATAAAACCTGCATGTTCACAAAGATACTGCAGGGTCAATACCCTGCTGATAAATATCCTCTGAAAGAAGTAAAAAACTTCACAGTATCTCTCTTAAGGGAACACACAAAAGAACTGCCAGCATTATAAGGAAGTGAAAACTCTCTGCTGAAAACAAGTCTTGAAACGCCTCTTGGACTCTTGTCTTTAAGAATACAGATCATCTCTGTCTTATGAACATCCAGTTTAGTGTCATTCCATATATGTATTAGAACAGGTAGCTCATGTTGGGTAGGAACAATGGGAAGGAGAATTGGTCTTTGCACTCAATTAGAAACAAAATAAACCAGATCATAACAGGGGCATAGACACAGCAGACCCCAATCAAGTAAAGAAAGGAATATAGACAATTTTTAGCAGTGGGAAGTCAAGTACCACATCAATGATATTTTGTAAGAAGTAATGAGTTAGCATGACTAGGTACCATGCAATATAAACTGGCATTTAGGCCAGAACTCCAGACTCCAGGAAAGTTGTGGAGAGGAAGATAAAAATCTCGGTACCAAGAGAGTCGAGTTAGGGATTAGATGCAGTGAAATAACACAATAATGTTTCCAAGGGCAGGAAGAATGTCTTTTGGGTTCCTTTTTCTAGCTCAGTGCCTGTTGCATGGGGATTGCATTTGAAACTACTGGTCACTCTTTCTTGAAGATTGACTCCTGTTGGTTTCTGTGTCATTACCCTTTTCTTTAACTCTGGCCATGCCCTTTTAGTCTCCTTTGAAGTGTTTCTTCTCACCACATTCTCTCTATGTGGATGTCTCATTGGTACCTCAAAGTCAGTGCATCCAAAATATACTCACTCCCATCTCTAAACCTGAGCCTTCTCCTGTGTTCTCTGCCTTGATGAATTGGCACCATCAGTCTACCCCAAAACTTTAATCACTAGTTGGATGGCAACCTTTCCTCTTTCATCTCCTTCACCATCTACAACCAATCACAAAGTCCAGTTGATATGACTTTCTGAATAGCTTTTAAAATTACTGTCCACTTTTCGCTATATGACTGCTATTTCCCTATTCAAGCCACATGACCTTTTACCAATATTATTGCACAATCTGCTAAATAATCTCCTTGCCTCCAGCTTTGCTATCACCCAATGCCTTCCTCTTACTGCAGCCAGGCAATCTACTGGAAACAAATCTAATTATGCCTTTTCTCTGCTTAAATCCTTCAGTTCTCCATCAGTCTTGGGTTCCCACATTAAGAATAAAGTCCTGATTTCTTGAAGTGATTATAAGGCTCCCCTTAATTTGGCTCCTGATTAGTTCTCCAGCCTTCTCTTTCTGCTACTTCTTTCTTTATATACTCTCTATCCCTTTACCCCTTTTCAACTTTATTGTAGAAGCAGACTGACACCAGGCTGTCTATAGAAACTTCAGTCCTTTGCAAATTTTTCTCTCTGCCTTGAATACTCTTCCCTTCTTGGTCTGGCTAGCTCCTACTCATCTTTTAGGTCACCCTTTAATATCACCTCTTCTAGAACAGGTTCCATGCTCAAATACCCTATCATAGAACTTGTCAAAGGATATAATGATTGCCTTTTACTTTCTTATATTATCTATCAGAATGTAATATGCATAAGGGCAGAAATGATCTGTCTGCCTTGCTTATCATTATATTCCCAGGGCATGGCACTGTTCCTGGCACATTATTCTCTCCCAGTGAGTAATGTATAAATAAAGGCTTATTGAACTCACCTGAAGAAATCTGTAGCAGTGGATTTTAAAAGTAGTTTGAAGATGAAAACAACAAAAGACCCCAAAAGTTGAGCTTGTAACCCTTTTAAGAGTCCTAGAAGAACACTGTGGTGGATTAAGAATGGCTGAAAATTCTTTGACATTCTTCCCATGAAAAGATGAAGGTCTGTTTCCTCTCCCTTTGAATCTGGGCTGGCCTGCGTCAATTTGGCAAATAGAATATGATAGAAGAGATGCTTTGCCAGTTTGGACTTAGCATTTGAAATGATAGGCAGCTCCTACTATATTCTCTTGGAGTCCTGAGATGCCATGTGAGAAGTCCAACTACCGAAATTGGAAGGACAATAACGAGGGGCTCAGAGACTCCACGGAGAGGGAGAGGGGCCCAGCTGAGTCCAGACTAGCAGCTATTCTTGCTGAGGTTTCAGGCATGTGAGTGAAGCCCTCGGGGATCTTCCAGAATATAAGAAACCAAGCTATCAGCCACAAGTCATCCCAGTAGGCTTCAAGTGAACAGAAGAATTGCACAGTAGAACCTTACCCTAATTCTGACCTCCAGAATCATGAGGTACAGTAGAGTGGTCTTTATCCCTATTCAACTTATGGTCACTAATTTTCAGAGTGGCTTGTTATACAGCAGTAGATAACCAGAACATTCAATACTTTTCATTATTTTCAAACTACTAGATGCCAAGTAGAGAAGGGATTATTCTGGATCTTGCCATGTTCTCTCTACAATAGCTGTGGCTTTAGGATTGAAGCTGGGGTGGGGAGATGTATGCTTGGAGTCTAGAGTCTCAGCTCAAAGTCCTTTTACCCATAAAATCAATTTCCTTTGTGGTTGGGTTGCAGACCTCAAAAACCTACTAAAGCTTATGTACATTCTGAATAATTACTTTTCTAGCTCACACAAACAAATATTTGGAATCTGACCTATTTGGAATCTGGAAAGTGACTGGAGAGAAAGAGTCTCATATCTGTGAAGAAGTGGCAAAAATTACACTCAGGGGGTATGACTTAAAATTAAGCCTGCAAAAAGATATTGACAATTGAAGTGGTTCTGTGGAGGAGAGTGGTGGAGGCTATAGATACCTGTCCTTGCAACTTGTTTTGTTCCAGCCCAGGTTCTGTGGGCAATCAAACCCCTAGGTAGGGTGGCTATAATGGCTAAAGGAATCTGTACCAGTTGTTCTTTTGCTTGAGCCTACTAGGATTCTGTGTACCAACTCCTAATTACTCATGGCTCATTTTCCTGTGCCAAATCATTACCTGGTAGCCCAGTTCCCAGTGATCAAATCCGAGACACCTGCTGCCACATGTCTCTTACCTGCCTGGGGCCTCTGCAGTTCCTCTGATTTGGAGATTGCTTGACCTACTTTTACTTACAACAACATCCTGAGTTTTGGACTGGCCCCCTCTCATCCTTGCACTCTCTTTCCCTCTCCAGTTATTACCACTGCCTCAGCAACCCTCCAAAAGGGTAAATCTCCAGTTGGTCCCACTTGACGGCATGCCTAAGGCTTATGCTCAACTTTGTTCCCAGAATCTCACCCTTTTTATATTAGTCAAGATTATTTCAGTTGTAAGAGATACACATACAACTAAATCCCATTTAGTCTAAAAGGGGGAATTTATTGTTACTTTTTTACTCAACAGAAGGAAGGGGACCATCCTCTAGGGGAAATGGATCATGGGAGTGATCCACAAGATTGCCTTCTGATCCTGACATCAGCTTTTCTCATTTCCTTTTGCTATAAATGTGTGTCAGGAAACAAAACTACAGAGTTCAGGGCTTATATCCCTTTAGCAGGAAACCAGAGAAGGAAAAAGATTTTCCTTGCTAGTATCATTACATGTGCCCAGCTGAAGCAATCATTGGAGGGTAAAGAGCTATGGCTGCCTCAGCTTGGGCTCACTGCCCAGCCCTGTGATGAGAGAGGGGCCTGTTACCAAGCATAGTCTAGACATGTGCAACGTCTCCGAGGCAATAGGTTTGAACTAAGGAGACACTCCAATTTGCATCTGCAACTCTTGCCTGATACTCTGAGTCAACTGAGATAGCCCATTTACAAGTGACCTTGAGGAGGTACAGGTGAGAGAGACTGTGAAGTGCTGAGGAATGCACATGGGAGATCGGGAATAGAGCAAGGCAGGAGTTTGCCCATCTGGACACATGCCCAAGTTCAGAGAAAATGGGGCAAATGGGAAGAGCAATATGGACTCTCCTCAGACAGGCCCATATCTTGACCATATGGCCATTTATAGAGATCTGTTAAGAACAAAATATTAAAAAACAAGCATTTGAAGGCTGCACAAATTTGAAATTGAGTTGTTTATTGCTGGTATTAGAAGAGTTATTTCCTGCAGGTAATTCTGTTTTATTTGTATTGTGTTTGTTTACTTATATTGTACCCCAAGGATAATAGCGGGACTTGATTCAAGTTGTTAGCAGACTCAGGAAGGAGAGCTCTGACTGGAAATAGAGTATAAATGAAGGCGAATATGTTTTTCTGTTTTTTACACCAAAAGTAGTTAAAGAGATGAGAAGTGGTTTTAAAATAACTGTGAAGAAAACTATAAGACACTGATGAAAGAAATTAAAGATGATACAAGTAGATGGAGAGATATACCATGTTCTTAGCTTGAAAGAATCAACATTGTGAAAATGACTATACTACCCAAAGCAATCTACAAATTCAATGCAATCCCTACCAAACTACCACGGGCATTTTTCACAGAACTAGAACAAAAAATTTCACAATTTGTATGGAAACACAAAAGACCCCAAATAGCCAAAACAATGTTGAGAAAGAAAAACGGAGCTGGAGGAATCAGGCTCCTGGATTTCAGACTATACTACAAAGATACACTAATCAAGAGAGTATGGTACTGGCACAAAAACAAAAATATAGAACAATGGAACAGGATAGAAAGCCCAGAGATAAACCCACACACATATGGTCACCTTATTTTTGATAAAGGAGGCAAGAATATACAATGGAGAAAAGACAGCCTCTTCAATAAGTGGTGCTGGGAAAACTGGACAGCTACATGTAAAAGAATGAAATTAGAACACTCCTTAACAGCATCTACAAAAATAACTCAAAATAGATTAAAGACCTAAATGTAAAGCCAGACACTATCAAACTCTTAGAGGAAAACATAGGCAGAACACTCTATGACGTAAATCACAGCAAGATCCTTTATGATCCACCTCCTAGAAAAATGGAAATAAAAACAAAAATAAAAAAAATGGGACCTAATGAAACTTAAAACTTTTGCACAGCAAAGGAAACCATAAACAAGATGAAAAGACAACCCTCAGAATGGGAGAAAATATTTGCAAATGAAACAAAGGACAAGGGATTAATCTCTAAAATATACAAGCAGCTCATGCAGCTCAATATCAAAAAAACAAACAACCCAATCCAAAAATGGGCAGAAGACCTGAATAATTTCTCCAAAGAAGATATACAGATTGCCCACAAACACATGAAAGGATGCTCAACATCACTAATCATTAGAGAAATGCAAATCAAAACTACAATGAGGTATCACCTCACACCAGTCAGAATGGCCATCATCAATATATCTATAAACAATAAATGCTGGAGAGGGTGTGGAGAAAAGGGGATGCTCTTGCACTGTTGGTGGGAATGTAAATTGATACAGCCACTATGAAAACAGTATAGAGGTTCCTTAAAAAACTAAAAATAGAACTACCGTACGACCCAGCAATACCACTACTGGGCATATACCTTGAGAAAACCATAATTCAGAAAGAATAATGTACCACAATGTTCATTGCAGCTCTATTTACAATAGCCAGGACATGGAAGCAACCTAAGTATCCATCAATAGATTAATGGATAAAGAAGATGTGGCACATATATACAATGGAATATTACTCAGCAATAAAAGGAAACGAAATTGAGTTATTTGTAGTGAGGTGGATGGACTTAGAGTCTGTCATACAGAGTGAAGTAAATCTGAAAGAGAAAAACAAATACCCTATGCTAGCACATATATATGGAATCTAAAAAAAAAAAAAAGGTCTGAAGAACCTAGGGGCAGGACAGGAATAAAGATGCAGATGTAGAGAATGGACTTAAGGATACAGGGAGGGGGAAAGGTAAGCTGGGACGAAGTGAGAAAGTGACATGGACTTATATATATCACCAAATGTAAAATAGATAGCTAGTGGGGAGGCAGCCGCATAGCAGAAGGAGATTAGCTTGGTGCTTTGTGACCACCTAGAGGGGTGGGATAGGGAGGGTGGGAGGGAGACCCAAGAGTGAGGAGATATGGGGATATATGTATATGTATAGCTGATTCACTTTGTTATAAAGCAGAAATTAGCACACCATTGTAAAGCAATTATACTCCAATAAAGACTTTTTTTAAAATGTGTATATATTTATACCTGAATCACCTTGCTGTACAGCAGAAATTAACACAACATTGTAAATCAACTATACTTCAATAAAAAATTGATTAAAAACTAAAAAAGAATAAAATAACTTAAATAAGGCAAACATTTAAAAATGTTCTTTTTATAAGAAATAAATTAAATATTTTGAATTGATAGCCTAATTACCTTATTCAAGAATATCATTTTTACTAAGAAAATAAAATGAACATGTTTAAATGAATTAGGAGTTGAGAAGTTGCAAAATGGTTTAAAAAAACAAAAAAACAACAAAAATATTTAATTTTTCAGTGAATTAGAATAGTTCTATCTGCTTTAGTGGATAATTTGCATATTGCATTACTAAACTGATTGTCTAGACTATCCTTACCACTAAAGCTTAAGAATCATATAGGCCTTCATTGATAAGATGATTGAGTGTGGAACTCATCTATAGAATCTTGGAATAGTGCTATGTTTGCACATATTAAGACAAATACTTAGTTTGCACATATTCAGATAAATCTTGCTTTGCTGACAGATTATTCTAAAACTTAAGTGCCTTTTCTATTTCCTATCTTAATTTTGATTCTAAATCATGTAAACAAAGTTTGAGATTTGACATGAGAAAATATTCTTTTGTGGAAGTATTTTTGTCTTCACAGAAGGCAAGGGCATTATTGTTGTATGTTTTTCACAAAACCTGGCTTAGTATTCATTGAGGTCTTCTATATTTATGACAAGCTGACTTTCCAGAGAAGTTTGGATTTCAAATCTGTAGTTCCAGTGAGTGCATCCAGGTTAGATCACGTGTCTGGGCTTAGTGTTCAGAAAACATGGACATTACATGCAGACAGCAAGAGTAGTGTAGATTTTACCAATTTTCCAATTTTCACTTGGAAAGCTTAGTTCAAATTGGCTGGAATGGGAAAACTGTCACACAGTGAAAAGTGACTTAAAGAACACCAAGAACATGTTTAAAATGGATACAACAGTTAGTACTGGAGCCACATCTAGAATTCAATTGATTAAAATGCAGATTGGACTAGGGAGAAATAATTGTAAACAGCAATTCTCAGTGGGTGAGAAACTCACACATCAGTCATCCTGAAAGGGGCACAAGTTGAAAGATAATTTAAATTATCCATGAGTATGCTGGCCATCTCAAAAATAGACTCATGGAAGCAGGTGATGAAAGGCAATAAGATGGCAAATTGTTTGGGCTGCATGTAAGGAGGCAGCCTCTCCTCAAGCTGTCAAGGGATAACAACCAGGTGAGAGGTAACTGCTGTGATGCAAAGCCACCTCCTGAGATAGGTAGATGAAAAAATAAGAAGCATTTCCCTGGAGGGTCAGGGAAGAATTTGCTTTCCTTTGCACTTCCTTCTCCCTTGCTTTGACCATGTAAAAGAATGTAGTGGGTTGAATAATGTCCCTATTTCACTCCCAATTCATGTCCAACCAGAACCTCAGAATGTGAACTTATTTAGAAATATGGTCTTTGCTGATGTAATTCGTTAAGGGTGTCAAGATAAAATCATCCTGGATTTGGGGATTCAATGACTAGTGTCCTTATAAGAAGAAGAGAGGATACACATAGACACAGGGAAGAAAGCCATATGAAGACAAGGACAGAGATTGGAGCCATGCTGCCACACACCAAGGGACGTGTGGGCGCACCAAAGTCAGAAGCGGCAAGGAAGGATCTTCCCCAAGAGCTTTCAGCAAGTGTGACCCTCCTGACACCTTGATGTCAGACTTCTGTCTTCCAGAACTAGGAGAAAAATAAATTTTTGTTGTTTTAAGTCACCAAGTTTGTACTAATTTGTATGGCAGCTCTAGGAAACAAATACAAAGAGCAAACAACTCTGTAAAACTGTCTGAGACAGAGGCAAATCCCCATGAGGTCACTGCATCTGACTACATACAGACGGATTTTCTCAGTCATTGAGAACACCGTATTTGTTAGTAGAGAAGGATCAAGAGCAGATAACTACTGCATGGGCGGGGCAAACCTAACCATGAAAATCTCATTATACGCAGCCACATTAAGAAAAATTGCATGTGTGTGAGGAGTGGTATATGGGAAAACATTAATACATGAACTGCGTATCCATTCTCTAGCTGGGATCTGGCACACAGGTAAATTTTGATGGAGATTAAAAGAATATGCAATATGTCTGATGACCTGAGTGTTGTGTGGAGGGTAAAGCTGGCATTGGGAGTCTCCCTATACACACCTGGTGCAGCACGTACAGCTAATTGCAGCTGGAGGCTCCCAAGAGTAGGCAGTTTCGAAAGAAAGGTGAAGAAACCCAATATGAGTATTGAGAAACACATGTAAAATATCCAGTAAAATCCCTGAAACAAGATAAATGTGATAGGCATTTAATAAACATAAATTCCCATCCCGGTCACCTTCTCATATTGCTAAGCATAGATCAACACTGCAGAATTATATATATTATAAATGAAATACTTTTGGAGCTATGCCCCATCTGACTCAAGGTCAAAGGAGGGTCATATGTAAACAAGTCAAGCCCAAACAGCTACTTTAAATTCTCCTATCTGCTTCTATGCCCCTCTACCTTAAAAGTAGGAATCTCTTATTCTTTGACCTAAAAGTACATTGCCATCCATGCTATCCAGTCCCTATCATCTTAGTTCTAAGACCAGCTCTTTTGTGGATGCCATTTGTGACCCCAGGACATGTTCCTGATACTTCAGTTCCCCCAGTTGTAGTCAGATTTCTGGGACTATAGAAATCTCCCAGTATAGAATGTATACTGGGAGTATAGAAATCTTCCTTCTGCACTGTGTTCTCAAGAAACGACCCATGGGCAAAATTTCATCCTTTCTCTCCTTGAAGAAGATGAAAAGAGGAAGTAAATAATCAGGTAAAAGTAGTCAGGAAAAGACTGAAAACCTCATAACAATAAATTATTTTGTTCAGTTATATGCCATCTAGTAAAACTATCTGTATTTTACTTTCCTAAGTAACACCCTTCTGTCTCCATTTCATGTCATTTAAATGAGTATGAAAACTTCATTCTCAATCTAGTAGCCAAAATTACCTGATGGTGTGTGGGAGGTGACATATGCTGTGGTTAGGGAAACAAGATTGAAATGAAAAACTTTCCCAGAGAAGTATCACCAAAAGAAAATTGGATGTGTTGCTACATTTCCCTCTGCCCTGAAATACCACTGTTCTTGCTAGACCTAATCACCTCATAGTGATTCTTTAAGGTCACTTTTGATATTGTACTTCTGCTGTGGACTATTTTCTGGCTCCCAGAGAGATAGCTTCCTTATCATTGTGACCCTGTATCAGTTATTACACAGTTATTTCTGTGTTAATACTTGGTAAATTGTTGATGTATCTGAGTCCCCACAAGACTGTTGGTCCGTTATGAATGAGGATCGTTATCCTTAGAGTCAAGCACACACCCAGTAGGTATTCTCTAAATAATGAATATAGTTAGAATATTTCTATACTCAGTTCATCTATACTTCCCATATACTTTCAACCTTTGATAATGAAGGCAACTGGGCCTACCTGATTCCCATAAGGGTTATATCTCTACTCACTGATTATAGATTTTGTCTTCAGTGGGTTTTGACATGTGGCTTTTGATTAAATAGTATGATGAAGGAAGTATCCTTTGTGTGACTGTTTAATATCATGGTCCAAGTGACCGGAGCTTTATTATTTTAGTAGGGATACCCTAGTACCTGCCAGCTGTGAATGAGTGACTTCTCCTAGGAGACAAGAGGAGCTCAGAGGACATGAGGAGACTGCAGAGAGCATGAGCTCAATAAGAGGCCATGACAATAAACCCGAAATGTGGCCGCTAGAAAAAGCCAACAACCTTTGGCCCCTTTACCCTCAGGCCTCCACCTTTTGCTTCTCAAGGATCATGCTCATCTAGACTGAGACCAGTTGTTTTGGACCAAGAGCTTATTTTGGTTGGCCTTCCAAAGTTCTTTTTTACCCCACAGGCTGGCTTTGTATATAGTACACGATTAAAATTGGCTGAGATTTTTGCCCTAGGAGACCATGAGGCGGAGAAAGACAATACTTAAGTAGGAGTGACAGGAACTGAGAAAGTCTTCTTTGTGAACCTGATGAAGTGGGAGGATAAGCAAACTTTGAAACTGGAGCACCATCCTCAAGACTCATAGGAACCTGGGAAAAGTGAGAACTCTGTAGAAGAACGTCCTGCTTATTCCTGACCAAAATTGTTATTTGTTGTTAATGTACACAATATAGACGTGGTCTTCTATTAGAAAAGTTGTAAGTTTGCTTCAGACTGTACTCTCTTCTTTAACAAACACTTCCTAGGTTGCATGCCACTGTGTTATTAACATGGATGAGGGCTACCCATTGGCATGCAGGATTGAGTGGTCCAAAGTACTGACCTCTGAGGGACACACCCTGACTGTTGGCCAGAACAGTTAGTCTACAGATGTGTTCTCTCACCTAAAAAGATGATAATGGCTTATTCAAGTTTTGATGTTCTCCAGATGGCAGAATAAAAGTACAGATGCTATATTACCATCATAATGATAATAGCAATTATTGCTTCTGTTAACAGCAATAACCTCAGAAAGCTAAAGAACTTGAAAAGTGAAATTTAGTGGAAGTTGAAACTGCTGGAAGAAAAATTAAACACATTATCATTTGTCTCCCCTTTAATCCTTCTCTGGAGGAAACAGAGGGGCAGAAATTTCAGGCTGAACATTTTTGTCAACAGTAGTTACACAGAAAGTGCATCAAATGACTTTTCCTTTCCCTTAAGCAAAAATCAGGGTGAAACTGTCTGAGACATTTTATCCCTTCCAAGAAGCGGACCCTCTACTGCCTGCTCAGAGTTTTGGAATCCATAGCTTTGCAAAAGAGATTAGATTAAAAGAAAACATTATTATCTGGCTTCACAGAGACTTTCAGCTTTGCTTCAAGTCATATGTTTCCCACCCCCCGAAAAAAAAATAAACACAAAAGGCAGAAAAGCAGATTTTTAGAAGGTCACATGCATCGCTAAAGGCAGAATATGTGAACTTTCAATCTAACTTGCATATTTCCAATAGAAAACCAATTTGGATAGAACGTGTAGCGTGAAGATGAGAGAAACTAGATAACAGTTTGGAGGGGTAAACAGACCTTGAAGGGACTTGGAAGGCATTCTAAGTGTTTTGGACTTTATTCTCTAGTAATAGAAAATGACTGACGAGAAATGATCAGATTTACAGTTTGAAAAGCTTACCCCAACTTTAGTAATTGATGCAACCAATGATCATCAATGGATGCTAAAACACTGAGTGAAACCTTGTTAGAGAACAAGATATTAGCATGGTGCCAGAGGGTCACCTGAAAAATCACTTTCTAATTGAAAAGGGAAAAATATATGTTTGTGGTGAAGAGAGCAGAGAGCTGTTAGCACCTTCACCAAATGTTAAGATGTAACATCTCTATATAAGGAGGAAATAGACCAACATACTCGGAATATGGGACACTCTACAATGCAACTATCTTGAACTTAACAAAAAGTTCATGTCATTAAAAAAAATGATTGGGGACAATTCTAAACTAAAAGGTAAAAGATATATATAACAATGGAATGAATCCTGATTGAGGGTGGAGGGAGGAACAAGAGAAGAGATTCTTGGGGCAATTGGGAAATTGGGAATACAGACTGGATATTATGGGATATCATTGTTAATTCTCTTAGGTATGGTATTGTGGTTATATAGGACATTCTCCATATTCTTAAGATATGTACATTGAAGTCATGGGGTGAAGTGTCATGTTATTTACAACTTACTTTCAAATAATACAGATAAAAATATGAATGCTTTTATGTTCACAAAAGCATGATATAGAAAGAGTAAAATAAAGCAAATATAGTACAGTGTTAACAATTGTGGAATATAAGTGGAGAGCACATATATGCATGCTTGTTGTTCATTGTAAAACTTCTTTGAAGGTTTTGATGATTAAAAGTGGTAATAGAGAGGATTAAATATTATAACATAATGATAAATGAAGAAAGAAAGAGTGAATGTGGGGCAGTTAAGAGGTTATTGCAGTAGTTCAGATAAGACATAGAGCATAAACTAAGCGTGTGGTGAAGATAATTTGGCAAACTAGATCACTATTTAGATAACAGAATGAATTAAACAGAATGGATTAGAGATGACTGAAATCGAGCCTGATACCTAGTAGGAACTCAACTGTCTCAATGAATAAAAGAATGAATGTATAAAATGGGATTAAAGAAGAGAGAGGAATAAGGGTGCCTTCTAGATTTTTTTTCCTTAGCCACTGGGTGCATAATAAGACCATTAATTAAAATAAAAAATAAGAGAAAGAGCACATTTTGGAAGGAAAATGATATGAGCAGGTTGAATTTGAGGTTTCTTAAAGATCATAAGAATGAAGCCATTAGGTTGGTACTCATATAGAGCTCAGAAGCAAATTATTTCAGAACTATTGGCCACTAAAGTTACCGAAGCAGAAAAAATTGCCCAGGAAGAGTTTATAAAGAAAAAGCTAAAGAAAAAGGTCCAGGATAAAGCCCTGAGGCACTCTAACATTGAATGTATGGGCAGAGATGGGCAGCTAGCCAAAAATACTGAGATGGAGTGACCAGAGAATTTGCAGCAAAACCAAGACAGAGTGACAGCAAGGAAGTCAGGGAAGAGTATTTTAAGAGGGAAGTATTTGAACACTGTCAAATGCTATAAGGCAAGATGTTTGAAAGGTGAATATAAAGACCTAGAAGACTTCAGTTGTTGGCCTGAGAGAGCAGTTTTGGAAGCATGGTAAGGATAGACACCAGACCACCAGAAGTCGAGTGAGAGGTGAGGAAGTGAGAAGAGTGAGTGCAGCTTGTGTGTATAAGTTTCCATAGCCTTTTTCTGCCTGTGGTATAAATATTGCTACATAAGTCTTTTTCAGTAAGTTTGATCACATTATATGGAATATGGGGGTGGCCAGGGTATTTAAATATAAACACAAACCAAACTTGTAAAACATTCCATAGAACAGGCTAAAAATAAAATCTTTGGCACTTTAAAGAACAACACTGACAGGATTTTAGTTCTACAAACCCTCTTTCACAATCAGAGCACGGAATTTGCAGGAGAAAGTCTTTGCTTATGTCAACCCTCCTGGAAAATCACTTCCAAGAAAAACAAACAAGAAGTTAATTTGAGGAATCGATTTTGATCCTCTAGCTACAAGAAAACTTTATGCCTGTCTGAGATTTCCTTCCATTCCAACCCTGACAGGCATCCTTAATATTATTGAGGCTGACAGTGTGAAAGGTAAGTTTAGAATAGCAGGAAAAATCCTGCCTGCCCAGGCTAGCTGATAGAGCCTTTAATATGTATATGTAATCCTGTACTGAAACACAGCTACTCACGAAAGGGAGAATGTTCTCTTCCAGATGAGTCTTCAACAAAGCACAGCGTTCTTTTTGTTTGTTTGTTTACATCTTTATTGGAGTATATTTGCTTTACAATGGTGTGTTAGTTTCTGCTTTATAACAAAGTGAATCAGTTATACATATACATATGTTCCCATATCTCTTCCCTCTTGCATCTCCCTCCCTCCCACCCTCCCTATCCCACCCCTCTAGGTGGTCACAAAACACCTAGCTGATCTCCCTGTGCTATGCGGCTGTTTCCCACTAGCTATCTATTTTACGTTTGGTAGTATATATGTCCATGTCACTCTCTCACTGTGGCACAGCTTACCCTTCCCCCTCCCCATATCCTCAAGTCCATTCTCTAGTAGGTCTGTGTCTTTATTCCCGTCTTACCCCTAGGTTCTTCATGACATTTTTTTTTCTTAAATTCCATATATATGTGTTAGCATACGGTATTTGTTTTTCTCTTTCTGACTTACTTCACTCTGTATGACAGACTCGAGGCCCATCCACCTCATTACAAATAGCTCAATTTCGTTTCTTTTTATGGTTGAGTAATATTCCATTGTATATATGTGCCACATCTTCTTTATCCATTCATCCGGTGAAGGACACTTAGGTTGTTTCCATCTCCGGGCTATTGTAAATAGAGCTGCAATGAACATTTTGGTACATGACTCTTTTTGAATTATGGTTTTCTCAGGGTATGACCCAGCAATCCCACTACTGGGCATATACCCTGAGCACAGCGTTCTTGTTATAGCTCAAATCATCTTCTAAAAACTGCTGTAGCCCGACTGTAGGAAGTACCTCGTCTTTGAACACAGAGCCCAAACAATGCTAAAAAGGGAAATGGAACATATGTTAATAAACTCTCGGAAGCTTTGATGCCAGGTTGTAATCAGCAGCCAGGACGAGGGAGGCACTGGCAACCATGAACTCTTCCACAAGGGCCTCATTAGCAAGGCCAACTGTGCCACCACAGAGGAAAACTTGAGGGAGGTGGAAACCTTTCAGAGAGAACCCTAGATTTTCTTTGGCTGGAAGGAGTATTAATTGGAAGGAAAGAAATCTTCAACAAGAGTCTAGAAGAAAACCACTGCCAGAGTGGCCCCTTTACCATAAGTGTCTTCATGTATTTGGAAATAATATTGATGAGCTTTCTGACTACAAAGGATCAAAAAGTTTGCTACTTGGCTGCTCCTAGCACTGACCATAATGGTGGTGGAAAGTCATACGTTGCTTCAGTTTCTCCATAGGTGGAATGGGGCTGGGTGCATGGGACATGCGGAGGGGATGTGTCTGGCCTGAGTGTTCTCCAGGCTCTTCTTACCATCCCCCTAAGATCCTCCTCTATGCAAAAGCACTGATGTTCAGATATTTTTTTCTGCAGGGATGAGAAAACCAATGGGTGATTTTACAGACACCAACAAGGTAGTGTGTCTGTATTTCCTTTTCAATTACAAAAGGCTCCCTTATGTATTGTACAAGTAGTTCTGAGGGGCACATATGTCTTTATATACTGCGTATCTTCCATCACCTCCTATCCCTCCTTTCTCTTCCTCCTCCTCAGCTTCTTCTTCTAACTTATTTTTGTTAATGATAGATTTTCAAAATTCTTGGTACTATGCGCTAAAGATACTCATGAAAATAAGATATGAAAAGGTTCCAGGCTGTGTAGTATCACTGGTTCTACCAACTGTTTTAATCACAGAAGCCTCTAGTTATTTATTCACTATCATATTTACTTACCTATTTGTGTATATTGTCTGTTCGTTTGTTTTTTGTTTTTACCTAGCAGTTCATAACTGCATCCTACCTGTTTGTCAACTTGAGTGCACTTTACTTTACAGCTTTCCTTTAATAACAATAATTATTATTATTCAGCAGTTATTACTATTCTGTTCCTGTTACAACCTTTAAATACAGTATCACAATTAATCATTAAGACAAGTCTTTGGCATAAATGTTATTTTCATCATTGTATAGTGAAGAAACTGAAGCTCCTAGAAGCTCTAAGTCACAGAGTTAGTGAATGACAGCCTGGGTTCATAGGCAGCTGCCTGATTTCAAAATTTGTGGCCATTCAATTATATCAGGCAACCTTTTCCCTCAGAGTGTCTGGAAAGATTTTTAAGATCTTAAGAAGATTTGACTGCAATTTGCCTGGAGTGATAGGACCATTGGAGATACTTGCAGAGATGTAAGTTGATGCTGTATGTCTGCCAAATATTAGAGCTCCTGGCAGCCATACTATTTACAGTTAAATATTGAGTAGTGTATGAAAAAGTGGTCAAGAAGTCAAGAGAGACTTGTATTCTACCCTTATTTCCATGGGTAACAAAGTGTAAGACTTTGAGCAAGCCAAGAGCCAGTTTGCCCTCCTATTCCTCCTCTGTAAAATTAGTAAAATTTTATAGACTGATTACATGACTTCTTCTAAAGAAGTAAAGGCCTTCCATTAATCTGCAGCATTAATTAAGAAGTTAACTATAAGCTGTGGCATTAATTAAGAAGTTAACTAAGATTTGTGTAACAATTTACATTTTCCTGCATCACTTAGAGCTTCACAGCCTCTCTTAACAACCCAGAATGTGTTCTGGAGGAGCTGTGTGTCCACACAAAATGACTTCGCTGTGTCTGTGGTGTAGAACCAGACGTTGAATAGAGAGACAAGGAACACAGCCATGGTTGAAAATACCTCTGGATCCCAGCTTTGGACCTCAAGGTCATGATGCATTTCTATAGTGGCATCTTAGCCTGGAAGAGAAAAAATGAAAATATGGGAAGAAATCTGCAAATTGAAGCTTTTTCCTGGGCTAAGTACTTGAATTTCAGCTCCATCTTACAAACCTACAAAAACACACTTTTTGCCTCATTTCCTGGCAGAATGAGTCATGTGATCATCAGTGCTGCCTGGAGAACTTCCTGGAGTGCCTGGAATGCACTTCCTGGAGAGCATGAATTGGTAGGTGCATCTCCTCTTGTCAAAAGAGCTGCTCCCCAGGCAAAGCTGGAGAGAACACTTTCACTCTGTCCCAAACTGAGGATGGGTCCCACATGGGGCCTGCGTTGGGTGCTTTGTGGATCCTTTCCTCCCAGAGCCAATGGTAGCCCTCTTCTTTGGAAGGGTTAAAGGTGAGCCTCCTGGCACCACATAATGAAGAACCATACATCCACCCTCCTCCATGAATGTTTGTGCTTGTCTGCTTCTGTCTTCTGGCTAGATCATTTCTCTTATCTATGTGGTCCTTTACTAATAAGAGAGCAACCTATTTTATGTTAGATCTGCAAATTTGGTCTCTCACCTTTTGGAAGTCCTTGTAATATATAGTTCTAAAAACTGCCAAGCTATATAATGAATATCTGTTTGTTACATAAATAAATAAACGCTGAAGTTGTATCATGAGAAAACACTATAATTCCTCCACTTTTCCTTTGGGATATTTTCCCAAACAAACCATGGAGCTTTCTGTTTAGGCTCCTGCTCACACTATAGCATCGGCCAGTTTTGCCGCAGCACCTGCCAAGGTGAGATGTGGAACAGGGAGGTTTTTTCTCACACATACAGACTCATAGTCAACTCTCCACTGGACATTTCCATTTGGGTACCAACTCCCCCCACCCCGCTCAAATTAAAACTTGGTATGTTCAATGATTTCTTGATTTTCCCTCTAGTACAGCTCTTTTTTTAAAATTTTGTACATCTAAGTTATTTGCAACTGTCTTCTTTCAGTTATTCTAGCCAAAAATCTTGTGTTATCCTTGACTCTTCTCTTTCTTTCACACCCCACAACGAATCTGTCAGCAAATTTTGTTAGCTACACCTTAAAAAAATATTCGGAAACTGACCATCTCCACTGTCAAACCACCATCATCTCTCAATAGCATTTTAAACTGGATCCCTTCTTCCACCTGCTCCCCTAGAGTCTACTTTTAACCGTGGTCAGAAAAGTCCTGTTAAGATACAAGTGAAATTATGTTATCTTTTGATCAAAATTTTTCAAGAGCTTCCATCTCACTTGGAATAAAAGTCAAAGTGTTTACAATCTGGCTCCCCTGTTACTTTTCAAAACTCCTCTCATTACTTTACCCCTTGTTCACTCTGCTTCAGCCACTCTGGCCTCCTTGCTGCTCTTTGAACATGTCTGCTACATTCCACAGAGCCTTTGCATGTGTTCTTGTTCAATCATTCATTAGCTGGTTCCCTCATCTTCGGATCTTTATGCAAAAATCTCCTTTTCAGTGAGACTTCTTTTGGCTACTCTATTTAATAATGCATCTATTCCCTATTCCCCGCCTACACACATGTCATAATGAGTTTCTCTGCTTAATTTTTCTCCTAACATCTGTTATGCGTTGAATTGTGTCCCTAAAATGATATATTGAAAGCCCACTGTACCTATGAATGTGATTTTATTTGGAAATAGTGTCTTTGTAGATTTCATCAAATTAAAATGAGATCATTAGAATGGGCCCTAACCCAAAATGACTTGTGTCTTTTTGAGAAGTGGAAGGCACCATAGGAAGACAGAGACACACAGGAAGAATGTTTTGTGATGACAGAAGCAGAGATTGGAGTGGTGCAGCTGCAAGCCAAGGAACACCTGGATTTTAGACTTGCAACCTCTAGACTATAAGAGAACAAATTTCTGGTGGTTCTTAAAAGCCAGGCAGTTTGTGGTATGTTATTATGGCAGCCCTAGAAAATGAATACAGAATATTTCATGCCATCTGGTATACTACATATTCTACATAGTTTTTGTGTTTATTGTTTATCTCCCCAATGCTATAATGCAAGCTCCAGGGAGGATATAACAGTTCTGACTCTGTTCCACACTGCTCTGATCTCTGCTGGATTCTACCCAATCTGACTTCTGTCTAAAGATTGATTGGTCCTAATGCTTCATGTGTGAACCTTCAAAGGAATCTCATGAAAATTAGAACTAAAAACAAAAAGTGACACTCTAGTTCCAGCTAAAGATAGTAAAAGAGTAATTTGGCACTAGGTAGAACTTGGAGACTCTATGAACTGTGGTGCTACCACATAGGAAATCATCCATTTGGACTTGCATCTAATACTGCTCACGTGCCCAGACTGAGTGGTGAAAGGGGTTACGTAAGTGCCTGCATACTAGGTGAAGAAAACGCTCATCATTTTGTTGAACATAGAAGGGCACATATCACAGAGAATTCCTGACAGTTATGAAAATATCTTGCCAAAAATTTACTTGCCTCTATTTTCTCCTCATTTTGTTAGTTTTAATAGCTTTTAATTTTTTTCACAACAAAGTGTCTCAATAACACTATGCCCCAAAGGAAAATGTATTATCTTTGTAACACAATATTATATGCATTATTGAATTCTGAAACTAGCATGTTAGAAAAGCAATGCACAATGTACAAAACATTCTCTAGAATGTTTTAGAGCATTTAGAATGACACCAAAGAGAAATGTTGTCCATCACCCAGGATATGCCCTATATCTTGTCCCTGGTCTGTAAATATAAATAGAAAATGTTATGGGGACAAAAAGTAAGGAATTGAAAAAGAAAAGGAGGACTCCTAGGACAATGTAGTACAATGTTTGGGGGAATAGGCTGTGGAGTTAGAGCTGGATTTAAATTCTGTTTCCAAGACTCAATAGCTGTGGATGGTCACTACTAGTCCTAAATTTCCCAGGATAATACCTGCCTTAGAGTGTTGTTGTGGGCTATAAATGAAATACACATGGAAAATATTTAGTTCAGTCCTCAGAAAATGGTACCCATTGTTGTTATGTCTCTCAATGCAATTACTACCTGTAAGTGAGATTTATTTTAACACATTATGATAGAACATCTACTGAGAAAGAGACTCAGCTCACTGCTGTAGAGCTGCTCAGAATCTCCTTTCAGGAAATGATCTGAATGTGCTTGTTGACAGTAACTATTACACTGGAAAAGGAATCATTCACAGTCTTCCTGATTAATTACTGTATCACTTCCCATCATTATCCTTTTCATCTTACTTGACTGTAAATATATAATCTAATGATACTTTCACTTAAATCACTCCTTTGATGATGGGATTTTCAAAGTACATTTTAGCCTCTCATTAATTAGACAGATCCACCCATTTTTGTAGAGCCTATCACTGAGACACTTGAAGAACTTTGGGGAATAGGAAATTCCCCCTGATTTTTCCAGAGAAAACAGAGAGACAGCCTCACAAATTTCAAAACATCACATAGAGGAGGAGAAAAATTCTTCCATGATGAGTTAACTTTATTACTATTGCCTTACTAATGTTTCTTTGCAAGTTCCCATGAAAAGCTTTTCTCAAACGCATGAACTGACCACAGTACATAGCATGACAATTTGACCCTCTTGGAAACTTTGCCTCCCTATTTCAATTATCTTCCTCTTTAAGGCCTGGTATCATGGGGATTCTGGTTCCCCAGCATTACCTTCACTTTTCTTATTTCATACCATGGAAATAATGATCTAGCTGAGTGTTTCATTTTCCTCTTAACTAGGTGGAGCTGGTTAGTGGATAACTGTGAATTTAAAACTACCAGGCTAAAGGAAAACATCAATTTGAAAATGAACCAGGAACTTGACTGGAGCTGAGCTTTGGCTGGCAATCTGAGCAGGGAGCTTGACTGTCAACAAATGAGGCATGTTTTAATTAAGAGTTTTTGTTATATCATCACAGAGAGTAAAGGCATTGTGGTTCTGTAGATTGTATTTTCGACGCTTAAGGAGGCTCTTCTGCTATGAGACTTTCATCAGAATTTGACTTTTGCCATTCTGGAAGATGATGAGAAAGAAAATGTGCTATCTTCCTTGGCTTGTACAGTGGTTAAGAAAATAACTAGATTCTTTAAAATTACAGAAAAATTACCCCTTTTCAGAAATATTTTAGAAAAGGAGTGTGAGATCATTGCTGTGCCCTCAGCAAGGAATTCACACATCAATGTGTGGTATTATCTTCACTTTGCTTAGGTCTCTCTTCAAATACCCCCTCCTTTATTTTTCTTTATAGCACATATTCCAAACTTCTCATTGCATTTTATATTTGGGTAAGGTTATTTATAGTCTGTTTCCTCAACTGGAACATGAATTCTACAAGAGCAGGTACTTGAGATGATCACTGCTTCAACCTCTAGTCAATAATTGCTGAATGAAAGTTGAATGAGGTGAAAGGCATGGTGGGAAAATGGAGTTAAAGACTCGTGGTGTAAAATGATGAAATGAACACAACTCCCAGCTGGGAGCTATTGGTCCTAATTGCAAAGAATTTTTATGAAAACCTAATTCTACTTGTAAGAGCTTAGTGCATCATTTTCCCTGACCCCAGGCAGGAGAGAGAAGAGTTGAGCTAGGTGAGCATCAGAGAGTGAGGGAAGGCTGTGCTGGGGCTGTCAAAGGCTAGGTGTGAGTGGCAGTGTCGAGGCTTTCTCTCCGGTGGCTGGTGACAATAGCCTGATGCATTGGCAACTGACATGCTCCCCTGTTCTCCATGACTCCTACTTTCCTTTCTCACTCCTAAACCTCATTCGAGCCTTCCTTTGTTATTTTTCTTCCATATTAGTATCTTTCTTTCCCTCTGCCTTTCTTAGTGGGATAGCAGATGACTCCCTCTGGTAGAAGTGAAATATAAGATTTGGAGCTAAGGGACAGGGACATTAAAATATAGTTTGTTCTTTTAGTTACTGGATGAGCTGCCCATAATCTGTGGTTGAAAGGTTGGCTACAAAGTTGTTTTCCAGTTTGATTTTTTTCCAGGCAGTATTAAGGATGGAAGAAACTTCAAATGCTGTAATGAACATGCAGAAAGCAAATTTATCAAACACAGGTCTAGGAAAATTTCCCTGATGCCAAAGTTCTGAGCATACCTTGTCTTATTCCATAACTGTAGAAATTCAGGGGTTGGAGCCATATTTTGGAATGTCATATAATTTAAAACAAGCAAAGGTCTCAATAAAACATGTCATCATTATAATGCAATCAGATTCTTGGAAGGGACCGTAGATATTTTTAGATTAGCAACACTTTGTTAACTGTATGACTTTGGACTATTCATTAACGTCACTGAAATTGGTTTGCTTGTCTGTTAAGTGGGTGTCCGAGAGAAGACTGGAGATTGATGTCCCACCAGACTAGGTCGCAGTCATGGGTATAGTCCCTCCAAGACAGGAAGTTGTACCATCTTGTATTTTCATGGGGAAAGAAGATTGAAAATCTTTATTTATACCCACTCTAGACAGTGCTAAGACTAAGAAAATAACTGAGTACTAAATATTAGGTAAAATAGAGCTTCAAGATGGCGGAAGAGTAAGACGCGGAGATCACCTTCCTCCCCACAAATACATCAGAAATACACCTACATGTGGAACAACTCCTAAGAACACCTACTGAACGCTGGCAGAAGACCTCAGACCCCCCAAAAGGCAAGAAACTCCCCACGTACCTGGGTAGGGCAAAATAAAAAAGAATAAACAGAGGCAAAACAATAGGGACGGGGCCTGCACCAGTGGGAAGGAGCCGTGAAGGAGGAAAGGTTTCCACACACTAGAAGCCCCTTTGCGGGCGGAGACTGCGGGTGGCAGAGGGGGGAAGCTTCGGTGCCATGGAGGAGAGTGCAGCAACAGGGGTGTGGAGGACAAACTTGAGAGATTCCCACACAGGGGATCGGTGCCGACCAGCACTCACCAGCCCGAGAGGCTCGTCTGCTCACCCGCCGGGGTGGGCGGGGTCTGGGAGCTGAGGCTCGGGCTTTGGTCGGAGCGCAGGGAGAGGACTGGGGCTGGCGGCGAGAACTCAGCCTGAAGGGGCTAGTGTGCCACAGCTGGCCGGGAGGGAGTCCGGGAAACAGTCTGGACCTGCCGAAGAGGCAAGAGACTTTTTCTTCCTTCTTTGTTTCCTGGTGCGCAACGAGAGGGGATTAAGAGCGCTGCTTAAAGGAGCTCCAGAGACGGGTGCGAGCCATGGCTAAAGGCACGGACCCCAGAGATGGGCGTGAGACACTAAGGCCACTGCTGCCGCCACCAAGAACCCAGTATGCGAGCACAGGTCACTATCCACACCTCCCCTCCCGGGAGCCTGTGCAGCCCGCCACTGCCAGGGTCACGGGATCCATGGACAACATCCCCAGGAGAATGCACGGTGCGCCTCAGGCTGGTGCAAGATCCCGCCAGCCTCTGCCACCGCAGGCTCACTCCACATCCATACCACTCACTCCCCACGGCCTGAGTGAGCCAGAACACCGAATCAGCTGCTCCTTTAACACCATCCTCTCTGAGTGAAGAACAGACGACCTCAGGTGACCTGCACACAGAGGCAGGGCCAAATCCAAAGCTGAAACCCGGGAGCTGTGAGAACAAAGGCGAGAAAGGGAAATCTCTCCCAGCAGCCTCAGGAGCAGCGGATTAAATCTCCACAATCAACTTGATGTACCCTGCGTCTGTGGAATGCCTGAATAGACAACGAATCATCCCAAATTGAGGAAGTGGACTTTGGGGGCATCGATATATACATTTCCCCCCCCTTTTCCCTTTTTGTGAGTGTGTATGTGTGTGCTTCTCTGTGTGATTTTGTCTGTATAACTTTGCTTTTACCAATTGTCCTAGGATTCTGTCTGTCCTTTTTTTTTCCTCATGTAAAAATTTTTTTTCTTAATATTTATTTTAATAACTTTATTTTATTTTACTTTATTCTATTTTATTTCATTTTATCTTCTTCTTTTGCTATTTCTTTTTTTCCTCCCTTTTATTCTGAGACATGTGGAGAACAGGCTGTTGGTGCTCCAGCCAGGCATCAGGGCTGTGCCACTGAGGTGGGACAGCCAAGTTCAGGACACTGGTCCACAAGAGACCTCCCAGCTCTATGTAATATCAAACGGCAAAAATCTCCCATTGATCTGCATCTCAGTGCCAAGACCAAGCTCCACTCAACAACCAGCAAGCTACAGTGCTGGACACCCTATTTCAAACAACTAGCAAGACAGGAACACAGCCCCACCCATTAGCAGAGAGGTTGCCTAAAATCATAACAAGGCCACAGACACCCCAAAACACACCACCAGACGTGGACCTGCCCACCAGAAAGACAAGATCCAGCCTCATCCACCAGAACACAGACACTAGTCCCCTCCACCAGGAAGCCTACACAACCCACTAAACCAACCTTAGCCACTGGGTACAGACACGACCACCAACAGGAACTATGAACCTGCAGCCTGTGAGAAGGAGACCTCAAACACACTAAGTTAAGCAAAATGAGAAGACAGAGAAACACACAGCAGATGAAGAAGCAAGGCAAAAACCCACAAGATATAACAAATGAAGAAATAAGCAGTCTACCTGAAAAGTAATTCAGAATAATGATAATAAAGATGATCCAAAATCTTGGAAATAGAATGGAGAAAATACAGGAAACGTTTAACAAGATCGTAGAAGAACTAAAGAGCAAATAAACAGTGATGAACAACACAATAAATGAACTTAAAAATTCTCTAGAAGGGATCAATAGCAGAATAACTGAAGCAGAAGAACGGATAAGTGACCTGGAAGATAAAATAATGGAAATAACTACTGCAGAGCAGAATAAAGAAAAAAGAATGGAAAGAATTGAGGACAGTCTCAGAGACCTCTGGGACAACATTAAATGCACCAACATTCGAATTATAGGGGTCCCAGAAGAAGAGAAAAAGAAAGAGACAGAGAAAATATTTGAAGAGATTAGAGTTGAAAACTTCCTTAATATTGGAAAGGAAATATTTAATCAAGTCTAGGAAGCACAGAGAGTCCCAGACAGGATAAATCCAAGGAGAAACAAGGCAAGACATATTAATCAAACTATCAGAAATTAAATACAAAGAACAAATATTAAAAGCAGCACGAGAAAAACAACAAATAACACATCAGGGAATCCCCATAAGGTTAACAGGTGACCTTTCAGTAGAAACTCTGCAAGCCAGAAGGGAGTGGCATGACATATTTAAAGTGATGAAGGATAAAAAGCTACAACCAAGATTACTCTACCCAGCAAGGATCTCATTCAGATTTGATGGAGAAATTAAAACCTTTAGAGACAAGCAAAAGCTAAGAGAATTTAGCACCACCAAACCAGCTTTACAACAAATGCTAAAGGAACTTCTCTAGGCAGGAAACACAAGAGAAGGAAAAGACCTACAATAACAAACCCAAAACAATTAAGAAAATGGTAATAGGAACATGCATATCGATAATTACCTTAAATGTAAATGGATTAAATGCTCCAACCAAAAGACATAGACTGGCTGAATTGATACAAAAACAATACCCATATATATGCTGTCTACAAGAGACCCACTTCAGACCGAGGGACACATACAGACTAAAAGTGAGGGGATGGAAAAAGATATTCCATGCAAATGGAAATCAAAAGAAAGCTGGAGTAGCAACTCTCATATCAGACAAAATAGACTCTAAAACAAAGACTATTACAAGAGACAAAGAAGGACACTACATAAGGATCAAGGGATCAATCCAAGAAGAAGATATAACAATTGTAAATATTTATGCACCCAACATAGGAGCACCTCAATACATAAGGCAAATGCTAACAGCCATAAAAGGGGAAATCAACAGGAACACAATCATAGTAGGGTCGTTAACACCCCACTTTCACCAATGGACAGATCATCCAAAATGAAAATCAATAAGGAAACACAAGATTTAAATGATACATTAAAGAAGATAGACTTGATATTTATAGGACATTCCATCCAAAAACAACAGAATACAATTTCTTCTCCAGTGCTCATGGAACATTCTCCAGGATAGATCATATCTTGGGTCACAAAAGAAGCCTTGGTAAGTTTAAGGAAATTGAAATCATATCAAGAATCTTTTCCGACCACAACTCTATGAGACCATATATCAATTACAGGAAAAACTCTGTAAGAAATACAAAGACATGGAGGTTAAACAACACACTACTTAATAACCAAGAGATCACAGAATTGGAAATCAAAAAACACCTAGAAACAAATGACAATGAAAACAGGATGACCCAAAACCTATGGGATGCAGCAAAAGCAGTTCTAAGAGGGAAGTTTATATCAATACAATCCTACCTTAAGAAACTAGAAATATCTCAAATAAAAAACTTAACATTACACCTAAAGCAATTGGAGGAAGAAGAACAAAAAATCCCCAAATTTAGCAGAATGAAAGTAATCATAAAGATCAGATCAGAAATAAATTAAAAAGAAATGAAGGAAATGATAGCAAAGATCAACAAAACTAAAAGCTGGTTCTTTGAGAAGATAAACAAAATTGATAAACCATTAGCCAGACTCATCAAGAAAAAAAGGGAGAAGACTCAAATCAATAGAATTAGAAATCAATAGAATTAGAATTAGAAACAACTGACACTGCAGAAATACAAAGGATCATGAGAGATTACTACAATCAACTATATGCCAATAAAATGGACAACCTGGAAGAAATGAACAAATTCTTAGAAATGCATAACCTTCTGAGACTGAACCAGGAAGAAATAGAAAATATGAGCAGACAAATCACAAGCACTGAAATTGAAACTGTGATTAAAAATCTTCCAACAAACTAAAGTCCAGGACCAGATGGCTTCACAGGCGAATTCTATCAAACATTTAGAGAAGGGCTAACATCTATGCTTCTCAAACTCCTCCAAAATATAGCAGAGGGAGGAACGCTCCCTAACACCTTCTACGAGGCCAACATCACCCTGATACCAAAACCAGAAAAAGATGTCACAAAGAAAGAAAACTACAGGCCAATGACACTGATGAACATAGATCAAAAAATCCTCAACAAAATGCTAGCAAACAGAATCCAACAGCACATTTAAGGGATCATACAACATGATCAAGTGGGATTTATCCCAGGAATGCAAGAATTCTTCAATATATGCAAGTTAATCAATGTGATACACCATATTAACAAATTGAAGGATAAAATCATATGATCATCTCAATAGATGCAGAGAAAGCTTTCGACAAAATTCAACACCCATTTATGATAAAAACCCTGCAGAAAGTAGGCATAGAAGGAACTTTCCTCAACATAATAAAGGCCATATATGACAAACCCACAGCCAACATCATCCTCAATGGTGAAAAATTGAAACCATTTCCAATAAGATCAGGAACAAGACAAGGGTGCCCACTCTCATCACTGTTATTCAACATACTTTTGGAAGCTTTAGCCACAGCAATGAGAGAAAAAAAGAAATAAAAGGAATCCAAATTGGAAAAGAAGAAGTAAAGCTGTCACTGTTTGCAGATGACATGATACTATACATAGAGAATCCTAAAGATGCTACCAGAAAACTACTAGAGCTGATTAATGAATTTGGTAAAGTAGCAGAATACAAAATTTATGCACAGAAATGTCTTTCATTCCTATACACTAATGATGAAATAACTGAAGAATAAAGAAAAAAAGAATAAATAATAAAAAATAAAGAATAAAATATCTAGGAATAAACCTTCCTAAGGAGACAACAGACCTGTATGCAGAAAATTATAAGACACTGATGAAAGAAATTAAAGATGATACAAATAGATGGAGAGATATACCATGTTCTTGGATTGGAAGAATCAACATTGTGAAAATGATTATACTAATGAAAACAATCTACAGATTCAATGCAATCTCTATCAAACTACCTCTGGCATTTTTCACAGAACTAGAACAAAAAATTTCACACTTTGTATGGAAACACATAAGACCGTGAATAGCCAAAACAATCTTGAGAAAGAAAAATGGAGCTGGAGGAATCAGACTCCTGGACTTCAGACTATACTACAAAGCTACAGTAAACAAGACAGTATGTACTGGCAGAAAAACAAAAATATAGAACAATGGAACATGATAGAAAGCCCAGAAATAAACCCACGCACATATCTTTACCTTACCTTTCATAAAGGAGGCAAGAATATGCAGTGGAGTAAAGACAGCCTCTTCAATAAGTGGTGCTGGGCAAACTGTACAGCTGTACATAAAATAATGAAATTAGAACACTCCCTAACACCATACACAGAAATAAATTCAAAATGGATTAAAGACCTAAATATAAGGCCAGACACCATCAAAATCTTAGAGGAAAACATAGGCAGAACAGTCTATGACATAAATCACACCATGATCCTTTTTCTCCCATCTCCTAGAGAAATGGAAATAAAAACAAAAATAAACAAATGGGACCTAATGAAACTTAAAAGCTTTTGTGCAGCAAAGGCAACCATAAACAAGACGAAAAGACAATGCTCAGATGGGAAGAAAATATTTGCAAATGAAGCAACTGACAAAGGATTAATCTCCAATATTTACAAGCAGCTCATGATGCTCAATATCAAAAAACAAACAACCCAGTCCAAAAATAGACATTTCTCCAAAGAAGATATATGGAATGCCAACAAACACATGAAGGAATATGCTCAACATCATTAATCATTAGAGAAATGCAAATCAAACTACAATGAGATATCATCTCACAGCAGTGAGAATGGCCATCATCTAAAAATCTACAAACAATAAATGCTGGAGAGGGTGTGGAGAAAAGGCAACCTTCTTGCACTGTTGGTGGGAATGTAAATTGATACAGCCAGTATAGAGAACAGTATGGACGTTCCTTAGAAAACTAAAGATAGAACTACCATACAACCCAGCAATCCCACTACTGGGCATATACCCTGAGAAAACCATAATTCAAATAGAGTCATGTACCAAAATGTTCATTGCAGCTCTATTTACAATAGCCAGGACATGGAAGCAATCTATGTGTCCATCAACAGATGAATGGATAAAGAAGATGTGACCCATATATACAACAGAATATTACTCAGCCATAAAAAGAAATGAAATTAAGTTATTTGTAGGGAGGTGGATGGACCTAGAGTCTGTCATACAGAATGAAATAAGTCAGAATGAGAAAAACAAATACCGTACACTAACACATATATATGAAATCTAAAAAAAAAGAAAAAAAGATGGTCAGAAGAACCTAGGAGCAAGACAGGAATAAAGACGCAGAACTACTAGAGAATGGACTTGAGGATACAGGGAGGGGGAAGGGTAAGCTGGGATAAAGTGAGAGAGTGGCATGGACATATATATAGTACGAAACATAAAATAGATAGCTAGTGGGAAGAAGTCGCATAGCACAGGGAGATCAGTTTCTGCTTTGTGACCACCTAGAGGAGTGTGAAAGGGAGGGTGGGAGGGTGGGAGACGCAAGAGGGAAGAGATATGGGAACATATGTATATGTATAACTGATTCACTTTGTTATAAAGCAGAAACTAACACACCATTGTAAAGCAATTATACTCCAATAAAGATGTTAAAAATGAAATATATATATATATATATATATATATATATCAGTGTAGTGTGAAAAAGTTTATAAAGCTGTCAAGAAAATTTAAAAAATATGAAAAAATATGTATATATTAGGTAAGTTGTGCCTGCTAAGTCAAACTTTGTTTAATTTAAATATAGCCTCAGGTGTTGGCCCCCCATAAACTTGTTTCTATCGTTTTGTGCTATGTTTTTTGTTAGTTTTCTCTCCCTTTTTCTTTTCTTTTCTTTTTTTTTTTTTTTGTGGTACGCAGGCCTCTCACTGTTGTGTTGTCTCCCGTTGAGAAGCACAGGCTCTGGACGTGCAGGCTCAGCAGCCATGCCTCACAGGCCCAGCCGCTCCGTGGCACGTAGGATCTTCCCAGACCGGGGCACGAACCCATATCCCCTGCATTGGCAGGCGGACTCTCAACCACTGTGCCACCAGGGAAGCCCTCCCTTTATCTTTTCCTGTCTTCTTTCTTCCTTCTCTTTCTCCACATTCTTCCAGTCTAAGATGTTGCACTTGCTGTACATGGTTGCTCTGGTCTTAGGGGACTGAACTCTGATATCTGCTCCCAAGGTGAGGAAATCCACATCCCTAAGTAGCCCTAAAGATTTTCCCTACAGACAATAAAATGATTATAAAGTATTGTAAATAAATTTATGTGAAGAAGCTGACAATTTATATGAAATAGAAAAATTCTTTAAAAGCAAAACTTATCAAAGCTGACACAAAATAGAAGATTTGAATAGGTCTATATCTGCGAAAGAAATTGAATCCATGATGAAAATCCTATGAAGAAAACTTCAGTCCTAAATGGCTTCACTGGCTAATCTCTCCAAAATTTAGGGAGGAAATAATGCTGTGTTTACACACATTCTTTCAGAGAATAAAGAAAGGGAACACTTCCAGTTCACATTGTGAGGTCAGTATAACCCTGAAACTGAAACATGGTAAGGACATTATAGGTAAAAATTATATTCCTTTATCTTCCATGAACATAGGCTCACAATTCCTAAACATAATATTAATAAATAGAATACAACAATATAGAAATAGCATAATACCTCATGACCAAGTAAGGTTTATTTAATGAATACAATGATGTTTTAATCTTTAAAAATCAATTAGTCGATATAATTTCAAAAATAACTGTAAAACAGAGAAAATCATATCTCAATGGATACAAAAAATATTGGACAAAATTCAGCACCTTTCATGATTTTTAAAAATATGAATAAATTGGGAAAATAGAGAACTTAATGTGATAAAACACATCTACAAAAATCTAGAGCTGACATATTTAATGCTGTAATATTGAACTCTTTCCCCCTAAGTCTGGGAATGTCCATTGCTACCATGTCTACGCAGTGTAGTTTTGGAGGTTCAGTCAATAGGGAAGAGAGGAATGAAAATTATAATCATATTTAAGAACAAAAGAAATAAAATTGCCTGTATATACAAATGACATAATTAGCCACTTGAGAATTCCAAAAGAAGTTATGAACTATAGAATTAGTGAGTAATTTAGCAAATTTGCTGGATGGGTAATCAGTAGAGAAAAAGTACTTTATTTCTATACATCAGCTAAAAAAGAAAAGAAAAAAATTAGAAAAACAATGCCATTTAAAATAGTACCTTAAAACTGTATTTATGGATTAAATTTAACAAAAGATGTATAAGACATCTATAATTAAATCTACAAAGTGTTGCTAAAAGAAATTAAAGAAGACAAGGAAATAAAGAGACATATCAATTTTGTGGACTCAAAGAGTTAATATTTTTAAGGTGTCATTTGTCCTAAATTGATCTATAAATTCAATGTGACCCCAATCAAAATTCTAACTTGTTTTTGTGTAGAAATTGATAAGCTAATTCTAAAATTTATATGGAAATGAAAGGACCTTGAAAAACTTAGATAATATTGAAGAAGAACAAAGCTGGAGGGCTGACACTCTCAGATTTCAAGACTTACTATAAAGCTCCGCTAATTAAGACAGTATGGGATTATGCAATAGACAAATAGACCAATTGGACAGAATTAAGAGTCCAGAAATAGACTTACATGTATACAGTCTCTCGATTTATCACAAAGGTGCCACTGCAGTTCAGTGGGAGAAGGGTCGTCTTTGCATTAAATGGTGCTATAGTTTTAAATATCTATATGGAAAATGAACCTTTCCTCCTATATTACAGCATACAGCATACAATAAAAGTAACTTAAGACGGAGTATAGGTCTATATGTGAAAGATAGAAAAATGAAGCTTAATGAAGAAAATAGAAGATATGTTTTTGACCTTAGGGTAGGCATAGATTTCTTAAACAAGATACATAAAACACTCACCAAAAACCCAAAACCAAACCAAATTACACTCCAAAACAAACACCCTGATTTAAAAATGGGCAGAGGAACTGAATAGACATTTTTCCTAAGAAGAAGGGCAGATGGCCAACAGGTACATGAAAAGAGGCTTAATATCACTAACCATCAGGGAAATGCGAATCAAAACTACAATCAGATCTCACCTCACACCTGTTAGAATGGCTATTATCAAAAAGAACTCCACAAATGTTGGCAAGGATGTGGAGAAAAGGGAACCTTTGTACACTGCTGGTGAGAATGTAAATTGGTGCAGTGACTATGGAAAACAGTATGGGTTTTTTTCAAAAAAACAAAAATAGAATTGCCACATGACCCAGCAGTTCCACTCTTGAGTATATATCTGAAAAAACCAAAAACACTATTTCAAAAAGATAACTGCACCCCAATGTTCATAGCAACATTATTTACAATTGCCAATATATAGAAGCAACCTAAGTGCCCATCAACAGATGAATGGATAAAGAAGATGTGGTACTAGCCACATGTGGCTATTGATCACTTGAACTGTGGCCAGAATTAACTGAGAGATGCTGAAAGTGTAAGAGACACACCAGATTTTGAAGACTTCAAATGAGAAAAAGAATATAAAATATACTGTTAATAATTTTTTATGTTGATATATGTTGAAATACCATGTTTTATATGTACATGAAATAAAATGTATTATTAAAATTAAAAAAGGAAGATGTGGTATGTGTGTGTGTGTATATGTATATATATATATATATATATATATATATATATATATATATATATATATATATATACACACACACACATGCACACACACAATGGAATACTACTTAGTCATAAGAAAGAATGAAATTTTGCCATTTGTTGCAACATGGATGGACTTGGAGGGCATTATGCTAAGTGAAATAGATCAGACAGAGAAAGACAAATACTGTATGATATCACTTATATGTGGACTCTAAAAAATACAACAAACTAATGAATATAACAAAAAAGAAGCAGACTCACAGACATAGAGAACAAGCTAGTGGTTACCAGTGGGGAGAGGGAAGCAGGGAGGGGCAATATGGGGGTAGGAGAGTAAAGGGTACAAACTATTAGGTATAAAATAAGCTACAAGGGGCTTCCACTGTGGCGCAGTGGTTGAGAGTCCGCCTGCCGATGCAGGGGACAAGGGTTCGTGCCCCGGTCCGGGAGGATCCCACATGCCGCAGAGCGGCTAGGCCCGTGAGCCATGGCCGCTGATCCTGCACGTCCGGAGCCTGTGCTCCGCAACGGGAGAGGCCACAGCAGTGAGAGACCCGCGTACCACAAAAAAAAAAAAAAAACAAAACAAAACAAAACTACAAGGATATATTGTACAACATGGGGAATATAGCCAATATTTTATAATAAGTATAAATGGAATATAAGCTTTCAAAATTGTGAATCATTATATTGTACACCTGTAACTTATATAGTATTATACAGCAACTATACTTCAATAAAAACCCCTCAAACCCTGATACTCTGGACTTTAATAAAATCACAACTGCAGATTCATCGAAAGGTATCAGTCATTATAAGAATAAAATGACAAGTCACATACTGGAAGAAGATATTTGTAATTTATATATCTGACAAAGGACTGGTATCCCGAATATATTGAGAGTTCATGTAAATTAATGACATAAACAAACCATAAAATTTTTTTAAAATTTCAGGCATTTCATGAAATAGTACATCCAAATAACCAATAAGCATATTAAAATCTAATAGATATTATTATTCACCAGAAAAATGTGAAATTCAAACCACAATAAAATACCACTTTACATCCACTAAAATGGCAAAAAGTTAAAGTATTTACAGTATGAAGTCTTATTGTCAAATACTGCTGGTGGGAGGGTAAACAAACATTTTAGAAATCTTACAGTTCCTATGAAATCTGCATTCCTATTATTCAGGAATTTTTCTCTTAGTTACATAAGAAATAGAAATGTATACATATGTTCACCAAAACCTCTACAAGAATGTTAACAGAATTACTATTCATAAGAGCTAAAAACAAGAAATCACAAAATGTCAGGAGAATGGATAAAAAACCATTGTACATTCACACAATGGAATTAATACAGGCAATAAAAAGCAATCAACTACTGGTGAATAACAGGGGTGAAAATCAAAATAATTATGCTCTAAGGAACCAGACAAAAAAAGTACATAGTTTTTATTTTATTTACATTTGGTTCAAAACAGGTAAAACCAATGTATTTGTGACAGAAGTCAGAATAGTGTTTATCTTGGGGGAGTGCAATTATTGGGAGAGCATGAGAGAAATTCCTCCAATGCTGGTACTATTCTATGCCTTGATTCAGTAGTGGTTACCCAGGTGGATACATATGTAAAAACACATCCGGCTGTATTGTTAAGATGAATGCACTCTATGTACGTTATAGTACCAATTCAAAAGGAAGCAAAATTAAAAATTAGATTTTAATGAACGTAAAAGGCATCAGTTAAAAGAACATAATCAAATAGGATAAAATAATAAGAGATAAGGCAACAGCTAGGAGAACACAGGTCCCAAATTCTCACATCTCTGGAGCAGACCACCAGGTTACAGCTCCCTGCAGTGAAACAGCACACAGTGTATACTGAGGTTGGTGCAGAATTTAGGTTCACTGGAGGTCAGCTAATTCCCTGAGCATCAGGCTTCAGAGATAGCAGCCTTTGGCTCCTGTGGATGGGTCAACTGGTACCAAACAGGCATTAACACCTCAAAGAGAGTAGGGCTCTAAGCAGCCTCAGGCACCCAGCTGAACTGTCTGCAGTCCAGTAGCCTGTAGCAACCAGAAGAGAATTTTTGGCATTTAGACCTTCTTTTTCTCACCAGCAGACCCCTGGAGTATGCCTCTGGCATGGACTGTCACAGCCACCATCCTTTACCTTTTGTCCATTATCCACAAAAAAGGAGTTCCATCCTTGTTTCTCATGATGGGTTTTTAGGCATTGTCAGGAGACTACCACTAAGTAATGTATTTTAGGACATTGGAAAATTACTTGTAATCCATTCTGATGGAAAAATTTGTTCAATAACTGAAAGACTATTTCAATCCTGATGCTTGGAATTCTTATCACATTCTCAAACTTTTCTGTGTAAAATAGTTGAGATTAACAAAGAGCTCTGTCTACATCATTGCTTTCTTTTGCCCTAAGCTTGCTCTGTGTAGAAGCTGGCCCAGATGCTGAGCTGGACCAAAAACTTCTAGTCTTTAGTGTCATAAAGTATAATGACTAAAGTAAGAGCTCTGTTTGATAGTGGCCATCTCAGCCTTTTATTCATCTCAAGCTGTACAGGGAGGCACATTAGTATTTGTGGTCATATGTTGACCAACTGAAATCTCAGAGATTGTTTTCAAAAGTAAGTAAAAAATGATTTTTAGAGATGAGGTCTAGAAAGAGTGATATAGCATTGTAATAGGTAGCTCTTTTGCCCAGCACACATTCATACTTACTAATATTATCTTTATATTTATATAAGACATTAAAATTTCAACATGCTTCGATACACATTGTCTCATTTGATCCTCATAAATTTCTATAAAATAGGTGCCATATCCACTGGGGATCCACTCAAGGTCACCAAGTAAGTGGAGGAGATGAAATTAGAATGCATATATTTTAGTTGCTCTACTGCAATTTCTGTGATTGGAAAGGCTGGACTTTCACAAGTGAAGTCTTTTGCTTTTGAGCTCTCAAACTTGAGAGGTTGATCTAGCAAGTGTTCTCCCCCCACCTTTTTTTTCTCACATTAGCACAAAACTTTTCAATTCTTGACATTTATGCAGGAGATGTTCAACACACCATTCTCTGAAGTAGGTCATTCAAGGAGCATGAACCACACGGAGATCTTGTTATATTTTCCCAAACAGACACCTGTGATGAAAGTAGGGAGCTTGTAAAAAAAGATAAACAAAGCTTCACATTTTGCTTTAGGTTTAGAGAGTGTCAGACAAATTTTATTAAATCATTAGAGTAGGGAGGCAAATGCAGAGCTGCCATCTCAAACACCTAAGTGTCCCTAATTTCTTTTACAAAGTGTAACATATAGGACTTAACTCTAAGAAAAAGGCTAATTAGAAAAATTAAATTCTCTGTAAGTTCATTCAGCATGTGAAATGACTAAAAATACAATTCATGAACTGTCACTATTTCCTACACTATCCACGTTATTTTTCTCCATTGTTTTAGTAAGGTATAATTTTATATTTAGCAAAATTCCTCCTTTTTTTAGTGTTTAGTTCTGCAAATTTTGGTTAACACACGCAATTTATAACAACCACCCGATCAAGATATAAAATAATCCTATCATCCCCTAAAGTCCTATATCATGTATGTTTTATGACTTTCTACAATTACCTAAAATGTGTTGACAAACCATGAAATCCAGTAACAGCAGTTAAGCTATGTATTCATATGCTAAATATGTAAATAATTTCCCTAAGCGGTGGAGCTATGTCTGTCAGACTCTGTAAATCTTACCATTATTCCAGGGTACACACGGTTGAGGTCTGGAGCTATAAAGCTAAGGAATACCCTAACCTATACAGAGAGAGCTAAGAAAGACCCTTTGTCAGGAAAGTAGAACCTGCTGGAGGTGGACTCCAGCTCCCTGACTCTAAAGAAATATGTTGCTCTTCTTTTCTTTGACAACAACACAAACCCTTCATCAATAATTTTTGACTTAACCCAGTGTGAGATTTTTCTCCCCTGTATGAATACTGCTCTGGTTTTACAGGAGAAATCTATTAGAGAACAGAATTTACAGAACTGTGCTGTACTTGTAGAAATGCTTAATTCCACAATTCTATGATTCTAGCTGCAACTTGGCCATAAAGTAAGGGATGGGAACTTTATCAATGAGCAAGCTATCCTGGACTGAAACCCCACAGAGGAAGCAGGGATGATTAATCGGACAAGTAAGAATTTGCTGCTGCTGGCATCCTCCAACTGTGTGTAGAGCAAGCATCATTATATTTTAACATGCTGGGAACACTCGTCTTGATTGAACGTTAGTCAATAAAAATTCCCTTTTAGAGGGATGATGCTGTGGGGTCCATTCTTGTTTCCTGAATCTACAGTGACACGCTGAGAATTCAAAGAAAAGCATACCGCACAGTACTTAATAAAGTGCTAATAAAGTACCCAAGAGGCACCGTCCCTTGTCCATTAAAAATACAGTAAATTTTTCTGAAAGTTAGATTTAATGTCATTTTTTTCCTCCTTGGAACCATAGATTACATAAATATTTCCATAGATCCAAGATAGAGATACATGATAGCAATGATGAAACAAAAATTATAGTTATCCATTGGATATCAGAAGAAAAAGGAGATGGAAATTTATAGTGAAAGTAAAACTCGAAGGAATTCAATTCCATTTGCAATTAAAGCACACACTTAAGTATGAGGTTATGCAGGCTTAGCTGATGAGCTGAGCTAATTTATAGGTATTTAATTAACTCCACAGGGTAGAGTCCCCTGTTGTTGCTTTGTGAATGTAATATTTATATTGATAATTATAAAACTAATTTAAAATATTAAAGGAGACCACCTACGTGAATGCAGTAAAGCCCAATCTCTCTCAGACTCCAGATGGTCCATATCAGATTGTGAAAATTGACCCAATATTCATCAGGAGCTTTACTTGGGACTTCAGTGGTAGGGGAACAGGACGAAAAGAGAGAAAAGGAATATAGAGCAAGATTCCTTCCTTTTGTTTTCTTTGGGTGGAGGAATCTAGAGTATCCTGTTTTCTTTTTACCATCTTGGCTGAAAGTAATATAGGGCCAACAACATGAAATAACATCTCCTGTAAAAGACATAGACTGCTGACAAACCAGTCAACTCCTCAATTAGAATTAATTCAATGTAACTTTTTTTTTTTTTTTTTTTTACTTCTCTTGCATTTCTCCCACTTCCTATACAGGCACATTTTTTCAAAGTTGAAAGCCATCACATGACTGCTTACTCCTTTCTCTTTAAGAACTGACTCTAGAGTTGGTTCAAGGATCAGCCCACACAAGCGACAGAACTGAAGGATTATGATGGACATGTTTCTGTTCTCCCAACAGCAGGGAACAATGTTGCTAAGTTTAGTGAGCAGAACTCTCCTGAAAAAAAAAAAAATCCATTAAACTCAAATTTCTTAGAGGAAGTAATGGCAATGTAAAAAGTGGTATTATTTAGTTGACAATATTTACTGAGCACTTGATGGACAGTGTCTGTACAGTTTTCTCTAAGCTTCATCCTGCCTGTCTTTGAAGAGGAGAATGGAAAGTATTATTTTCTAAATTTTCTTGGGTTAAAACTCTGATTGATTACAAAATATTAGAGGTATTGTTAGTAGAGCAAATATGCTTTTAAAAGAATGAAAACTTTATTCACTACTCATAAGTGTATACTTAAAATCCAACACTAGGGACTTCCTTGGTGGTCCAGTGGTTAAGACTTCGCCTTCCAATGCAGGGGGTGTGGGTTCGATCCCTGGTTGGGGATGTAGGATCCCACATGCTTTGTGGCCAAAAAACAAAACATAAAACAGAAATAATATTGTAACAAATGCAATAAAGACTTTAAAAATGGTCCACATCAGAAAAAAAAACTTAAAAAATCCCTAACACTATCTCTATTACCGTACATCATATTTAAGTAGCTCTCTCTGTCCTCTGCTTCTGTCTTCCTATCTCCTTCTCTGACTCTGATGCTCCTGTACTCCTGCCTCCCTCTTGTAAGGACCCTCATAATTCCATTGAGCCCACTCAGATAAATCAAGGTAATCTCCTCATCTCAAGGTCCTTTACATATTTACATTTGCAAAGTCCCTTTTGCCATATAAGGTAGTATACACACAGGTTTCAGGGATTAGGATGTGGATAACCTCACGGGAGCCATTAGTCTGTCTACCCGATATGCCAGTTGCTAAGCTTTTTCCTTGGTGACAAACCCACTTTTTCTATTTCACTGATTTGAGATAATGGACTTTACACACTATATTTCTGCTTTAGTTGCTGGTTCTCTGTTAGATTATGCCAATAGGGGGTATTAAAAGATATCGGAAGGCAAGAAGAAGAAGGGACTGAATTCTTTCTGTATAGCTTGATGCTCTTACTGGCATTGCTCCAGCAATGGTCCTTAAGGCAGCAGCAGATGGTGAGGATCACAGCCTTTTTCCACATTCCCAGAACGGCCACACTTTCAGAATCAGTCTCATTACCCTCAGACTACCCACAGAAGCTGGGCAATGGACCTCTTCAGAGATTCAAATCTCAACTCATCAGAGCCACTGCTCCAAGCATCTGGGTTCTCTGATAACCTCAAATTATTTTCTTTGTTTCTCCAACCCTAGAGATGACAGCACTTCTTGCAATAATTACTACAGTGTTCATTTTTAGACTTTTCAGTTCTCCAACATCTGTTTAACCATTTCCCTACATTAAAATCTCTTGGTTGGAATACCCAGTACACGTTTGGTTCCCTGACATATTTGCACTGTGATCAGTTTTTCAAATCTCCTAACAAAGGGGTGTGAAATTAAAGAGTGATAATAGCCTTTGAAGAAATGAATAGGAATAGCTGTGAGGGAAGACAAATGATCTCAAGCCTGTCTGATGCTGGCTGTTTTGTAGGAAACATTATGGTATGGAAAGAAAAATCTATCTTCCCAACAAAATCATTTCACAGGATTATAAGGTTAAAATTTTCTTCTTAATGTGAAGCAACCAAAACCCAATATACATTCACACTAGTTTTGATTTTCTTTTTGAAACAGAAAAATCATTTAAAGGAATAAGATACTGGATTACTAGAAAATCTTAATCCATCTTAAAGTTAAAAATATGCAAAAAGTGGTTTAGTTTGGGCAGATTTAATTCAATATTTATGTAATTTTTTTTTTTTTTTTTTTTTTTTTTTTTTTTTTTTCTTTTTGCGGTATGTGGGCCTCTCACTGCTGTGGCCTCTCCCGTTGCGGAGCACAGGCTCCGGACGCGCAGGCCCAGCGGCCATGGCTCACGGGCCCAGCCGCTCCGCGGCATGTGGGATCCTCCCAGACCGGGGCACGAACCCGCGTCCCCTGCATCGGCAGGCGGACTCTCAACCACTGCGCCACCAGGGAGGCCCTATGTAATTTTTAATACCAGTAGTTTAATAGTCCATTTCAGTGAAGATCTTAATAAAATTTCATAGGCAGATGTGTGCGTGTACACACGTGTATGAGAGAGAGAGAGGGAGATTTATGTCATAAAACCTTACAGTCTTCAAATAAGCTGCCAAAAGAAGCAATCCATTTGAATTTCTAGATGTGTGTGCTATAGTAAAACCACACTCACAATTTATGACCTCATTTGTTACATGTTTGAATATCCTTTCGATTACACTCTTGCCAGAGAGTAAATGCACTCGACATAAAATAGTAATGTTTCAACCATGGAAATGTGATCTTAATCCTGTTTAAATCTGCTTTTTGTACTCTGACATTAAGTAGCAACTCAGAGCCCCTTCTAAACCTCCACACCCAGTCTTTGAAGAGGTTATTCATCAGATAGGAATGATGTTTGTTTAGGAGTGCACTTCTCTTAATGGACTTAATATAATTATTTTACAAATGTCCTGATCCTGACCACAACCCCCTTCTTCCCCACCCCCTGCTCACCCTCAGTGGCCTGTAGAGCTCTTTAAGGTCATCGAGACACTGGGAGGAGGTGATGTGATATCAGTCTACCAGAAGTCAAAACAATCAAGTGTACATGCAATAAAAAGACAACACCTTGGGGGTTGGGTAGAAGGAGTTTGGAACCTAGAGCAAGTCACACTGAAAGTTACCATATATCTAAAGATAGGTTACATGAACAATGGAGTTTAAAGGGAAAAATATTTCCCGGAAGGAAAAACTGAAGTGATGTGTGTGTGTGTGTGTGTGTGTGTGTGTGTGTACGTGGTGTAGAAGGTGGATAATATTCTTGCATTCCAATCTGATGTCTAGTGCTAGTAGTAAGAAACCCAGGGACTGTAATAGTGGTTCAGATGTATAGATTCTTTCCCACTGGCTGCTGAGTGAGTCATTGCCCATCCTTCTGCTGCACCCTCCTTCTTAAAGCACAGAGCCTCAGGGTTAAGAGAGAGCTCACCTTACCCTGAGAAAGGCTTGTTTACTGAGAACTTAATGGGCTCTTATGATAAAATTAGTTATGCCATTTTCCAATAGTTGACCCACCATAGAAATGATTTTAATAGTCTGAATTATCGTGCAATATAAGAGATTCAAATATATGCTAGTTAGAAAAGAGAAATTCTATGAAAAAATATTAATTTTAACTTGAACATATAGAAGTAAGAACAAGAATTGTCCTTGGAGTTTAAATTCTGGAGGAATAATATCAAACTTAAAGATATCTGGATTAAAAGGAGGAATCAAATGACAGAGGAGCAAAACCCATTAGAAATTAATTTTAAGTTTATAAACCAGATTCACAATTCAAATTTATGGACAAAGGTCTAACTGCCAACCTTGGTGCTGGGCCCAGACTCCAATAAGTCCTTCACCTTAATGTCACAGGACAGTGAGCACGGGAAAAGTGGAATTATTGGAATAACATATATTAAGGGACGTAAAAAGGCTATGGTTGTGGAGAGAAGATCTGAGGATACTTAGTACATCAGCAAAAGAAAGACGTAGAATATGGCTACAGTGAGCCAAATGACAAATCAATTTGAATGGATATATATTTATTCATTGGAACCTTTGCATTTCTCTGATGACTCAACTGAAAGTTCAAACCTAAAGAGGGGTCCTTGGGCATTAATGGGTTAATGCATCTTAATCCTCATGTGAGGATCTAATAGAATCATATACATAATGTGTTGTTTATCCCAGTGCCTACAGTATGTACTAACACTCAGCAACTGGACCTAATATTATTACTGTGCCTGCCCTCTTCTCTGGGAGTGATTTTCAGGGAATAGATGGTAGGGAGTCTGAGTCACTGAGAGAAATGTGGCTTATGAATTTCTCTTTTAATTATTGTCAGAGGAAGGTGTATTTTCCAACACTATTTTTTTAAAAAATTAAATTATTTTTTAAATGTTATTTTTCATTATCTTTTGGCCTGGCTTATGTCCCTGGGGATTAAACAAAAATTTACCACTTGGGTGTAATTTCTATTGAAATGATATACACTGCAAAAATAGTTAAGTGAAAAAAGAAAAAATCAAACCTTACTAATATAGACAAAACATCTGAATAATTGAATAAATCACCCCATTTTCATCTGGTGTTGTATTAGAGGGTAGCTTTAGGCACAACCACACAATAGAAAGTGAAGTGAAGAGGAACAAGCTAATTAGTGTTGTCAAATAAACAAGAGTCTAGAGGTGCCAAATTTGGTATCTTCATCCAAATTAATCAGTCAAATTTTCTACAGTAATTGTATTAACTGGATAATTTCCAAATTTCATCTAACTTTTGTTTTTGTTTCTCTTCTTAGCTTTCCCTACTTTCAGCCCATGATGGTTTCTGCTTTTCCTCTCCTTCTTTGTTCATTGCTTGCAGAATAGATTATACAGACTTGTGTATAGCCTAACCTTCAAATGGTTAATACTTATTAGTGACGGATACTTAAAATTATCCTTTGTTAGTCTGAAACCATTTTTCCATGTTACCAATTAGCTGACCTGCCAATATTTGCTTCACATGGAACCTGTCTGCATAATTTTTAAATTGTTTATATTTCAATTACTCCTATAACTAATAACTTCAGCAAATGTCCTACCATCAAATCAAACCACTAAATACATGACAGGTGGAAATGTGTTTATTTCACATCGTCTTACTATCGTTTCCAACAGCTATTTTGTATAGTTTATTTTAAAGTCATTTTTAACTAGGTGAAGGCCTTCTAATCTCCTTTAGAGCCATTTTAATAAACTTCAGTCAGTTCAAACCCATTCTTTTCAAATGCTGAATTTTTCAAATCCTGTGTTTCTTAGGCATAAGCCAGGAGCTACATCTCAGCTTTTTAAAATATTGGTGAAAAAAAATAAGAATGACATGAATAATCATAATGGATGTATTCTTTTTAATCTCACTAATCAAATTTAATAATGAGGAATAATGAGTAATATCTTATGGAAAATTATACCAACAATTGTCATGTATGAAGAATTTAAGTTTTATAAATACACAGAGTATAAGACTATGCTGGGTAATAATTTCCTTGCTATAAATAATTTTAAATAGAAAGTAACTTACTTCCCTGTTATTAGCCAGTACATACTGGGACATTCTTCCTTAACAGCCTGCAGGTGGCCATATTACTTAGCCATAACTTTATTTATTTATTTTTATTGAAGTATAGTTGATTTACAATATTGTGTTAGTTTCTGGTATACAGCAAAGTGATTCAGTTATATATATATATACTCTTTTTCATACTTTTTTCCATTATAGTTTATTACAAGATACTGAATATACTTCCCTGGGCTATACAGTAAAACCTTGTTGTTTATTTTATATGTAGTAGTTTATATCTGATAATCCCAAATTCCTAATTTATCCTTCCCCCATCTTTCTTTCCTCTTTGGTAACCATACATTTGTTTTCTATGTCTATGAGTCTGTTTCTGTTTTGTAAATAAGTTCATTTGTATCATTTTTTAGATTCCACATATAAGTGATATCACATGATATTTGTGTTTCTCTGTCTGACTTACTTCACTTGTATGATAATCTCTAGGTCCACCCACGTTGCTGCAAATGGCATTCTTTCTTTTTTATGAATGAGTGATATTCCATTGTATATGAGTACAACATCTTCTTTATCCATTCATCTGTCGATGGACATTTAAGTTGCTTCCATGTCTTGGCTATTGTAAATAGTGCTGCTATGAACATTGAGGTACATGTGTCTTTTTGAATTAGAGTTTTTTCCAGATATATGCCCAGGAGTGTGGTAACCCTATTTTTAGTTTTTTAAGGAACATCTGTACTATTTTCCATGGTAGCTGTGCCAATTTACATTCCCACCAACAATACAGGAGGGTTCCCTTTTCTCCACACCCTCTTCAGCATTTATTATTTGTAGACTTTTTGATGATGGCCATTCTGACTGGTGTGAGGTGATACCTCATTGTAGACTTTATTTATATTTCTCTAATAATTAATGATGTTGAGCATATTTTCATGTGCCTTTTGGCCATCTGTATGTCTTCTCTGTAGAAATGTCTATTTAGGTCTTCTGCCCATTTTTTATTGGGTTATTTAGTTAGTTAGTTATTTTGTTATTGAGTTGTATAGCTGTTTTTATATTTTGAAAATTAATTCCTTGTCTGTCACATTGTTTGCAAATATTTTCTTCCAGTCCCTAGGTTGTCTGTTCATTTCATTTATGATTTCCTTTGCTGTGCAAAAGCTTATAAGTTTGATTAGGTCCCATTTGTTTATTTTTGTTTTTATTTCAATTGTCTTCGGAGACTGACCTAAGAAAACATTGCTATGATTTTAGAGAATGTTTCACCTATGTTCTCTTCTAGGAGTTTTATGGTGCCATGTCTTATATTTAAGTCTTTATGCCATTTTGAGTTTATTTTTTGTATATGGTGTGAGGGAGTGTCCTAAATTCATTGATTTACATATGGCTCTCCTGCTTTCCCAGTACAACTTGCTGAAGAGACTGTCTTTTCTCTATAGTATATTCATTATATATTTAATCAAATGTGTGTTCCCTTTGGTAGCTCAGCTGGTAGAGCAGAGGACTGTAGATGCCTGTCTGTGGCCATCCTTGGGTCGCTGGTTTGATTCTGGCTCAAAGGAGAGAGGTTTTATATTTATCAGTGGAACAGAATAGAGAATCCACACAGTGCTGGTCAATTAATCTTTGACAAAGGAGGCAAGAAGATACAATGGAGCCATAACTTTTAATATTGCATTTTTGAATTTCCACACAAAATCAAGATTAGTCTTGTGACTCTTTGTGTCTGCAAACCAGCATTATTTACTTTGAGAACAGGGCCATTTTTCAGTGTTCTGACCACATAGGTTTTCTGCCAAATCCATTCATTTGGAGGTTGCATGCTTACTAATTTTTTTATTTTAGGAAGGTAGCACTATAATTTTTCATTCCCCAAGTGATATTTATGTGTGGGTGTCCTCTTAGATTATATTTCCTTAGCTCCTATTCTTTTCCATGTGCTTTACAAATTAGAATCACTCAGCCCGGAAATAAGGCATTTAGGCATTTGCAGTCTCCTTCCAGAAATTTATATCAGTTGTTATGTGACTTATTATAGATTTTGGCATTCATCTCTTCCAGGTCCACAATTGTCTTTGTTGGGCCAGGAAAGCTGCTCCTTAGCCATTTTGTATTAATGATAATTTGTCCTTATTTTATGTAGTGTAAATTTTGTAACACTTTCTCCAGTGCTTGTAAAGGCAAGTTTATTTACAAGTTCTTTATACAAGCTTTCAAAGATACTCTGACTCCATACATAGCCATTTAGCACTCAGTGCAAATATTAGATAATTATTAAATAGAATGAATTCTTATACCTTAGAATTATGTTATTTCTCAATAGTAGCTGTAAAAAAGTCTTTATATGTACTTTCAGAGACATCTGAAAGTGTTCTTAGTATTTTTGTCAAATGGTATTTTCAAGCTATATGTAATAATTAAATGAAATTATATTATTGCATTGCCTCTATGGGAAGGTAAAAAAATATGTCTTATATAAATGTGGTACATAATAAAATAATTTAGTAGTCATTTGGGTTACTTTGTGTGTAGTGGACAAAATGAGGCTTAGGTCTTAGGCTTGACTTTTTTATTAGAGATGTATGCATTTTCTTTAGCTTTTTCAAAATAAAAGACTAACATTTTGATAAAAAAATACACAAACTTCAATCATTTTAAAAGATAAAGTATTTAGACTATAAAGAATAAATGCAGTGATTACAGCACATATAGTTTCGAGGAAATTAATTCTCTCTTCAACAGTGTATTCACATAGTAATTATACAACCAGAGGGTGTGGTTACCTTTAACTTAAGGTAGCCTATGTTTGTAAAATTTTAATTTTACTTTTTACAATTTCCCTACAAGTTTTATAAACAAATACATACATATATATTTCCCTATATACAACTTGAGTTAAATAACAGAATTTAAAGCATCCAATTTATATTGTATCTAGGCTACTAATCATTGAGTTGAGAAAAATCTCAGTTAATTCGTTCATTAATTGGTGACTTTTAAAATCTGAATTGATTGGTTGATTGACTATATTAGATAATAACATATCAAAATATTATGGATTAAATATTATCACATAGGGAATTTACTTAAAATCATTCAATTTGAAGGAGCAGTGCATAAAAAATAAAAGTTGCCCATTAGCAGATAATTATTGAGTCTGAGGGATGAGTATGTGAAGGTTTATTAATTGTTCTCTCCAATTTTGCAAGTGTGTGAAATTTTTTGTGATGACATGTTTTAAAAGAAACCAAGTGAGAAGATAGCTGTGGCTGTAAACTACCAAAAAATGTTTGTTATTTACCACCAGAACAGTAGAGTCACAGGTTTATAAGAGCTAGCCATCATAAACATACACTCAGAGAAAATTATGAATCTGTTCATGTTCAGCACTAAAGTTATGGACAGCTACTCTGAGCGAACGTAGTTTATGGCTTAGATGCAGATCCCCTAAGTTTATGCATTTACTAAGACAAATGCAGGATTTGGACAAAGGTGTAGTCTTAAATGATGCTAGAATGGTAGTCAGAAAGACGAATAAGCACAAATAGTCATTGTATCTAATTCTTCATTTTTCTGTGCTGAGCATTGCTCAAAGCTCCCTGAACAGTCAGATACTTGTCCTGCCTCACACACTGTGTCCAGATTTCTGACACTATCTTCCACAGCTGATCTGCAGTTCTAGGTCTAGGGCTAGACTGAGAGCTCATTATTTGACTTTTCTTCTCAGAATCTCTTTCTCTAAGGTGTTAGTGGTGTACCACAGCATTATCTTTGCCTGTCAGACAGCCCTAGTTACAGATGATTGCCTTTGGGGTTTTCAAGAAGAGACTGAAAAGAAATGCAAATTGAGTGAGTTATTCTGCAACAAGGATTATCATTGCTTCTGTGTACTTTGGGAACTATTCGAGAATGGCAGGAGGATACAAATGGTTTTTCAGGGCATAACTGTGAATAAACACTCATGAGCTTGCACATGCAGGTGTATCATTTGCTTTATTGCATCAATCTGTTCATGCCATAAAATGTAAGTGAAAAGCTTATTGATGGGGAGTACATATCAAACTTGCCAAAGACATTTATCATTTGCAAAGGTCTACAAGGCTAGGATTCTTGGAGCTCCAGAAAAATTAAGTTGGGCTGTGTCCTTCTACTTATTGGTGGGAAAGAGAAAAATAGCCCCTGACATCTAGGATTTCTGGTATTATCAGCCAGACCTTGGTTGTTCACCTGTTGAACATAAACACATTCATGGAACATCAACATTATACAAGGCCACCCCAAGACCTTGAGCAACAGCAACAAAAAAGAACATGAGCCCTCTGTAATCATGGCTGAAAATGGACAAAACATTAGTATTGTCCATGACACAAAAATGATCTTATATACCCCACTCTAATGAGTGACTCCTGCTTCTTTACTTCTTATAGCTCTAGCATTAGTATAGTCTCTCCTCCTTCTAGATAAGATTTATGAAGATACTCATTGAATTATCCCCTACACCACTTCCTAACAGCATCCAAATCAGAGCAAAACCCCACTTCCTTAAATCCTCCCCAAATCACCAAACATAAGGGCAAATTCTATAATAATTTCTTGCTAACATCTTCTTACTGATATGGCCCAGGTTTCCTATGATTTGCATTCTCTCTTGCTACAAAAAGTGATAAATCTGATTTGTATAATTTCAGGTGTGTTCCTGGCAATCATTGGGTGGAGGATAATAGTACTAAAGGGTTACAATGGGAACCTTATAATTGATAAAACAAGCATGATTCTTCTGTCCAACCGAGTCATTAGTTTTTAAAATTGTGACAAAATACACATAGCATAAAATTTACCATCTTATTTTTAAGTGTACAGTTCAGTGACACTGAATAATGTTTACATTATTGTACGACTACTACCACTATCTATCCATCTCCAGAACTTTTTATGATCCTAAACTGAAAGTCTGCATCAATTAAAATGTCATTCTTCACTCTCCCAACCCTTCATAACACTGTTCTATTTTCTGTCCATATGAATTTGATTATTTTAGGTACTTTACTTTAAGTGGAATCATAGAATATTTGTCCTTTTATGTCTGGCTCATTTCATTTAGCACAATGTTTCCAGAGTTTATCCATGTTTTAGCAGGTATCAGAATTTCCTTCCTTTTTAAGGCTGAATAATATTCCATTGTATGATTATACCACATTATATTTATCCATTTTTCTGTCAATGGATATTTGGGTTGTTTCCACCTTTTTGCCATTGTGAATAATGCTCCTATGAGCACTGGTATAATTGTGGTCATAATTTTTTTAGCAACGAGAAGTAGAATAGTTTCAGGGTTTTTCTGATTCTACAAGTAAACCTAAAACATTCTCCTTCTTCCTTCCCTGGCTAACCTCTACCCCCAGGAATCCCCATGCTCTGAGAAATCAAACAGTTTGCTAGTGATGACCTCTGGAATTCTGGAAGAGTACACCATGTTATTTCCAAGTGTGATCACTGACTTTACCAAGATAGCAATAGGATGGAAAGAATTAGAAGAGCCAGTATAGACAGGCAAAACAATTCTGAAACAATTTTTCTTTCAAAATATATTTTCAAAATTAAGTTATAAGTTGTTTGCTACATAGTGAAGTACTAAAAATCAAGCATGCTAAAGGAGAGCTTTTGACATTGAGGTGAGAGATACAGCCAAGTCATTTATTTATTCAGACATTAAGCTATCACTTGACACTTTCAGCCTGAAACATAAACTCAGTGAGTTCAGGGACTTGTGCTCTATCTTCCCTCTCTAGGACAGATCACATAATAAACACTCAATAAATACGTATGAAATAAGTAAATGAATGATTATAATGAGTCCTTATTATGTCTTAGGCACTGTGAGAGGCATGACTGGGTATCACATATCACCATCACTGTCCACATAATGCTTTAAGACTAACTAGGGAATTAGAAACACACTACATGACAACTATAAACAAACTGTAATGGGTGTTCAGAAAAAGGAAAAATTACTTCTGCTTATGAATAGTGACAGAAGTTGCAAAGATGAATTGGAATGGAAAGGATTTTTACAGGTGAAAGCATAAACATGTATTTCATGTGGAGTTAACAGCATGAGCAAAGGCGTGGTGGTTGCAAGAAGCATAAGGATGAACTATAGTTTATAGTTTATAGAGCTTCCGTTCTGTTCAATAAACTTTAAAGTCTTCACTTGACTTAAGCTTCATAGCATCTTCCATTTTCCTACCCCTCAGGAGGGAATAATCATTCTTCATGCTTCAGTTAAGGAAATCAAAAAACACATAGTAGTTAACTGGGGAAACCTGAATTTGAATCCAGGCCTTCAGATTCCATAGTTTATGATTCCGACCACTAGATTGTATTTAGTGAGTATTAATTAGCTTATTTTGGGCTTGTATATAAGATGTAGATGTAGGGAAAGAGAGAGGGGTACAACCAAAAACTCTGCAGGGTTAAAATGGTGGAGGGAAGTGGAAGTTGTCACTTTTTTCTACTTTGAATTTAAGTGTAAAAAGTATTTTAATATGCTTAAAATATAGTAATTCCATTTTATGATGGAATATCTGGATAGAGGTTGCAGAGAATGATCAGAAAGCATTGATTATTAGTAGTTAGTTTTTACAAAGATTCTTTATTCCCCTTTTGTATGTGTTTTCTTTAACTTTGACTCCATAAATACATATTTATGAACATCATGTTTTTTAATGATTTGGCTGAGTTGTTTTAAACAGAGCTCCTCTTTAAAAATATTATTCAACTGAAATGTGTTCTAAAGTTTTCTGAGCTATAAGAATCCTTGTTTTTTGGGACATAATTCAACATCAGTTTAATTGAAAAAAATATATATATATATATAATAAAGGTATATATCTTCAACAATTGAGAAATATTATGAACTAATGAAAGAAAATGGGTAGTAAAGAGCCATGTATTTTTGAGTGGAGGAGGATATGTAGTAAGGAAATGTTCCAAATGAGTAGCATGTTTATAAACTGTGTATAGTGTCGTTTTGATCGACAGCTGAGGATTACATGAATTAGTTTTAATAGGAGCAGGAAACCACTGCAATAAGTCATTCTCCTCTTTCCATTTATGCTTAAAAATTTTTTAGGATAAGTTTTTTAAAGTTTTTCTCAACAGCACAATTAAAAATCATTAGTATTTTTTCATCTCTGTTGTAATGATAAAAATGTTGATCCATACCTTGAATTCTCTGAATAGAGTAAAAAAACTAAATATTTTCATTCCTCCTCCTGCTATTGCCAGCAGCTATATGTTAAGAAATAATCATAAAGGAAACAGAAAGATAGAATAATAGAGTCAAAAGGGGAGATTAGTAACAACTTCTAGTTTAGTTTGCCACTGAGTGTGATGGTTAATTTTATGTGTCAACTTGGCTAGGCTATGATACCCAACGGGGTTGTCAAACACTAGTCTAGATGTTGCTGTGAGGGTATTTGTGGATGTGATTAGCATATGTAATTATGTGACTTTGAATAAAGCAGATATTACTTTCTGTAATGCGGGTGGGTCTCATCCAATCAATTGAAGGTCTTAAGAGCAGAGACTGAGGTTTCCTGAAGAAGAATTTTGTTTCAAGGCTGCAACACAGAAATCCTACCTGGGTTCCCAGCCTGCTGGCCTGCCTTTCAGATTTGCCTGTTCTCATGATTATATGAGCCAATTCCTTAAAATAAATCTCTCTATATGTCTATATTTATATCCATATTTCTGTGTCTCTGGGAAACCCTGACTAATACAGTGGGCAAACTAAAGCCCAGAGAAATTATATGCTTTTTCTAATATCATTTAGTAAATGGTGACCAAGCTATAATAGAAAGATGGGGAAACCAGGTCATAAATTGCCTAAAATATTGATTATAATCCTGGGAAAGAAATTCGTAAACTATCCACTTTCAGAACCGTCCTTTTTAGTGGCTTACATGCAGAGAAATGTAAAGTTTCATGAAAACCCAATACAGTAAAAAAATCTGAAGTTCAAAGCAGATAAAACAGGGGAGGGATTGTTTGTTTGCTTTACCAAAAGATAAAGTGTACTATTCTTTAAAAAGGCAAATTTCCTCAATATTTAAGGTGGTTTCATTTTTTAAAAATGCTTTGTAAACTTTTAGGGACACATAGGTTCAACACAATTGAACAGGGCATGTTTTTAAAGTGCATCTTACTAAAAAAAAATCCCGATTCAATAATTATTTCATCCTCTTGAAAATGAATATTTTATAAAGATAGAAGTGACGAAGAGAGGGAAATACACATTGTTATCTTAATAAACATAGGTCTCACATTTTGTGTGATGCTTTGCTGATAACAAAGCTCTTTCATTACACTCTTTTCTGGAATCTTCACCACAAGTCTCTGAGTTACTCTCACCATTTTATGATGGAGACAACCAGGGCTGACAGAGACTAGAAGACTTGCCTAAATGACTCAGGGACAGAGCAGCCAGTTCCCAGATCTGAGCTCTCCTCATTGCCCTGCAATGATGCCACAGAGCACCAGCATCAGCCAGAGGGTGGTGTTTGTAGGTCTCTTGACCAACAATCCTATAGTGAGCTGAATTCTCACCCTAATCAAAAAGATATGAGAGTTCTACTGTGCTAACAGGAATATTAAGATTTACCTTGGGAAAAAAATCCCAGTACATCCTTTCTCATTCTTAAAGATAACCCTACCATGTCCTTTTGCAATTATGAATTGATTCTATGGGAGAACAGAAAATTTGATCACATGGATAAGGTATTCTCTCTCCACATTTCCCACAGTGCTCCCTATTTGGAGTGAATATTCTTTGAGTTCTGCATCCTTGTACAAATAAGCAGGCTTTAGCTGTGGTTGTTTTTAAAAAATGCTATATGGTTTACTGAATTGAAGAAATTATTCCCATATTTTAGAGCTCTCTCTCCTACCCTGGTTTTCATTTTCCCAACTTAACAGCATTTACTTTAGGAAAAGGATTTTACATCACTGGCTCAAAGAACAGAGGCACCTTTATTGCATCTACATTCACTGGGCTGCAAAGACCCCACACATTTTCAGTCCGTTGCTTATCATTCCTATTCAGGCCATCCCTGGACTCCTCACATTTGTGAGATTTGATTTTTCTCCTCTTTCTCATCTGAGAGCAGGTGGACCAAGACAGTTCTTTGGAGGCTCGACAAGTGATTTCTCTTGAGAGAGGCACACCTCTCTAGTCTGCCAAGGAATGAAAATTCAGACAATCACATAGATCATTTTGGATGCTGCCAAATAAATTCCACCAAATGCTACTGGCAATAATTACAACATGTCACTGGGAAATGTGGTGATTTTCTTCTAGCATCAGGCTTCAGTCTTGTCCTGAGTGCCACGAAAATGACACAGAGAAGACATAAACAGCTTTCTCCATAGATACAGCATACATTTCTCATAATCAGGGAAATGAAGGGGTTGATGTGCTTCTTTACCTTGAAATGTCTAGAACAGGGTGCCAGGGATTAAGTAGGAACCACCTGGAACTTGCTGCTCTTTGATGACTGCACACTTGTCAACTACTCCAAAAATTAGGCAAAGTGGTGAAGAAAGACCACCATTTTGTTATAAGCAGGGCTCTGGGCCCCGACTGAGGAAATAAAATAACCTGTTGTAGTTTACAAAAAGAAAAGCTCTTCTGTAAGAATGGAAAGTCCTGAGAGCCCGTATGAGAGTCGGCTCCCCAGGAGGTGATAGCATCCCAAAGTCTACTAGGAGTTTAGGGTCAACCACAAGATTGTCTTTTATACAAGCAGGACTAGGAAGTCTCATCAAAGGACCGAGGAAGGTCATGGGCAAAGCAGCTGTGTGAACCAAGTTTAAAAAAAAAAAAAAAGAAAAAGGAAAAAAAAAAGATAGTAAGAAGCCAAGGAACGCTGCAGAAATGGCGAGAAAAGACAGAGACGCATAGGAGGTATAAGACGGGAGGAGGGAGTCGGGGAGGGCGGGGAGAGAGGAGAAAGCTGAGCGCGGACGTCAGGAACAAAAGCTCCAGCGGAGTCTGGCGGAGGCACGAAGGGAGCATGGGGTGTTTTGAATAATTATTAAAATTAGCATGTGTCTGCGCCATCCTGTGGGTGTGGCGCGCAGCGCAGCGGAGTGTAAACTCTAGCGGGGCTGGAGCAAACATTCGATTAGCGGCAGCAGCCTGCCAGCCTGCCCGAGGAGCGTGAGGACCAGCGCGCGGCACAGCGACCGCACGATGGCCTCGTCTCAAGGGAAGAACGAGCTGAAATTCGCCGACTGGATGGCCACTCTGCCCGAGAGCATCCACAGCATCCCCCTCACCAATTTAGCCATCCCAGGTAGGCGCGCTGAGGCTGCCGACGGGGCGCTCGGCGTCCGCTCCACCTGCCCCGCCCTGCTTTATCTGCCACGAAGTGGTAACTTGCCACGATGCCCGCGGGAGGGAAACTCGTCTCCAGGGGTGGGTCTCGGCCAGGCGAGTGCGTGCCTGGGAGCCTCCGGGCTCCTGGCGTTTTCCAAACGTCTGGGGACCGTGGCGCGGGGAGTCAAGGTGACTGATTTTCCATGGGTTTTTGAAGCAGCTTGTGTGAGAGGGCTGGGGCAGGGGAAAGGCTTGGCTCCAGGACGGCGCCTCGTGCCCCCCTGCCACGTTTTCCCCGAAGACTTGGGGCTGGGGGCGATTTCTGGGGCTGTGGGGTGATAGTGACCCGTGAGAGCGAGCTGCTGTCCTAAGGGCTCGGCTCCGGCCCGTGGACCTCCCACTCCATCCCTGTCACGGAATCAAGCGGATCTGGTGGATTTCTCTGTTAGAACCTACCCGAGTCATTTATATTCGTCCCTAGTCTCCTTTAAAGAGACTAAGCGCTTCCCGAAGAGTGATGAAAGTTCAGGGACCCGCGGCGGCGGCGTGATCGCTGCCCTTGACCTGGAGCTGCGGGGGGAGAGGAGCGGAGGCAGCAGTTTCCTGATCTGCGTGGACCTAGAGGGCCTGGCCGGGTGGCCGCCGTCTGGATTTTGGTCCAAGGGCTGTTAGCAGCCTGCAGCGCGCGGGTCAGGAAAGCAAACCCTCGTGGACCGTGCATTTGTTGTTCCGAACAGAAGCGGGGCAGGGGAACCTGCGCGAGCTGCGGCGGAGGGGTGGGATTAATAGGCAAATCTTAGGAAAAAGATGATTGCGGCGGTCTCCGGACAGGCTAGCAGGACGGAAGCCTGGGCAAAGCGAGGAAGAGACTGGAGGCATCCAGAGGCTCCAGCATAGCGCGCACGTCTGGGACCAGAGGACGAGGCAGGTTTTGGGGACGGGAGCGCAGCAGACCCTAGTTCGGATGTGCAGGAGGGAGGGTCGTTTCAGGACGGTGTACCACGGTGACGGCTGGGGACACAGCCATACTTCGTTGACTTTTCGCCTGGGCTGAGGGTGCAGATGCCTGACCCTTCCAGGACTCGGCTAGAGGGCAAAACACCGACAGGCTGTCCACCCCCTGCCCCAAGCTGTGCCGTGTTATCAAGTTCAACCTTCTGGTCTGCCTTCTCTAGATCTTCCCTATCCGGCGCCCCCTCTCAGCCACTGGGGGAAATCATACTTTAAAAAAAAAAAAAAAAAAAAGGAAAAGGTGGGTTTTCTCGAAAATTCCAACAGTCTCTAACCAGTAGCCCTGGAATTGATCAGTAACTCAAATCAATGGTCGTTCATCAAGTGGATGTTTGGTGGTTATGATAGGCACAGGCTACACTCTGAGAGCCAACCCTGAAAGGGAAGGGTTCGTCTACTTTTGTCCTTCTTCAAGAGGTAGCTTCCCAAGAGCCCAGGTATCTCCAAGGAAAAGAACAAGACAGCTTCTCCACTCTGCACTTACCCTGCTCCCTGGGTGAGCCTGGGGATTGCTCTTTTGCAGGAGACAGTAGAAAGCACAGAACTTTGTTGGCCAAATTCCACTCTCACTTCCACAGGCATTCCTATCCTCTTTTCTACCTTCCTTTTTATTTTTTGGTTTTTAGAAGGTTACTTTTACATGGTCTCACCCGAGGATTTGTGCTCACACAAAAGGTAAGACGGGCAAGGACTCTGTTGCCAGCCTCCTGATAGGTGACTCTCCAGAGACACAGGGAGGTTAAAAGCCCAAGTTCACACTGCAAGTTCTGAGGGATGGTATGATACCATGTCTGAATCTAACTTACTTTTTTATAATACTTCACTTTTCAAAGCCCTAGTATGTAACCGAGATCACATAATCCTTCCCCAAACCTTGTGAAGCAGTCGATGCTGATAAGTATTAAATCCATTTCACAGATGTGAAAATTGCACCTCAGTGAGGGGAAATGACCTACAATCAGTTCAGTGATATAACCCGTAAAATGGTCCTTAGGAAAAATCTCCTAGGAATTTTGGAGGGAAATGCTCTGGGGTTTGTATCTGAATGATTCAGCAACAAGTACTAATCAGGGTGAGAGGACAAGGAAATAGGCATTTGCAGGAACAGGATGAGTTTTCTTTGCTTTCCGCAGGACAAAGTGAAAACCTGAGATCAGAGGCTTTGATATTCTGATAGTCCTACAGCAGAGACATACTGATGATGGCATTGGATGCAGTGGGAATTTCCACTGCTTTCCCAACTCCTCTTAGTTGTATACTCAAAGTGGATCCCCTGCAAAGCCTTCCATTCTCACCCTCAATACTTCTGAGAAAAAAAAAAAAAACCCTATTTCACCAATCTACACGCCTGAATTCCTCCATGATTCTGTAATGTACGTTTGGCAGATCCTCACGTATAAATCCAGGTTTTAAAATGGGCTTGGTACCTTTCCGCATTACTCAACTTGTGAGAATTTTTGGAGGAAAAAAGACGTTCAAACTTCGATAGTCAGGGAAGACTAATTGGAGACTATTAAACAATAATGGAATAATTGCCTTAAAATCATGCTAATAGCTTCCTGGCTGCTGCTTGTTTACTTGGCCAGTTGCTACAGCTTGAATTAAGTAATTATCTCCACCATTTAAAACCACTCCTGATGTACCACACAAGTGTTTTTCTGTAGGAGGGAACGGCTGCTCAGTCATCCTCAAAGCTTCAGGTTTTCTTAGGTGGAGCGACTGGAAGGTGAAGAGCTGTCTAATTATGAAGCCATCCACCTGGGGCAGCTGATCTGGATTACCCAGAGCTAGTGCAAAGAACAATCTGCAGGTGTGTGATATTCCTCACCAGGTGTGCGGTTCTGGCATCTTTAAATGTTTCTCAAGTGTCTGCATCTTGAATGCTTTCATAACCAAATTTCTTCGTGGCTGTTTTGCATTTAAATGGCCTCATGATTTGGTATTGACTGGCCTAAGGAATTAAATTAGTAATCGGTATTAGTAGTTTTACTTTCACTTTATTTTTCAAAGGAATGGTAGTGTCGTAACACACTGACAGTTACTCGGATTTCGGTCTCATTTGTCTTTTCTTCCTATCTCTGATGACACCAAGCTAAGTTTTCATTCATACATGTTTGCTTAACAATATCCTGGCATTTTGGTTTATGAATAATGTGTCCTCCCACCACAAACAGTTGAGAGAAGATAAACGGGGATGGAAGCAGGGAGACAAAGTATCAAATTCAGGTGAAGTCTGATGAATTTCTGGCATTGCTGAAGCCGAGTTCTAACTCTATAATCATAGTGCTGCCAGAACCATTGTAAAAAGATCCATCATGGGAGCAAGCAAGCTGTTGCTTGACCTGGGTAATTTGTTGGTGATCTGGATCTATGACAGGGAGTCATTCTGTCCAAAATCTAAAAGATCAGGAAGGGTTTTCACTCCATGGGAGGGTTCCATTATGCATTTTCTGATATGTGATGATAGTCTTCTTCACATTATACAGTAAATTGACCATGTAATAATGAAAGATTGGCTAAAATGTTGTCGACTAGAATCTCAGAAAGAGTGTATGTTTCCTTGGTGTCAGAGTTGATTACTGAGTTGACCACCAGTTGGCCTTCGAGCTGGACCCGGGCAGAGTTTGCTTACCCCATCCCCTGTCCTTGGAATGTACTTTCTGCCCACTGTTCACACAGTGGGAACCATTTTCAAGGATGCAGCCTTGAGAGAGCAATGTGTTACTGAGACCATCTGGACAGTGTAAGTGGCTGAACCTCTTTAAAGCCTCTATATAAACTTTTAAGATTCTGGCAGGTAGGTGCGGATATCCAGACATCATGCAGCTGCCTTAAAACAAGCTTCTTAGGTAAGTTCCCTGCTTATTAAACTTTCCACCTACCAATCTGGAAGTGATATGCCTTTCTTTGGTCTCTTCCTTGCCAGTTTTCAAATCAAAACTTGAACAGGAATTGTTGACTGTACTTTAGATAAGGAACACAGAAATGCTTTAGAAATCGATCATTGTTCTTGCAGATTTTGTACACTCTTCCAGAAAATGCTAACACCAATGAAAAAGAACAGTCTTACTTAGGGAAACTAGATGTATATATAGCTCCAGTTTCTGTGTTCTTGTGTTGGCTTTTATTAGTTTTAAATTTCTTCCCTCACAGTGATCTCTTCTTGTTCTTCCTGGAGCCAACTATCTTCCTTTTCCTTGTAATTTACTATTTCTACTTTGATTAGGATGAGACAATCTACAGAGAAAATCTGGGACTGGGTCTAATTGTACACGTTTCTTTTTAAACACAGGGCATTTTTTTTTCATCATTTTAGTTCTGATAGTGATATGGAAGTTAATTTTTCAAAGCAATCAAAAAACAACAAAATTGTTTAGAATGACTATCTTTCTTGTGTTGCCTTTCCAATTCCCAGTTTTGTTTTTGATTTTGCTAAAAAGAAAAATCTCATTTAAAAAGTTAAATCTCATTGAATATCTGGAACATAATTTATCGTACTGGGGCTCTTTCTTGATGAATTGAACTGAATCACCAACTATTACTAATCAAGATAAAATGATACTTCCATCATTTTACAATTTACAAAGTGTTTTCTCATGAACACACATGCTTTTCACATGTTCTATCAATAGTCTCCTCAGGCCTTGCTACTCAACGTTGATCCAGGGATCAGCAGCATCAGCATACATGGGTGCTTGATAGAAATGCAGCATCTTGGACCTCAGCCCTCAGACTGATTTAATCACAATCTGCATTTTAACAAGATCCCCAGGTGATTTATATACCCATTTAGTTTGAGAAACACTGCTTAAGGTATCTCTAAGAGGAACCTTTATGTAAGTGGCAGAACCAAATTTAAATATACATCTTTGACTAAGTTCTTTCTAATGGACCATGCAGTCTATCTGTGAGTGTTAAAATTTACAATCAGGTTTAGAGCCAGAGCCCCATATCTGATTCAAGGCTAATGGCCCAGGTTGGGAACATTTCTGATAACTGACATTACAGTTCAATAAAATCACAATAAAAGTGATTTAATTGCTACCTAAGTGTTCAAATTATGTCACTGTGATAAATGTAAAATCTTCCCCCTCATTTCCTTAAAGTCCTGATGCTCCATACCAGCCATCAACAGCACTTAAAATCAGACCATCTGGTGATGCTAGTGGTCACTAATGACAATTTAGGAGACACTCCATATTGGTTCTTGTTCATTTAATCTCACTTTTTTGTGTGTGTTACAGGAGCCGGTACTTTTGTTATATTTATAGGTCACAGATTTGTTCACCTTATCTATAAACTAAAACTTTTCAATATTGCTCTGAAGTAATAGTGGCATCATAAATGCAAACTGTAGTAATAATCAACATCAGAAAGATCTCAAACACAAAGGTAAACAGTAACTTGAGTTTTGATGGAAAGAAGATCAATCTTCGTATTTGCAAACCATACCTCATTTATTTAAATCATGGCTTATATGGAATAGAAACATGCATAAATGTGGTTATAACTCACTTGCTTGAATTTTAGTTATTTTAGCATAATCAGTGTGCTAAAAGAGTTAAAATTTTAAAAAGAACCTTCAAGTTTTTAAAATAGATACGTTTATATGTTAAGGCTCACACACTTTACTCATATGAAGATTTCTCATATCATTACTTAGAATATCTTGTATCCTATTTAATTCCAACCCTACCTAATCAAAATAGAAAGAATAAGTTACAAAGAGGAGGAGTAAAATTGTTGAGTGACATACATCAGCAATAAAAATAGCAAATATTTATGAGGAAAGACTAATAAATGAGGATACAGGGACACAAAGTGTAATGTCCCTTAAACTCTATCAGCCCCAAAGTAAAATCGGAGTCATGTTCATTGTCAGTTTTGACCACTCTCAAGTACCTCCTTCATGGACTTCCAAATAGTTCTAGAGGGCTTCCCTGATGGTGCAGTGGTTAAGAATCAGCCTGCCAGTGCAGGGGATACGGGTTTGAACCCTGGTCCGGGAAGATCCCACATGCCGCGGAGCAACTAAGCCCGTGCACCACAACTACTGTGCCTGCGATCTAGAACAACTACTGAGCCCACATACCACAACTACTGAAGCCCTTGTGCCTAGAGCCTGTGCTCCACAGCAAGAAAATCCACTGCAATGAGAAACCCACGCACCGCAATAAAGAGTAGACCCGCTCACCGCAACTAGAGAAAGCCAGTGCACAGCAACGAAGACCCAACATGGCCAAAAATAAATAAATAAATAAAATAATTAAAAAACCCAAAATAGTTCTAGAAATCTCTGGAAAAATTCTTAAATATATTTTATAAACCGATTTTTTTGGCTAACACACACGTAGTATCAGCAACTTTCCTTCTTTCCTGTTTTGGGGAACCTATGGGGAATTGTCATGTTTGCTGCTTTGACATGTAGAGGAACTGTACTTCCATAGTTTTATACCCAAAACACCACTGCTGCTGGTAGACCCACCAGGGCTTGTGCTAAGTCTGCAGAGGCCCAACACTGAGGATGTTAATGAGTAACAAGGGCCGTGGATTCCACTATGGTCAAAGGCTCTCAGAACTGAGTCCCCCATTGTGGAAGGTGCTGATGCCAGTTCTACTGCTGACGCTGTCACTGCTGAAGCCATGAGTGCCAACACCACTAGACGCTTTCAATCCTTTTGCTCTTTGTATGCATGCCAACAAAAGAGCTCTTTGAATTTATGTTGATTCTTTTGGTGTTACCACCTTGCCCAAGGACTCAGGTATGAGTTTATGAGGGCTGGGCAGAGGACAATAGGTTTTATTCTGTACTCTGCATCATTCTCAATGTTAATTCACTCTCTGCATGCACATGTGTATGTGCATGTGTGTGTGTGTGCATGCCCATATGTGTATCAACTTTCTCTTAAGATAACTTCTTTTCCAAGAAGCTTCTTGATATTTCCTATAAGTAGACCTCTGGTGCTACCTAATTAATCATTCCTCCAGACAGGTCCAGAGTAGGAACAGAAGCTGGGGTCCATACTGTTCCCAGTGAACAGCCTGGGACAATGTAAATAGAGCCAAATAATCTGATAGACCTAAGGTAGTTATTAACACCTTCATTGCTTTAAAGCACATTAATTAATTGATGTGCTCTGAGCCTTCAAGAGAAGGTTAAATCTCATACACACATATGCACACATTTTAACTATTGTTGGTTAAAGGGGTCAGCTCTGTTAATTTGGAAATTTTACCTATTACCACCAATGAGGTTTATCCATAACCATTACCCATGGGCACCCAAGGAACTTCTAGGTACAATTAAGGAATTTGTTATCCTCAAGAAGCTTATAGATTATCTTAGTTCTCTTTCTCTGTGCAGGGTTAGGATCAGTCTCAGAAGATTGGGGACCAGAAAATTATAAAAATCATATATTCTAGAAGGCAAGGGAAAGTGAGAGAGAAAATTACCATGGTTCAAATGAAATTCGGCAACCAGAAGCTTTCTACGGCAACATATGCTTTTATTATGCTCCATTAAGAGAGGAAGATGGGTCAGAAAGAGGGTCAGAAGGAGATGGTTAAACATGCTTGAGAAGCTGCCAGGATTAGTCACCTCCAGAAATCAGGTACTGAAAAGGATGGTCCATTGATTTGTTAGATGTGCTCTTGTTATGTTCCTATATTTCATTATAGATCCTGAGAGTGGACAACTCTTACACCACTCTATCTTAAATGTCAGCTAATATTATGTTTCACATAGAAGAATTCTTCTTGTGAATTAATTTTTATGAAGCAGCCATGTTTATCCTTGGTCAACATTATAAATGATGGTTGTGTTCCTTGATTCACTTGGAGAATTGTTCTTCATGAAGGTAAGTGGACTCTGATGAATGAATGACAATCTTAGTTTCCTGGTAGGCTTCCCTGGAGGTCCCCTCTCTCTTGTTGGCTGGTGAAGAGGAAGATGTACTTGAAGGGGTCTTCATGGGCAAATGGGAACCTATTTCAATATACAACTCTGACTATACTCCTCTGTTGCCATGTGGAGGAGGAGGAAGATGAGGAGAAGGAGGAACAGGGCTGTCTCAGCACAGAATTCGCCCTAAACACACTCCTGCTGTGACCTGCTCTGGGCTTTTCTCAGGAAAAAAAAAATTGGTTAAGGGGATATAAAGATATCACCTTGAAAGTTGCTAGAAAGGAAGGCTGCAGAATTGTCACCCCTCATGTCCTCGTTTCTCTTTGCATCAGTTCAAATTCCTTGGGTCTAGCATTAGAGTTTCACTCTTGAAAGTGTCCTTAATTCTCGTCTTACTCTTTCTTGTTCTGCTTACTTGGAAGAAACTCCAACTCAGTTAAACTAATTTTTCTACCTATTCCAATCCCAGAAAACTTCAGTGGCTAAATATTTTTGAAGAAAGAGTACACAGCCTGGATGGCTCCACTAACTAGACATTTTTGACCATGAATCTTACTGCACATTCTTAGTAATCTTACTGCATATACCTAGTAATCTGACTGCATATCCCTAGTAAATTCATTTTCCTATTCTCTGAGGTAATAACTTCATACTCTTCTTGCTTCTCAAATCAATATCTCCTTCCCACCTCACTCTAAACTTATGACCTCACCTCTTATTTTACAGGAAAAAAATAGATGCAAACAGATAAGAACTTTCTCAGTTTCCCACAATTAACCCATCACCTCCCAGCATCTATTTCTGCATATTCTGTATTTTCTTTAGGTAAGAAGAAGTCATGACCTGATCCTACCTAAGTCTAGCTTCTCTACTCATGGTCTGGATCCCATTCACTCAAATCTCCTACGTTTGATCTCAAATTTATCCCCTCTCTTTCCTGCCACTACCGGATCATTTCAGTTGCTACACAAACATATATTATTATCAATATTACCTCTCTTAAAGAAATAAAAATCCCCCTTGACTTCACACCTGTGTCTCTATCCACTGCACTATTTCTCTGATATTTGTAAAAATATCCCCTCTGTCTTCAGGTTTTTTCTTTTCCTCTGCCTACCGCATACTAATCTCATTATTTCCCCACCACTGCACTAAAATGGTTTTTATCTAGGTTGCCAATGATTTTTTTTTTTTTTGCTAAAGCTAATGGATAATTCTCTATCATCTTGTTTGACTTTTCAGCATCATTTGATGTGACTGACCACACTCCTCTTCTTGAAATATGTTCTTCCTTTGGTTTCTTAAGACACTTTGTGTGTGTGTGTGTGTGTGGTTAAAAAGCACATGACATAAGATTTACCCTGTTAATGTTTTTTTAAGTGTTCAGTATTCTTAATTACAAGCTCAAAGGTATATAGAATATCCCTATAACTTTTTCATCTTGCATGACTGAAACTTTATACCCATTAAATAGCAACTCATCATTTTCCCTCCCCACTAGGCCCTGCAACCACCATTCTACTTTCTACTTTGATGAAGTAGATACCTACTTCATGTAAGTAGAATAATGTAGTATTTGTTCTTTTGTGACTGGATTATTTCACTTAGCATAACGGACTCAAGTTTCATTCATGTTGTAGCATATGTCAGGATTTCCTTCCATCTTCACAACTGAGTAATATTCCATTGCATGTATATACCAATTTCGTTTATATATTCATCTGTCAGTGGACATTTAGGTTTTTTCTGTATCTTGACTATTGGGAATAATGGTGCAATGAACATGGGAGTGCTAATATCTCTTTAATAGCTTTTTTCAATTATTTTGATTAAATACCTAGAAGTGGGATTGCTGGGTCGTATAGTAGTTATATTTTTAACTTTTTGAGGAAATGCCATATTGTTTTCTGTAGCAGCTGCATCATTTTACATTCCTACCAACAGTGAACAAGGGTTCCAATTTCTCCATATCTTCACCAACATTTGTTATTTCTGGTTTTTTTTGATAATTACTATCCTAACAGGTGTGGGTTGATATCTCATTGTGGTTTTTATTTTAATTTCCCTGATGATTAGTGATGCTGCACTTCCATTCATGTACCTGTTGGCCATTTGTATGTCTTTTTAGGAGAAATGCCTATTTAAGTCTTTTGACATTTTTTAATCAGGTTATTTGGTATTTGGTTGTAGGAGTTGATATATTTTAGAAACTAATTCCTTACAGATATATGATTAGATGTTTTCTCCCATTTCATAGGTTGCACTTTCACTCTGTTGATTGCTTCCTTTGCTATCCAGAAGTTCTTTAGTTTCATATAGTTCCACTTGTCTATTTTTTCTTACGTTGTCTGTGCTTTTCATGTCATAACCAAGAAATCATTGCCAAGGTCAATGTCCAGAAGGTTTCCCCTCATGTTTTCTTCTAGAAGTTTTACAATTTTAGGTCTTACATTTAGATCTTTAGTTCATTTTGAGCTTATTTGTGTATGATGTATGGTCCAGTTTCATTCTTCTGCATGTAGATATCCATTTTTCCCAACACATTTGTTGAAGAGACTAAACATTCATCATTGTGTATTCTTGACAACCTTGTTGAAGATCAGGTGACTGTATATATGTGGCTTTATTTCTGGGTTCTACATTTTGTTCTGTTGGTCTATATGTTTGTCTTTGTGCTAGTACCATACTGCTTTGATTGCTTTAGCTTTGTAATATGTTTTGAAACACAAAGGTTTATGCCTCCAGCTTTGTTCTTCTGTCTTAAGATTGTTTTGTTTATTTGGAGTCCTTTGTGGTTCCATATGAATTTTAACATTGTTTTCTCTATTTCTGTAAAAAAAATGCCATTCAGATTTGACAGGGATTGCTTTGAATCTGATTACTTTAGGTACTTTGGGCGTCTTAACAACACTAAGTCTTCCATACACAAACAGGAGATGTGTTCCCTTTTATTTGAGTCTTCTTTAATTTTTCACAAATGTTTTTCAGTTTTCTGAGTACAAGTCTTTTACATCCTTGTTTAAGTTTTGTTTGTTTGTTTGTTTTGGGCCATGCCATGCAGCGTGTGGGATCTTAGTTCCCCAACCAGGGATCAAACCCATGTCCCCTGCTGTGGAACTGTGGAGTCTTAACCATTGGATCACCAGGGAAGTCCCCCTTGGTCAAATTTATTCTTAAATATTTTATTCTTTTTGATGCTGTTATATATAAGATTTTCTTAAATTCCCTTTTGGATTGTTGATTTTTAGTATATAGAAATAAAACTGATTTTTGTATGTTGATTTTGATCCTGCAACTTTACTAAAAGCATTTATTCTAACAGGTTTTTGTTGATTTTGTTGTTGTTGTTGTGTGCATGTGTGTAATCTTTAGGGTTTTCTACATATAGAATCATGTCATCTATAAACAGAGATAATATTAGATTTTCTTTCCTATTTGGATGTCCTTCATATCGTTTTCTTGCTTAAAGGCTCTGGCTAGATTTCCAGTACTATGCTGAATAGAAGTGGGTATACTTGCTTTGTCCTGATCTTAGCAGAATCATTTTCAGCTTTAACTATGATGTTAGCTGTGGGCATTTCATTTTTTATGTTAAGGTAAATATCCTTCTAGTCCCAGTTTGTTGAGTATTTTTATCATAAAATGGTGTTGAATATTGTCAAATGCTTTTTCTGCATCTATAAAGATGATCATGTGATTTTTACCCTTCATTCTGTTAATGGTGTATCACATTGATTGATTTTCATATGTTGAACATTCCTCGCACTCTTGGATTAAATCCCACTTCATCATAGTGTATGATTCTTTTAATGTGCTATTGAATTTGGTTTGCTAGTATTTTGTTGAGGAATTTTGCCTTTATATTCATCAGGGATATTGGACTGTAGTTTTCTTGTAGTGTCTTTGGCTAGCTTTGGTATCAGCATAATGCTGGCCTCAAAAATGAGTTTGGAAGTGTTCCCTCCTCTTTAATATTTTAGAAGAGTTTAAGAAAGATTGGCATTAACCCTTTAAATATTTGTTAGAATTTAGCACTAAAGCTGTCTGGTCCTGGGCTTTGCTTTGCTTAGAGATTTTTAATTACTGATTCAATTGCCTTATTAGTTATAGGTCTGTTCAGATTTTCTATTTCTTCATGATTCAGTCTTGGTAGAGTGTATGTTTCAAGAAATTTTTCCATTTATTCCAGGCTATACAGTTCATTGGCATAAAATTGTTCATAGTAGTCTCTATTGATCCTTTTTGTTTATGTGGCCTCAGTTGTACTGTCTCCTTTTTCATTTCTGATTTCATTTATTTGAGTCTTCTCTTTTTTTCTTAGTCTTACTATAGGTTTGTCAATTGTGTCTATCTTTACAAAATACCAACTCTTAGTTTTGATAATTTGTTAAAGCTATTTATCTATTCTCAGTTTTATGTATTTCCTCTCTAATCTTTATTATTTCCTTTCTTCTATTAACATTGGGCTTAATTTGTTCTTTTTTTTCTAACTTCTTGAGGTGTAGAATTAGGTTATTCATTTGAGACTTTTTAAACTGTTTTAAATCAGAAGAGACATACTCTACTTCTTGTTTGAAATTTTTTGCCTTAAAAAAGAGATCTTTCTTCTTTTTTAATGAAGGTGTTTATTGCTATACATTTTGTTCTTACTAATTAATTTGATGCATCCCATAACTTTTGGTATGGTATGTTTTCATTTCCTTTGTCTCAAGATATTATCTAATTTCCATTTTGATTTCTTACTTGACCTATTTGTTATTAAAGAGTATATTGTTTAATATATATATATATATATATAAAAGAAATTTTCAACTTTATTCTTCTATTAATTTCTAGTTCAATTTTATTGTGGTCAGAAAAGACACTTGGTATGATTTCAATCTTTTAAATTTATTTAATCCTTTTGTTTTTTGACTTAACAAGTGAACTATCCAGGAGAATGTTCTGTGTGTGCTGGATAAGAATGTGTATTCTGCTGCTGTTGGATAGAATGTTCTGTGTAATTTGGTCTATAATGTTGTTCAAGTTCTCTGTTTCCTTGATCTTCTGTTTGAACATTCTATCCATTATGAAAAGTGGAGTATTGAAATCTCCTATTATTATAGTGTTACTGTCTACTTATCCCTTCAGTTTTATCAATGTATGCTTTATATATTTATATACTCTGATGTTGGGTGTATATATTTATTTATAATTTATATATCTCCATTGTTATGTGACCCTTTTGTGACAGTTTTGTGACAGTTTTTGACTCTTGGACAGTTTTTTGACTTAAAGTCTATTGTGTCTGATATAAATATAACTGCTCCTACTCGCTTTTAGTTTCCATTTGCATGGAATATATTTTTCTATCCTTTCATTTTCAGTCTATGTGTGTCCTTAAATATAAAGTGAGTATCCTATTTCAACAGCACATTAAAAAGATCATGAACCATGATCAAGTGGGTTTTATCCTTAGGATGCAAAGATTGTTCAACATACACAAATTAATAATTGTTATACACAGCATTAATACAGTAAAAAGTAAAAATCACATGATTTCTCAATAGTTGCAGAGAAAACATTTGACAAAATTCAATGCCATTTCATAATTAAATCTTTCAACAAATTATATAGAGGGAATATATCTCAATGTAATAAAGGCCATATAGGACACATTCACAGCTAACATCATACTCATATGTAAAAAGCTGAAAGATTTTCCTCTATAAACAGGAAAAAGACAAGGGTGCCCACTCTCACCACTCCTATTGAATCTAGTACTGGAAGACCTAGCCATAACAATTCGATAAGGAAAGAAATAAAAGTCATCCAAATCAGAAAGGAAGAAGTAAATTTTCTCAGTTTACAGAAGACATGATCTTATATATAGAAAACCCTAAAGGCTCCACCAAAAAAACTGCTAGAACTAATAAACATATTCAGTAAAGTTGCTAGGTACAAAATCAATATACAAAAATTAGTTGCCTTTCTATACACTAACAACAAAATATCTGAAAGAGAAAAAAGGAAAACAATCTGATTTACAATAGTAAATTGAAACAATAAAATACTTAGGACTATAGGTACCCTTCACTTTTTGAAATTTCGCTTTATGCCATTTTGCTTTTATGAAAGACCTACATTAGTACATATTTTTATAACCAAAAGAAATCTGAAGAAGATTTTCACTTTTATGAAAAAAAGCAAAAGGCAAAAAGTGTTCAAATTTGTTTTGCAGTGAGCCATTACAAAGGCAGCACTCACCCTGAGCTGCCAGAGTGGCACTGCTAAGCTCCATCCCTGGGAGCTATGCTCAGTGTCTCAGCATCAAGCCACCATACATTGAAATCTGTCTGTGAGCATCTTTGCATTATCTTGATTTATTTTATACATCCACTAACAACATCTGTTCTAATTGCTTCTTTGATTTATGCCATTTCTGCTTACAAAAGGTTTCATAGGAACACTCTACTTTCAGAGAGTGAGGAAAACCTGTAAACTTAACCAAGGAAGTGAAAGATCTGTACACTGAAAATTATGAGATGTTGATGAAAGAAATTGAAGAAGACAGAAATTAATGAAAGATATACCATGTTGTAGGATCAGAATAATTAATATTGTTAAAATGCCCATACTACCCAAAGCCATCTATAAATTCAATGCAATCCCTATAAAAATTCCAATGGCATTTTTCACAGAAATAGAAAAAAAATCCTAAAAGTCATATGGAACTAGAAAAGACTTGAATAGACAGAGCAATCTCGAGAAAGAAGAACAAAGCTGAAGCATCACACTTCCTGATTTCAAACTATACTACAAAGCTATAGTAATAAAAACAGTTTTCTACTGGCATAAAAACAGATATGTTGACCAATGGAATAGAATCAACAGCCCAGAAATAAACCCATGCATATGTGGTCAACTATTATTTGACAAGGGAGTCAATAATACTCAATGGGAAAAAGATAATCTTTTCAATAAATGGTGTTGGGAAAACTGGCAAGAGAATGAAATTAGGCCCCTTTCTTATACCATACACAAAAATTATCTCAAAATGGATTAAAAACTTAAACATAAGACCTGAAACTATAAAACTTCTCAAAGAAAACATAGGGAAAATCTCCTTGACATTGGTCTTGGCAATGATTTTTTGGATATGACACAAAAAACACAAGCAACAAAACTGAGAAAGAATAGGTAGGACTACAAGAAACTAAAAAGCTTCTGCACAGCAGAAGAAATAATCAACAAAATGAAGAGGCATCCTAAAGACTGGTAGGAAATATTTGGAAACCATATATTTAATAATGGGTTAATTTTCAAAATATGTAAGGAATTCCTACAACTCAATAGCAAAAAAACAAATAATCTGATAAAAAACTGGCAGAGGACCTGAATAGACATTTTCCAAAGAAGACATAAAAATGACCAACAGGTACATTAAAAGATGCACAAAATCACTAATCATTATTAGTTACTAGTCATCTAGTTACTGTCATCTCCCACATGAATTACTCCAAAGGCCTCCTAAGGTTCCCTGACCTCTGTTTGCCTTTCTACAGAGTATCTTTTAAAAGTATAAATCAGGTACATCATTAACTTGTTTAAAACCCTCTGCATTTACTTACTAAAATTACTGGTCCCTATCTCTCTGACCTCGACTCTTTCTACCCTTTCTTTACTCACTACTCCCAGCTATTCTTTCTGGCCCTCATACCCTCCAGATTCCTCCCTGTCTTAGAGCTTTGCTTGGAATCTTCCTCCAGATTATCAACAGCCTGACTTCTTCTCCTTATGGCCTCAAGTATGATGCCTTCTCCTCAGGAGATATTCCCTGACTGTGTTAGCCAATGCAGTTCACCTCCACCCTCATCATTTTTTCTAACAATTGATTGGCTTCTCTTCTTCATAGTGCTTGGGTAACAATAATTAATTACTTTTATATCTTATTGTCTGTCAACTGGGTAGAATATAAACACCTTGAGGGCAAGAGCTTATTTGAATCTTTTCTAGTGCCCAAAATATGTCTGGCCTATAGTTGTGTGGTATATATATATTGACAAATGAAAAAGCCAGTATAGAGGGACTCTGATCTTGCACAAAAGATTCTGTTCTGTTGATCTGAGAACAAGCGAACCCAAAGAAATTATTCAAGTCAGCTCCATTATTCAAAATTTTTAACAAGTCTGGATCAAAAATGGGTTAATTTCAGTAAAGGGATGATCTCAGTGAACTTTAATAAAGACTATGCTGGGATCAATGTTTTTTGAATGAGACACGATAATTGAACAAAATGAAATAGAAATTTGTTTTATATAGCAGTTTTTAGCCATTATGGCACTGAATGTTCAACCAATTTCTTATAATTTATATGTTTATATACTTAATAATTGTTATAATAAAGACTTTGAAGAAATATTAGATTGGCCTGTGCCTTCAAGGAGAAAAAAAAAACTTTGCTATCTTTAATACTGCTTTGATTTTAAAGTTTTGTATTTCAGTTATCTATAAGTTGGTAATTCAAGTATGATCTGTATAATGACTTATTAAACCAAAATATAGTAATAATATTCAACTCCACAGTTATTTTGAATAATGCTTTTATTAGCCTCTGTAAAGGAATATGAGGAATTCTATTAAAATACAACAAAAGTATACATGATAGCCACAAGGCAAAAAAGAGGATCCATCTACAAAACCAGTGTAATGGATTTAAAATGTCATGTACAAAAGATGTAGGAGCTGGTACTTAATTGCACAAATGTGTTAACAAGGGTGAAGTCAAGAAAGGGTTGAGATTAAAACAGTGAAGACAATACTAAGATCTCTCTTTGCTATACTTGGAACTAGAAGTAGTATAAGGAAAGGTTAGAACATTGTTTAGGGCAGATGGTGTGAAATGAACAAATGATAAAAAGAAATAAGGACTATGTAATTCAGGCAGAGGAGATATAGTTTAAAAATGCTGGCTCTGGTTTCAAACACCTGGGGTTTGTAGCGTGGCTTTGCCATTTATTAGCTCTGTGCTTCAGTTTTCTCAACTAAAAAGTGGGGATAATAATAGTACTTCATAGACTGTTATGAGTACTTCATAGGTATAATACTTCTTAGGTTGTTGTAAGGATTAAATTAGGATGCATGTAAAGTGGCTAAGAAAGCCTGTCGTACATGATATTACCGACTCATGTTTCACTTGTGATTTTCAATCAGTATGAATAATCTTCAGAAGAAAAGTGAGAGGATTGTAAGAAAAAATGTTTTCAAATGTGTTCAAGCTTTTGTGCCAAGGCAATGTATATCTCTGGGTACTAGGGGGGAAAAATGATAAAATACTATAGAATCAGGGAATCATTTCTAGAGATTGTGAAAACTGAGGTATAAAGGTATGCAAATGTCACAATGTCCAAAAGAAGAAAAATAAATCCCAGCGACTTCATATGGTAATACCTGAATGATTTGTAAGTGATTAAAAAAGGAAGTGATGGTAAGGGATCACCTTGTACTGTGAAAAGTGAATCAGTTGGTTGACATGGGGCCCTGATGGCAGTCCTGGATCTGCAACCAAGTGTTGGGCAAGTCACTTAACTCTACTAGGTCTGTGGTGTTACATCTGTAAAACTGCTTGGCAGTGAATGTTGTGGACAAACTTGATTCAAACCATGACTCCGCTATTTACCAGCTGACTCAGGGGAGCCACTAAAAACCCTCTGAGTTACAATTTCCTCAGCTCCCAAATGGAGATAATGACAGTACCAAACTCACATCCTTTATGGTGAGGATTCAATAAAATAAAGTATCTAGCATACCTGTCACAGAATAAATGGTCAATAAAAGTAACTCTTTTTCTCATTCCATCATGTCTAATTAAGCTCATTTACTTTGCTAACAGGGTCCCTGGTGGGACCTACCTGGCTCTTTGCTTTTGTAGCTCCTTTTCCCTTGTCTCCCCTCAGTTAAAGCCTGTTGACTTTTCTCTTTTCCCTTTGCAGGCTCAGCCCTGCCGTAGGCTTCAGAACCCGTCCCACCATAAACAAGGGAATGTAAAGAGGGCCATTTCACCAGTTTCCTTACTGCATCTAGTACTCAGCTTCTAATGCAGCTGCGTAGAGAACAATGAACTGTTGTAGGAGGGGCACACATGAGTAGCCCAGAGAGGGGAACGGAGCTTCCCATTGGTGAAAAAGATATTGGCCAGGTAGACCCAGTGGCAAGTGATTAGAAGAATATCCATATCCAGAGAGGACGGGGTCCAGCAATAGTTCTGGTCCAGCACAGAGAACAGGGTCCAATACATGGACAGAGGTAATAAGAAACCTAAAATCAGATTTCCCAGAAACACAGGGAAACTTCAGCCAGGTTGAACTTGCTCACATGAAGTTTACTTGTCCAAGTCTGAGCTTTGGACACCACCTTAGATGGTTGAATTTTCTCTTTAAGTTCTTCAGCCCCAGGCTGTACCCATATCCTAGGATGAGAAAAGTTCTGTATGATTCTTCCCAGTCCCACCCAGTCCCAGAATACCTTGTGCCTGCCAGAGGTCTCTTTCACTGTGATTTATGAGAAAACTCCTGATTGTTACAAGTTGATACATTAGGTAACAGAGGCTAAATTTTAAAATGATTTATAAACTTGAAGATTAATTGGAGCTAATTTGACAAGCTTTAACAAGAGTCAAACAAAAAAATCAAAATATAAAATATGTAAAAGCAGGTCGACAGAAACTTGATTTAACTGTCGTTTGTGAGGAAAGGATCTAGGGCACATAGCCAACTGGGAGCTGGCTGTAAGTCAGTGGGGTGACATGGCAGCAATAATGTGTATGCACGTGTGGGCTGCAGTGCCAGATATAGTTAGCAGAGCAAAGGGTATAATAGCCTGGCTGACCCTGTCCTGGGCAGAGCCATCTGCAGCACGGTGCTCTGTTCTGGGCTTCAAACTTTCACGGAGACTTTGGAAAGCTTCAGGGTGTAGGGGGAACAAGGGATTGTGGATTGTGGGGAGGGCTTTACCGAGTCATTGACTCTGAAGTTTCTGGAAGCCAACTTGCATGGGAATATAGCCACCTCTCTTCAGACACATGAAGGAGAGGTCTATGAAGTTCTAAATTAAAGCAATAAAAAAAAGAATTTAAAGGCATGAAGATTTTGGCAAGCTGAAAGCAAGGAAGAACCTTTTATCAATGTGATTTTTACCCTCTCTAGTAGAAGTGTGTAAAGAGAGCTGAATGGTCATTTTTGAAACATCTGCATTTACACAGAATTTGATCCAGATGACCTCTCAGGCCCTTTCTGCTTCTAAGACACTGTGATTTTGGATACATTACTTCTTGTCTTACAACATCAGTTTCTTATATGAAAATGGGGGTAGACATAGTACCCATCTTCATATGATTGTTATATAAATCAACTCACTGATCACTCTTTCTGCCTTAACCTGTCCTCCATCTGTAGCATGTTTTTGTTCTTTTCCCTTCGTTTTCATAAAGATTTACTTATTGTTTAATTGCCTGGAAGAATTTAGCAATCTCTTCTAGCAGGCAGGATATGAACAGAAAATTGAGTACCCCAGGAACAAAGCTCATTTTAATTTAAGACCTGAATATTATTTCCAGGGCTATTAGATTAAGAATAATATTTTGGTGTATCAGTAGGTAGAATTTATTTTTCTCTGTGTCAATGTAATTATTGAAACTGACCTCCTGTGATAGAAGATATACAGCTTCCCAGCTGCAATCATTCCATTACCCATACACAAATTGGGATCCCCTGGGCCTCTCCTGAAGTCAAGATGCCAGAATGACCCTAAGGACCTGACTTCAAGCAAAGTTCTTGAAGGGGAAAACAAAAACTTTGAGTTCAAAATGTTTTGAGGAATGTTTTTCTCCTTAAAGCCAGCTTACTCTCCAGACATCCCATTGTGTTAATGTGCAGTTCATCCAAGGAACATTTCAACAATTTAATGGGGGTACACTATAGAATTTGGCAACGCTCAATATCAAAGAGTAGAATGATGGTTGCCAGGAGGTGGTGGAGAGGAGGGGGAACTGGAGAGTTGTTTAGTGTTATTAGAATTCCAGTTTTGCTGAAGATCTCCTCAGTTTTACTGGAGATCTCCTCAGTTTTACTGGAGATCTCTTGTACAACAATGTGAATATGCTTAACACTATTGAAATGTACACTTAAAAGTGGTAAAGATGGTAAGTTTTATGTTATAGCTTTTTTTGGAACCACAAGTGGGAAGAAAAAACTTGCCCAGTCAGATCAAGTTTTATGGGTTTTGAAATAAGCTCCTGGAGGCTTGCTAAACAGTTTTCTGCACTGTTTGTAATACTTTGAGGCTCTAACACCAAGAAAAGGCATCTTCTTCAGCATTGCTTCTGGCTATGAGGCTAATAATCTTGCTTTTCCCTCTTCTTATTTCATTCATGATTTCACTGATTGAAGATGGCCAAATTACATTACCTTCTTAGGTCTCTGTTTCTTTAGTGTGATATCAGACAAATGTACTTTGTACTCTTAAGTACCCTGTTGGTAAGGGTTTTTTTTGTTTGTTTGTTTGTTTGTTTTTTTAGTTTCTGCTTTATAACAAAGTGAATCAGTCATACATATACATCTGTTCCCATATCCCTTCCCTCTTGCGTCTCCCTCCCACCTACCCTCCCTATCCCACCCCTCCAGGCGGTCACAAAGCACCGAGCTGATCTCCCTGTGCTATGCGGCTGCTTCCCACTAGCTATCTACCTTTGGTACTGTATATATGTCCATGCCTCTCTTTCGCTTTGTCACAGCTTACCCTTCCCCCTCCCCATATCCTCAAGTCCATTCTCAAGTAGGTCTGTGTCTTTATCCTTGTTTTACCCCTAGGTTCTTCATGACATTTTTTTTCTTAAATTCCATATATATGTGTTAGCAAACAGTATTTGTCTTTCTCTTTCTGACTTACTTCACTCTGTATGACAGACTCTAGGTCTATCCACCTCATTACAAATAGCTCAGTTTCATTTCTTTTTATGGCTGAGTAATATTCCATTGTATATATGTGCCACATCTTCTTTACCCATTCATCCAATGTTGGACACTTAGGTTGTTGCCATCTCAGATCTATTGTGAATAGAGCTGCAATGAACATTTTGGTACATGTCTCTTTTTGAATTATGGTTTTCTCAGGGTATATGCCTAGTAGTGGGAGAGCTGGGTCATATGGTAGTTCTATTTGTAGTTTTTTAAGGAACCTCCATACTGTTCTCCATAGTGGCTCTACCAATTCACATTCCCACCAGCAGTGCAAGAGTGTTCCCTTTTCTCCACACCCTCTCCAGCATTTATTGTTTCTAGATTTCTTGATGATGGCCATTCTGACTGGTGTGAGATGATATCTCATCGTAGTTTTGATTTGCATTTCCCTAATGATTAATGATGTTGAGCATTCTTTCATGTGTTTGTTGGCAGTCTGTATATCTTCTTTGGAGAAATGCCTATTTAATTCTTCTGCCCATTTTTGGATTGGGTTGTTTGTTTTTTTGCCATTGAGCTGCATGAGCTGCTTATAAATTTTGGAGATTAATCCTTTGTCAGTTGCTTCATTTGCAAATATTTTCTCCCATTCTGAAGGTTGTCTTTTGGTCTTGTTTATAGTTTCCTTTGCTGTGCCAAAGCTTTGAAGTTTCATTAGGTCCCATTTGTTTATCTTTGTTTTTATTTCCATTTCTCTAGGAGGTGGGTCCAAAAAGATCTTGATGTGATTTATGTCATAGAGTGTTCTGGCTATGTTTTCCTCTAAGAATTTGATAGTTCTGGCCTTACATTTAGGTCTTTAATCCATTTTGAGCTTATTTTTGTGTATGGTGTTAGGGAATGATCTAATCTCATACTTTATATGTCTCTGTCCAGTTTTCCCAGCACCATTTATTGAAGAGGCTGTCCCTTCTCCACTGTACATTTCTGCCTCCTTTATCAAAGATAAGTTGACCATATGTGCGTAAGTTTATCTCTGGGCTTTCTATCCTGTTCCATTGATCTATCTTTCTGTTTTTGTGCCAGTACCACACTGTCTTGATTACTGTAGCTTTGTAGTATAGTCTGAAGTCAGGGAGCCTGATTCCTCCAGCTCCGTTTTTCATTCTCAAGATTGCTTTGGCTATTCGGGGTCTTTTGTTTTGCCAAACAAATTTTGAAATTTTTTGTTCTAATTCTGTGAAAAATGCCAGTGGTAGTTTGATAGGGATTGCATTGAATCTGTAGATTGCTATGGGTAGTAGAGTCATTTTCACAATATTGATTCTTCCAATCCAGGAGCATGGTATATCTCTCCATCTATTTGTCTCATCTTTAACTTCTTTCATCAGTGTCTTATAATTTTCTGCATACAGGTCTTTTGTCTCCTTAGGTAGGTTTATTCCTAGATACTTTATTATTTTTGTTGCAATGGTAAATGGGAGTGTTTTCTTGATTTCGCTTTCAGATTTTTCATCATTAGTGTACAGGAATGCCAGAGATTTCTGTGCATTAATTTTGTATCCTGCTACTTTACCAAATTCATTGATTAGCTCTAGTAGTTTTCTGGTAGCATCTTTGGGATTCTCTATGTATAGTATCATGTCATCTGCAAAGAGTGACAGCTTTACTTCTTCTTTTCCGATTTGGATTCCTTTTATTTCCTTTTCTTCTCTGATTGCTGTGGCTAAAACTTCCAAAACTAAGTTGAATAAGAGTGGTGAGAGTGGGCAACCTTGTCTTGTTCCTGATCTTAGTGGAAATGGTTTCAGTTTTTCACCATTGAGGACGATGTTGGCTGTGGGTTTGTCATATATGGCCTTTATTATGTTGAGGAAAGTTCACTCTATGCCTACTTTCTGAAGGGTTTTTATCATAAATGGGTGTTGAATTTTATCGAAAGCTTTCTCTGCATCTATTGAGATGATCATATGGTGTTTCTTCTTCAATTTGTTAATATGGTGTATTACACAGATTGATTTGCATATATTGAAGAATCCTTGCATTTCTGGAATAAAACCCACTTGATCATGGTGTATGATCCTTTTAAAGTGCTGTTGGATTCTGTTGGCTAGTATCTTGTTGAGGATTTTTGCATCTATGTTCATCAGTGATATTGGCCTGTAGTTTTCTTTCTTTGTGACATCCTTGCCTGGTTTTGGTATCAAGGTGATGGTGGCCTCGTAGAATGAGTTTGGGAGTGTTCCTCCCTCTGCTATATTTTGGAAGAGTTTGAGAAGGATAGGTGTTAGCTCTTCTCTAAATGCTTGATAGAATTAGCCTGTGAAGCCATCCGGTCCTGAGCTTTTGTTTGTTGGAAGATTTTTTATCACAGTTTCAATTTCAGTGCTTGTGATTGGTCTATTCATATTTTCTATTTCTTCCTGATTCAGTCTTGGCAGGTTGTGCATTTCTAAGAATTTGTCCATTTCTTCCAGGTTGTCCATTTTATGGGCATAGAGTTGCTTGTAGTAATCTCTCATGATCTTTGGTATTTCTGCAGTGTCAGTTGTTACTTCTCCTTTTTCATTTCTAATTCTATTGATTTGAGTCTTCTCCCTTTTTTTCTTGATGAGTCTGGCTAATGGTTTATCAATTTTGTTTATCTTCTCAAAGAACCAGCTTTTAGTTTTATTGATCTTTGTTATCATTTCCTTCATTTCTTTTTCATTTATTTCTGATCTGATCTTTATGATTTCTTTCCTTCTGCTAACTTTGGGGGTTTTTTGTTCTTCTTTCTCTAATTGCTTTAGGTGCAGAGTCAGGTTGTTTACTCGAGATGTTTCCTGTTTCTTAAGGTGGCATTGTATTGTTATAAACTTTCCCCTTAGAACTGCTTTTGCTGCGTCCCATAGGTTTTGGGTCGTCGTGTCTCCATTGTCATTTGTTTCTAGGTATTTTTTAATTTCCTCTTTGATTTCTTCAGTGATCACTTCGTTATTGAGTAGTGTATTGTTTAGCCTCCATGTGTTTGTGTTTTTTACAGATCTTTTCCTTTAATGGATGTCTAGTCTCATAGCACTGTGGTCGAAAAGATACTTGATACAATTTCAATTTTCCTAAATTTACCAAGGCTTGATTTGTGACCCAAGATATGATCTATCCTGGAGAATGTTCCATGAGCACTTGAGAAAAATGTGTATTCTGTTGTTTTTGGATGGAATGTCCTCTAAATATCAACTAAGTCCATCTTGTTTAATGTATCATTTAAAGCTTGTGTTTCCTTATGTATTTTCATTTTGGATGATCTGTCCATTGGTGAAAGTGGGGTGTTAAAGTCCCCTACTATGAGTGTGTTACTGTCGATTTCCCCTTTTATGGCTGTGAGTATTTGCCTTATGTATTGAGGTGCTCCTATGTTGTGTGCATAAATATTTACAATTGTTATATCTTCTTCTTGGATCGATCCCTTGATCATTATGTAGTGTCCTTCTTTGTCTCTTCTAATAGTCTTTATTTTAAAGTCTATTTTGTCTGATATAAGAATTGCTACTCCACCTTTCTTTTGATTTCCATTTGCATGGAATATCTTTTTCCATCCCCTTACTTTCAGTCTGTATGTGTCTCTAGGTCTGAAGTGGGTCTCTTGTAGACAGCATATATATGGGTCTTGTTTTTGTATCCATTCAGCCAATCTGTGTCTTTTGGTGGGAGCATTTAGTCCATTTACATTTAAGGTAATTATTGATATGTATGTTCCTATTCCCATTTTCTTAATTGTTTTGGGTTCGTTATTGTAGGTCTTTTCCTTCTGTTGTGTTTCTTGCCTAGAGAAGTTCCTTTAGCATTTGTTGTAAAGCTGGTTTGGTGGTGCTGAACTCTCACAGCTTTTGCTTGTCTGTAAACGTTTTAATTTCTCCATCAAATCTGAATGAGATCCTTGCTGGGTAGAGTAGTCTTGGTTGCAGGTTTTTCTCCTTCATCACTTTAATTATGTCCTGCCACTCCCTTCTGGCTTGTAGAGTTTCTGCTGAGAGATTAGTTGTTATCCTGATGGGGATTCCCTTGTGTGTTATTTGTTGTTTTTGCCTTGCTGCTTTTAATATGATTTCTTTGTGTTTAATTTTTGACAGTTTGTTTAATATGTGTCTTGGTGTATTTCTCCTTGGATTTATTCTGTATGGGACTCTCTGTGCCTTCCGGACTTGATTAACTATTTCCTTTCCCATATTAAGGAAGTTTTCAACTATAATCTCTTCAAATATTTTCTCAGTCCCTTTCTTTTTCTCTTCTTCTTCTGGAACCCCTATAATTCGAATGTTGGCACGTTTAATGTTGTCCCAGAGGTCTCTGAGACTGTCCTCTGTTCTTTTCATTCTTTTTTCTTTATTTTGCTCTGCAGCAGTTATTTCCACTATTTTATCTTCCACCTCACTTATCCGTTCTTCTGCCTCAGTTATTCTGCTATTGATCCCATCTAGAGTATTTTTTATTTCATGTATTGTGTTTTTAATCAATGCTTGATTCATCTTTAGTTCTTCTAGGTCCTTGTTAACTGTTTCTTGCATTTTGTCTATTCTATTTCCAAGATTTTGGATCTGGCAAATAGAATCTTGGATCATCTTTACCATCATTATTCTGAATTCTTTTTCAGGTAGACTGCCTATTTCCTCTTCATTTGTTAGGTCTGGTAGGTTTTTATCCTCCTCCTTCACCTGCTGAGTGTTTTTCTGTCTTCTCATTTTGCTTATCTCACTGTGTTTGGGGTCTCCTTTTTGCAGGCTGAAGGTTCGCAGTTCCCGTTGTTTTTCGTGTCTGTCCCCAGTGGCTCAGGTGGTTCAGTGGGTTGTGTAGGCTTCCTGGTGGAGGGGACTAGTGCCTGTGTTCTGGTGGATGAGGCTCGATCTTGTCTTTCTGGTGGACAGGTCCACGTCTGGTGGTGTATTTTGGGGTGTCTGTGGACTTTTTATGATTTTAGGCAGCCTCTCTGCTAATGAGTGGCATTGTGTTCCTGTCTTGCTAGTTGTTTGGCATGGGGTGTCCAGCACTGTAGCTGGCTGGTCGTTGACTGAAGCTGGGTGCTGGTTTTGAGATGGAGATCTCTGGAAGATTTTCGCCGTTTGATATTATGTGGAGCTGGGAGGTCTCTTGTGGACCAGTGTCCTGAAGTTGGCTCTCCCACCTCAGAGGCACAGCACTGACTCCTGGCTCCTCAATTTGGGATGATTTGTTGTCCATTCATGTATTCCACAGATGCAGGGTACATCAAGTTGATTGTGGAGCTTTAATCTGCTGCTTCTGAGGCTGCTGGGAGAAATTTCCCTTTCTCTTCTTTGTTCTCACTGCTCCTGGGTCTCAGCTTTGGATTTGTCCCCACCTCTCCGTGTAGGTCGCCGGAGGGCATCTGTTCTTCGCTCAGACAGGACAGGGTTAAAGGAGCAGCCGCTTCCGGGACTCTGGCTCTCTCAGGCCTGGGGGCAGGGAGGGGCACGGAGTGTGGGGCAAGCCTGCAGCGGCAGAGGCTGACGTGACGTTGCCCCAGCCCGAGGTGCGCCGTGCGTTCTCCCAGGGAAGCTGTCCCTGGGTCCCGGGACCCCGGCAGTGGCGGGCTGCACAGGCTCCCCGGAAGGGGGGCATGGACAGTGACCTGCGCTCATACACAGGCCTCACGGCGTCAGCAGCAGCCCCAGCATCCCACGCCCATCTCTGGGGTCCACGCTTCCAGCCACGGCTCGCGCCCGTCTATGGAGCGCCTCCAAGCAGCGCTCTTAATCCCCTCTCCTTGCGCACCAGGAAACAAAGAGGGAAGAAAAAGTCTCTTCCCTCTTTGGCAGGTCCAAACTTTTTCCCGGGCTCTCTTCCGGCTAGCTGTGGCGCATTAGCCCCCTTCAGGCTGTGTTCACACCGCCAACCCCAGTCCTCTCCCTGCGCTCCGACTGAAGCCCGAGCCTCAGCTCCCAGCGCCGCCCACCCCAGCGTGTGAGCAGACAAGCCTCTCAGGCTGGTGAGTGCCGGTTGGCACCGATCCTCTGTGCGGGAATCTCTCCACTTTGCCCTACCCAGGTTCGTGGGGAGTTTCTTGCCTTTTGGGAGGTCTGAGGTCTTCTGCCAGCATACAGTAGGTGTTCTGTAGGAGTTGTTCCACGTGTAGCTATATTTCTGGTGTATCTGTGGGGAGGAAGGTGGTCTCTGTGTCTTACTCTTCCGCCATCTTCCCCGGAAGTTCTGGTAAGGGTTAATGAAATAATATATGGATGCTTTCAAATTCCTTGTATTGGAAACATATTCCTAGGTTTGTGAACATTTGGGATTCACATCACCCAGAGTTACCTCCCAAGGACAATTTCTCTTCTTGGATAAAGTTGGTGGCACCATATTATAACTTGGACAAGATCAGTATTCATTCATTCAGAAATTACATACTAAACACTGAATATGTTCCAGGATGTTCTAGAGGCTGGAAATGGAGGTAGACAAGCTAGATTAGGTAATTCCATTCTAGTAGTAACAAGGAGACAATGAACAACTACAGAAAAAAAGGCTCTTTGGAAGAATTCACCTAAACCAGAGGAATCACGTTGATTTTTGTTAAAATATCTGAGCTCCAGGTCCTAACAATTTCTTCTGGAGGTCTTCACTTTTTGTTTTCACTTTAAAATGAAGAAAATGAGCACAATGTTTGGGACCGTCATATGCTTCCATGAGTACTCTTAGATTATTGTTCACATGGCTTGGCCCTGCATAGCCAATTAAATAGTGAAAATCTCAGGCTTTATTTTAGATAGTTCCAATATCTAGATGAAGGCCTGACCTTTCCATCTTTCACAGGGATATTTTTGTGGGCCCATTCCTTTCTCTTCATGCCAGAACTCAGGAGAAGGGCAGGTTGTGACTGAGATGCTCATCCTAGAAGCTGTTCTCTCTTTCTTTAACCTTGTCCCAACATGCACAATCTCAGTTTCTTTTACAGCCTCCTTCCAGCCACATTTGCTTGCAATCATCATATTACACTATTTGCCTGCATCCTCAATTTCAGACATGGACCAGGGTAGTAATAAAGTACTATCTTTCCTTTTGCCTGGCCCTTTTGGAAGCTGTTGTTCTAGTTGGAGAGCATTTGCTGAGTTTTAGGGGCACCCTGCATCCCAAGAGTCTGAAGGAAGTTGTTTTAGAGGTTAAAGACAGTTGTTGGTTTTTCTTCTTATATGTGATTCCAAAAGTATAAACTGATTCAATTTCAGTAGGCTGGAAAGCTCTTCCACAGGCAGAAGTACAATTTCAGGAGATGCAGCTAAAAGTACTATTGCAGCAATATCATAGGAAAAGATCATAGTAATAACTGCCATTTATCAAGGGCCTGCCTTCTGACAATCACTTACACATATTAACTCTAACCCTTGTAATAACCCTGTGCAGTCAGTACTATTTCCATTTCACAGATGTGCAAACAGACAGATTGAATACTTGTACTCAAAGAGATATCAGGTGTTGAAGACAGAGAGCTGTCAAGTTTCAAAGTCTAAGTTTTTTTAAAAAAAATTAGGTTTTATATCCAGAATAAAGCTCCAAGGTCTTGAGTAGCAGTCTTCACCATTTTTCCAGGATTCTCTTCATTGACAATTATAAATGATCTTTTTCTGTGTTGTTTTAAGTGCATATTTATTTAAGCCCTTTCAAAAACAATCAGTATTTATGTATTTTAATGTTTTAACCTACTTTTCCATTATGCTATAACTTTAAAAATGTACTCAGATATTTTCTTAAATACTTAAACTAGTAAAACACCAAAACTAATGTAATTAAATTCAGCAAGAGTGACATTAACAGTTTGCTTTATGCCTTAAACCCCAAGTTGTGTATTTCCTTCACACCCTACCCCTTGTAAAATGTCATCATAACATCTTCTACGATGAGAAAAAAGCAAATGTTATAAATGAAAAAAAAATGTTGAGAGCAGCTACATTAGCCTCACAAGGGCCTAATGGAACTTTGAATCCCAGTGTTATATTCAGAAGGACACTACTGAGAGTCTCCCAATGGTTGACACATTGGCCTTTGACCCTGGGAGATGGGATTCTGATTTTGATTGCTTTTCTATCGAGAAGTTAGAGCCATTCCCAGAATATTGTTTTCAAGGGATTCTTCTTGGCTAATGTCTGGGCAAAAACCATTTTTATTCCTGCTGAAATCCTGTTTTCTACCAAAATTCAGAATAGAATATGACAAAGCATTGGCTCCAGTCTCTCTAAAATGATTTGATTTCACTGTGACATTTGCTGACAGTCATAACACATGCACTTTCCTAAACTTTGACAATATTTTAATAGGAAATTAAATGAAAGAAATATATTTTACTAGATTTTTTTTCTTCACTAAAAAAAATAGCATATGAAAACAACTTTAACAATTGCTTTCTATAATTCTAGTAAGTGTGTTAGATATTTTGGCAAGTATTAGCTAACATTTATATGTAATGCACTCATAGGGTCACTTTTTTAAATTATAGAATTTGCCCCTTTAAAGATAATAACATGCTTGGCTCAGCACCACTGAAGAAGTTCTGTCTCAGGAGCTGCCAAAGCTTGGGCTGGGATGCCAGGGCCAGCGTCTCTGCTGACAGGAGCAGAGTCTTCTTTGGACTCACTGGTGTTTGGGCTTCAGGACAACACGGGGCTGTGTCCATGCTGACAGGAGCTGGGGTCCTGATGACCCAGGAGATGCCAGGAGGAAAAGCCATGTGGCTGACAGGGTCTTGATGCTCTGGCCAGGTGTCAGGCCTGTTCTTCTGAAGTGGGAGAGCCAAGTTCAGGACGTTGTTCCACCAGAGACCTCCCGGAACCACATAATATCAAATGGTGAAAGCTCTCTGAGAAATCTTCATCTCAAATCTAAGACCCAGCTCCACTCAAGGACCAACAAGTTACAGTGCTGGACACCCTATGCTAAAAAACTAGCAAGACAGGAACACCTCCCCATGCATTAGCAGAGAGGCTGCATAAAATCATAAGAAGGTCACAGACACCCCAAAACACACCACCAGACGTGGACCTGCCCACCAGAAAGACAAGATCCAACCTCATCCACCAGAACACAGGCACCAGTCTGCTCCATGAGGAAGCATACACAAACCACTGAACCAACCTTTGCCACTGTGGGCACACACCAAAAACAACGGGAACTACGAATCTGCAGCCTGTGAAAAGGAGACCCCAAACACAGTCAGTTAAGCAAAATGAGAAGACAGAGAAAGACACAAGAGATGAAGGAGCAAGGTAAAAACCCACAAGCCCAAGCAAATGGAGAGAATATAGGCAGTCTACCTGAAAAAGAATTCAGAGTAATGATAGTAAAGATATCCAAAATCTTGGAAATAGAAAGGAGAAAATACAAGAAACGTGTAACAAGGACCTAAAATAACTAAAGAGCAAACAAACAATGATGATTAACACAATTAATGGAATTAAAATTTTTCTAGAAGGAATCAATGGCAGAATAACTGAGGCAGAAGAACGGATAAGTGACCTGGAAGATAAAATAGTGGAAATAACTACCACAGAGCAGAATAAAGAAAAAAGAATGAGAAGAATTATGCACAGTCTCAGAGACCTCTGGGACAACACTAAACACACCAATATTCTAATTATAGGGGTCCTAGAACAAGAAGAGAAAAAGAAAGGGACTGAGAAAATATTTGAAGAGATTATAGTTGAAAACTTCCCTAATACGGGAAAGGAAATAGTTAATCAAGTACAGGAAGTCCAGAGAGTTCCATACAGGATAAATCCAAGGAGAAACCCACCAAGACACATATTAATCAAACTATCAAAAATTTAATGCAAAGAAAAAATATATTAAAAAGCAAGGGAAAAACAACAAATAACATACAAAGGAACTCCCATAAGGTTAACAGCTGATGTTTCAGCAGAAACTCTGCAAGCCAGAAGGGAGTGGCAGGACATATTTAAAGTGATGAAAGAGAAAAACCTACAAGCAAGATTACTCTACCCAGCAGGATCTCATTCAGATTCGATGGAGAACTTAAAAACTTTAGAGACAAGCAAAAGCTAAGAGATTTCAGCATCACCAAACCAGCCTTACAACAAATGAAAAAGGAACTTTTCTAGGCAGCAAACACATGAGAAAGAAAAGGCCTACAATAACAAACACAAAACAATTAAGAAATTGATAATAGGAACATACATATCAATAATTACCTTAAATGTAAATGGATTAAATGCTCCCAGCAAAAGGCATAGCCTGGCTGAATGGATACAAAAACAAGACCCATATATATGCTGCCTACAAGAGACATACTTCAGACCTAGGGACACATACAGACTGAAATTGAGGGAATGGAAAAAGATATTCCATGCAAATGTAAATCAAAAGAAAGCTGGCCTAGCAATTCTCATATTAGACAAAATAGACTTTAAAATAAAGATGATTACAATGAAGGATACTACATAATGATCACGAGATCAATCCCAAAAGAAGATAAAACAATTGTAAATATTTATGCAGCCAACCTTGAAGCACCTCATTACATAAGGCAAATGCTAATAGCCATAAAATTGGAAATCAACAGTAACACAATCAGAGTAGGGGACTTTAACACCCCACTTTCACCAATGGACAGATCATCCAAAATGAAAATAAATAAGGAAACACAAGCTTTAAATGATACATTAAAAAGATGGATTTAATTGATATTTATAGGACATTCCATCCAAAAACAATGGAATACACTTTCTTCTCAAGTGCTCATGGAACATTCTCCAGGATAGATCATATCTTAGGTCACAAATCAAGTCTAGGTAAACCTAAGAAAATTGATATCATATCAAGTAGCTTTTCTAACCACAATGCTATGAGACTAGATATCAATTACAGGGAAAATATCTATAAAAAATACAAACACATGGAGGCTAAACACTAAACTACAGAAATAAATGAAAAAGAAATGAAGGAAACTACAGCAAAGATCAACAAAACTAAACACTGTTTCTTTGAGATGATAAACAAAATTGATAAACCATTAGCCAGACTCATCAAGAAAAAAAGGGAGAAGACTCAAATCAATATAACTAGAAGTAGAAAAGGTGAAGTAACAGCTGACACTACAGAAATACAAAGGATCATGAGAGATTACTACAAGCAACTCTATGCCAATAAAATGGACAACCTGAATGAAATGGTCAAATTCTTAGAAAAGCACAACCTTCCATGATGGAACCAGGAAGAAATAGAAAATGTAAACAGACCAATCACAAGCACTGAAATTGAGACTGTGATAAAAAATCTTCCAACAAACAAAAGCCCAGGACAAGATGCCTTCACAGGTGAATTCTATCAAACATTTAGAGCAGAGCTAACGTATCCTTCTCAAACTCTTCCAAAATATAGCAGAGGGAGGAACACTCCCCAACTCATTCTATGAAGCCACCATCACCCTGATACCAAAACCAGACAAAGATGTCACAAAGAAAGAAAACTACAGGCCAATGACACTGATGAACATAGATGCAAAAATCCTCAACAAAATGCTAGCAAACAGAATCCAACAGGACATTAAAAGGATCTTACACCATGATCAAGTGGGATTTATCCGAGGAATGCAAGGATTCTTCAATATATGCAAGTTAATCAATGTAATACACCATATTAACAAATTGAAGGATAAAAACCATATGATCATCTCAATACATGCAGAGAAAGCTTTTGACAAAACTCAACACCCATTTATGATAAAAACCTTCCAGAAAGTAGGCAGAGAGGTAAATTACCTCAACATAATAAAGACCATAGGGCTTCCCTGGTGGGGCAGTGGTTGAGAGTCTGCCTGCCGATGCAGGGACACGGCTTCGTGCCCCGGTCTGGGAAGATCCCACATGCCGCAGAGCGGCTGGGCCAGTGAGCCATGGCCTCTGAGCCTGTGCGTCTGGAGCCTGTGCTCTGCAACGGGAGAGGCCACAATGGTGAGAGGCCCGCATATCGCAAAAAAAAAAAAAAAAAAGAAAAGAAAAAAAGGAAAAAGAAAAAAGAAAGGCCATATATGAAAAACCCACAGCCAACATCATCCTCAATGGTGAAAAACTGAAACCATTTCCACTAAGATCAGGAAGAAGACAAGGTTGCCCACTCTCACCACCCTTATTCAACATAGTTTTCGAAGTTTTAGCCACAGCAATCAGAGAACCAAAAGAAACAAAGGGAATCCAAATCGGAAAAGAAGTAAAGCTGTCTCTGTTTGCAGATGACATGATACTATACATAGAGAATCCTAAAGATGCTACCAGAAAACTACAAGAGGTAATCAATGAATTTGGTAAAGTCGCACTATAAAAAATTAAGGCACAGAAATCTCTTGCATTCCTATACACTAATGATGAAAAACCTGAAGGAGAAATTAAAGAAACACTCCCAATTACCATTGCAACAAAAAGAATAAAATACCTAGGAATCAACCTACCTAAGGAGACAAAAGGCCTGTATGCAGAAAACTATAAGACACCAATGAAAGAAATTAAAGATGATACAAACAGATGGAGAGATATCCCATGTTCTCAGATGGGAAGAATCAGCACTGTGGAAATGACTATACTACCCAAAGCAATCTACAGGTTCAATGCAATCCCTATCAAACTACCACTGGAATTTGTCACACAACTAGAACAAAAAATCTCACAATTTGTATTGAAAAACAAAAGACTCCGAATAGAAAAAGCAATCTTGAGAAAGTAAAACAGAGCTGCAGGAATCAAGCTCCCTGACTTCAGACTACACTACAAAGCTATAGTAATCAAGATAGTATGGTACTGGCACAAAAACAGAAATATAAATCAATTGAACTGTATAGAAAGCCCAGAGATAAACCCACACACATATGGTCACCTTATTTTTGATAAAGGAGGCAAGAATATACAATGGAGAAAAGACTGCCTCTTCAATAAGTGGTTCTGGGAAAACTGGACAGCTACACGTGAAAGAATGAAATTAGAACACTCTCTAACACCATACACACAAAAAAACTCTAAGTCGATTAAAGGCCTAAATGTAAGGTCAGACACTATAAAACTCTTAGAGGAAAATATAGGGAGAACACTCTTTGACATAAATCACAGCAAGATCCTTTTTGACCCACCTCCTAGAGAAATGGAAACAAAAACAAAAATAAACAAATGGGACCTAATGAAACTTAAAATCTTTTGTACAACTAAGGAAACCATAAACGAGATGAAAAGACAACCCTCAGAATGGGAGAAAATATTTGCAAATGAAGCAACTGACAAAGGATTAATCTCCAAAATACGCAAGTAGCTCATGTAGCTCAGTATCAAAAAAACAGACAACCCAATCCAAAAATGAGCAGAAAACCTAAATAGACATTTCTCCAAAGAAGATATACAGATTGCCAAGAAACACATGAAAGAATGCTCAACATCATTAATCATTAGTGAAATGCAAATGAAAACTACAATGAGGTATCACCTCACACCAGTCAGAATGGCCATCATCAAAATATCTACAAACAATAAATGCTAGAGAGGGTGTGGAGAAAAGGGAGCCCTCTTACACTGTTTGTGGGAATGTAAATTGATACAGCCACTATGGAGAACAGTATGGAGGTTCCTTAAAAAACTAAAAATAGAACTACCATATGACCCAGCAATCCTGCTACTGGGCATATACCCTGAGAAAGCATAATCCAAAAAGAGTCATGTATCACAATGTTCATTGCAGATCTATTTACAATAGCCAGGTCTTGGAAGCAACCTAAGTATCCATCGACAGATGAATGGATAAGAAGATGTGACACATATATACATTTGAATTTTATGCAGCCATAAAAGAAACGAAATTGAGTTATTTGTAGTAAGATGGATGGACCTTGAGTTTGTCATACAGAGTGAAGTAAGTCAGAAAGAGAAAAACAAATACTGTATGCTAACACATATATATGGAATCTATAAAAAGCAAAAAATGGTTATGAAGAACCTAGGGGTAGAACAGGGATAAAGACAGAGACGTAGAGTATGGACTTGAGGACACAGTAAGGGGGAAGGGTAAGGTGGGACGAAGTGAGATAGTGGCATAGACTTATATATACCATCAGGTGTAAAATAGAGAGCTAGTGGGAAGCAGCCATATTGCACAGGTAGATCATGTCTGTGCTTTGTGACCACCTAGAGGGGTGGGATACAGAGGGTGGGAGGGAGATGCAAGAGGGAGGAGATATATGTATATGTATAGCTGATTCACTTTGTTATAAAGCAGAAACTAACACACAATTGTAAAGCAATTATACTCCAATAAAGATGTTAAAAAAATAAAAAATAAGGATAATATCATGATTAATTTCAAGTATTTTGCATAATTTTTTAAGGACCATATTTTCTCTCTCGCTCCCTCCCTCTCTTTCTCTCCTTTTTCAAAGTACTAAGGACCAATATAATTTAACCATTTTATGATACAGGATTATAATTATTAGTAGCATGAATTATTAAACTATATATCATGAAGAGATATTTGGAAAAAGCATTGATATGTTCACAGCTGTTGGTACATATACTTGCTGGAACAGATATCTATGTTTCTAATTTCTTGTGTTTTGTTGTTAGTTTTTTCTTAATGTGGTAAAATACTTACAACATAAAATTTACCATTTTAACCATTTTTAAGTATATAGTCTGTTGCATTAAGTATATTCACATTGTTCTGAAAACTATCACCACCATCCATCTCTAGAAATTTTCTGTCTTCCTCTAGTGAAACCCATTAAACACTAACTTTCCCTTCCTCCCTCCTCCCATTCCCTGGCAACCACCATTCATCTTACTGTCTCTATGAATTTGACCACTCTAGGTATTTCATATAGGTGGACTCATATAATATTTTTCCTCTTTTGAATGGCTTATTTCACTTAGCATGATGTTTTTAAGGTTCATCCGTGTTGTAGTACATCTCAGAATTTCTTTCCTTTTTAAGGCTGAATCGTATTGCTTTGGATATATATATCACATTTTGTTTATCCATTCATTTGTTGATGGATATCTGTGTTGCTTCCACCTTTGGCTATTGTAAATAATGTTGCTATGAATATTGTTGCACAAATATCTGTTCATGTCCCTGCTTTTACTTCTTTTGAGTCTACTCACAGAAGTGGAATTGCTAATTTATATAGTTAGTTCTATGTTTAATTTTTTGAGGAATCTTATTCTTGTAGTTTGATCTCTCTTGCAGCCTTTTCATTATGCCTATTTTCAAGAAACTTTCCCTACCTAGTTATACCTCTTTCTACTTTGCTGTTTATTTTCTCTTAGCTGAAGAGGGATTTAGCTAATCTGATTACAGCTGTGTTTAGAATAGAAGTAAATAGACTCTGAGGGACATTTAATTAAATAAAGTTCATCAGCTTTAGTATATAAATTTTATATTTATTTTATCACTGAAATGTTCTTTTATTTTATGTACTTTCAGGGTATATAATTGAAAGTGTTATTGATGGTGTTTTTTTAAATTTTTTTAAATTTTTTTATGTGGTAAGTGGGCCTCTCACTGTTGTGGCCTCTCCCATTGCAGAGCACAGGCTCCGGATGTGCAGGCTCAGTGGCCATGGCTCACGGGCCCAGCGGCTCCGCAGCATGTGGGATCTTCCCGGACTGGGGCACGAACCCGTGTCCCCTGCATCGGCAGGCGGACTCTCAACCACTGCACCACCAGGGAAGCCCTTGATGGTGTTTTAGATAATTAAGTTCATAGGAGTAGTGACTTCTAGATAAGTAAAATATTATAGTTATTTGAATTCAGATTTCTTAATCTAGATATTAACTGTGTGTGATTATGTTCTGGTAATGGACCAAACATTGGATGATATTCATAACAGAACTATTTTTTTGGAAATTCATGAATTATTATTAGCTATGGATGCTTATTATCTATCTGTGTCAGTCCCTAAGCACAAGTCTGGATTAGCGTGAGGAAATATTTAGTCTAGATGTTGAGTATAAAATGCAAATATAAGCCTTTGTGCACCTGCCAAAAACCAGAACAAAACATCATGGACTAGAGGTACAAATGGCGTTAATAATAGCCAGTGATCTCACTCAAAATAAATAAATACCAATAAATGACATGGCCACTTGGAAAGGGGATATAATAATAATCAGTTTGTCATAATTATTAAATATTGTCTTTAGCCATGATATATGCAAGTCATCCTAAGATAATTTCTCAACAGTGTGGTCTTTTTTTTTTTTTAAGTAGTAACAACTGACGTTTATTGAGCCCCTATTATGTACTAGACACTGTGCTAAGTAGTTGATAGATCTTACTGTTAGGGCCCAGGGCAGGTGCCCCCCAAATATGCCTCAGTGGCATATATTTCCCATGTGAAAGCTGCCCTCCCTGTACTAGGAGGTAGAAAGATATCCTTGTTACAAACAAACCTTTTTGATTCTTCACTAATTTATTACCCAAGCCCAAACTTTGCTTAAATTCTTTACTAATTAAGCACCTAATTAAGCACCCAAACCTCAATTTCTTTGTCCTGTCAGTTCCTCTCAAATTTATTGTTTCTTTGTCTAAAAAGTATAAAAGCTGTCTGCTTTGGCCACTTCTTTTTTTTTTTTTTTTTGCGGTACGCGGGCCTCTCACTGCTGTGGCCTCTCCCACGGTGGAGCACAGGCTCCGGACGCACAGGCACAGCGGCCATGGCTCACGGGCCCAGCCGCTCCGCGGCATGTGGGATCTTCCCAGACCAGGGCACGAACCCCTGTCCCCTGCATCGGCAGGCGGACTCTCAACCACTGTGCCACCAGGGAAGCCCCTTCTTTTTTTTTTTTTTTTAATTTTTTTATTGTGGTAAAAGTCACATAATATAAAACATACTATTTAACCATATTTAACTGTACAGTTCAGTGGCATTAGGTACATTCACATTGTTGTGCAACTCTCACCATCTTCCATCACCTGAATTTTTCACCTTCCCAAACTGAAACTCTGTCTCCTTTAAACACTAACTCCCCATTCCTCTTCCCCACCCCACCCTCTCCCCGCCCCTTGGCATCTACCCCTGTACTTTTTGACTCTATAAATTCGACTATTCTAGGTACCTCGTATAAGTGGAATCAACCAGTATTTGTCTGCACCTGATGCATATTGGAATGCTTTTTTTTTTACTTCTTAAAAAAAATTCAAACAGAAAGTCATAAAAATTATAATCATCCTCATCAGTACACTCAGTCCCATGTAATTAATTATTTTTTCATCTTGATCTTTTGTTAGCACTTTTATGAATTCATCAGTTTTCCATTAGCGTTCTGAAAATGCTTATTCATTCAGTTCAGCAGTATAGTCAGTTACCAGAAGCCTGTATTGTCAGAGTCTTTTCCATGAATTCCTTGAAGATGAAACCCTCTTATAGGAACATATTTGCAAAACATCAGAGTACACCCAGAACTGTCTGTAAGTGACAAAAGACTTAAAAATGACCATGGTTAAAGATTTGATGAAAATTCATAATAATGCAATTGACAAGGAAATTTAGTTATTTCTGAGATATACATTTTAGCAATAACTAGAATTATGACATAACATTATCCTCAGACTTTTGAGGGATTACCATTTCTAACTACTGCAGCATTTCAGCAAATTATCTTCCTGGAATCCTTGCCTTTTCTAGGCTAGCCAAACCACCCAGCCACCACTAGGTCCCTCATATTCCAATTCAGGTAAGGGCATTTATCTTGTCTCCTGGTTATTTTCCTTCACTCCCACTTGTGCTCTGGGTCCATGTTTCTATCCAAAGTCTACTTGGATTTTGACCCATTTGGCTTTATCTCCCATTTCCAGTTGTCTTTCATACATGATGACATAGAGAAAAATAGACCTCTGCAAACTAAAATAGGAAGAATTATCTTCATTAGAAACTTCACAGAAAGCAAAACCAAAATGGAAAAGACTTCCTTCTCCTGAAATGGAGAAGCTACTGTTTTTGAGGATTAGTCATAAGAAATCAGTATGTCCTCCCTCCTTATACTCATTCAATGACCATTTACCTTATAGAATTTACTAGACACTGCTAGGTTCTGTGCCCACAAAAAATAAGATAGTCTCTATCCTTAAGTAGTTCATAGTTTCCTGGAGAAAGCACAAATATTTAAAATAATATTAATACAGTATGAACAAAACCAAAGTAGAGATATGCTTAGCTTCTCTGGAATGTATAAGTAGTGAGGGGAGTAGACAGGGAAGATTTACCATAGAGGTAATGCTGAAATTGATTCTCAAAGTATTAGTTTTCTTATCAGGAAAGGAAGTTCAGGGCAATTCCAGGCAGAAGGGTCAATACATGCAAAAAGCATCACATTGTCAAGTAATATGGCACAGTCAAGGAATCATTAGTTGTTTGACACACAGCAACATGTTTGGAGATGAGATAGAGCAGTGAATAAGAGCTCTAGGAGAATGAGAGCCTCAGCTGGAGCCATCTTTTCACCTATGCCTAGTGAACAATGAAAAGGTATATGTAAAATATCACATGGTGAGAAGAACTGCCAAGTAAGACTTCATATTAGAGTAGCAATAAGTCTGGGGAATCCCGTATCACTGCATTCCTTGATCTTTGGAACTGGGACCTCTCAGGTTTCCCTTTATAGGGTATCCAGCTCCAGGCACTTCATAAAAGGCTGACTCTGAGCAATGGCTTAGTTACTTAGTATTAATTTAGCTTCATTTTCTTGTGTACTAAATTTTTAATGTAAGAGTGACTTTGGATTAGCTTCTCAATCCAATTGGTGGTCTTACTCCAACTTTTTATATGAGGTACATATGCGCTTCTTAATACAAAATCCCAGAATTAAACTGGCTTAACCTCAGGGACTCTAACTGCCACCACCTGGCAGAGAGGAAAACATAACACATTCTCTGGTAGGGCAGGGTGTCTACTGAGAGACGGGCAAGCTAAATGTGATAGTCCTTCCTGCACCCTTCATGGGGAGGACTGCAGAAGTTTGTGGAGATAGGCCAGAAACGTCAGAAGTGAGGGAGGAAGTTCTCTCCCCTCAAATACTCTCTGCTCAAGTGTCTATAGGACTTCAGCTTTTATCTTTCCCCATAATCCTCCAAAGGACTTAAGTTATGCCTTGAATCATAGCTCCTATGATCCATCCTGCTATCCAGTTGGACACCAGGATACTGCCCCTCTCTCAGCTTTCTTTTCTTGTTTTCTATTTAAACTTCCCCCAATTGCCTTCCGGGTTTGTCTCAGCTACCTAACCTGCCAACAGAGCCTAAGAGCCAAGTATTGTTTATGATGGGTGATTTCAATCAATCTTTCTAAGCTCTTATTCCTTTAGAGGGCAGATCGTGGTATGTATGATTCACCATGGTACAAAAAAAATTGTTTCCTTGGGCTAGCTGTAAGCTAACTTTTCTGATGTTCAGAGTTCTTGTCTTTGAAATTTCAGGGTTGGACTAGATGCTTCCCAGGATCCTGTAGACTGTTTTATCTTATGATTCTGTAGCAGCTTGAAATGTTGAAATACCTTCATCCCTCCTGTATCCACTTGGCATAGCCTCATTATGAGCAGAGGATATTTCCCTACCTCTTGATTTCAGAGTTGGCCATATGACTTGCTGAGAATAGGGACAGAAGTTACAGTATGCCAGTTCTGAGTCTTAAAGAGGTCTCCCTCTTTCATTTCTGCCATTGTTGTGATAGTAGCTTTCTCTGGGTAGCCTGCCAGCCCCAAGAGGAAGCCAAGAGATATGTGGAGTAGAACCACACAAGCCATTGCTTTCTGAAGTCAAGCCTTCTCAGCCACTTGAAATTTGTGAAGAACTATATGCTCATTGTTGTGTGCCACTGAGATTTTGAAGTCATTTGTTATGCAGTATTATTATGGGAATACCTAACTGGTTCAGCCTCCATGGTTGCAGTGTTTTGCACATAGCAGACTTGATAAATATTGATTGAGTGATGCTGTTATTGAGAATTGTTTTATTGTACCTGTTTTGCATGAAGGACAAGGGTCAAAATAAAATGTCTTCTGAATCACAGGTATTATCAATCCAAAGTGCAGTGGCCAGGGATTCTTAAAACTTTTCTGTAAGTGGAGTAGTAGTGACCCAGTGCTATATTTTGCCAGACATTTCTTAACGTGCTGTTAAGCCTGCAACTACAGCCAACCCCACTCCTAGCCAGCGCATGTCTCTCACCAGTCCTTAGAGACCCCACTCCTTGCAAGCTCCCTTCAAAAGGTTCTCAAGTGACTTTGTAATTTTCCCAGCTGGTTGTATTGGGCCATTTTGTCCTAGATCATTTGGGGGAGAAAAGAGAGACTGCTAAAGAGATGAAGGTTTTTAATGAGACTCTTTACACTAGAGTCTTTATAAATTAGGTCCGTTACAATCTGATAAAAGCAAGGGATAGTCTGTAGTGGATAATTAGGAAACTGCACTGAGATATAGGACAGCCTCTTCAAAATGACTCTAATACCTATATGATTTTTTTTTTAACAAGCGGCAATGCTGAGAAATCCAGAATTTGGAAGTTGCTGTGGTACAAGGAGGCTGGATCTTAGGGATCATGGAAGAGACATCTTGATCCTGAGTACTATTTCGGGCCAAGGATCTGAGAAAAGATGTACCTGATTCTTTGAAGTGTGCTTCAGAAAGAATCGGGTAATGTCACAGGTGTATTTAGCAAAAAGGATGCCGAAACTCAGAGTAGATAACTGACCCAAATTCTCTCTACTAGCCAGTGCATCCTTGTTACTTTCTATAATGCCATGCTAATGAAGTATGTTGTTGTTTTTTTATTAATCAGCTATAACAAGCACTGCACTGTACTAAGAGATAAAAGGATTATTGCCTATTATAGAAACTCCAACTAATACCAGTTAACAAGTACCATTTCTTGAGTTCTTACTTTGAACTAAATGATTTTTTAATCTATACTATTTCATTTAATTTTCATAATTTTACTGTAAGGATAATAATATTATTCCCATTTTTCAGATGAGGAAATTGAATCCTAGTGAAAAAAAGTGATTTTTCTCCAAGTTCACAGGACCAGAAATATAAAACATGGGCTCTGGTTTTTAGAAAAGGGAGTTTTCTCAGGATGACAGGGATCAAAAAGTGATATGTGGGAGATGAGAACAGTACAAGTGGCATAAGTTTGGCTAGGAGAGGGAAGCCTTGAACATGATGGGTCTAGAGGAGGGATCTCATACTTTTTCTGTAAAGGGCTTTGAGGGCCATATGATCTCTGATGCAACTATTCAACTCTGCCAGGTAGCACAAAAGCAGCCACAAAAATATGTAATCAAATGGGCGTGGATGTGTTGTATTAAAACATCATATATGGACACCCGAATTTGAATTTTTAAAAATTTTAATATCATAAAATATTATTATTTTGTCTTTTTAAACTATTTAAAAATACAAAGCCATTCTTAGGATGCAGGATGCACAAAAAGAGGTGGCAGGATAAATTTGTCTTGTGGTTTGTAGTTTGCTGATTCCTGGTCTAGTGTCTAGTAGTACATTTGTATACATATGCATATGTTTAATGAATTAATTAAATTTTTGTAACAGGAAATGAAAAGAACATTGTCACTGAATACTGGTTAAATAGGAAAATCTATAGAAACTACATTTTGTATCCATGTCAGAATCAGTGGAAGATTGGGGTATTATGCATTGTTATTTCCTGCAGAATAATTTTTGACCTTTACTAAAAGCCTTGATGAGAACTTTGAGATTTCCTTAATCTTTCTGTACTTTAGTTTTCTCCTCTGTATAATGTGGAGGATAATAATACTTATTCTCTGTGTTAGGTTCCCTGAAACTAACCTCAGGTTCAATGCCTCACTAGGAAGAATCACAGGACTCAGGATATGGTGATACTCACAGCTATGATTTACTACAGTGAAAGGATAAAAACTAAAAATCATAACAGGAAAAGGCACATAGAGCAAAGTCTAGGAAAACCAGGCACAAGCTTCCAATAGTCCTCTCCTACTGGAGTCACACAGGACATGCTTAATTCCCTCAGCGAGTCATGACAACACGTGTGAGATGTTGCCACTTGGGGAAGTATATAAGAGACTCAGTACCTAGGGTTTTAATTGGAGGCTGATCATGTAAGTGTCCTCTGCCTGGCATGTATCAAGCTCTAGACAGCCAGAAGGAAAGCAGGTGTTCAACATAAACCGTATTGTTTATACAAACAATTTAGACACTCTTATCAATTCAGGAAATGGTGGGAACCCTCCTGAAATCCAAGTTCCTAGATACCAGTCAAGTGTGAAACTTGTAGGTAGGCTTTTCAAAGAATAAAACTCAAGATGCCTAGTTAACTCTTTTCTGCATACTCTCCCAAAGTGGGGAGGATTAAAGTGAGATAAGGTATTAGGCTTACATAATTCTTGGCAGAGAATGAGCCCACAAAACAGTATATTTTACTCTCAGCAGATTAACCAGGAGGCAAGGAAGGATAAAGAGAAAGTTTCAGAGGGTTGCAGAAATGGCATGATCTTTTGTGGGTATATTGGTGTGTTATGAGTCATTACACACCCATATAACCACATGGAAAAATGTCATTAATTCCATCTGGCAAGCTGTAGCGATTAAGAATATGATCTTCCCAGGAATCTCTTGAGTGTTATGCCTTATTGGCCAAAGAGATACTTAAAGAGGTCCACACACAACAGACAATGTCATCCTGATGTACTGAATTCCCATGATAGTGGAGGATACTCATACTCATGTACTTCTAAAACTTTGCAGATTTGTTTGAAATTAACAAAGAAGGGACCTTTTGCTCCAAGTTTCCATTGAAAGTGACATCCAAATTATTGTACAGTAGTAGTTGACAAGTTTACTTCTGTGGACTCTTTCATTATGTGCCTTTCTCCCTACTAAGAAAAGCTGAATATGGAATGGTTCTACTACCAGTTCCGTCATTGTATTGCTCACAACTGGCACCAAGAAAGGATGATAAATTTACTATCACACATTTATTGTGCTTTGTATGAGGGAGTAAGTCATTACTTTGTTTTGTGCTGTAGAAACCCCAGTGTCTCTAAATTAATTCATTCAAGACCCAAGATGTCAAAGTTCCTCTATTTTTCTGTTGCAATATTGTTACTCTTCAATTACCCGCCAATGCATCTTCCACTTTATGGCTACTTTAGATGCTAATTTTTAATACCAGGTAGATTTTCTCCGGCCATCTGGAATATTTTCCTTCATGTGCAGATTTTTTTAGACAATAGAAAATACTTTAGAAAGTAAAATATTTAAAAATAAATTTTGGCATAAAATATCACACAAATCGTTAAGGAGATAGAAGAGGCTTATAGTTTCATTTATTTTTTTTTGATGATCCACAATCTTGATGCTGATATTTGGGTCAATCATGAGTTTTTTCTAAACACATGTGTTCTTAAAGGAAAACAAAAAAATTATCCTGCTCTTTACACTTAATAAACCAATTATCTCTTAATAATAGAGATGTGACATAGTACATTAGTATCTGAAATGAACAGTTTTTCCTTCTTTGGTCAGCTAATGAATCTCCTGAGTATTGAGAAATTGGTACCAAGCTAAAGATCATCAACTCTCTAATAATGCAGTGCTTTTCTGACAAAACTATAACCTCCAAACCTTCACTGCTTCTTAGAAGGCAGAGCTTTAAGCCATTGCAATGTCATCTCTCAGAAAGAGAGTGACACGACCTGCCTATCCTGGAATGAGATTCATGTTATTTTACTATGTAGCAATTATGGTCTAGATTGTTTAATTATTTTCTTTTTAAGAATCTGCTTTAATTATTTGAGGACTTTAAAGAAATCCACTTGGGTGAAAACTCAATAATGTAGCCATTTCCAATTCTATCATGTACAATTTAACATAGTTTATATGCTTCTTCATCATCTTAAATCTCTTACTCAGTTTTGTAGGCAAGGAAATATTAGGTCATAAGAAAAATGGTATTTAATTAGACAATGAAGAGAATAAATGCTTTTTTCAATTCTTAAACCACACTCTACTTACCAAATGGTTCAGAAACCAGTCAGAGCAGCTTGGATACAGTCAGTGGTGCTTACAGAATTAACTGCCTGTCCCTAAAATGTACAGAATGGCAGAAGCATTGAGTTTGAAAAATTAAGAAACAAACTGCTTCAACAATAAATTTTTTGTAACCAAATAAGGCATTCTTTATGCAGAGGCCTGCTTATGTATATCATTTGATTTGAAACTTTCAGTTGTGAACTCATTATATTTATCAACTTACATTTTAAGTGGGAAGTAGATCCAGGTTTTAATTTTGTGACATTGTTCTGAAATTAGCCCGGGGGCTTAGAGTCTTGGTTGTCACGTGAATAGTGAAGGAGATGGGATAATCATTCAAACACAGCTATATAGAAAGGGCAACAAGAAGTAAAGCAATGTGAAAGGGAAGTGCCCTACTACATTTTGGTTTTGCTGACAAATATTTCTATATGTAGTAATAGGAAAGACCATGTTTAGGTCTGACAAATAATCATAATGGTATTTAACCTGGGTTATAACTGAGAGATTAAAACCCTTGGGCAAGTTGAAGGTCAATCTCAATATCAAAACCTTGGTTAGTGAAATAGAGATGGGTTTCATTTATCTTGAAAGATGTGCTTTACGAAATGTTCCTACCTTATTGATTCAACTAGATTCAAGATCAAACTCATTTTATTGAAGTCCATGTAGGTTTGTTGTAGGTGTTCACTTAAGTTACCCAATTAAAACTGACATTAGGTTAACTGTCACTGTCAGTATGAACTCACTTTGAGACTTGCTTTTACCTAGGAAGTCCACTTCTAGGAATGTATCCTACTGATATGCCTGTACATTTGCAAAGTGATATATGTATTGATACTAAGATGTTTCAGCATTGTTTGCAGTAGTAAAACATTGGAAATGACTTAAATATCTATCAGGAGGGGTCTGTTTAAATAGGTTATGTTACAATGAAATACACTGCAAATATTAAAAAAATACTAAGACAGCTCTATATGTCCAACGTGGAATGATCTTCACCGTATTTTAAATGAAAACTATCATGAAGAAATCTGTATTATGTGCAGCCATTTGTGTTCAAGAATATTTTTAATGCTTATGTATGAATATATATCTATATTTATGCTCAGAATGTATAGTTATCTTTGGAAAAATACACAGTAATTGGTAACAATCATTAGCCCTTGGGAGGTGAAAATTTGTTGGAGACCAGGGATGAGAGGGAGATTTAAATTTTACCATTTATGTCATGTTAGATATTTCGACTTTTGTAAGTTGTGTGTATTATCTATTCAAAACATTGTTTTAAAAAATTCACCTGCCTGGGAAGAGCAAATGGACTTGTTACCTATTCTCTGGAATACTTTATTCATTTCCTATCATCACATTTATCAAACGGTCTCCTGTTAAGGATTTTCTGTTGAATCTCCTTGCTAGTGTGTGAGCTTCTTAAGCCTAGGATCATTTTATGCATTTTAACACACTCGGGATCTAAAATGTCTGGCATGTGGTAAGGGTTCAATAATGTTTGAAAGAATGTATGCATTTTTACATGCCATGATTCTCTTCAGTTATTGTTTTCAATTTTTACTTTATTGTTTTATGATAATTTTGTAAACAAAGTAATAGCTAAAAATTATATAGTACAAAAGCTTATACTGAAAAGTGGAAGTCTCCTGTCCCCATCCTGTCCCTTTTTGTAGAGAAAAACCCCTCTTAACTTCTTTTAAGCTACACTTTATGATATTTACCTCCTTATCTCTAAATAATAACTTTATATTGATACTTACTGATTTGTCAGTTTTAGTCACCATCTTTTGACTTTTTTGGTATAGTATACTTGAGGACTACTTACTCACTGACTCCTACTGACTCCTATCTCCACCCCTTATTCTCTCATTATAATTATATTACCATTTTTGGTTAAATCGATTAGCTGCTCTTTACATTCCTATGACTAGGTAACTATTTTTTACTACTAAGCCAAGTAATGATATGATTATACTTCATAAAGTTTTTTTTGTTTTCCTAAAGTTAAAGGTTGCATTTTTTAAGTTTTTGTTTTCTTTATGCTTATGGCTATTGTGTTCCAAATACAAAGATTTGTCACTTGCTTATAATATTTTTTCTAAATGCTCACAGTTCCAAACAGTGCATCAGGTCCAGTTTTCCCTGAACACCTCACTCCTGAGCCCTCCAGTCTCCTGCTCTAATATGGATTACTCTGTAGATTTGATATGCAGCTGTTATCTGGACTTACCATTTCTGACCCTGTGTAGAATATATATATATATATATATAATTTATATATATAATATATATATAGAGAGATAGATGATAGATATATAGATAGATAAACTTCCTAAATCCTGTGTACTAAGTCCATATCTTCCATGATATTATAAAGATAATAATGTTACCATGTATCATTTATTTTGTGCCAGGCACTGTTTACATGCAAGAACTCACTGAATGCTCATGAGTTAGGTATTATTATTATCTCCATTTTATAGTTGAGGAAATTGAGGTACGTAGCAGTTAGTTTTCTTAATGGCACACAGCTAGAAAGTGGAAGAGTCAATATTCAAACCCCAGATTCTGATTCCAGGATCTGTACCTTAATCATTTTAATATACTGCCTCTTGTTCTCAAGATATGTCTTCATTACATATTAAAGAGTTATTTAGAGGGTAAAGCTTTGAATCCTTGCATGTCAGAAAATGTCATTATATTATGCTCATGATTGGTTGATATATTAGCTAGGTATGGAATTTTGTTTTAACTCAGAATTTTGGAAGCATTATCTTTTAACATCAATGTTACTTTTAAGAAATAAAATGTCATTTGACTTCCTCTGTATGACCTGTTGTAAATAACCTCTGTAACCTCTTAGGAACTCCTCTTTATCTCTAGAGTTTTGACCTCTGATGATGATTTCCTTTTATTCATTCATTTTGCTGGGTAATTGGTGGCCCTTTCAATCTATAAACTTTATGTTTTTAAGTCCCCAAAATTTTCCTTTTTGCTTTTTTACTAGTTTCCTTCCTGTATTTTTTGTTTGTTTGTTTATCTGTTCTTTACAACATAAAGTCTTATTAGTCTGTGTCCTTAGAGATTCCTTTTCTCATTTGTTTTGAGTCCCTCTCTTTCACGCTAGAGGCTTCATTCAAATATCTGGTGATCTTGGATGTCCACTCATATTTACGAGTGAAAGAGCAAAGAGATTTATTGCAAGTTCGATGATGATAATGATGATGATGATGATGATATATGTTGGAGGCTTAGGAATGAAGTTCATTTATCAACTCTTAGGATTCACTCCAAGGTGATTAGATGGTAGCACGTCTGTTCACCGAGGTAGACATCTTCCCTGCTCATTTTGTGGAAGAATTTATTGTTTTTTCTCTCAGAAGCTCTGCAGGTTATCCAGAAAAGAATATTCTAGTCTTTTGTCTGTTTAGGCTTCTAACATTAGGGGAACTAGACCAGTAAGGGAGCTGAGGTTCCCACTGTTGAGTGACATTTCCCCACCTTCAGTTTCCACCATACACATGCCCCTCCTATATCCGTTCCCCCAGAGCAGTCTTTGTTCTTCCTCCACTGGGGGGGTGGAATCCTTGCCCAGCTATATGGGAGGAAGGAAGAGACCTAACTACTCTGATTCATAGAGTTTTGACTAATGTTACCTTCATTTCCAGCTTGTCTCCTCCTTGCATCTTCCATGATACTTGTGCTTCTAAATCCTATGCTTTTTCAGGGTTCTGTGGAATGATTGTCTTTCTTTTTATCAGTATCCTCTCTTCAGGCCCTTGGGTTTCGGCTCCCTCTGCTCTTCTAAATTATTTATAATTAATTAATTCATCTACTTTTAATCTTCCAGTTGTTTGTTGATATCTCTGTTTCCTTTCATATTCTCATTATTCTTAAAAAGTATTATTGCAGTTTTATAAAAATGAAACTATAATAATTTTTTTCTAGTACCTGTAATTATTTTTCCCACATTGCTAGATTTAATTATGAACTTTATAAGCATTTTTTAGATGTGCTTTTTCTGTCCAGTGCTCAAATTTTTTAGATGTGCTTTTTCTGTCCAGTGCTCAAATTTCTTACACATTTGAAAATACTTTTCTGTGAATTTTTTTTTTTTTTGTGGTACGCGGGCCTCCCACCATCTCAGCCTCTCCCGCTGCAGAGCACAGGCTCCGGACACGCAGGCTCAGCAGCCATGGCCCACGGGCCCAGCTGCTCCATGGCATGCGGGATCCTCCCATACCGGGGTATGAACTGGCGTCTCCTGTACTGGCAGGCGGACTCTCAACCACTGCGCCACCAGGGAAGCCCCTCTGTGAAATTTTTAAAAACAATCTTCTGACCCTTAAATTCTATACATAGTATTTTAAGATCATATTTTTTTAAAAATTTTCATTCTATTTGGAGACTACAACACTTTAGAAGATTAGAAAAAGAGGGAATGAAAGAGAGCAATATTTGTTTTAAGTGTCAGTTAATGAAACCGAAGGAGAAACATGAAAGTAATGGGTTTCCTTTTGTGTCTGTAGAAGGATAAGGGGAGAAAAGGAAGGAAAAACTTAATTGGGTAGCTTTTTTTTTTAATTCAAGATCTTGTTTTTATGGGATAGGAAAATTTGGGGCTTAAAAACTCTTAGCCAATTTCATAGCAGAGATATATTTTCAAATTGAATTGAGGGGAACGTTCTTTTGAGGTTAGTAAGAAACATCAATAAGGGAGCTGAGACAGCAGGTTTTACCCCCAGCTATTCCAAAAGTCAAAATCAGAGCTAAGAATAGAGGTTCGTAATGGCCAGTCCAGGTTTCAGACCACAGACAAATGCTTCCTGATCCCCACGCCTGCTTAGAGCATCATTTTAGAATATGCAGTGGTTGAATATCTCTAAAGAGACTGTGAGTCACTTCCTTACTCAACCTCAATTTTTTTTTTATTTCCATGGTTGATTATTGGGTTGAAAGCAAAGCTGAGGCAAAGACCAAGCACAAGGTTTCTGATTCAAAGGGTGAATTGAGAATTTAGCACATGTCAAATCCTCTCCTATCTGGTCCAAACTCATAAAAATATACTGGATAAATACTTATAAAAACTTAGAAAACACATAAATATTTCAAACTCTGGGAAAGGGAAGTCTCTGGAGACCACAAGTAGAAATCCTTTTTTGAAAAAAGAGAGAAACCCATGGGCATAAGTAGGAACTGAAGTTTAGGAACATTACATTGTCTGAGTTTCCCTAACAGGGCCCAAATGCTGAGCACTACACCACCAATGCTGGGGCCTCCATGAAACTACTTTGGATTTACACAAAAGATGACCTCCCTGGGTTTCTGAGAATGTCAATATGATGAAAAACATGCAATAAGTTTAGCAGTCTTAGGAATCTATTTACATCCCCCAACATAGGAAACATTGAAGAATCTGAAAAAAAAATAAAATAAATACTTTTAATATCTTTTAAAATATAAAGAATTGAATGGGATCACCAGAAAAGTACAGGGGATAATAAAACAAGAATAAGAGATAATGAAACAAAAAAGCAGATGTATTGAAAATTACCATTAAAATTCTTAGAACTTAGTAGTTATTGAAATAAAGAGAAACACAATTACATGCATTGAGTAGAAGACTGGAACTAGTTGAGGAGAGACTAATGAACTAGAAGAACATAGCCCAGAGATATAGAAAAGAAAAATGTGAAAAAAGAATTAGGAGACATAGAAGATTCAGAAAGTCCAACATACATATGCTACAAATTCAGAAAGGAGGAAATACAGAGAATGGAAGAGGAACAGAGTTTAAAAAGATTATGGTTGAGAATTCCCCGAACATAAGACATAAATCTAAGACTGGGAACACCTTCTGGGTACTGAGCTAGAAAAATGGTGACCAGTGGAAGCTAAAGGATAAATTTTTGAAAGTGGAGACAGGAAGTAAATATAATTTTTACCCAAATATTTTATTTCATCATCTCACTGCTATTTTTAGCATGTGTCTAGAGCAAGGCCTGTAGCAAAATTGCTAATAAAAAATTTACATTAAAGAGTGTTGTCGCTCATTTTGTTGTATTCCCAAGGATTTAGAAAGCTTAATTCTCTTTGACAGGACAAGTATCCAAAGAGGAAGGTAGCTCTGAAAGTGAATGCTATGATGGATGGAAAAGAAGGAAGCCCAAGGAAAACCAAGCCTAATAGTGGTTAATGCCAATGCACAATTCAGCGAAGCTTACAGCTAATAGTGCTACAGCAGTACAGGGACACCTGCCATGGTCAGGAATATAAGCCTTGTGCTATGGTTATTTAAATTCTGGGGAAAACATGGAGCCTTGGCATCCAGAAAGCAAGCCCTGGAAAGATCCCTAAGAAGTTGCAAACACGTATTAGAGATAGAAAGGTAACACTAAGACAAATACCAGAAATGTGAATCTCGTAGCAGCAGAAGCAAGTACAATATGACAAGTTCTTTTTTAGGTGGGACTAGTGTTTAGATGAGACCACAACTGTTTTATACAATTGGTTATAAGATACACAATATATAAACCTTCCTCAAAGTCAAGTTTTCTCAGAGTTCTATGCATGTTGTTTCTAGTTTCTCACTTTCCATTCTTTTTCCTACTCAAATCAGTTGGCTACTGCCCTCACCGTTCTGCTAAGAATGCTCATCCTAATTCACCATAACTTTTAAAATCAGCATCTCAGCATTATTTCACAAAGTTGAGCACAACATCTTTCTTGAAGATTTCTAAACTGGATCTTGCTAGTGGAAACTCTACATATCTGATGTGGACATCAAATCTTTGGGCTTTCCTGAATATGGTGATTCTTGTAACTGGATGTTTCTCCTGCAGGGGTGTGACACCTACTGCCTGGAGTCACCATATGTGACCCTGAGGCTCTCTTAGGCTCCTGGGAGTTTCTCAGGGCTGTGGATAGAACAAAGTTATCAAATATGAGGTACCTACTTCTTCAGTGGATTTGATACCTAAATTAAAGCTGATTCTGTTAATGGAAAACAGAAATATGGGAGACTAAATTATCACGACTCAACTTCTAAAGAGTTGTCCCTGTGATGGGAGTGGGACGCTGATGTGTTGGTGTGAACCTAATTGGGTGTTAGTGTGAAGCCAGTTGGGTTCTGACCATGACACTGAATTGGTCAGCTGCTATGATTTGGGAGCAGAAGCTGCTTTGTTCTCCCACATTTAAGCAACCGCTGTGACTGGTGTTGACATCCCTTTCTCTTTCTCTCGATTGTCTTATCACTTAATCATTTGAAAGATGATCAGACACCCCTGAAATACTGTAAAAATAAGCATAAAGGTAGAAATATCAGTGTTGTTTAACAAGTGAGGCAGTGATGAAAAATGCTCCTGTAACCCAGTGTCTTAGAAAGAAAGAAACTACCATGGTTTTGCTGCACATTTTATGGAGGAGAGAAAATTAATCAACAAATGTATGTGAAACAGATTGCAGTAATTTAATGGAGAGTTATTACTTTAAAAAAATCACATGATTCCTCCTCCTCTTTTATAGATTTTTGAGGTAGGAGTGATAATTTCCTGATCTTTTGTAGGATAGAGAAAAAAAAAAGGAAATTATTTCAGTCGTGTGTTACACAGTTCCTCCAGGCTTCTCTAACAGAATCCTAATCTCTTCATTATCAATGTGTAACACACTAATGTATCCTTTCTGGTTTTGTCTGTTGAGTCAACTTATGGATTATATAGCAAAGTCTGTTCCAGTACCTGGAAGGAATATTTTGCTTAGTTTATTTACCAATAAACCAATATAATACCAAACTGTATTATATAATTTGACTTTCCATTTCAAATGGATAATGTAGGTGTAGTCCAGACAACTTTTGGTCCTTTCAGAAAATAACAAACCAATTGTTAGAGGACAAAGATTTGATACTACTAAGAACATTTTAAGTACATTTGCTGATAAAATATTAAAAAATTAATCATATACTGAAAATGGAACCCAGAACTTGTTATAATCCCTTTGATCAAAGACAAACTATTTAGGCAGTGACAATAGCAACAAGGAAAAAACTTGACAATTCCTGAACAATCAAAGAATAGTTTCAATAAGTTTACACAGGGCTTCCCTGGTGACGCAGTGGTTGAGAATCCACCTGCCAATGCAGGGGACACAGGTTTGAGCCCTGGTCCGGGAAGATCCCACGTGCTGAGGAGTAACTAAGCCCGTGTGCCTCAACTACTGAGCCTGCGCTCTAGAGCCCGTGAGCCACAACTAATGAAGTCCACGTGCCTAAAGTCCATGCTCCACAACAAGACAAGTCACTCAATGAGAAGCCCACTGGCCGCAACTAGAGAAAAGCCCGCATGCAGCAGCAAAGACCCAACCACAGCCAAAAATAAATAAATAAATAAATTTATTAAAAAAATAATTTTACACATTCATAAGCAAAATTCTAAATTACTTCCAGAATGCAGAACGCTTTATAGGATTTAAGGATTTAAGTTTGAACAGGTCACTGCTCTGCTCGACATCCTACAATGGCTCCCCATCTCACTTAGAGTAAAAGCCCAAGTCCTTCTAATGCCTACAAGGCCTTGCATGGTTGCCTCCTCCCATCCCACACCCCTTTGACCTCATCTCCTATTCTTCCATTCTGTATCGTTCTCCCCCTTGCTCACTCCACTAGACCACCCTTGCCTGCTTGTCACTCCTTGAATATGACAAGCATGCTCCTGCTATAACTAAAAGTGGGGTCTGGCTGCTCACCGCTCAAAAGCCAATAAAGAGCAAGTTGGTGGAAAGGAAAATTTGCTTTATTTTGGATGCCAGCACTGTAAGCCACTTGTTAATGATAATACATAAAATCTAATTATCAAAGATTTAAAATGAAACTTTATAAATACATAAAATACATATTTTATAAATACATTATACAATTTTATCTTATAAATCTGTCATAAATATAGCAATGAATCTTTCAATTGTTTCAAAGTAATGAGGACTCACTAGGTAGAATTATTTCTGTGGAAACACATTTAATTTCTTGGTTACCCAGAGTACAATGGCATTAAAGTAGAAGCATACATAAACTGCTTGGTTTTTTTCAATGTGCCAGGAGGGACTTTGTTCTAAATGTTGATGAGTTGGAATAAACCCTGGAATTTCCACACTGGGATTTCATAGCCATCACTCCAAAGTTTCTTTAAGTTAAAAAAAAAAAAAGTAAATCTAATGATCTATGTGTCTTAGTCCATTAGGGGCACTATAACAAAATATTGTAGGCAGGGTGGCTTAGAACAATAGAAATTTATTTCTCACAATTCTGGAGGCTGAGAAGTCCAAAATCAAGGTGTTGATCTGATGTCTGGTGAGAAGCTGCTTCCTGGCTCTTACATGATGGTTGTTTTTTCACTGTGTCCTCACGGTGGAACTCTCTGGGGCCTCTTTATAAGGGCACTAATTCCACTCATGAGGGTTCTGTCTTCATGACCTAATCACCCCCTAAAACTCCACCTCCAATCACATTGGGGATTAGCTTTTGGCATACAAATTATGTGGGGACACAAACATTCAGTCTATAGCATATATACTAACAGAAGATGAAAGACACATGTGTACTACCTGTGCACCTGACACATTTGCCCACATTTTCAACGTTTTAAGTACAGTTCAGCAGGAGCAAATGTGTAGTATATTAAAATTCAGCCAACAGTATTGAGAACTAACAACGTGGTCATCACTGTGATAGACATTGGAGTGCTAAAAATGAAAATTTTATCTCTGAAAAATTTACAACACAAATGGGAAGATAAAGCACCCATAAAAGCACCGTTTAGAGGAGACTGGGGACCATTATGACATATTTTATATAGACATATCTTGTTAGAAAATATAAGCTAATTAAGTCTTCAAAATTGTAGTTCCTTTTCTCTTTGCATTGCACAATTAAGCTCTTTCTTACATATGACCTTGACCTGGGATTGTTGTTTCGGGGGTTTTTTTGTTTGTTTGTTTTGTTTTTTGTGGTACGCGGGCCTCTCACTGCTGCGGCCTCTCCTGTTGCGGAGCACAGGCTCCGGACGCACAGGCTCAGCAGCCATGGCTCACAGGCCCAGCCACTCCGCGGCACGTGGGACCTTCCCGGACCACAGCACGAACCCGTGTCCCCTGCATCGGCAGGCAGACTCTCAACCACTGAGCCACGAAGGAAGCCCTGGGATTGTTTCTTAAAGCTATGTCTTGACCTTCAGCATTAGCACCTTACAAAGATTCATGTTTATGTATCTAATCATTCCTCCTTCCTTTCTCCTCCATGACATTTTAGCCCGATGATAGGCACAGAATAGATGCTCAGTCAATACTTGCCACTTGCTTGATTGTATACTTGGAGGTAAGCCTTAAGTTGGGAACAAAAGAAGTTGCTAGAAAGAGGTCAGGATCTGACAGGTAGATTGAGAGTGCTAACTGAAGATGCTGGCAGGGAAAAAAACATAATGGTAGACTGAGAAATTGTAGTGGGGAGTATCTGATTGAATGCAGTGGAATGTGTTAGGGAACAGTAAGAGACAAGGCCGTCTAACCAGTTGGCAGTCTTGAAGACAGGGCTATGAGATTCTGTTTTTGACCTTACAAATGTGGTATTTTAGGAATATTAACTTGACATTGGTGTGCTAAAAGGGCTTGAGTTGTGATGCTAATTGGACATGCTCCATTCATTTAAATGAATTTACCATTCTTACAAAATTATCAAGATCAAGCTAGACTTATAGTATTTATTCATTGTGACATTATTTCTGGTCCGAGGTTGTGGTGATTGATTTCTCACCTCCATTTATAGCAATGGAATCTAATTGAAGGGCTTTTAAGCAAGCTACTCTGCCACATTGATGTGGGTGATTTTTTATAACATTTCTGAAATCCTGGAGACTATTTTTTTTTCCTTTTGTCTAGTCTGAATGCCATTTACATTTGGAAGAATCAAGACACAAAATCCTCCAAACCTGTTCAAATATGAAAGTGGCTGCAAATGTCTTTTTGTCATTTGTCTTCTTAAGCCATATTTTCTTTATAGCTTTGAACCTAAGTGAAGAGACTCAGAAAGAGAAGAGAACATTTAATCAATAACTTTACTGTTCTTCTATTTAACCATTTGAAAAAGTACTTGGCATTTAAGGGAAATATTTTTCTTAGGAAAAAATAATATAAAAGAAAGAAAAAATCAAGCAATACTCTATGGAAACGTCTAAACAAAAGGTGCTTTTCATAAGGAAATAAGTTGTAGGACAGACACTGAAAAAATATAAATATACCTTTTTTGTGAACAGCTAAAATGTGGTGTATGTTGCATATGTCTGCATAATACCACCCAATGTTTCTGTGCAAATTATCTTACAGGGTCTGATAGGGTACTTTCCCTGTGAAATGTGTGTATAGCTCCTGAAATAAATGCAATTTATGTAGATGCCTTTGGATGTTCTTCCTCGGAACCCTGGTTTCTCACTTGAGCCCATTCTTCCAGCTTTAGCTTTTTCTGGCCTCACAGTATAAAGAAAAGCATTCCGATTTTGGGGGGAGTTCAGCATTACTCTGAAATGACCTGACCCTCGGCCCTGACTCTTTGCTTTAAATCCACTGTTTTGTCCACCACTTACTTATTCCCAGAAATTAACTCAGTGCCTGACACTGAATTGGCATTCAATTAATATTTACTAAGTGAAAACTATTAGACCTCGTAATATTTGCTCCAACGTTCCTTGTCACTGAAAAACTTTTACTCGTCGAGGTAAATGACTGTTTATATTTCTTATTCATCCTGGCCACATTGCTTCTTCTCTCTTACTATCCAGAATTACATTTTCATTACTTCCAGTTTTATTTTCAACTTTATAGTTTCAATTTCTAACCTGTAATTTCCACTGGAGATTCTCAGGCTGTTCACTGTGTTTTTTATCCTTCTATATTCACTTCTTTAAAGATTAAATCCCTAAAGCTTCATCTACTTGGGTCATATCTGAATCTGTTTTCTAAAATATGACACTGACCACCCTCTACCCTGTCACCTCTGACAAAGCTTATCTTTACCACCATGGCTATTATGTAGAATGGGGAGAGGCAGGAGGAATACCAATTTATGCATGCTGGTTAAACATCATTCCAGTGACAATTCACATTTGTTCTCTCCCTTTTAAAATCATTGTTGTGTCTCAAACACATTGTATATGATGATGGTTGATTCTTTCCTAAGTTAAATTTGCTGCTTCTGTTGGTTCTTTCCACTCATATAGCTACACAGTTTTTCTTAGCATCCATATACAAGGAGCCTTATATTTCTGTGGTTTATGAACTGTTTTCTTTCTTAGAACTACAGAACATCATGGCAGGCAGGGAGAGGGAGCTGAAACACAATGGTCCACAGAGGATGGGGGAGACCCCGTCTTCTTGAATTACCTTTCCCTCCATTGCCCTGTCCCAAGGTGTAACCTCTTATATTATGAGCTTTCATGTGCCTCCTAAGAGACCTAGTCCCATGAGAGTGTTCTGAAACAAAAATAAGCAAAAAGAATTGATGTGACTTACATTAAAGGGCATCATTTTGAATATAGTCATACTTTTCTGGGATCAAAGGTTACATAAACACAGTCAGCTTGGGTATCAATGTCCTGCCTGTACTATACACAGGAACAAATACAAGTTCCCCAGGAATAAGCTGTACCAGAGAAGGCACCCTCCTGGTTTCCAGTCATCTGAGAGGAGACTGGGCACTCCCTTGACCAAGACTAAACCCTCGTGTCTGTTTCTCTGAGTGACTTGCCAACTCCCAGCTGCATGAGCTTCACATAGATAGCTGACTACATCCACCATAGTCACTTAACTGTATAAATATCTCCCTCTATTATTAGTAGGCTATTGTCATAGTTACATTTAATTTTCTTATCATTAAAAAAAGCCTAGTGTTCTCAGACAGCATTTCATGCCATTCACTTTCTAATGGCTGTCTGATGGGGGCAGACAAGGGTGGTTACCAGGCTATACAAGTGTCAGTAGGCCCTTAAATTGGTAATCCAATGAAATTGAATTATATATTTCAAGTATTTATATTGGCTTGACTTACTTTCATGCTTCTGAAATGGCAAAAGCATTCCCCAAATATATTTTTGTAGAAAGTTCTTGTGTCCTATTGATTTGTATGTGCTGGGTATGTGCATTTTCTCATTAGTGCTAATGTGCTTTCATAATACACCATCCAGTCTAAAAAGTGTAAGAAGACAACAAAAATGTGACCTTCCTTAATAAAATGGATAACTGCAGAGTTTGAGAACTTCTTTTTTCAACATGAATAACCATTTTATTTTTCATTTTTCCTTATGAGGGTCTTTCCATCCTGAACTTATCTCTTTTAGAAAAAAATCAGCAATTGCATACTGTATTTCATACTTAGAAACACATAGAATGTTTTGGAACAATAGGTTTTACTGGATAGCTATGTTTTTGTTTGCTATGTAGATATGTACAAAGATCATACACAGAATTCAGACAGCTTCCACAAAACTAGACAGAACCTAGGATGCCAGGAGAATTCTAGAATTATTGAGAATAATAATCAACTGCCTATTATCTAGCTACAGGGATAAACCCCATAGTTCCTTCAGATCTCTGCTCAAATATTACTTTCCTTATGAGGCTTTCCCTGACCATCCCATATAAAATCGAACCACTCTCCCTCAGCACTTGCCAATTCCATTTATGCCACTCTACATAGCTTAATAAGTGTACAGTAGGATTTGAATCTCTATTTCCCTGCCTCTAGACCCCATGTACCATGTACCATGTTGCCTAGTTACCTAGGAAAAAAGGACTGGGCAGTAGTAGTAGTAATATCTTATATTTTAAGTGTTTTTATAGTTTGCAACAAATTTTCACATGTATTATTTTTAAAATGATGATATGGAACAGTAACCTTATGTGTTTCTCTTTCTCTCAGGACCTGCATTGCCATACTTGAAAATGTGGTAGAGGCAATATAGTTCCTGAAATTCCCCTTGTGAGCTTATTACAGGATTGATAATCATTCAAAATATTTTTGAGAATCTGCTAAAAACAAATATTCTAAAAATATGAGCAGATATTTTAAGATAGGCATTGTATCCTTTTAGAATGCATGAACTCTCACATGGCAGGATTATGTCCTTTCGTACTTTGTTTTATTTTCTGGAGTCTGTGTTCCTGTACTTCAATCCACATGGCTCTACATCTAACTTTTCTCCTTCCCATTTCCTCTTTCCATCAGAGTTCGATTTCTTTTCTCTTCTGTTTTCAGCTTCTCCAGTGCTGTTCAGCCATTGCGTTTGTGTTTAAGGCTTGTCCCTTTACTCCTGCCTGACATCTGATCTCATTGTCCTTCTGGAAGAGCCCGACTGGGCATCCTTATTTGATGTCCCTTGCAGTTTTCAGTCATATTCAAACTGAGAAACTGATGGTTTAGGCTGTGGATATTGGGAAAGAGAGAGTCAAGTCAATGGAAAAATGAAGAAAAATGAAAGACGTCATGTATTAGATTCCTAGGGCTGCTGTAAAAAATTACCACAAACTGAGTGGCTTAAAACAACAGAAATTTATTATTTCCCAGTTCTGGAGGCTAAAAACCTGAAACCAAGGTGTGGGTACGTTTGTTTCCTTCTGGAGGTTCTGAGGGAGAATCTTTTCCATGTCTTTCTCCTATATTCTGGTGGTTGTTGAAGATCCTTGGTGTTCCTTGACTTACAGACACATCACTCGAATCTCTGAGTCCATCATCGCATAAGCTTCTTCCCTTTGTGTGTGTCTCTGTGTCTTCATATGAGGACATCAGTCATGGATTTAAGTTCACTCTAATCCAGTGTGATGTCACCTTAATTTAATGATTTACATCTGCAAACACCCTATTTTCAAATAAGGTCACATTCTGAGCTTCAGAGTAAATATGAATTTGGGAGAGTACATTATCTAACCCAGTATATCTTGTGATCTGTTTCTAGTTTTCAAAGGAGTGCTGGTATTATGAGGTGTTCTTGTATGTGACTGAGCAGATGCCTGGAAAGTCTAAACCCATTCCAATAAAGATATTTTTCTCTTGTCAATGGAAATAACTTGTGCAGATTTAGTTATTTGTAATATGGAACATAGAAGCCTAAAAGTCATGATCATTGTTTTGGATAAAATCTAAAAGGAAACATAATCAAATCAAGCCCTGTGTGTTATAACTGAATTTTCCCATTGCCAACATCAGCACATAGAGTGAGTCAGGAAATGTGATGCTGGTCTCTAGAAACCAGAGACCAGCTGAATGACTCTGGGCATTTCAGTGGATGTGCCTCTCTGAGGAAAAGTGACTGAGACAAAAATTTCCTACACGTGAACATATTTTCTTGTCCTTAGAACCTGGGGTTATACAGTTCTGTGCAGAAAAGCATCTGTGTTCCATTGAAGAAATATATTTAGCACCTACCACATGCTGGGTGCTATGATGGATTCTCTGTTAAACATAAGTAACTCATTTATTTCTCAAAACTGCAGTGTAAGATACTTATTAGCCCCATTTTACAGACCAAGCAAAGGTATTAAGAAAGTTAACAAATCTGCCCAAGATACACAGTTCTAATGAGTCATTGAGCCAGAATTTGAATTGTCTATGCTTATGTCATACAACAGAAGCAAAACCAAATGGACACACCCTAGGTGAGTGGCTGGATGAGGGGACATGCTTATGAAAGAATAAGGATATCTAGTAGACTAGTTCCCATGTAGCAGAGAAAAGAAAATAGAACATAGTGAGCATAGTAGCAAAGTATCCAGCCAAGAGTCTGTGACACTTGTATCAGTTCTTTGGCATAAGAATATTGATAGACTCTCTGGCAAAAAAGAATGGAATGGCCCAGGGTTTTTGAGACTGGAGTTAGCTATGGGAGCCTGAGAAGTGTGTTCCTTTAAGTGCAAATGCTTTTAAATTTCTGTTACTAGCTGGGCTGGCCAGCGTTGTTCAAGAAAATCATTAACCATTGTTTAAATAAATATGTCTCTGCCCACACTGACCTTGAAGTAGACTACACAGAAATGCTCTGCATGGGGCACAGCTTGAGTGAGTATCACTGCCTTGTCTGTTTGCTCTTGAGAGTTATCATTTGGAGGTCATATTTGACACTATTTCTGTTGTTGTTTGTTCTGTTTGCTCTGTAATCTATGGCATGTCTCCTTATCAGCAGTTACACAGGACTCTTGGACTTGGTTTCACCTGATCTGGGACATCATTGCCTACTTATTTTAGGTGCTGCCCTGGATGAAAACCTTATAGCCTCTATTTATAAAATTTAGACCATTGCAAGCATGCCTTCTAAATATGGTGAAAATTTAATCAGCTACATTTTATGTAGATAGATTTTTTTCTTAAATCATTTCCCATTTGCTCTTCCTTAGTATTTAGTAAAATTCTGCACTTTTGAAATCTTGGTGGTACAGTGCTAAAGAGAACCAAAGGAAGGTGGTCGTGTCCAAACTCGGACAAACAATTTAGCAGGAGACAACAGCTGCAAAATTAGAAAGAAGAGAACACCAAGGGAAGGACAAACTTGGGAGATAAAATCAGGGCAGCTCAGTTTGATCTTCCCATCAAACTCCTCCTTCAGACACCAGTACCTGGGGTATTGGTTATATTTCAATAAGGAACATAACCCCTGTGAGAGGTAAGCAAGATTTTGCTGACAGTGTGGCAATCAAGATATCACTGTTGCTCAACATAGCCACAAAACTGTCTTCATTGGAAAACTGGATAAATATTATACTCCAAGTGTCCAAGTGTCAGGCAGGTGTTGGAAAGCCTCCAAACCAAAAAGATGATATTTTATCTCACTGTTCAGTGAATCAGTTGATTACATTGTTTAAAGAAATTTGCTATCTGAAGGCTCTAGAATAAAGTGACAAATGTGAATAAAGGAAGAACCCCCATGGAGAGCCAGTTCCTAGGGCACAGACTCCCTCCAATGTCTTCATTAGGTGAGTTTATCTGGTCCTTTGTTGATAACAAGGATTTGGGGTTGACACCCAGTGGAAAATAAGCAGAGCCCAGGTCTACCTGACAAAATAATCACTCTATTCCTCTTCTGAGGTGTTTCTCTCAAATGTCTTTGGCAAAGCAGTGCTTTTTCCTCCCTGCATAAGTATTTGGGGCATGCCACCTTTATTATCTCAGCGGTCTATACTCATCTTTTCTGCTAGACTCTGATCTTGCTGGCATCAGTGATGGTTTTGTGCTCACTTTTGCAATAATAGGTACATGGTGGTCTATCAAATTGAGTTGTAAATACAATCCCACCATTTTCCCCCTCAAGCAGAGATCTTTATAACATTCTCCAAAGATCATCATAGGGCAAATATTCTATACATACCTTTCTTCTATCAAGCAATTCACTAGCTTTCAAAATATTCTACATGGGTATCTCAGGAGCCAAAAAATAATAAAACAAATTTAGATTTACATTTCTGCTTTTAACTGAGATGTCTCAGGATACCTTAAGGTGTTTGGAATCCTTGAGCCTTCAGTATCTTATGAAGTCCCCCCTACAGGAAGACTCTTTGTTCAAAATGTACCAAAAGAACAGTGTTTTTCCAGATTTCATTTATTTCATCAGAAGTGTGCACGCAGAGAATCTTCTCCTGATGTGGAGGCCTCCTCTAGACCAGAGATGAGGACACAGAGTTGACTCCAGGGTCTCATTAATTTGGCATAGAGGCAGCAGGAGACTCCAGCTCCAGCTTTACTAGTTGAGCTCCTATTCCTCTTCCTCCATTTTTCTGCTTGCATCCTCCCGTGCTGCAACCCATCTCCTTTCCCCTCTTCCTACTGCCCCTCTTCTCTGTTCTTCTCCATCTGGTGAATCCAATGAACAAAGAGGAGGGAATCAATTGTGGCTACCCCTCTCTACTTTTCTCATGGAGGAGGATCTGTGTGTAGGCATTAGAGGCAGCCCAAAGTTTCAAGAGACATGCATATAGAAAATGTGTCACTGATAAGGAACTTCTATAGAAAATCTTAGCAAGTAAAGTATTCTTAGGAAGACGAGAGTTAAATGGGAAAACGGTAAATTAGCCTCTCTCTTTACTGCTGGAGAGACCCAAAGTTTCTTACTTTGCAAGAAACTTGCATCCTGCTTTGACAGTGTTGTCGGTGGGGTATGTGTAAATGACCAGCCCCTCTCCTGACAGCCACCTTTCCTAAACACTGCCCAAAGGAACTTCATCTTTAAATTATTGATGAATAGAAGGTTCAATTTTAATTCTCTGTCAATTGAAACTTGCTAATTAAAATTCCACATTCTTTTATGTTAGAGACCTTTGAAAAATGGAGTGTAGACGCTTGTCTAGAGATAACATGACTACCACCTGGCTTGAAGCTTTTGTGCCTAAGATGCTATAAATGTTAATTTCCTATCAATTGCAACTTGCCAAGGAAATCAGCAGGTTTTCTGCTCTCCTTGCATCAGTTTTTTTTATACAGAGTCTTTCCAGGCTGTCTTTTGTCCCTGCTTTCACCAGGCTCCTCAACATCTTGATCCTGGGGCAATCAAGCTAAGACCAAGGGCAGATTTGAAGTTGGAAGAAATGATGAGGTGCCATAGGGCAGAATCATTTTCTTTTCTTTCAGTTTGTTTCCAGGGTACCATTTCTGTATGTAGACATACTTACTACATTGTTGCTCTCTTGTGTGGTTCTACAAAGAATGCCAATGACATCTCTTTTAGGATTAAAATTATAAAAGTATTTGGTGTCAATACCATTTCTCTGGTTAAGCTGATAATTATGCTTTGAGATATATGGTATAGCAGACACCGTTGGTGTCCTTGGCACTCCCCATTCCTGTGCCTACCAATGGCTTCTAAATGCAAGGCTTTTTAATAAAAGGTTGACTGAGGGGTGAAGTGCAGGCAGAGGCTTAACCAGTAACAAAAAGAAGTTGATAAATAAATATCCCAGCCTCCTAAACCCCTGGTGAAACAGCTCTGAGACATATTCAATATTATAACCCAGATGTTCTCAGTGGGATAGATCCCCAAGTCTCACAATGATATCCTGCTCATTAAGCCTTGCATAGGCTTCTTTCTCTTCCCTGTGTCACTTGCCCAATATCCTACTGGTGCTTCAGGGATCACCTCTCAAATAAACTACTTGCATTAAAATCTTAGACTCAGCGTCTGCTTTTGGGCAAGCCAAAATAAGCCACAAACAGAAATAATATATTTTATTCTTTGAACATGAAAATCTATGGTGTTAATGATAATAATAGAAAAATCTGCATATAGTTTATAAAATTAGAAAGTTATCTTGAAATTAGACCAGGGCCTATGCTCTAAGATTTCTGCTTTATAATCTCAGCACAATCTTGTTTAGTCACTCATTTAAAAAATTTTTTCTGAGTTCTGATATGTAAGGCATTAATGCAAATTGCTATGAGGATATCAGTAAATGTAATATCTTTTTCTATTTATAAGAATATTAGCACATTTGAGGAGAATAGGGGAAAACATAAAAAGTTAAAAGATAATAGATAAAATAATATGCAGGATGCCAAGGAGTCAATGTCAAAATATAACATGAAAATGGAGACAATACATGTTGGAGGAGTTCAGAGAGGAAGACGTGTACGGAAAGTGTCCTGGAAAATCTCATGAAATAGGATCCCTGATGTGCTAGAGGAGTTTTACAGGAACAGAGAGGATAAAGTGTGTATGTGTGGCATTCTGGATCTGGCTGAAATGGAAGATTTTTTTAGGGAAGCATTAAAGCTAAAAATATGAGGTTAAGAAGAATCTGAATGTCAGGCTAAGGAGTTTGGAAGGTAAATATAATTTTCCTTTTTCTGTTTTTGAACAAAGTACTAGCATTCATTCATTCTTTCATTCATCTGTTTCATTAAACACATACTGAGATTCTGCTCTGTTTAAAGGTATACACTGGGTTTTGTTACCTGGTGAAAAGAAGACAAAGAAAAGGAGAAGAAGATGACTCAGACCTTGGATGATTGAAAAGTTAGGAAAATTAAGGGAGAATGAGTTTGGCTTTAGACAAATTATGTATTTATTTAGTTATTCACTAACTTCTCCAGAAAGATTTAAGGCAGGCCACACACAGAACCCATATAGCAGCCCTGAATGGTTTTACAATGTGAGACATGTTACAGATTTTATCTTGCTCTCTGATTCTAACCATCTCCTCAGTTACTTTTGGAAAACCTAATTGGTACCAATTCTCAAGGCATTTTTCAAAGGATTACTGTACTGACTAGTGGCCAGTTTGGGATGTGGGAAGTAAGAAGACTCCAGCCCTGTTGGTAAATGCCCCAAGCTTGGCCCCAGACCTCCGCTATTCAAGGGCAGGTGGTCTTTTCATCCTTCTTGGCTCATAGAAGTCAAAACTGTTCCTGGCTTGGACCAGCTCTGCAGGCTCCAGGAGTGATGGGAGAAATGGACTCCAGGTGCCAGCCAAGAGCACCTTGTCAGATGCATTGATTTCATGAAGCCTTTGATGTCTGTTTTGGTCCTGGAGATCCAGAGAAATATGATCTATAGAGTTGATGTTCCAACTCTTTATGGCATTTTAAGAACTGTTTATGAGACTTTCAGTTACAGCTGCACCAGTGTCTGAGTGTCTGAGTGTCATTTTTCTCTTTCCTACTCCTTTCTGCACCATCATTTCTGTATGTGAATGATCGGTTGTGTTTGTACTATTATATTGCATGTCAACCAGCAACAGCCAGAATGTTTCTGAATCCATGTTTAATTTATTCACAGAACAGTGTTCAGCCAGATGATGATAGCAAGTTAATGGGCTTTGCCTTAATTAGATAACTGTTTGTCACCCAGTTTTGAAGGTTTATGCTAGTTTTATTTGTCAGTCTTACCTAAGTGGGTAGAAGAAAAAATTGTAGCTTTATGCTGACGTATTGTCAGGTCCATTTGCACAGAAAGACAGATGTTATGACCTCCTCCTGCTGCTATGTTCTTTGGGCCATTTCGACTTTTCTCCTTCTCTATTCTTGGCAATTAAATACAACATTCCCTGATGCCCACCCATGTGTTAGATGAAGAGGCTGCTCAAGTCACATAATCCATGGAGTTGAATCTTCATTCTGATATGTTGTTATCAAACAGGGTCTGCAAGTGTACTGGCTCTGTCTCTCTCTTTCCTCCTTGTCCTCTTTGTTCCCTCCTTTCCTCTCTCTTTTAATCCAGCAGGATTTAGGATCCTGGAAATAATATGACATGAAAACCTAAACCTTCCAAAGAAAGAGAAATTAACACGATGCTTTAGCTTTTCAAATACTTTGCCCTTGTCCTTTTTCTCTCAAATTCTTTTTCTCCATTCACTTCAATTACCACTGAATCTTTAACCCTGGCTAACAACCACCTCTTTCCCAGTCTGCCTTTCTGGTAACTTATTAATGCTTAGCAATGAGAAGAAAAGGGCAACAGGTCTATTAACACAATCAAATTGATTCATAATCAGTCATGAACCAGGAACTGGGTAAGAGTTTTACAAGCGCTAAAGGTTAATAGAATCATTCTCCAGCCCATTTTCCAAACCAAACTTCATGAGGTTTTCTGACCTCCACCCCACACATACAACCATTGTATAAGAGCTTTTGACATGGGTGGCATGTAGGTGGAAGTTATTTATGAACATTAATAGCTTTTTCAACTATTGAGCAATTATTAGAGCACCCCTACATGTAGCTCCAGCTAGGTTCAGAATAAAGTAATTTTATAGTTAATTTAGCATTTGTTTGGAAGACTGGCTTTCAAGTTAAAAAGCTTGTTCAGTTGAAACTAGTATTTATTCATCCCATGGGGATTTTTACACAGGCTCTATTTGCCAGTATGAAACACCCATGTGAAGTTCTTTTTCAGAATTGACTAGTTGAGTCAGATCACAGTCCAATAAATTTTAGAATGAACAGCCAGCTGGATAGAAGCCATACTTTCCATTACTGGTTAATTGCTTTGGTATGAATGTGATTGGCTAATCCAGCCTCTAAAACCAAGGAGACCTTAAAATAGCTTGTAGGTGCTAATTCACTGGTAGGAAGGAACCAAACAATAGTACTGTCCTCCCTGCCATACACTGTTCTCTGACTGTTCTGAAAAATAGTTTCACCCTCCTTCCCATCCCCCAAAATATACTTTGTCTTGCATTTAACTTGTTGGAGAAATTATTTCATTGATCTTTTCCCCGGAGAAGACTCTGCTAATCAGTTTCAGAGAGGGTTCAAGGAAGTCTTACCTCATTGAATTGAAGCCTCATTTCCTAGTGAGAATTCATGGCATCATTGCCATATTCCCATAGAAGGAGACTTGAAGACTTTAATAATTCTTCCCATCTGAATGACTTGCTTGTTGAAATTCTGTCATGCATTTGAGGTGTGATATTAGTTTTCCTTTGACTCACTGGGTAAAAGGTGGCATAATAAGGATGCCCCAATCAGCATAATTCCTAGGTTGGGAGCCATGATATGCCCTTCCATAATGAGAGACCCTGAACGCTGGATATAAATGAATTGGTACTTGAAAATAGTCTGTCACCAGGAATTACTCCCCACGATGCAATAAACCAGGCTTGTTATGAATTCAGTTGGTAGGAGCCTCAAAGTCACAAATCAAAATTGACCTTCCCCCTTGTCGACTATGCTCAGCACATTAAAGAAACAGGTTTCTCTTCAGGGCCATGGGAGTCTCATCAGTGGAGAATTATTTCTGGAGCTACATCCAGGGAGAGCAAATTACATATTTACATGCTGTTACAAGCTGTCTATGTGACAAAAGCTTATTGAACAAGCTCTTTCTCTTCTGTTCACTTCAAGAATATGAACCAATTTTTACTTCCCTCTCTACCTTTTTTAAAAAAGATAATATCCCAAAGTACTCTACTAATTTTATTCATTAATTAATATGAAAATTAATATCCATATTAATAGCAAACCCTTATATATGCTACCATAAACAAAACATCTACCAGGTGTTAATAAAATAACTTTGGCACACTTTTGCTATGAGTAATTTGCTTGTGTCTGTTTGCTTTGATGCATAGTTAATGGGCTTCAGCCTATGATACCTACTTAAAATGGAACTGGACATTGGATTATTCATTTTTATTAATATCATTATCTGCAGCTATGAAATCGCTGCTTAAAATGTGTCCTCTTTTATTAATTCATGTATTGTTAACCTACCAGCATGTATTGCAGCTTAACTGATATTATAGGACCTGAGTTATTTGTTTAAGTAATTAGGACAAAACAAGAATTGGGCTTACATTTCAGCAGCAGGAATTTAGTTCAATTATAGACAAACAGGCTATTCTTGACAAAGTTGACACTACTGCTCAGGTGGAAGATATTGGCTCATGATCTCTGAGAAACATTGAATGAGCTCCTCTAACCCAACCAAAATTGTGACTCTATCTGTTACTCCTGGCACCTGAAGTGCTATCCTTAGAATTTCTTCTCTTTGACTCTAACTTTGCCATCCTCAGAGAGAATGGGTACAATATTGATATTCCTAAAAAACCTTGAGGATTCTTGGGGATGTGTAGGAAGAAACCCTAACCTGAGGGTGATACCCATGGGTAGACTTGAGGATATAACATTAAAATATCAAATCACCAAATAACTCTTATGTGAGAAATTCAGTCATCATCACTGTTCACTTCAAATTCAGGCCACTGATTATAGGGCAAAACTTAATTAAAGATACTGGCCTAGAGATGAGTAACAAAACCTGAGAAGAAAATATATCTACAGACTGATTTGTACTTCACTAATCTTCTCATTTAAAAGAATGACCACAGGGCTTCCCTGGTGGCGCAGTGGTTGAGAGTCCGCCTGCCGATGCAGGGGACATGGGTTCATGCCCCGGTCCAGGAAGATCCCACATGCCACAGAGCAGCTAGGCCTGTGAGCCATGGCTGCTGAGCCTGCGTGTCTGGAGCCTGTGCTCCACAATGGGAGAGGACACAACAGTGAGAGGCCCGCATAACACACACACACAAAAAAAAAAAGAATGGAGGCAAAGATGGAGAAGATGCAAGAATTGTTTAACAAAGACCTAGAAGAATTAAAGAACAAACAAACAGAGATGAACAGTACAATAACTGAAATGAAAAACACACTAGAAGGAATCAATAACAGAATAACTGAGTCAGAAGAACAGATAAGTGAGCTGGAAGACAGAATGGTGGAATTCACTGCCACAGAACAGAATAAAGATAAAAGAATGAAAAGAAATGAAGACAGCTTGGGGACCTCTGGGACAACATTAAACGCAACAACATTCGCATTATAGAGGTCCCAGAAGGAGAAGAAAGAGAGATAGGATGTGAGAAAATATTTGAAGAGATTAGAGTCCAAAATTTCCCTAACATGAGAAAGGAAATAGCCACCCAAGTCCAGGAAGCGCAGAGAGTCTCAGGCAGGATAAACCTAAGGAGAAATATGCCGAGACACATAGTAATCAAATTGGCAAAAATTAAAGACAAAGAAATATTATTAGAAGCAAAAAGGGAAAAATGACAAATAACATACAAGGGAACTCCCATAAGGTTAACAGCTGATTTCTCAGCAGAAACTCTACAAGCCAGAAGGAAGTGACATGAGATATTTAAAGTGATGAAAGGGAAAAACCTACAATCAAGATTACTCTAGCCAGCAATGATCTCATTAAGATTCGACAGAGAAATCAAAAGCTTTACAGCAAGCAAAAGCTAACAGAATTCAGCACCACAAAACCAGCTATAGAACAAAAGCTAAAGGAACTTCTCTAAGTGGGAAACACATGAGAAGAAAAGGACCTACCAAAACAAACCCATAACAATTAAGAAAATGGTAATAGGAACATATGTATCATTAATTACCTTAAACATGAATGGATTAAATGCTCCAACCAAAAGACACAGGCTGGCTAAATGGATACAAAAACAAGACCCATATATATGCTGTCTACAAGAGACCCACTTCAGACCTAGGGACACATACAGACTGAAAGTGAGAGGATGGAAAAAGATATTCTATGCAAATGGAAATCAAAAGAAACCTGGAGTAACAATACTCATATCAGATAAAATAGACTTTAAAATAAAGAATGTTACAAGAGACAAGGAAGGACACTACATAATGATCAAGGGACCAATCCAAGAAGAAGATATAACAATTATTAATGTATATACACCCAACATAGGAGCACCTCAATACATAAGGAAACTGCTAACAGCTACAAAAGAGGAAATCAACAGTAACACAGTAGTAGTGGGGGATTTTTACAGCTCACTGACACCAGTGGACAGATCATCCAAACATAAAATTTATAAGGAAAGACAAGACTTAAATGACACAATAGACCAGCTAGATTTAACTGATATTTATAGTACATTCCATCCAAAAAGAGCAGATTACACTTTCTTCTCAAGTGCACATGGAACATTCTCCAGGCTAGATCACATCTTGGGTCACAAATCAAGCCTCAGTAAATTTAAGAAAATTGAAATCATGTCAAGAATCTTTTCTGACCACAAAGCTATGAGATTAGAAACCAATTACAGGGGAAAATAAGTAAAAAGCACAAACACATGGAGGCTAAACAATACATTACTAAATAACCAAGAGATCACTGAAGAAATCAAAGAGTAAATCAAAAAATACCTAGAGACAAATTACAACGAAAACAGGACAATCCAAAACCTACGGATGCAGCAAAAGCAGTTCTAAGACGGAACTTTACAGCAATAAAAGCCTACCTCAAGAAACAAGAAAAATCTCAAATAAATAATCTAACCTTACACCTAAAGGAACTAGAGAAAGAAGAACAAACAAAACCCAAAGTTAGTAGAAGGAAAGAAATCATAAAGATCAGTGCAGAAATAAATGAAATAGAAACAAAGAAAACAATAGCAAAGATCAGTAAAACTAAAAGCAGTTTCTTTGAGAAGATAAATAAAATTGAGAATCAATTAGTCAGGCTCATCAAGAAAAAGAGGGAGAGGATTCAAGTCAATAAAATTAGAAATGAAAAGGATAAGTTACAACAGACACCACAGAAATACAAAGCATCCTAAGAGATTACTACAAGCAACTCTATGCTAATAAAGTGGACAACCTGGAAGAAATGGACAAACTCTTAGAAAGGTATAACTTCCAAGACTAAACCAGAAGAAATAGAAAATATGAACAGACCAATCACAAACACTGAAATTGAGACTGTGATTAAAAATCTTCCAACAAGCCAAAGAACAGGACCGGATGGCTTCACAGGTGAATTCTATCAAACATTTAGAGAAGAGTTAACACCCATCTTTCTCAAATTCTTCCAAAAATTTACAGAGGAAGGAACACCCCCAAACTCCTTCTATGAGGCCACCATCACCCTGATACCAAAACCAGACAAAGATACTACAAGAAAAGAAAATTACAGACCAATATCACTGATGAATATAGATGCAAAAACCCTCAACAAAATACTAGCAAACAGAATCCAACAACACATTAAAAGGATCATACACCATGATCAAGTGGGATTTATCCCAAGGATGCAAGAATTTTTCAATATATGCAAATCAATCAATGTGATACACCATATTAACAAATTGATGAAGAAAAGCCATATGATCATCTCAATAGATGCAGAAAAAGCTTCTGACAAAATTCAACACCAATTTATGATAAAAAATCTCCAGAAAGTGGGCATAGAGGGAACCTACCTCAACATAATAAAGGCCATATACGACAAACCCACAGCAAACATCATTCTCAATGGTGAAAAACTGAAAGCATTTCCTCTAAGATCAGGAACAAGACAAGGATGTCCACTCTCACCACTATTATTCAACATAGTTTTGGAAGCCCTAGACACAGCAATCAGAAAAAAAAAGAAGAAGTAAAAATGTCACTGTTTGCAGATGACATGATCCTATACATAGAGAATCCTAAAGATGCCACCAGGTAACTACTTGAGCTAATCAATGAATTTGGTAAAATAGCAGGATACAAAATTAATGCACAGAAATCTCTTGCATTCCTATACACTAATGAAAAATCAGAAAGAGAAATTAAAGAAACACTCCCATTTACCATTGCAACCAAAAGAATAAAATACCTAGGAATAAATCTACCTAGGGAGATAAAAAACCTGTATGCAGAAAACTATAAGACACTGTTGAAAGTAATTAAGGATGATACAAACAGATGGAGAGATATAGCATATTCTTGGATTGGAAGAATCAATATTGTGAAAATGACTATACTACACAAAGCAATCTACAGATTCAATGCAATCCCTGTCAAATTACCAATGGCATTTTTTACAGAACTAGAACAAAAAATCTTAAAATTATGGAGACATAAAAGACCCTGAATAGCCAAAGCAATCTTGAGGGAAGAAAATGGAGCTGGAGGAATCAGAATCCCTGATTTCAGACTATACTACAAAGTTACAGCAATCAAGACAATATGGTACTGGCACAAAAACAGAAACATAGATCAATGGAACAGGATAGAAAAACCAGAGATAAACCCACACACCTCTGGTCAACTAATCTACGACAAGGAAGCAAGGATATACAATGGAGAAAAGACAGCCTTTTCAATAATTGGTGCTGGGAAAACTGGACAGCTACACATAAAAGAATGAAATTAGAACACTCCCTAACACCATACACAAAAATAACCTCAAAATGGATTAAAAACCTAAATGTAAGACCACACACTGTAAAACTCTTTGAGGAAAACATAGGAAGAATGCTCTTTGACATAAATCACAGCAAGATCTTTTTCCATCCACCTCCTAGAGTAATGGAAATAAAAACAAAAATAAACAAATGGGACCTAATGAAACTTAAAAGCTTTTGCACAGCCAAGTAAACTACAAATAAAATGAAAAGACAACCCTTAGAATGGGAGAAAATATTTACAAATGAATCAATGGACAAAGGATTAATCTCCAAAATATATAAACAGCTCATGCAGCTCAATATTAAAAAAACAAACAACCCAATCAAAAAATGGGAAGAAGACCTAAACAGGCATTTCTCCAAAGAAGACCTACAGATGGCCAAGAAGCACATGAAAAGCTGCTCAACATCACTAATTATTAGAGAAATGCAAATTAAAACTACAATGAGGTATCACCTCATACCAGTTAGAATGGACATCATTAGAAAATCTACAGACAACAAATGCTGGAGAAGGTGTGGAGCAAAGGGAACCCTCTTGCACTGTTGGTGGGAATAAAACTTGATAAAGCCACTATGGAGAACAGCATGGAGGTTCCTTAAAAATCTAAAAACAGAATTACCATATGACCCAGCAATCTCACTACGGGGCATATACCTAGAGAAAACCATAATTCAAAAAGACACATGGACCCCAATGTTCATTGCAGAACTATTTACAATAGCCAGGTCATGGAAGCAACCTAAATGTTCATCAACAGATGAATGGATAGAGAAGATGTGGTACATATATAAATGGAATATTACTCAGCAAAAAAAAAAAAAGACTGAAATTGGGTCATTTGTAGAGACATGGACGGATCTAGAGACTGTCGTACAGAGTGAAGTAAGTCAGAACGAGAAAAACAAATATCGTATATTAATGCATATATGTGGAACCTAAAAAAATTGTACAGATGAACTGGTTTGCAGGGCAGAAATAGAGACACAGATAGAGAGTAAACGTATGGGCACCAAGGTGGGTAAGTGGAGGGGGGTGGTGATGGTGAGATGAATTGGGAGATTGGGATTGACATGTATACACTGATGTGTATAAAATTTATGACTAATAAGACCCTGCAGTATAAAAATAAAAAAAAATTAAAAAAAGAGTGACCACAATCATTTAACTAGAAAAAAAGCAGACTCCAACTTCTTACCAAAAAAATAGCTCTGTATCAAGACAAAACAGGGTTAAAAAATCCAATAGCTGAGGAATAGTATACATGGATTCTCAGATGAATTTCTTATTTTTTAGCAACTCATAGGTTGTCCTTATACTTATACCTAAGTCTGGTCTGTCTGTACTTCACCCAGCTTGCCCTGAAATGCTTGTCAAAAACGGTAATCATTTTGTTTTAACAGCGCATCCCAAGTTTCCTAAAGGGGAGACTCAGTTCAGATTTCTTCCCTTAGACTGCTACCCTTCTCGGCATTCTTGCCAACGATCGGCCCATTTCTTCCATGCTCTAGGCTGCGCCTCTCATCGTCATCATCATCATCATCATCATCATAATGACAATATATTGAATGTTTACTAAACCCTAGGTCCTGTAATGGCTGATTTTATCTATCTACTTATCTATGTGTCATCTCTCTACTGGACAAATATTAATGGGTCAGGATCCCTGGATCTACTCCTTCTCTTCCTCCTCACAATAAGGAGAATTCTGAATTTGCTGTCTTCATTTTTGTGACTTGTGTGGGTTGGAGTGAAGGGTGAAGGGAAGGACTAAAACAAACCATGACAAATTGACTGAGTCACATTAGAAGACACAGATAGAGAAGGTGAGAGGAAGGACAAGGAAGACAAGAGTCATCCAATCAGGTTTGATTTGAGGTGTTTGTGTAAGGGAAGGTGGATTAGGAGCAGCTCATGAGGTGGGGAAAGTAGACTGTGAGATTTCTCCTGTGTAGTGAGTGGAACTCTCCTTTGGCATTGTTTTACCACTGCAACACAATTTATTTGAGCTTGCTTAGTTTAATTATTTTTGGATGTTTTAAAAGTGTCACTGCTCAGTGTGACTCTTCTCAGGCAAACCATAAAATACCTCCATGATATATTATGTGTGGTTTAACACATTCATGATCTCATTTATCCTCACAGTGGTGACTTTTATTTTTCTTCCACTCATAAATAAGAAAACTGTGGTTTAGAAACAAGGTGATTTGGGCAAGATGGCAGTAGCCTAGACCTCATATATATTTACCATTATTTTAAGGTGTGCCATGACTTGTAAAGGGTTGGGATGCACCAACATACCAGAAAATATTAAAGAAGCTCTTTGGCACTGGAAACTTTCCAGTGAACTTGGAAGAGTGTAGAATATTGTCAGCTAAGTCATACAGCATGCCTACTTCGTGCACTCACTTACCTGTCAGTTAACACCTGTCTTGAGTTTTTTATTCATTATTACATATGGATTTAGAAAAAAATTCATTATTATCCTGGAATATGAAAAGTTTGCTCTTTTTAATAGTAATTATTTTCTTTCCATAGGATGGAATGATTTCTTTCCATGAGATGATTAAAATTTCAATATGATCATATAGTAAGACTCTAGAATCCTTTGCTGATCTACATACTATTCTTTAATGGACAGCAATACTTGAGTCGACTTAAGGGAGAATCTAAAATGGTCTGTTTCTCAAAATCTAAATTTTGCTTTCCAAACATAGTAATACTTTTAAAAAGAATGATTTAAATCCAGACATGGAGACTTCCACAAAAATTAGCCCTCATATAGATTTAAACTTTTTTCTGAGTGTTTAGAGGTGATCAAAGCAAGCATCTGTGACCTATGTGTGGAGACAGTCTAGATATTTACATTTATAACATGGACCATGTTATTTTCATCTACAGGCAGGGAACATGAAATATAAGGAGGTGAGATGATGCCTTCATGTTCATTTGACAAATTGAGATTATCCCTAAGACTTGGCCTGGACTTCTGCTGCAGGTGATATGAAAGACACCCAGGGAGACAAAAGAATCAAGAAACTACCTTAAAAGTGCATGATGAGGCCCAGAATATGTAAATCGACCTAAAGAAGTGGTGGTGCATGTGGACAAATGGGAGGCTCTGGAGAAATCTCTTGGGTCCACCTTGAACTCCTCCCTGGAGAGAGGTTTCTCCATGAGGATGCTTAGAGGCGCTATCGCAGGTGAGGAACTTCTATTGGCCATAAAAAGAGAAACTGACTTCTCATGAGATTGAGGAGAAGGGTGAAAATCAGAGCAATACTTATGGGTTCGGATGCATTTGTACTCTTCGCTGTGAAAAGTAATGATCTTGCAAATGGTGGCAGAAGGGGTGCCTTGTCTCTGCTAGAGTTGCAGCACACTTAGTGAGTAATGACACTGACATGGCATAAGTGAGTTTTCTAATCCAGTTCTCTTCTGTGTTTTGGCTAGTGCTGTTCCTTTTTGCCAGGTATCCACTCCCCTTTCACTATACTTCTCTTTAAGACTGTATTTTTGGGGTCTGTCATATTTTCAGGTACCCAAACCCCAGCTTGAACTATTTTAAGCAAAAATTAAATTAAAAAATGAATGAATGAGTAGACAAATGGACAGAAATTAGTGGCATGATATTTGGGTAGTTCACAAAATTAAAGAAAGGGCTGCAGTAATCAGACAGCTCTGATTCTCTGCACCAGGAATACCATCAGAACTTTCTCCGTTTTTTTTTTTTTTCTTTTCTGCATCTCCCAATACACTGGCTTTCATGGTCACCCCTAGGCATCCTGTTCTGACAGCCCAATCTCCCAATCTCCTCAGCCAATATCCTGTGAAAGAAATACCACACTGGGTAGAAGGAATATAAAATCAGGGTTTGGGCATAGGGTCTTGTGATGATCATATAGGCAAAAATTCCAGAGTTCCTCAGAGCAGCTGGTCAACACTACGTGCAGGAATAGTGAGCCTGAGAGCACACCAAAGGGAAGAAACAGGGACTAGGGACACAGAGGTCCTTATCTAGGCTCAGAGGCCACACAGATGTCACTGCCAAACCCAGCTTGTTCCAGACACCAGAGGGGGCTTTAACATATTCAAGGAAGGCCCTTCAAAGTGTAGGGCCCTGCTCACTCAGGACTAGTGATTTCTTCTTAAACCAGTTTCTTCTGTGAGTTTGGACCCATAGTTTGTAGGTCCATCTCTTTCCAGTCTCCCTAAAAGGGGAGAATCCCTCTTCCTCAGCTTCTGTTCTAAAGACTCTAGGGAACATTCTGCTTGCCTTATATTAGGGCACATGTCAACTTCCTGGAAGAATCAAAGTGGCCTATGGGTGAGTTACTCTTTGGCCTAATTTGGGCCCTTTTTTTCACCTGTGAGGTGTTGGGGGAGAGGAGTGCCATGATTATCATGAAGTATGAGCAAGAGTTCCCAAACTGAAGAGAGTGTGTTGCCAGAAAGAGTCTGAATCGGAATCATAATCATAACAGTTAAATTCTAGAGAGCACTTATTATATGCCACACACTCCTCTGTGTACTTACATATATATCAACAGATAGACTCGTTGCAATAACTATAAAGTAGATATTATTTCCTATACTTTATGGATTATAAAACTGAGGCATGAGAGATTTTATAATATGCTCAAGGACACAGAGTTAATAGCAGTGGAAAGAGGATCTGAACCCAGATGATCTGGTTCCTGAATCCATAGACTTAATCACTATCCTCTACTACTCTATAAATGGCCATCATATAAACCATGCCCACATCCCAGCTGTCTATGAATCCTTCCACTTCTATACCTGCTGTAGACTTCTTCCCACTTTTTAAAATTCACAGTCACTTCTATCCAATTTAACACTGTTGCTATTGTTTTCACTTTTTATTCTGCCTACCCAACTAGCGTAAGAAAATGTTTAAAGAGAGACAATGTTTTATGGTTCTTTTGTGTCGCTGGAGAATCTAGTACTTGATAAGGGACCAATATACAATTCAATGGAAACTTGAGATATTGAAGGTTTTAGATATTAGGTTTAAATCTATGAGATACTGTCAATTTAGAAGTGAGTTTCTACAAGGTGGTATCACCTCACACCGGTCAGAATGTCCATCATCAAAAAATCTACAAACAGTAAATGCTGGAGAGGGTGTGGAGAAAAGGAAACCCTCTTGCACTGTTGGTGGGAATGTAAATTGATACAGCCACTATGGAGAACAGCATGGAGGTTCCTTAAAAAACTAAAATTAGAACTACCATATGACCCAGCAATCCCACTACTGGGCATATACCCTGAGAAAACCATAATTCAAAAAGAATCATGTACCAAAATGTTCATTGCAGTACTATTTACAATAGCCAGGACATGGAAGCAACCTAAGTGTCCATCGACAGATGAATGAATAAAGAAGATATGGCACATATACACAATGGAATATTACTCAATCATAAAAAGAAATGAATTGAGTTATTTGTAGTGAGGTGTAGTGAGGTGGATGGACCTAGAGTCTGTAATACAGAGTGAAGTAAGTCAGAAAGAAAAAAACAAATACTGTATGCTAACACATATATATGGAATCTAAAAACAAAAAAAAAAAGAAAAGAAAGAAAAAAAATGGTCAGAAGAACCTAGGGGCAAGAGGGAATAAAGATGCAGATTTACTAGAGAATGGACTTGAGGATACGGGGAGGGGGAAGGGTATGCTGGAACAAAGTGAGAGAGTGGCATGGACATATATACACTACCAAACGTAAAATAGATAGCTAGTGGGAAGCAGCCACATAGCACAGGGAGATCAGCTCGGTGCTTTGTGACGACATAGAAGAGTGGGATAGGGAGGGTGGGAGGGAGGGAGATGCAAGAGGGAAGAGATGTGGGAACATATGTCTATGTATAACTGATTCAGTTTGTTCTAAAGCAGAAACTAACACACCATTGTAAATAAATTATACGCCAACAAAGATGTTAAAAAAATGTTTAAAAAAGTGAGCTTCATTGTATATAACAGAATACAAATAATAGTAGCTTAAATAAGATGATTTTTTTTCCTCTCACCTGAAGGAAGTTTGGAAGATGTTAGTCCAGGGCTGAAATGGTAGTTTTACGATATCTTCATCATAAAGATGAAGGCGCTTATCTTTGTGCTCTGACATCCTTAGTTCTCAGCTTCCACCCTTAAGGTCATCTCAGTCAGATACTATATCTGCATTACAGTCAGCAGAGAAGAGGAAGTGCACTCCTCAGTGGGAAACCTTCTTTTAAGCAGAATTCCTGGAGTACTCAAATAATACATTAGCTTACATTTCATTGGATGGAACTTTTCATACAGCTACTCCTAGCTGCAAGGGTGGCTGGGAAATGTAGTCCTTTATTTAGCACATCTATGTACCCACCTAAAAATCAAGGTTTTAGTAGTAAGTTGGAAGGGGAGATGACATGTTAGATATGCAGCTAGTAAGTTTTGCCACATAAAGAATGGAAATAATCTATTAGTTTCTTCTCACTACCTTTAATTTTTCATGGACAAATTTTCCAATCATTATCCATGCAAGAAATTGAAATGTTCTCTGGGTGGCTTCTGGGAGGTGCAGGACACCTGGAGAACAGCCTGGTCTCCTTTTTATGAAAATAGTATATCAGGACACACCCTTGAGCACCATTGTAAATCACCAATGATGCTGTTATCCTTTGCTTAGATTGTTAAAAATGGGGGCTCTCCTGCATCAAAACAAGCAAAAAGCCTTGAAATTTACCTGGATAAATGTACTTTTATGGATACAGAAATAAACACATATAAAGCTTTGCTTTCCTTGGCTCTTTTTCAAGGAGAAAAACATTCGACTGATCACTTAGATTTTTTTTTTATGCTCTGATTTTTGTTGATATAAATAGTTTGTAAAGTTGCTTTTCTAACCATAGTCTCAATACTAAATAAGTTCTGAAGGACACTGCCCAGATTGAAACCTTGGATGTTTCTAATGGAGAGATGTTCACATGTGTTAGCATGCTGCTCTTATTGCCTTGTGCATTAATTAAGGTAAAATGATTAAGTCGCTGAAATAAGAGGCCCAGGGTTAGGGGTTTCTTTCCAAACAAATGAGAATGAAATTTCACACATTATTTTCTTCACATTCCAGTGATGACTTACACATGGCTACAAGAGAAACTGGGGAATATCCTATAGCCTTGTGTCCAGGAAGAAGGAAAAATTGGTTTTGGATGACCAGCTAACATCATTTATCACACATTAATGGACAATAGTTCGTCTCCCTTCTATCACGCTCTGTACCTCATAATCTAGTCTCCACCAATGACAAAGAGGTCTTTTGAAAAGTAAATTATACCATACTACTCTTCTGATCCAATCTCCCCAATGGCTGCCCCTAACACTTGAATAAGTCCCAAGTTTTTGCCAGTATCTACCAGACATGACATTATCTGGCCAATGACTCTTGTTGACACCACCCCCTCCATTCTTGCATCAGTTGGGTTCAGCCACAGTGGCTTCTATTTATTGACCTCACCGAGCTTGTTCCTACTCTCAAGTGTGTGAATGTGCTGTGTCCTGGGTCTGGAAGGAGCACCCTGCGATGTTCACATTTCTGCTTCTTTTTCATCAGCCCACTTTCTCCTCAAATGTCACCTCTGCAAGCAGGCTTTCCCCAAACACTTCCCATTGTCACCAGTTACTATCACAAGGCTGTCATTATGGTTTTCTTTAATAAATAGTTTCTGGAATATCCTTTCTTTATGCATTTACTTATTTACAGTGGTTGTTTATTTGCTAAGCGTTTATCACCACTTAATAGAATGAAGGTTTATTGTGGCCAGAGCCTCTATCAGACTGGCTCATAATTCTTTCCAGTGAGCCCAATGTCTCAATATTTCATAGTTCCATTAATTTTATGTACGTTGTCACCGTGTTTAGATTATAAGCTCCACAGAGACAGGGGTGATGTCTTCTAATTTAATTGTATCTTTACATTCCCACTAGGGTGAGTCTATTTAATGAAAGATAAAAGGGAAAAAATACAGAAGGTTTCTAAGGACAAAATCAGAAGGTCAGATTTTTACACCACTCCCCTTTCTAACCGCATGAGATTCTATGACAAGACTTGTCCATATGCTGCTTAAGTAAAAGAGCTTCCAGGAAGAATTAAGGTGACACTTTAAGCTCATACTTTTTCCTTGACTATACTAAATACCCCAAAGTACAGAATCCATGAAATCAAATAACAGAACTTTAGTTGAATTCTATAAATAAATTATTTTGGATTTTAATACACTAGGTTTGGTTTTTAAAAATCTATTCTCAGGTAGGTGTCTATCTTTTGTCCAACACAGCCCACAGAAATGTGAAGTAGCTGTCTGTTTTCTGCAAGCTCTGATTTGGCCCTCTGTACCCTTTTACTGTGCACCTGCTAAGAAAGTGCCTAGTAAGGGGCTGTAGTGTTGAATTGAAAGATTTCATGGCTGCATGTTATGCTAGGTAGTATTGGACGGTCACAACCTTCTACTTTTGGGATTTCTTAGTAGAATGCTTGCTGATGCTATTACAAGGATATGCTTAATAACTTTTCAAATAATTCAGCAAGAGTAATAGCTAACATTTATTGAACATGTTAAGTAGAAAACTCTGTACTTGTGGGTGTAATTTAACTATTTAACCAAGCCTCTGGTTGGAGCTGAGTCAACAAAGGTTTAGAGACATTAAGTAACTTACAAATGGTATACAGCTGGTAAGAGACAAAGCCAAGATTTGAACCAATTTAGTAATATAACAGGTACCATTCTCTAAAACAACACATTATCCAGTGTTTTGAAACGTATTCTGCAGCAGAACCATTATGTTTACCAAAGAACAGCTATTAATTTTGCTCAGAATTAGAGTTTGGGGAAGTGCTTTGTGATCTAACATGCCCTCATCTCCCCCAACCTCTCACCCCCACCCCAACCAAACCCCCTCTCTCATTTACATATGAGGAAATTCAGATTCAGAGAGGCCAGGTGACTCTTCTAAGATTCCTCAGGCAAGAGCTGAGATTTTAAGTTTTCAACATCTTTACCATCTAGCTCAGTGCATTCTCCACAACATTCCTCTCTGTCAGATGATAAAGCTAGACAGTAATCTTGGGTTTCAAAGGCAGACTGACATTTTTTTTTTTTTTGCATACTCTGGCTTCTCAAAGGATGTTTATCAGAAGCTGACTTACAATAGTCCAAACTTGGAAAATAATATCCATCACCATGGGGCTAATTATATAAGTTGTTGTGCAACCATATAGTGGCATCTACCATTTTTATAAAAATGATGAAAAAGTCATACACTTGTTGAATTGGAGAAATGCCCAGGGAATATCAAAAAGTGATAAAGGCAGCTTACAAAGTAATATTCTCAGTATGGCATTATTTAAAACCATATGTGCCCTTGTGCGTGTGGATGCATGCCTGTTATGTAAAGAAAAATATCTAAAATCCTATATGCCAAAATACTAATAGACAATTCTTTGAATAGAGGCATTATATATAAATTCTGTTGTCTTCATATACAGTACTGTTTTATACTGCTGAAAATGTTTTGCAAGGTGTGTGTACTACAGTTAAAATAAAGAGGAAAAAGCTATGAAGCTGTTTTCATTTAGAAAAACAAAACATTAGACCCCTTTTTCCCCTGTTTACCAATTCTAATCCTACCTACTTTCTCCGAGTCCTCCAAAATACCTGTAACACCAGCTATAGGCACAACCCTAAGGGTTCTCTAGGGACAGCCCCTCTTGCCCACACTCTTACCAGCCTCACTTTCACCCAGGTCCTTGATAATCACTTTCCTACTTTTGAACACAATGCCACCTCTTCTCTTTTCACCATATTACCTACATCCACCAAAATTCTATCAATCTTTCAAGGCCCATTCCAAGATTCATCCTGGATAACTCAGACTCTTGATGCCTTTGAAATCATCCTATCTGTTGTGTTCCTATTCTGCTTTTACAAGACTTACTATCATGGGACTGGAAACAGGACCTCTGTGCTCATTGTACCCTGCATAAAGGCATGCAACTGTGGGACTGAAAGAAGAATAAAATCCAGGCTGCAATCTGGTCACCAAGCTGGGCTCCCTGACCTCCTTAACTAGGTCACATCCTTCTGTTATTAGTCATTGTCCCAGTTGCATATGGATAATGTACCACTGGATAATCATACATTATCCATACCCATCTCTTCATCACCCCATGAGGAGAGGGTCCGGATCTGCTTTTGCTTACCATTGTATCCATAGCCCCTATACAGTGTCTGGCACACAGAAGGTACTCAATAACTTTCATCGGATGAATTAATAAATGAATGAAAGGTCAAATGACTTGGCCAAAATCACACACAGAAATCAAACCGGGTGTGCTTTGTACTATAGCAATGTGGGTAGCAGCCACCAGGGCAAATGGAGGTAAGCAGTCATGTGGAAGAACCATAGGGTTCAGTGTTTTGGGCAAGCAGCCCTGGGATTTTTCTGCAGTGGCTGTGAGCGCATCTCCTGCTGTTTTCATGTGCAGTAGGAGAGGAGTGAATGGCTCAGGCGCTGCTGCTGAATGTTTGCCATGCGTGCGTACATCACCCGTGCTGAAACGCTGCATCCCATTGGCTCCAATCAGATCATATCACATCGCAGCTACTCAAGTGATCCATTCATTTTCCCTTTCCACCTCCAGGCTTTTGATGGAAGGAGATTAGAGGAGGGGGAAAAATCATATCACCTCAATGGAGAGGAGTCATTTTATGTTTTTGTTTCTGTGCATTAAGAATTGATTCACGAAGTTTTAACTTAATATTACAACAATTTTCTCTCCCTACTGTGACGGTGCTGATTAGAACACAGGGCTGTGTTCACACCACTTTAATCATTCCTAGGATGAGCGTTTTATTTGCTAATTTTTACTGTCATCTTTTCGTGTCAGTAATAGAAAAACCACTTTGGCATCAAGAGCTCAGGTCTTGTTTCTTCTGTGCCTGAGCAAACATGGAAAAATCTATAAAACTGCTCTCAGAGGTCACTGAGCAATTAATCTAGCCACCTCCATCTTGAGACTGAGGAAAGGTGTTTTGGCAATGATTGAGTGGGATTTTTTACAATAGGGAGATTTGGGGGAGCCAACCTCAGGCTATTTTTCTGATTTTCTCTTTAGCATCATTTAGGTACATAATAGGTGGGAAAGGGGGCAAAAGGGAAAGAGATAAGTATCACTTAACAAACACTGGGCATATTCCAGGTTATGAGCATTAGGGATTTACTATTATATAATCTTCAAACAGGGCAATGAGATTGGTTTGATTATTTTCACTTAGGGTGTGGATTCTGAGGCTCAGAGAAGCAAAGATTTACCCAAGGTTACCTGGTTGGTAAGTAGCAGAGTCCAAATTCTCATCCCAGTCTGACTCCAGCAGAGGAGAGCGGCCACAAAGGCAGAGGGCAGGCTGGTGTTGTGCAGGTTACCTCCGAGTTCCTCTTTCATAAAATGGTGAGAGCACTGCTCTCAGGCTGATTGAATAGAGCAGGCTGCGCTCTATAAGGATGATTGCACAGAGCTTCAGTACTGCAATATTCTGACCTCAATGTCAACACTAACTTGCTGCTCCAGGACCTTGAAAATAAGGTCAAGTTCCTTGTGACATAAGAAAATGGTTCTGGCCCAAAAGAAAACTACAGAGTGAGGTGTGGACAGAGTAGACAGCCCTTTTTGTCCTTTTACGGGAAAAGATACGGCAGTCAATTCAACCTATAAGCAGGTCACTTCAGCAAAAATGTCAAGAGAGCCACTGGAGCACGGCTATTTATTTAAGACACAACTGGTTGATTACATTTTTTTCTTTTCGTCGGTGAGTTGAATTATTATATGAAAATAAGCAGCATCTTCTTGCTCCCATTTATTTGCTCAACAAATACCCTTCATGCACTGACTGTGGCAGATTGTGCTGGGTGCTCAGACACCACTGATAGCATCTCTTTCTTCTTGGAACTTGGTTCGCTCACTTGTTTTTCTCTGGCAAGTTGTGCTTTGGAAAGGACAGTTTTAAAGTAATTACTGGAGGAGTAGACATTGAAAAAATGGCATGTAGTTTACCCCTGAAAATTTTAAGGCCTTATAAGATAAATAAGGAATTAATTACTATAACAAGGAATTAATGACCTTATTTCAATACAACTTCTCCCTCTTCTTTCCTTCATTCCTTCCCCTTTCCTTCTCTTCCCTTCTTACTTTCCTTTACCTTTTGAATTAACTGATACCGACCACCAGAAAAGCAGTGGTAGCCAAAGAAATTAGAGTTTTTCAGCTTTGATAAACTTACCCAAATTTCACAATTGGAACATTTAGAAAGAAACTCCTCTACTTTTATTACCAGTATGAGAATTGCACATTCTACATTCAATTGTTAAAATTGTTTTTATTTTAAATTAGAAAGTAAGGGAAAGGGGCCTTGTAATATTCAGTCTGGATTATATTCAGCAGGTATTCATATCCTTTCTGGATTCTAAAGTCAATTTAAACAATTTCACAGCATCCGAGGTCAGGAAACCAGGGAAAGCTGTGGGTTTTTTGGGTGGACACTGGGTAGTTGGAAGTCCCTCTCATGTTGCAGACAGAGGGATCTCTCACCTCTGCTTCATCTTACTTGCTCCATCTTTCTGGCTTCTCTCTTGCTCATCTTGTTTGAGGTCCCATGTGGCTGCCCTGGGCTCTTGGCATAAAACAAGCCTCATGGGCCTGGCACCCATCATGGACCATTTGTAAGAGAGTGATTTGAAATTGGAGGTAATCACATTACTATTCCCCTCTTAAATTTCTAAAAGCAAAGTGTCATCTGAAATCTGAAATTATCTGCTTCTTACCTTCAAAAATCTTATTTCTATTAGAGATCTGTTAATAATGGGTCAGCAAGACAGCCAGGTCAATGAGACCTCCCTCTGTGGGCTTTAATGTAAAATACTCCCATTTAGTCAGAAAACAAACAAAAAGGATGATTGGATTTTGTTCTGCTAGTTTTCTTTTTAAGTGAAGAACAGAAAAGTGAAATACACAGACAGGCAACCAGCCCTTTAATGTAAAATCTAGTGAGTATTTCCCTCCCAATTCATGTTGTATAATTTCTAGAACATCTCTACAAAATTATATACCTTGGCAAGAAAATTTGGATACATTTATTACTAAAGTGATTATATTACATGAATAAATCTATAACCTAATACAAATGCCACCACCAAGTAATGTGCAAAAATTTATAAGTCTAAATATCAAGAATTTTATGGATATATTTATGACATAGATTGTGGTGATGGTTTCATAAATGTATACTAATCTCTAAACTCATCAACATGTAGACATTAAATATGTATAGCTTTTTGTATGTCAATCATACCTCAGTAGAGTGGTTTAAAAAAGAAAGATCATATAAAAGAAGTATATTTTATATACTTGGTGTGTTCTTTACCTTTACAAACTCTTAGCACAGTCTCTCATATACTGAGAAGACTATACTTAAATAAGTATTTTTCTCATTCCTATTCAAACCAGAGAATAGGCCAAGAGTTCTATCTATGACCATTCTTTAATTAAATAAAATTTTAGGTAATAACCCCAAATCTCGTGCTTGGAGTTCAGGACATTATCAATGAGAGACTAAATCCCTACATGGAAATAGATGATTTCCAGTCCAGGGTATTGGCATGAATCTCCTCTAATTCTGATGTTTCGTGCATCTGTTCTGTGACTCTTGTCCATGGTACATTGAGCTCCTCAGTAGAGAATTCCTTTCTGGCATATTTCCAAGTGAAGGCAATTTGGTCAAATATCCATTAGAGGACAACCAATTGGTCAGCCAAAGCTGGGGGAAAATAGTTGTTCTTAGAGCCAGCTTGGATAAGCAGAAGATGGAAGCATTGTGATAGGCTGTGGGGACAGATATCTGATGTGTCAAAATTTTCCCCTCTCTTTCATGGAAAAATTTCTATTTTCTTTACACTTGATAGTACATTTTTAAGGATGAATTTATAATTTAAGTATTTCATTCTCCCTCACAAAGACTTTGGGTAATTAATATCTTCAAATTACGTTAGCCCCAGGGACTACTCTGGCACCCTTGAAGGTGTCCTGGAGAGAAACCAGCGAAGGTCACTGAACAGATAAGTGAATACTGTCCTTCAGCATATGGTACACACCAGTCAGGTCAGAGAATTCTCTTGCAGGCTTGCTGAGTTAATTTTGGACAGGTAAAGGCTGAGCAGAGGAGGCAAGTAAAAACCTAACCATTCTTGTGAAGCATTTTATGTCTTTCCTATATTTTCTTGCTTCATGAAACCCCATTACTGAAGGAAGATGTAGAAATTTTTGCTGCTTCAAGATACAGCATTTTCAACAAACTGAATTCATGCTGTTTCCATATTTAACTTTGGAAAACTATAGATAGGCCAATTCTTTATGAGTTCACTATTTTGGTTCTGTAATCTAAAACTATCAGAGTTCTAAGCAACTATTCATTTCAATTCAGCAAACCTTTTTTGGGTTCATTGTTCTCTCATGGAAAGCAAATTAATTAAATGTGTGTATTTACTTTATTGACAAACATTTCTATAGCATTCAGTATATTCCAGGAACTGTTAAAAGTGCTTTACAAAGATTAACTGATTTAATTTATAACAACCTTATGAGGTAAATACTATTATTAGTCATAAGATATAAGTGATGCAACTAAGGCACAGAGAGGTTAAGTAACTTGCTCAAGGCTGCACAGTGGCAAATTAGGATTCAAACTCTGACAGTCTTGCTCTAGAGTCTTCTCTCTTGATTTAGATCACTGGGAGATGCCTTACCAACTTGGCATTGAGCCCCATCTTTGACATTTGCTTTCCTCTGATATTGGCATCAAGGTTGATGAGACACTGCATATTTTTCTACCTTTATGGCACTTGTAATTAATTGGTGCTAAATAAGAACATTAAACCTAAGTTAAAACTTTAACTTATCTGACTCCTCAAATGAATTTTGGATCAATTTGTTTGTGAATAGATGTTAACTCTTACAGAAAAGTCTCAGATCTGACTTCCTTCCTCATTCCTTTTTCTCTTTTTTTCTCATCTTCCTTCCTTATCATATTTCCTTGTTTCTCTTTTTCATGGGCATTTATTTCCCAAAGCACCCACATATTCACAGCATCCATTCCCAATAAACTTGACTGTGAATTTTTTATTTGAAATCATATGAACATATTCATGTTCAAGATGATTGGGGGCCCAAATTCAGTGATATTAGAAATCCCAGTCCTATAAGACACAAATCCACAAAATTTTCCTTAAATCATTTGGTATATACTCCTGTTTAATCAATCCTTGCAATTCAGTTTGACCAGGTAGTTGCTAAGTTAACAAGAGATAACATCATTAATGTTCTCTCTCTTTCCCCCTTCCTCCTTTCCTCCCTCCATCCCTCCATGCTTCCCCGCAAACCCCTGCAGTGGATTATCTCCAGATATTCAATGTGTCCATCCCCCCACCCACAGCAGTGGTGTCTTCTTTGTCCTATTTCATTTATTTAGTTTTCAGTCTTATCCATTCCTAACTTCACTCAAGGATCACTTGGTCTTTTCTAAGCAAGCCCTAGTAGAAAACTGATCATGAGTCCAATGGCTTCTTTGAGTGCTAAAATTTTTATTAGGTAATATTGCATGTGTGTTTTGGTGTTTGACAGTATGCCTAGCATGATAGGTAGAATGAGTCATTTTCCTTTTGAATGAAATCCCAAAGTTTGGGCTGCTTGGATAGCCTGAGCAATATGGATATAGAGAGACTTTCTAGGAAGCTGGAATAATTCTGTACTTCCCCAAAGGAGAAACACTGTCTTCCAGCTCTCCCAAGTCTGTCCATAGTCTGTCTATTCCAGTTTCTGGAAATAGCCTGAACTCAGGGAGTCTTTGAAATATTGTATCAATAAAACCAGCATTTGCTTTACCCCATCTTATTTATCTTACTGTGACACCAATTTTTAAAACTACCTTTCCTCATCAACCGTTTGTTTTTAAATAATATAAGAAACCTCTATAAAGCATTTTCCTTGTGTAGAAAAGTGCACTAACTTTTATGAGGTGGAAGTAGGGAAGGTGGTGGTAATGATTTTTAAAATTAAACAATTTCTGAAAAAAATATCAGAGTAGACATGGATGAAGACTCTTGTGCTAAGACACTATATTAGTTTGTTAGCTGCCATAACAAACTACCTCAGACTGAGGGCTTAAAGAACAGAAATTTATTTTCTCACAGTTCTGAAGGCTTGGAGTGTAACATTGAGGTTTCGTCATATTTGGTTCCTTCAGAGGTCTCTCTCCTTGGCTTACAGATGGCCACCTTCTCGCTGTGTCCTCACTTGACCTTTTGTCTGTGTGTTCACCCCCTTGGTGTCTCTTTTTGTTAATCCAAATTTCCTGTTCTTATAAGGACACTAATCAGATTGAATTAATAGCCCTAATAGCCTCATTTTAACTTAGTCACCTCTTTAAAATCTCTATCTCCAAACAGTCACATTCTAAGGTTAGAGTTTAGGGGGTTCGAGCTTCAACACATGTATTCTGTGGGGGACAAAATTCAGTCCATAACAAACATCTAGAAATGCTGGTTGAAATATAATTTTTAAATATATGTCTAAGCTTAGAAGAAAGATATAGAAATTCCTGTGAGACAGATGGAGAGGGAGGTAAAGGCTAGAGGAACTATCTTCCATTTAGGTCATGACAGATTGGGGTACAAGGTGTGGGGGGGAGGGATAAATCTTAGGTTTGAACATCTTCCCAGAGATAGAAGACTAAATATATGATCCAAAGAGATCCCATAGAAGGGGAAAATAGATACTGAGGCTTCTGATGAGAGATGAAAATATCGAAGGACTACTACCCCAAGGAAACGGGGCTAAGTGGATTCATTACTTGGTTTGGGAAAAGTGCAAGATGTTTGTTTCTTTTCTGGATTTGAGTGGATCAAAAAATGTTTCCCATATTCCCTTAATGGGATTGGAGCCCAAATTTATCCTACCTAAGTGCTACTTCAAACCCTAGGCTAGGAAATTGGCATAAAATTTGTTCCCATTTGAATTATACTCATGGGGTGAATGGAGGAAGGAAATGCCAAACTGTTTGGGAGCAACACTTCAACAAGCCAGACTCCCCGAGGAAAAGGAGTCAAGATCCCCTTAGGAAAAACAATACTTGCTTAAAATGACCTCCCCAAAATTTCCTAAACACACCTGTAAATTATCTACCATAAACATGAGACAGCAAATAATTAATTTTTAAGGCTGGCTGGAGGATTGACATCCACAAAACTTGAGATAATATACAAATCATCTGAAAGAGAAATTCATGTAGGTATAGTTAAAATTATTAAAGATAAGATTTGGAATAATTATTTGGATTATTAAAATAAGATTTGGAAGCCAAAAGGAAAGTGGAAGGTGTCATTTATAAGAATAAGAGAGGGCTTCCCTGGTGGCGCAGTGGTTGAGAGTCCGCCTGCCGATTCAGGGGACGCGGGTTCATGCCCCGGTCTGGGAAGATCCCACATGCCGCAGAGCGGCTGGACCCATGAGCCATGGCCGCTGAGCCTGCGTGTCCTGAGCCTGTGCTCTGCAACGGCAGTGGCCACAACAGTGAGAGGCCCGCGTACCGCAAAAAAAAAAAAAAAAAAAAAAAAAGAATAAGAGAAATATGAAAAATATAACAAAACTTCTGTGTATATAAGATTCTTCACTTAATTTAAAGCACAAGACATTGGGTAATAGCAGATTATGAACAGCTGAAGAAATTTGATGAAATAGGAAACAGAGCTGAGAAAATTAACAAGATTGTAACACCATGGGAAAGAAATGGAAATATGAATGATAGGGTAAGAGTCATGGAGGATAGAACAAGAAAATCCAAAGATGGAAAACAACAGGGGTTAGTAAGGAGAAAGGTGCAGCTGCCTTGGGAAATAGTTTGGTAGTTCCTCAAAAAGCTAAACATAAACTTCCATATAAACCAAAAATTTCACTCCTAGGTATATTCAATAGAAATGAAACATATGTCCACACAAGAATTTGTATGATTGGTCACAACAGCATTATTCATAATAGCCAAAATGTGGAAATAGCCCAAATGTTCATCAACTGGTGAGTGAGTAAACAAAATTGGTATATCTATCCATGTAATAAAATATTATCTGACAGTAATGAAGTACTGATACAAGCTACAACAAGGATGAACCTTGAAAACATTATGCTAACTGAAATAAGCCAGTTACAAAAGACCACATATTGCAAGACTGCATTTATATGAAATATCCAGAAGAGGCAAATCCGTAGAGAGAGAAAAGAGATCAGTAGCTGCTAAGAGCTGAAAATAGGGGAAGAAGGATTGTGGGAGAAAATGGCAGATGACAGCTAACGACTATGGTGTTTCTTTAATGAAGGATGCAATTACGTTAATATTGTGATGGCTGCACAATTTTGTGGATATTCTAAACACCATTGAATCATACACTTTAAACTGGGTGAATTGTATGGTATTAAGTGTATCTCACCAAAGCTGTTTAAAGAAAGAAAAAACAAAGTAAAACTAATAGAATTTCTGAAAGAAGTAAAGAGAGTAGAGAATGGGTAATATTCAAAGAAATCAGGGCTAAGAATTTTACAGATTTGATTAGCAACATGAATCCTCATATTTAAAAAAACCCATACATCCTGAATAGGAAAACAAACAAAAAAAGAAATCTACATGCAAGCATATGTAGTATAATTACAAAACACAAAGATAAAGTTCTTAATAGCAAAAAGACAGGAAAGATTACTATGTTACAAAGAATAAAATCTATTAGGAGAATTCTCAATAATATCATTAGTGATCAGAAAAGAGTGAAGTAATACCTTCAAAATACTGGTACCAAAATAATCATTCTAGAACTCTCTTTTAAGATAAATTATTTAAATGAGAACAAAATTAAAGACATTCTCAGAAAAGCAAAAACTGAGAGTTCTCTCAGTTCTCTTACAAAACACGTCCTGCCAAAAGCTACAGGTAGCCTGCTGTCAAGACGAGAACCAGTTCGGGGACTTCTGACTGTGAGGGGCCCTAGAGCACTGGGACACCTGGCTCTGGCATCCTGCCTTCTCGCAGCTGGAGTCTCAGAGGTGCCCACATAAAAGTGGCTGCAGCACCGAGCTTCCCAGCTCATTGTACCCCTGTGGCTCACTTGCTCCCTCCCACCCACACCTGATTACTCAAAGACCCTCATCAGTGAACTACATTAAAAAGAAAAAAACTTTAAGGACAAGGATGCCAGAAGTAAATCTAAATGAACATTAAATGCAAAACAATAATAACAATGATTATTAATTTGGGCAGAGGATTAAAATCAAGGTAGAAATAAGGATTTTGACAATAATGACATATAACATGGGAAGGAATACTCAGTTTTCTAATATTATTATGTTTTTCAAGAGAAGGATAGAGACATCAATGCTAGACTGTAGAGTAAGTGTGTTTGTTAAAATTTTAAGGATGAAGAATAAAATAGAAATCAAATGCATAACTTCCAAACCAGTAGAGGAAAAAGAGGGAAATAAAGCAAATTTGATTAATACAAAAGAAAACAATAAAATAAGACAGAAAGAAAAAGTTTAGCAAATAGAAGGCACAAATAAAATGGCAAGAACAAACCCAGATCCATTGAAACAACAGATAGAAACAAAAGGTAATTAAGAAACAATTCTATTAGAAAGTACATCAAAGACCTTAACAGACACCTTACCAAAGAAGATATACACATAACAAGTAAGCATATGAAAAGATGCTCCACATCATATGTCACTAGGCAAATGCAATTAAAACAACAATGAGATGTCTATTAGGATGGCCAAAATCCTGAATGTTGGTGAGGATGTGGAGCAACAGGAACTCTCATTTATTGTTAGTGGGAATGCAAAATGGCACATCCACTTTGGAAAAGAGTTTGGCAGTTTCTTATAAAACTAAATATACTCTTACCATGTGACCCAGTAATTGTGCTCCTTGGTATTTACCCAGAGGAATTTAAAACTTATGTCCATACAAAAAAACCTGCACATGGATATTTATAGCAGCTTCATTTATAATTTCCCAAACTTGGAGGCAACCAAAATGTTACTTTCAGGTGAATAAATAAATATACTGTGATATATCCAGACAATGGAATATTATTCAGTACTAGAAAGAAATGAGCTATCAAGTCATAAAGAGACATGAAAGAAGTTTAGATGCATATTAATGAAAGAAGTCAATCTGAAAAGGTTTTAATCCATTTTGAGTTTATTTTTGTGTATGGTGTTAGAGAATGTTCTAATTTCAATCTTTTACATGTAGCTGTCCAGGTTTCCAGCACCACTTATTAAGAGACTGTCTTTTCTCCATTGTATATTCTTGCCTTCTTTGTCATAGATTAATTGACTATAGGTGTGTGGGTTTATTTCTGGGCTTTCTATCCTGTTGTATTGATCTATATTTCTGTCTTTGTGCCAATACCATACTGTTTTGGTTACTGTAGCTGTGTAGTATAGTCTGAAGTCAGGGAGCCTGATTCCTCCAGCTCCGCTTTTGTTTCTCAAGATTGCTTTCGCTATTCAGGGTCTTTTGTGTTTCCATACACATTTAAAAAATTTTTGTTCTTGTTCTGTGAAAAATGCTATTGATAATTTGATAGGGATTGCATTGAATCTGTAGATTGACTTAGGTAGTGTAGTCATTCTGACAATATTGATTCTTCCAATCCAAGAACATGGTATATCTTTCCATTTGTTTGTGTCATCTTCAATTTCTTTCATCAGCATCTTATAGTTTCCAGAGTATAAGTCTTTTGCCTCCTTAGACAGAATTACTCCTAAGTATTTTATTCTTTTTGATGTGATGGTAAATGGGATTATTTCCTTAATTTCTCTTTCTGATATTTCAGTGTTAGTGCAAAGAAATGCCACAAATTTCTGTGTATTAAGTTTGTATCCTGCAACTTTACTGAATCCATTGCTGAGCTCTAGTGGTTTTCTGGTAGCATCTTTAGGATTTTCTACATATAGTATCATGTCATCTGCAAACAGTGACAGTTTTACTTCTTCTTTTCCAATTTAGATTCCTTTTTTTTTTCTTCTCTCATTGCTGTGGCTAGGACTTCCAAAACTATGTTGAATAAAACTGGCAAGAGTGGATATCTGTGTCTTGCTCCTGAAGAAAGGTTTTCAGCTTTTCACCATTGAGTATGATGTTAGCTGTGGTTTTGTCATATATGGCCTTTATTATGTTGAGGTGGGTTCCCTCTATGCCCACTTTCTGGAGAGTTGTGGGTTTTTTTTTTTTTTACCATAAATGGATGTTGAATTTTATCAAAAGCTTTTTCTGCATCTATTGAGATGATCATATGATTTTTATTCTTCAGTTTTGTAATGTGGTGTATCACATTGATTTGTAGATATTGAAAAATCCTTACATCCCTAGCATAAATCCCACTTGACCGTGGTGTATGATCCTTTTAAAGTGTTGTTGGATTTGGCTTGCTACTAATTTGTTGAGGATTTTTGCATCTATGTTCATCAGTGATATTGGCCTGTAATTTTCTTTTTTTGTGGTATCTTTGTCTGGCATGGTCTTCATTTTTTATTTATAATTTACCCCACGTACTTTTTGAAAATATTCGAGTGTATTATAGCAATAACACATCTGACACAGAGGAATTAAAATAAAAATAAAGGGAGCTAGCAATTTACATAAAGAGAAAAAAGGAAGTACCATGTTCCTCTAACATGGAATTATCTAGCTACTAAAGGAGCTTGTGAAGGAAGCTCAGAGAAATAATTTTCTGACAGTAATCATAATTATAACAGTTAATTCTTTGCCATTTAAGTACTGTGCTAAGTGCTTTACATGCATTACCTCACTTAATTCTCATAACAGCCCATTGAGTAAGGTTAGTCTGTGGTATTTTCCCCATTTCACAGCTAAGGAAACTGAAGCACAATGAAATTATCTCATTTAACCTGTAGCCAGGTAGCTAAGAAGAAGTGGAATTGGGCAATCTAATTATAGAATCCATGTCATACTTTCCAGTATGTCCATTGATGTAGAATGATTTACTGGACAATAAGATTATACTATTCAAAGAAATAATAAGATTTTGTCCTAGACCTTTGGGGGTTCCATCTGATTTTTTTAAATTACTTCATGGTGAACGTAGAGCAAAATGCTACCTACTATTTTCCCAAAACTCCAACTATGTCTTGGCATAATGGAGATTTGTCTGACTTGCCATATATGTTGTTGTCTATTGGAAAGAAAATATCATATCCTAGGAAATCTCTTAAATCTTCCCATAGCTCTGATTCTAATATTCTGGGAAATTATTCTAGATAATGAATGCATTGTATAGAACATAGGCCCTCTTTTTTTGTGAGGTCATCTTTATTATCATGAAACCTGAGGGTAGGGAGTATTATCTGATTTGGGGGAGACTTGTGGCTGTAAAATCTTGAGCCACAAGATTGAACTGGGAAGAGAGGGACTCTTGCTACTAGTTGCATTTTCCAATTTCCTTCTCACTGGAAACCCCATTAGAGGGCATTTTCTTTCAAAATACTTACTCCCCAACGCCTATCCTTCCAAATTTCCAACTTTCATGTTTCTAATTGCACAGAAGGAGAAGAGGGAACTAATATTGACGTAAAGCAAGACCCACTTCCATCAGTCAAGGGCTGTGGCCTCAATCACTCCTCCAAGATGGCAGAACCCAGAACTCTGTTGCCTGCAGGTCAGTCTTGGCCCCTCCCTGACTCTACTGCTTTCCACTCACAAGGTGACTTTTATGATGAACAATGTAACCTTTTGGCGTGTAATCGTTCATCATTTCATTGTGAATCATAAGAAATGACAAAATATTTGAGGGTCATAGTCTTCCAAAAAATGATGAGTCACTCAGTGTCACTGTTGAAATGACAAATGGTTCAGATAGTTTATGAGTGAATGTGTTTTCAGCTGGAAACTGGGGCGGAAGATGTGGGGAGGGGGTGTGGCAGGAAGAAGAGAGGGAACAAGAAGATATTACATCCACTTTAGGAGCCCCTGATCTAGTTTAAGTCATAACCTGGAGGACTTCAGTAGATTGCCTAGGATATCACCAGGCACATGTTAAATATTGTTTACCAAAAATTTAATATAACTCATTTTTTGTCTTCAACTTCTAGGTTTATAAAAGACTTTAAGGGCTTTTTCTACTGCCTGTCCCTCTGCTACTATGTAGGACTTTACGTCAGTAGAATTCCTTGGAATTTTCCATCCAAATACTTCTAATGGCTGTATATGAACAGCAGCCCCCAGACAGGGGTGTGTGGGGCTGTGTGTTGTTCAGAGTAGCTTGCCACAAAGAAGAAAGTCCTCTTCTCCTTCATGTGTATGTATGTGTGTATGTGTTTGATGAAAATAATCTATTCCTTCTTCAAATATCAGGTAAAAATGATGTTTTAGAAATAGATACCATGCTTATGCATTGGCTTCTAGAACACTATGCTGCTATGTGCCTATATTACAGTTTGAAAAGACTATCCCAAGCCATCCTGGACAAAATTTTCCCTCTAATAATGAAGAGGCAGTTACATTTGTTGTTTGATTGTTTGATAGAGCTTAAGTTTGGACACCCTAATGTGCCATTTGAATTCTGAAAAACAATACATAGATAATTCCAAACTGTTAGTAAGTAGTGAGATGAAACAACATATAAGGCTATTTTCTTTTCTCTATCCCATATATCCTAATCTCCAAAACCCTGCCCAGTCTGTTCAGGCAGTCTGATGTGCACCAGATCAGCCTCCACTGTAAGCAAATTTCCTTGGCCACCCTCCCCTAGTAACCAGAGTCACCTTGCCCGAATATCTGTGGCCTCCTCACAGAAGTCCAGTCATCAAAGGTTTGTACAATACAGATCTGTGCCATAGCTTGACAGCATTGTGGTGGTCACACTTTCCTAATAGTCAGGGAAAAGATTGGTAAACTCATTTGCAACAATTAACTACTAATCAGGGAGTAGTTAATATGAATGTGGTATTCCGTTCCAGGATTTTTTTTTCTTCCCTTGGGATTTCTCCAAGGATTTCTCAGAGGCCTGATTGCCCCTCCTCTGTTGAGTCTTCAGTCACCAGCTGTCTTTTTGCCTTGCTAGTTAGAACAGGAAGCAAGGGAATACTTTTTCATGGTCTCATCAAACAGCACCCTGAGCCCATCTCTTGGTATTGAGCTAAGAGTTATCATCTGCTTCTAGCTACTAGTTCCTGGGGTGGGAAGGAGGAAGCTGACCCAGGAATTCAGCTGGGGCCCCTGAGAAGGCAGATTTCATCACCTTATCCACCCAACTACAATAGGAAACTTTCTTTGTAATGCAAGTATCAGCAATGGAACCATCTTTCAGGATAATAGCCATCGTATGGAGTAGAAATAGGTATTCCTTCCTGGGATGCTTAGACAGCCTGCAATGGGTAATAATAGGGTAATAATAACAATTGTTATATATATAAAGCTCTATAATTTACAAAGAGCTATTTCACTCTTTCCCTTGATTATTATAATACCCCAATGAGATATGTGTAAAAAGGAATAACGGGCACCATTATTATTAAATACAGATTCAAGAAGGAAAGAGAGAGGTCTAGTAAGATATGTAGTATATCATCCTAAAATGGCCCCACCATTGTTATTGTCATGCCCACACATGTCAGTGTTACCAGTCTGATGACTGGTCCTGGGAAGTGTCTTTTATTCATATAAGATTAATTGTTATTTCTGGGATTCTGCTGTAGTGGAGGTTTAGGAGAGCTGCCTTTATTATTTTATTTATTTTTTCATTGAAGTATAGTTGAATTACAATGTTGTGTTAATTACTGCTGTACAGTGACTCAGTCACTTTGATATATTCTTTTTCATTATGGTTTATCACAGGACGTTGAATATAGTTCCCTGTGCTGTACAGTAAGACCTTGTCCTTTATCTATTCTATATATACCAGTTTGCATCTACTAATTCCAAACTCCCAATCCAACCCTCTTCCACATCCTTCCCCCTTGGCAACTAGCAGTCTATTCTCTATGTCCCTGACTCTGTTTCTGTTTCACAGATAGGTTCATTTGTGTCATAGTTTAGATTCCACATATAAGTGATGTCATATGGTATTTGTTTTTCTCTTTCTGACTTACTTAACTTAGTATGATAATCTCTAATTGCATCCATGTTGCTGCAAATGGCATTATTTCATTCTTTTTTATGGTTGAGTAGTATTCCATTGTATATATGTACCACATCTTCTTTATCCATTTACCTGTCAATGGACAATCGTGCTGCTATGAACATAGAAGTGCATGCATCTTTTTGAATTATAGTTTTATCTGGATATATTCCTAGGAGTGGAATTGCTGGGTCATATGATAATTCTATTTTTAGTTTCTCTGAAGAACCTCCATGCTGTTTTCCACAGTGGCTGCACCAATTTACATTCCCACCAACAGTGTAGGAGGGTTCTTTTTTCTAAGAGAGCTGCCTTTAAACCCACAAAGAGATGTGCATCTACTCCTGTCTTCTGGAGTTCACTTCCACCTCTGACTAGAGCGGGGGTCTTAGGTGTGTGCAAAGGACCAATGGTTCTTAAACTTTTTCTCCCTGCCATATCTCTTCTCATGTGGGAAGACACTTCACAGAGTTAACTCCCAAATTCTGAAAACTACCATGTCTCTTTTAAGCCAAACCAGATCTGTCTTTGTCTATGGTCCCACACTTCACACGGTGTCTGGCCTGTCATATGCTGCATTGTGTCACTGTTTAGCAAAAGAGGATGCTGAATGGATCTGGTCGTTTGGAACATTCTACTCACTTGGCCCTGGGCACTACACTGGCTTCCCATCTGCTTCTGAGTAGAGCTCTTTGATCTGATTCCAATTCTGAAAGTAGGAGATGGTCTGAGACCCACCCTCATTGGGCCCTGACTCAACATTACATGCCCAGTGCTTCCTTCTTGTTGGGGAGTTATCATTCAATTCAGTAACTCAACTCAATTCATTAAGCATCTTGAGTAATATGAGAAGAATTATGTTCTAGTTGACAGTGGACTTAGAGTTAGGAGAACTCTACTACAACCAAAGCTATATGCCCAGATAGTGTTTCTTTTTCCCTCCAGATCTCTCCACTGTTCTTCACCTTGCCCTTGGTTTCAGAAGGCTCACTACTATGGAATTAATTAATGGGTTTCTGCGTTCTCAGCTTTACAATTCGGTTTAACCAGTGGAGGTATCTCAAGTGGCTATAGGAAAGTGATGTTGGGGTATTTATTGCTCTGCATCCCTCTCTGAGCTTGCTTTGAGACAGGTGAGTCCTTTCACTGAAGTTGCTTGTCCCTCTCAAGGCAGCCTTCATTATAGCCCTCTTCTACCAGTTTCTGGTAACATTCCTTATCCTTATTCTTTGCAGCCTAGAAGTGGCAACAGTTCTTCAGCTGTTACTAGCCTTGAGACTATACATTACCCATCTACATGATCCCTTTATAAATAAACTCTCCTTGAATTACCCTAATTGGATTTTTCCATATGTTTTCTGTTGATACTCTGACACACTGTGTGATTTGGGGCAAGTCACTTCATAGGACTAGTAACCTCAAATGTATTGAGAAAAATTTTTATGACCAAGAAGCTAATTCAGCAAATTCAAATATGCTGCAATTCAAGTACATTGGCAGTGAGAAATGAATAGTGAAAAGTAAAATAATAGCCTCCTTGGCAGTATTCTATAGAATTTTTAATTTAAAATTCCTTAAAGGTAAGGACCATTCTTTTAAAGACATTCATTTGAGTTATTGGAGCTAGAACTTGTCTTATTTATTTTTCATATCCCTCATGGTGTTTAGCATGTTTCCTTTTACATTGAAGGTGTTCAAAATATATTTGCTGATTTGAATTGACTCTTCCAAGTCCAACGTAAAACAAAGTGGCCATAATAGTTCCTCTTGTTCTGCCTGTTCCGACACAGAAATAGAGCCAGCTCACAGCAATCCCTTCCTTATGTTTGCACAGAGTTTGTGACTTTCATGATCTAATCTTGGGCTTATTCACTTACAAAGTATTTGCTTGGCTTGTATAAAATAAGTAACTTCTAATTAGGGACTTGTTTTTTTAATTATTTGCAATCTTGTGTGATCAAGTGTTAACTCCCTAAGTAAATTTAAACTCTAACAAGTGTAATACAGTAAATAACAGGGTTTATTATTGTTACTTTTTGTTTTGTTTTGTTTTGTTTTTATGTCAACCTGGGATCACTAGAAAATGACTGGTTACCATGGGAGATCATTCCAACTTTCACTCACCAAAAGTGAATAAGAACATGGAGTACATACTTGACCAAAATTTAAATCCAATCCGAACAGTTCCTATCAGAGACAATACAAATAGTCTGGCACAATAAAAAAGATTTTTCAAATAAAAGAATTTCCTTAAGAAGTAAAATGGCTGTTTGGGATGTATTTGTTTCTGTGTGTGCTCTCAATAATGTGCCTCCATGTCCAGATAATATCTAGGCTTTTGTGCATGGGGAAGTCTTTGAGGTATGGTCTTGAGTGGCTAGACACTTTAAGGACTGGCAAAAAAGAATATTTCCTCATGTATATGAGGAAATAGAGGTGTGAGGCATCAAAACTGAAACTAGAAATGCCTGTGTCCTCGGGGGAGATGACTGAGAAAAGTATGGGATTAGAAGAGTGTCATTATCAGAAGCGAGTGGAAAAGGAGTTCATTGCCACTGTAATTTTCCCCACTCATAACTGCCATGACTTCCACAGCCAGCTTTTAGTGTCCTTTACTTCTCTTAAGGTAGTTACACAACTCTGAGAGGATGCAGGAAGTAGTGATCAAGTAGAGGAAGAAAGATTGTTAAATCATCCCCAAAATGTGTCTACTGAATTTCTGACAATTTAAAAAAACAAAAAAAAAAGGAAGAACTTTTCTTTATATAATTTATATGAGAGGAAAATAAAAAATGCATACTAATAGAGGAATTGTTAAAGTATGTATTAGCATGTGCAATATGATGCAATCATTTAAACAATATTTGAAGACTATGTAATACTATCAAAAAACATTGATGATACAATCCAATGTGCTTGGTACACACCAATCAAACTATGTAAAATATGAATGCATATGAACACAGACTAAAAGGATATATGGGTAAATGGATAGTTTTCTCTAAGAAAGCTCTCTTAAGGTAGGAAAATTGCATATCTTCTTTATTTTTTAATCTATCTCTTAATGTTACCACATTTGCTTTGCAGCCAATAAAATCAACATATGTATGTTGGGATGTGGAAGAGGCAGGAGGGTGAAGCTGCTGGATCACCAGGCCCTAGATGAGACTGTTGGTGTCATTTCCCTCAAGTTTCCATTGTTGTCTTATTTTTTACCATGAGAGATTAAGAAAGATCTTGATGGCACAGAACGGCTGTCTATTTTTCTATTGACTGCTAGCCTGGTACAGGACACATACTAGGTGCTTGTGAAATACTAAGTTAGTTTTCAGTTAATACATTTTGAGTGTCATCGCAATATTTTCATTTCACAAATAGCAACATCCGTTACCCATTTTAGATACAATTTAGAGTCATGGGTTTTTCATTTGAAAGTAAGACAATACTGTACATCCCTGATCAATACTCTATATAACCAATCCTATTGCAAGAAATAATGCTTTATAACAAATATGTACTTTGGGGTAAGTAGTTTGGGAATGTTTATATAGCATGTAATACATATGTGTGTTCTTGGATTTATGGAACAAAATATCATGTAACATTAAGGTGATGCTATTCAGAATCTTCTTAGGTCTAATAATGGTACCTATGTTCTAGTTTTTATAAACCAGTGTGTATGTGTGCACCAGATCTACAGACATTGCTTATTATTTTAGTTTTCCATGAATTTAGAAAGTAAGATGAGGTATGCTTTTCTCTACACATACAGATCTCAGATCTCAAGTCTGGAGGAAGAGGAAGGGAGATTGGAAGGAAGACAGGAGGAATAAATAATCCCCATGCCTCAAACACTTCTTTGATAAAAGAAAAAAAGATTCAGCTGTTGGCAAGTGGTGTTTTGTGAGGGCATCGTAGAATCAAAGGCTTGTATTTCAAGGAGATGTTATTTCTGTGGCACAAACATGATTAAGGGTAATGTGTTATTTCAGATTTTTGTTATTCATAAAAGGAAAACCAATAGTGTCAGACGTGCAAGAACAAAGCTAAATAGGCTTCAGAGGCCTTCTGGCTCTCAAATCTAAGAGAATATAATAATTGGACTGTTTATTTGCCATGTTTCATATTTGCTTTCTTAGAGGGAAAAACACAGTAGAGATTCTTCATTCAGAATAGTTGCTTTTAGTGATGGGGATTTGGTTTTATCTACTCTGGCCCCTCCCTTTCTCCAGTACATTTCTTCTGTCTGTCCAGGTAAGCAGAGCTGCTCCTGTGCTTACAGATATTCAAAGCTGCCCCAAATTCCGGAGTCTTACACTACAGGGAGGTTTTAGTGGAGAATCCAGGGAAGGAGGTAGAATCCAGAGAAGGAAGTGGCATTAAAAAGACATCAGTGTCTTAAACAATCAGCTCCTAAAGAGGAGTGGGAAGACAGGGCTGACTGTGTGACAACAACATCTGCCATCCCAACTTTTTTCCTTTCCCTTATGATGCATATTCCCTGAATATGACTGAATCTTCTTTGCGTCTCTTTCAATGCCTGCTGTGCACAGTTAGATTTAGGTACCTGTCCCAAGGATAAAACTACAGGGAGAAGAGATGGTCATGGAGTAAGTTACCCTACAGTTGAGCCCCCTACATGTGGGTTCTGGCTCTGGATTTCAGGAGAACCTATACTTGTGGTAAGAATCTGGAATGGCATGTTGGTAAGGAACAGAGCCTTCCAGAGATGGTGGCTCTTGGCATTGCTGCATCTGGTACAGGAAAGGGAACTCATGGTCCAGGGAATCAATAAGGGAGAGAACTTTAAAACACATTTATCTATCTTAGGCACTCCTGGATGCTGTGACAATATTTCCATTGAGTAGTTCTAAGAACTTTGGGCAGCCATAGTATTTATAACTTTTTGGTGCAGTTCTCATTCATTTGTTTGCCCAGCCAGTATTTGGTGAGAACCTACCATGTGCCAGGCACTTAGCGCTCAGAGTTAATAATGCAGAAATAATAATTAATAGTGATGATAAAAGCTAATATTTGTGGAGTATTTTATGTGATCCATGTCTAGTGCTTATCATTTATTTTACTTTATACTTTTATATGTAGATGGCATCATCTGTTCATTTATAGATTAAGATATTGAGGTTTACAGGGATGGAAAAATATTATTTCATACAACAAATATTTGACTATCTTTTATGTGCCAATTGTTGTGCCTTTTGCTAGAGATACAATAGTGAGCAAGACAAATTAGATATTTACTCTCATGGAATTTAGATTCTAGTGGGGGGCAGGTAGACAATAAGTAATTAAATAGTATGAAACTTGAAGTTGGTGATAAATATAATACTATGAAGAAAGTAAAACATGATCATGTGTTGAAGACTAACAGGGAGGGTGGGTTGAGTTAGATACTTTAGATACAGGAAAGTCAACTTAAGAAGATGACATTTAAGCTAAGACTTGAATGAAAAGGTGTCAGCCATGCAAACAACTAGGGACAGAGCAGAAGGAAGAGTGTGCACAAGGGCTAAATTGGAATGAGCTTAGGTATTTGGTTAGCAGAAAGAAGGCTGGTGTAGCTGGGGTGCAACAAGCAAAGGGAGTCCCATCTTGAGGGGCCTTAGGACCCTGAGCTACATGTTACTAAAGGCTCCTGGGAGTCTGATTTCTTTCGACTTCATGGAGCATCTTTGGGGGCAGTGAATGGAGGAAGAACCAGACGGTGCTGTGCAAAACAGATTTTCTTGTTTCCTCTTAGGTAAAGTACATCTCTCTCTTAGGTATAGGCTGTCTTGTCTTTCTTGGACTGTCCAGGACTTTTGGGAGTTGAAGCAGAGAAGAATACCAGAGAAAGTGTGGTTTTCTTCTGGTTCTTTCCCACATTATTTACCAGCAAAGATCCCTTTGGAGTTCTTCTCTAGGCTCTACTAAAGTAGGCAAGGCCAACATTGTCAACAAAATATGCCATTTTCTCCCTGATCTTTGCCACATTTCTTTCATAACCCACAACATGGTGTTTATGACATCTCTCCAAACTTGGAAATCACACAAGAAGAAGTGTGTGAATCAATGTATATGTATGTATTCATGTGTGTGTCTATGCGTGTGTGTATGTGTGTGTGTGAAAGGGGAACTGGGAGTGGAGAAGCATAGGAAACTGAGGCGAGAAGATGGTGTAATGGGTATGTAGTTTATGAGCAAGAGATGCCAATATTTCCTTAATTCCTCGCTATTCAAAGTGTGGTCCTTCAAACAACAGCATTGATAATACCTGGGAACTTACTGGAAATGCAGAATTTCATGCCCCATCTCAGATTTTAACAAGATCCTAAAGTGATCCATATGCACATTAACACTGAAAAAGTATAGCCTTAATGATTGCATATGCTTGGATATTATTCTCACCCTTTACCTTTGGTTATCAAGGATCTCTAGAAGATCATGTCCAGCTCAGGACTGAACAACTATTTTATCAAAAAATATCACATATAGTTTATTACAGCATTTATCATACTTTATAACAATAGTGATGTTTTTCTTGCCTAATTCACCCCACTATGATATGAATTCCACAAGGATGAACAACATGGGTTTGAACTACTTGGGTCCACTTATATGTAAATTTTTTCAATAGTAAATACTACAGCATAGCATGATTCATGGTTGATTGAGTAGGCAGATGCAGAACTGTGAATATAGAGGAACCAAGTATACAGGGAGCCACCTGTAAATTATACTCAGATTTTTGGCTGCTCAGAGGGTGGGCACCCCTAGCCCATGTGCATTGTTCAAGGATCAACTGTGTACTCTTTGATTTCCATATCCCTGACCCAATGCATGGCATGTAATAGATACTCAATAAGTGTCTACCAAATGCTCGATAGCCCAGAGCAGGACATGAGGCATAAGGAATACTTAATAGAAGGAATTGCCTTCTCTTCCTTTACTTGATAAGTGCTGTTATTTTAATCTCTCAACTACCCACCTCTTCTCAGCCACACACAGAACTCCTATCAGAGTGTCTTGCACACAACAGGCACTTTATTTATTAAATAAGTTAAATAAGAACTAGACAAATCTAGTCCCTGCAAAACTTGTGCCACACAGAAGTTCCTGGAGTGGAGATGGAGATCAGTGAATAAAAGGTACTTATCTGCATGGTTTAATTTTAGCCTCAAAAATTTACTGATTATCTTGAGAATTGTCAGAACAATTGAAAGAAATTTTGAGGTAAAAATCAAGAGATTGGTAGAAATAAGTGCCTAAGCCACATATTCTGTTGGGTTTCAAACAAACTCAAAAATAACACTTTGGCTGGACCTTCAAGATGGCGGAGGAGTAAGACACAAAGATCACTTTCCTCCCCACAGATACACCACAAATACAGCTACACGTGGAACAACTCCTACAGAACACCTACTGAACACTGGCAGAAGACTTCAGACCTCCCAAAAGGCAAGAAACTCCCCACATACCTGGGTAGGGCAAAAGAAAAAAGAAAAAACAGACAAAAGAATAGGGACGGGACCCACACTAGTGGGAGGGAGCCATGAAGGCGGAAAGGTTTCCACACACTAGAAGCCCCTTCACGGGCGGAGACTGCGGGTGGTGGAGGGGGGAGCTTCGGAGCCGCGGAGGAGAGCGCAGCCACAGGGGTGCGGAGGGCAAAGCGGAGAGATTCCCGCACAGAGGATCAGTGCCGACCTGCACTCACCAGCCCGAGAGGCTTGTCTGCTCACCCGCCGGGGCGGGCGGGGCTGGGAGCTGAGGCTAGGGCTTCGTTCGGAGCGCAGGGAGAGGACTGGGGCTGGCGGCGTGAACACAGACTGAAGGGGTTAGTGTACCATGGCTAGCCGGAGGGAGTCCGGGAAAACCTGGAGTTGCTGAAGAGGCAAGAGACCATTGTTTCGGGGTGCACAAGGAGAGGGGATTCCTTCCCCGTCTGCCCACAGAAGGCAGAGCACCGCCTAAACAAGCTCCAGAGACGGGCGCGAGCCGCGGCTATCAGCACGGACACCAGAGACGGGCATGAAATGCTAAGGCTGCTGCTGCAGCCACCAAGAATCCTGTATGCAAGCACAGGTCACTATCCACACCTCCCTTCCCAGGAGCCTGTGCAGCCCGCCACTGCCAGGGTCCCGGGATCCAGGGACAACTTCCCTGGGAGAACGCACAGAACCAGAGGCTGTCGCAACATCATGTCAGCCTCTGCCGCCACAGGCTCAGCCTGCCTCCGTACCCTTTGCTCCACGCTGCCTGAGTGAGCCAGAGCCTCCTAATCAGCCGTTCCTTTAATCCCCTCCTGTCTGTGTGAAGAACAGATGCCAGAGGGTGACCTACATGCAGAGATGGGGCCAAATCCAAAGCTGAACCCCAGGAGCTGTGCAAACAAAGAGAAAGGGAAATTTCTCTGTGCAGCTCCAGGAGCAGCAGATTAAATCTCCACAGTCAACTTGATGTACCCTGCATCTGTGGAATACCTGACTAGACAACGAATCATCCCAAATTGAGGCAGTGGACTTTGGGAGCAACTGTAGACTTGGGGTTTGCTGTATGCGACAGACTAGTTACTGACTTTTATGTGTATATTAGTATAGCTTTTAGTGCTTATTATCATTGGTGGATTTATTTACTGGTTTGGCTGCTTCTTCCTTCTTTTTTATTACTGAAAAAAATTTTTATTAAACATTTTATTTTAATAACATTTTATTTTATTTTATTTTTCTTTCTTTCTTTTCTCCCTTCTCCTCTGAGCTGTGTGGCTGACAGGGTCTTGGTAATCCAGCCAGGTGTCAGGCGGGAGAGCCAAATTCAGGACACTGGACCACCACAGACCTCCTGGCCCCACGTAATATCACTCAGCAAGAGCTCTCCCAGAGATCTCCATCTCAACCTTAAGACCCAACTCCACTCAATGATGAGCAAGGTCCAGGGCTGGACACCCAATGCCAAACAACAAGCAAGACAGGAACACAACCTCACCCATTAGCAGAGAGGGTGCCTAAAATCTTGATAAGTTCATAGACCCCCCAAAACACACCAACAGACGTGGTCCTGCAAACCAGAAAGAAAAGATCCAGCCTCATACACTGGAACACAGGCACCAGTTCTCTCCACCAGGAAGCCTACACAAGCCACTGAACTAACTTTACCCACTGAGGGCAGACACCAAAAACAACAGGAAATATGAACCTGGAGCCTGCAAAAAGGAGACCACAAACACAGTCAATCAAGCCAATCACAAGTCAATCACAAGTCAATCAAGTCCAGGAAGCACAGAGAGTCCCACAGAGGGCAAATCCAAGCAGAAACCAGCCAAGAGATATATTAATCAAACTATCAAAAATTAAATACAACGAAAAAATATTAAAGCAGAAAGGGCAAAACAACATAAAAGGGAATCCCCATAAGGTTAACAGCTGACCTTTCAGCAGAAACACTGCAAGCCAGAAGAAAGTGGCAGGATGTATTTAAAGTGGTGAAAGGGAGAAACCTACAAACAACATTACTCTACCCAGCAAGGATCACAGTCAGATTTGACGGAGTAATTAAAAACTTTACAGGCAAGCAAAATCTAAGAGAATGCAGCAGCACCACAGAAGTTTTACAACAAATGATAAAGGAATTTCTCTAGGCAGGAAACACAAGAGAAGGAAAAGACCTACAATTACAAACCCAAAACAATTAAGAAAATGGTAATAGGAACATACATATCAATAATTACCTTAAATGTAAACGGATTAAACGTTCCAACCAAAAGACATAGACTAGCTGAATGGATAAAAAACAAGACCCATATATATGCTGTCTACAAGAGACCCACTTCACACCTAGGGACACATACAGACTGAAAGTGAGGGGATGGAAAAAGATATTCCATGCAAATGGAAACCAAAAGAAAGCTGGAGTAGCAATTCTCATATCAGAAAAAATAGACTTTAAAATAAAGATTATTACAAGAGACAACGAAGGACACTACATAATGATCAAGGGATCAATCCAAGAAAAAGATATAACAATTGTAATATTTATGCACCACAATACATAAGGCAAATGCTAACAGCCATAAAGAGAGAAACCAAGAGTAACACAATAAGAATAGGGGACTTTAACACCCCAATTTCACCAATGGACAGGTCATCCAAAATGAAAATAAATAAGGAAACACAAGCTTTAAATGATACATTAAAAAAGATGGATTTAATTGATATTTATAGGACATTCCATCCAAAAACAATGGAATACACTTTCTTCTCAAGTGCTCATGGAAAATTCTCCAGGATAGATCTTATCTTGGGTCACAAATCAAGCCTTGGTAAATTTAAGAAAATTGAAATCACATCAAGTATCTTTTCCGACCACAACACTATAAGACTAGATATCAATTACTATATATCAATTACAGGAAAAAAATGTAAAATATACAAACACATGGAGGCTAAACAATACACTACTAAATAACCAAGAGATCACTGAAGAAATCAAAACAGAAATTTAAAAAATACCTAGAAACAAATGACAATTAAAACACAATGACCCAAACCCTATGGGATGCAGCAAAAGCAGTTTTAAGTAGGAAGTTTATAGCAATACAATCCTCCCTCAAGAAACAATAAACATCTCAAATAAACAACCTAACCTTATAGCAAAAGCAATTACAGAAACAAGAACGTAAAATACCCAAAGTTACCAGAAGGAAGGAAATCATAAAAATCAGATAGGAAATAAATGAAAAAGATATGAAGGAAACAATAGCAAAGATCAATAAAACCAAAAGCAGGTTCTTCAAGAAGATAAAAAATTTGATAAACCATTAGCCAGACTCATCAAGAAAAAAAGGGAAAAGACTCAAATCAATAGAATTAGAAATGAAAAAGGAGAAGAAACAAAAGATACTGCAGAAATACAAAGGATCATGAGAGATTACTACAAGCAACACTATGCCAATAAAATGGACAACCTGGAAGAAGTGGACAAATTCTTGGTAAAGCACAACCTTCCAAGACTGAACCAAGAAGAAATAGAAAATATAAACAGACCAATCACAAGCACTGAAATTGAGACTGTGATTAAAAATCTTCCAAGAAACAAAAGTCCAGGACAAGATGGCTTCACAGGTAAATTCTATCAAACATTTAGAGAAGAGCTAACACCTATCCTTCTCAAACTCTTCCAAAATATAGCAGAGGGAGGAACACTATCAAATTCATTCTACTAGGCCACCATCGCCCTGATACCAAAACCAGACAAAGATGTCACAAAGAAAGAAAACTACAGGCCAGTATCAGTGATGAACACAGATGCAAAAATCCTCAAAAAAGTACTAGCAAACAGAAACCAACAGCACATTAAAGAATCATACACCATGATCAAGTGCGGTTTACCCCAGGAATGCAAGGATTCTTCAATATACGCAAATCAATCAATGTGATACACCATATTAACAAGTTGAAGGAGAAAAACCATATGATAATTTCAATTGATGCAGAAAAAGCTTTTGACAAAATTCAACACCCATTTATGATAAAAACCCTGCAGAAAGTAGGCACTGAGGGAACCTACATCAACAAAATAAAGGCCATATATGACAAACCCACAGCCAACATCGTCCTCAATGGTGAAAAACTGAAACCATTTCCACTAAGATCAGGAACAAGACAAGGTTGCCCACTCTCACCACTCTTATTCAACATAGTTTTGGAAGTTTTAGCCACAGCAATCAGAGAAGAAAAATAAATAAAAGGAATGCAAATTGGAAAAGAAGAAGGGAAGCTGTCACTGTCTGCAGATGACATGATACTATACATAGAGAATCCTAAAGATGCTACCAGAAATCTACTAGAGCTAATCAATGAATTTGGTAAAGTAGCAGGATACAAAATTAATGCACAGCAATGTCTTGCATTCCTGTACACTAATGATGAAAAATCTGAAGGAGAAATTAAGGAAACACTCCCAATTACCATTTCAACAAAAAGAATAAAATACCTAGGAATAAACCTACCTAAGGAGATAAAAGACCTGTATGCAGAAAACTATAAGACACTGATGAAAGAAATTAAAGATGATACAAACAGATGGAGAGATATACCATGTTCTTGGATTAGAAGAATCAACATTGTGAAAATGACTCTACTACCCAAAGCAATCTAAAGATTCAATGCAATCTCTATCAAACTACCAATGGCATTTTTCACAGAACTAGAACAAAAAACTTCACAATTTGTATGGAAACACAAAAGACCCCGAATAGCCAAAGCAATCATTTTTTTATTAATTAATTAATTTATTTATGGATGTGTTGGGTCTTCGTTTCTGTGCGAGGGCTTTCTCTAGTTTTGGCGAGCGGGGGCCACTCTTCATCGTGGTGTGTGGGCCTCTCACTGTTGCAGCCTTTCTTGTTGTGGAGCACAGGCTCCAGACACGCAGGCTCAGTAGTTGTGGCTCACGGGCCTAGTTGCTCTGCAGCAAGTGGGATCTTCCCAGACCAGGGCTCGAACCCGTGTCCCCTGCATTGACAGGCAGATCTTCAACCACTGCGCCACCAGGGAAGCCCATCAAAGCAATCTTGAGAAGAAAAATGGAGGTGGAGAAATCAGGCTCCCTGACTTCAGAGTATACTACAAAGCTACAGTAATCAAGACAGTGTGGTACTGGTACAAAAACAGAAATATAGATCAATGGAACAGGAGAGAAAGCCCAGAGATAAACCCACGAACAAATGGCCACCTTATATTTGATAAAGGAGGCAAGAATATACAATGGATGAAAGACAGCCTCTTCAATAAGTGGTGCTGGGAAAACTGGATAGCTACATGTACAAGAATGAAATTAGAGCCCTCCCTAACACCATACACAAAAATAAACTTAAAATGGATTAGAGACCTACATGTGAGGCCAGACACTATAAAACTCTTAGAGGAAAACATGGGCAGAACACTCCATGACATAAATCACAGCAAGATTCTTTTTGACCCACCTCCTAGAGAAATGGAAATAAAAACAAAAATAAACAAATGGGACTTAATGAAACTTAAAAGCTTTTGCACAGCAAAGGAAACCATAAACAAGATGAAAAGACAACCATCAGAATGGGAGAAAATATTTGCCAGTGAAGCAACTGACAAAGGATTAATGTCCAAAATATACAAGCAGGTCATGCAGCCCAATATCAAAAAAAAACAAACAAACAACCCAATCCCTAAATGGGTAGAAGTCCTAAGGAGACATTTCTCCAAAGAAGATATACAGATTGCCAACAAACACATGAAAGGATGCTCAACATCGCTAATCATTAGAGAAATGCAAATCAAAACTACAATGAGGTATCACCTCACAGCAGTCAGAATGGCCATCATCAAAGAATCCACAAACAATAAATGCTGGAGAGGATGGAACCCTCTTGCACTGTTGGTGGGAATGTAAATTGATACAGCCACTATGGAGAACAGTATGAAAGTTCCTTAATAAACAAAAAGTAGAACTACCGTATGACCCAGCAATCCCACTACTGGGCATATACCCTGAGAAAACCATAATTCAAAAAGTGTCATATACCACAATGTTCATTGCAGCTCTATTTATAATAGCCAGGACATGGAAGCAACCTAAGTGTCCATCGACAGATGAATGGATAAAGGAGATGTGACACATATATACAATGGAATATTACTCAGCCATAAAAAGACATGAAATTGAGTTATTTGTAGTGAGGTGGATGGACCTAGAGTCTGTCATACAGAGTAAGTCAGAAAGAGAAAAACAAATACTTTATGCTAACACATATATAAGGAATCTAAAAAAAAATGGTTCTGAAGAACCTTGTGACAGGAGAGGAATAAAGACACAAATGTAGAGAATGAACTTGAGGACATGGGGAGGGGGAAGGGCAAGCTGGGAAGAAGTGAGAGAGTGTCATGAACATATATACACTACCAAATGTAAAATAGATAGCTAGTGGGAAGCAGCTGCATAGCACAGGGAGATCAGCTCCGTGCTTTGTGATCACCTAGAGGGGTGGATAGGGAGACACAAGAGGAAGGGCATATAGGGATATATGTATGCATATAGCTGATTCACTTTATCATAAAGCAGAAACTAACAGAAGATTGTACTTATACTCCAATAAAGATGTTAAAAAATAAAAAGCAGGGCTTCCCTGGTGGCGCAGTGGTTGAGAGTCCGCCTGCCGATGCAGGGGATGCGGGTTCATGCCCCGGTCTGGGAGGATCCCACATGTCGCGGGGTGGCTGGGCCCATGAGCCATGGCCACTGAGCCTGCGTGTCCGGAGCCTGTGCTCTGCAACGGGAGAGGCCACAACAGTGAGAGGCCCACATACCACACACACACACAAAAAAAGCAGTGCTTCATGTGTGATAGTTTTAGTTGCTGTTATATCTTCAAAGTAAAATGGCACAATGAGAAGCATGTGAGAGATGAGTTTTACTGTGGGAAAATGTGTGTGTGGGTGGAGGGAGACAATTCCATGTTTGGTTTCTACTTCTGGAAATTACTTTATCTGCATATACAGTTTCAACTAGAGCAAGCTTTCTCAACCTTGTTAGTACAGTAGTCCCCCCTTATTCGATGTTCTGCTTTTTGAGGTTTCAGTTATCCGGGTCATCTCTGGCCCAAAAATATTACATGGAAAATTCCAGAAATGAACAATTCATAAGTTTTAAGTTGCTCACTGTTTAAGTAGTGTGATGAAACCTCATGCTGACCACTCTGTCCCACCTTGGCAGTGAATCATCCCTTTGAGCGGGGTATCCCACCCATTGGTCACTTAGCCATCTTGGTTATCAGATAGACTGCCATGGTATCTCAGTGCTTGTGTTCCAAGTAACACTTATTTTACTTAATACTGGCCCGAAAGTACAAGAGTAGTGATACTGGCAATTCAGATAGTCTCTTACTGTGCCTAATTTATAAGTTAAACTTTATCATAGGTATGTCCGTATAGGAAAAAAACATAGTATATATAGGATTTGGTACTATTCCTGGTTTCAGGCATCCGCTGGGTGTCTTGGAACATATCCCCTGCAGATGAGGGGGACTACTGTACAGACATTTTGGGCTGGTTCATTCTTTGTTGTGGAAGCTGTCCAGTGCATTTCAGGATGGTCAGCTGCATCTCTAGCCCTCTACCCTCTCAATGCCAGTAGCACTGCCCCCTTCAATTATAACAACACAAAACATCTCCAGGTGTTGTCAAATATTTCCTGGATCAAAATCAACCCTGGTTAAGTACCACTTCTCTAGGGAAACAGATGGGTCTATTGGTCTTTCTGATTACCTAACAGTATTGCTGCTCTATTGATTTTCCTCTTAAATCTTTAGATTTCATATATAGATTCTTCCTGGTCTCAGGACCTTCCCATTTAGGAAGCTGCCCTCACCAATGCTGTGTTGGCAGATTTAGAAGTTTGGGAGACTGTTATCCCTGGCTTAGCAGCTCCTGTACACAGCAAAACCTCAGGGAATGATTCCATTTGACTCTCGGCTGAGAATGGTCCAGGCAGATGCTGCAGTGGAGAGGGAGAATGTATAGCTGAGCTGGTTTATACGAAGTTAGCGGGAATTTAAGGATTCTTTATTTCTTGGGGTGTCTTTTAATTATTTTTCAGACAGACCTATTGATAGTCCTTAAAAGGAAATCTATATGAAAAAGAGGTTTAATAAGTTTCACCAAGGGTGGCAGTTGGAGCACGCTTTGTTTTCTGCCCCTTGACTGAAATGCTGCTGCTCTAAACTATTCACTGTCAGCTCATCTATTGGTTTAAAGAAACAACCCAGCAAGTTTAAAGAAATTGTGATGAATATTGAGCTTCTCTACTGGGAGGCATTAATGTAATAAGGCTTCTCAAATTTAGCATCTGGGATCCTGGATCAAAAGACTTAAAAGTAAAGAAACCAACCTCCTTTACTTCAGCTTACTGTCTCTGAGACGTGCTGAGTGAGGCTTTACACAATATGAAAGATACAGATTTATCCAAGGAGAAAACACAGCATGATCATTTTGATTTTTCCTTTACAAAAGGATTAATCTCAGTGTTCTACAAGATGTGTCAGGTTTAATTTAATATTAAAAATTGTATTTCCTATACATTTATGTCAAGTGAAGTACAAATATTAAATTACAAACGTGTAGTTTTTAATTGTCTGTTCAGTTTTAGAAGTGTTTTAGTTTGTGTTACATATTGTGCATTGTCTCTGATGACACAAAATCGCTGGTATTGTCCACAAAGCCCTGATTGTGTGCTGGAGGACTGAAGCAAGGAGTGATCTTTATTCAAGGTTTGGTCTTTGTCTCTGAAAAATCCAAATAACCGATGACTTTAATCAATGGGGGGAAAAATTAATGAGATTAATTGTAGGTTGTCAAATAATAACCAAATAATTAATTTTGACATTTTTTTCTGTCAGATTGAGCATTGTGTAGTTACAACTGGAGAGAATTGACTGACTTTCAGATCAAGTAAAAGTGATTTGAGAATTAATATTTTTTCATAATCTGTGTATTTTCCCTACTCTATTACAGTCAGAAACCAATAGTAGGTTTTGTTTATTAAGTACTACCGGGAATGGGGCAGTACAGATCTACCTGCAGAGATGATCATGTGCTGAGGTCAGAGTCCTATATGCCATCAATCAGGTTTGTACCCTCTCAAGGCCAGAGTCCACACAGAGTTGTGTTTAGGGATTTTAGTACAAGGTAACAGGGAATGGAGCTGACTAATTAGTACTCTGGAGTCAATGATATTGAAGGAACGCCAACAGGCAGAGAGACTCAACACATAACCAAGTTCTACTTACCAGCCTAACATTTAGTGGTGAAATTTCAGTATCCTAAGGGTGGGAGGGGGTCATAAGAGAAAATAATTTCCTTAGAAGACTTGAATACTGGATAAGTTACCAAGGCAAGATTCCTGTTAATGAAAGAGAGACAGAGAGCAAGAGGAATTTGATGAGACATGCCACTCTATTGTCTGGAATCAATTCTATAGCTTTTTTTCTAAGATTAAATCCATTCTAGAGGCTGAGGCAGGTTAATGCCTGAAGAGGAAGGTTAAATGGTAGTAGCTAGGATAAAGGGAACACTACCTAAAAGCTATGTCAGTGGTCCCAACCGGAAACCAGGCCATTGGCAATGGAATGGAAAAGAAGAGGCCATATCTGAGAGAGGATTTGGAGGTCAGTACAATGGGACTTTAAGGCTGACTGAATGTGAAGTTTGAGGGGCAGGTAAGAATTCAAGATGAATCCAAGTATGAGATGGAAGGAATATGAGTTAAGTAAGATAGGGACACATATAAAGGAACAGGTTTGAAGGGGAAGATACTATGTTTCATCTAAAACATTTTAAGTTTAATTTTCCCATGGAGCAATGAAATTTAGTTACCTGATAGGCAGACAGGGACTCTGTAATGTATGTCAGATTAGATGGTATCAATTTATTATGCATCTATTATAAGGCATGAGGCCAAAGAAACGAATGAGATCACCCTAGGAAGAAGCATGGAGCAAGTTGAAGTCTTGAATAGAACTTTGGATAACACTCTCATTTAGAAATTGGAAGAGCAGCAAGAGGCAGCAAAGGAGACTGAGAAAGGACAGTTACAAGAAAGTAGAAAAACTAGGAAAGAGTCATGGCTAAAAAGCCAAAGGAGGAAAATATTTCAAGAAGGAAGTATAGCAGTATCAAATGTTCCAGCAAGGCTGAGCAGGATCCACTCATTCATTTACTCAACAATGTTAATTTAAATGCCTGCTAAACTCTGTGCTAGGATTTAGGAATGAGATCACAGAAGGCTGGTGAGTTTCTTTAGTAGTCACTGAGGATATTTCACAGAGGTTTTATATGAGTTACAATCATGATAGTGTGATTACAGCAGTTAAAGATGGAACCAAAGTTAGGGAGAGAGAGCCAGGCTGTGTAGACTAATTTTCTGAGAAATCTAAAAGGAAATAGTAAAGAAAAAGAGGGTCAATAATGGCCTAATCTGTAAAAATAGTTATTAGTAGAAGTAGTGATTTTACTTTTATAGCATATCCCATGTGAAAAATTTTGACCCATTGACTTGAACCAAATGTTTTTATATTTATAAATGTGGATACAGTAGTGGGCACAGGAGATTATAAGGCATAGTTTTTTCTTTTGGGGAAGCTTACAATCTAGATTAAAATCAATATGTATGTTGGGGATTGCAAGTGGAGAACAAGATATAAAGACTGAATAAAAATTCAATGAACATAATGAGCATTAGTTACAACATCTAATAACTGTTACTGGTTGATGAGAAGGAGCTTCAGACTAGACGAACTGTGAATTCAGGGGAAAGGAAGACCACCATGAGTGAACAAAGGCTTTGCCACAGAGAAGGGAATACATGTAAGTTGCAAAAGAAGACTAGGACTGAGACTTTCATGAAGGGAAGACCAGTGGGTAAACTTCACTCCAGAACTCTGTCTCTTCCCATGGAAAGTGGAGATACTACCACCTGCTTATTTTCTGCCCTAGAAAAGGGTGTCAAAAGCTAAATATACTCTTGCACCCCTTCATCCAGCAATCTTCTTTCGGTTCACAGATTGCAGGTACGTATGCTTCCCTACTCCTGTGGTGTTGGCCTTATAATCACAAAAGGTACCAAGATACCAAATACACAGGAAACCTGTTCCCAGAAAACAGGAATCTTAAAAACCTTGGCACTGTGCTAAATAAAACAGGAATAAAACAGGCAAGGAAAGAGAAATACATAGTGCCATGCATAAACTTTTGCAAGCAAGATTAGTGCCCTGCAGAGACCAGGAGAGGAGCAGTTCTTATATTGATTGAGTCAGAGCCTGAATTCTAAGATCAGGATATAGATATCAGAATTGCACACTCATGAGCATGTCAAACCTTAGCCCCCTGGGCCTTCTTGTTCTGAAGGTTCACAGATGAAATGAACTTGATGCATTTTCTTTGATGTTTATTAAACCCATAATTTTACAGAATTTGAAATGGAACTGTGGCCAAACTGAGAGACCAGCCAGAACTCCATCTCAAAGAGATTTTATAAATAATACTGGAAAGATATTGAATGGAAGAGAGGTAGTACTTAATATACATAACAGATCAATTTTCTTAACATGGCAGAATGTAAATATTTAACTGCTGAACCAATGTAGAAGCAAAATATTAGACCAGATAAGGCACACAGGTTGTGGATTTAGAACAAAGAAATAGTGTTTAGCACTGTGTTGCTCATGGGCAGGATCCCTGATTTTAAAGACACAGGGCTGGGCCAGAGGTTTTCTCTGTTATTGAAAGTCATAAAGTAGTAGTGCTGTATTTTTGTTTTAAGTTCAAATAAATAGAAAGTTTCATGGCTTAGAGGAAATTTTGAAATTGGGGAGGAACTACTATTCCAAATGAAATTAAAAGTCTTGAAAATATTCTTTCTTGGCCAATGTTAGGTTATGTATTTTCTCCCAAAATGCATAAATTGTGTTTTATGTTGATTGATAATTTAATTCTCCTCTTCAAATAATATTTGCATCTGGTGAATAATTCTGCACATCAGAGTCATCTAGCTTAGAACAAATACTGGTGGGGATATCAGTGCTTTCTCCTTCTGCCTGTTATGTTTTTTATTTTTAATATTACCTTATTTTGGTCTTAATAACAAATTAATATTTCTAGTAACATGTCAAAAACAAGGAGCAACTCATTTCTGAAAGAAGAAATCTAGTCATATTTAATTCCCTTTCTGCGTGCTTCCAATTATGTCTTCTATTAGATTACAGAAGTAACTAATTACTTTTATCCACCTTTTCTTCACATGCCTGTAAAGTAATTTAAAATTTTATAATATAACCCTTATTTTGAGGGTTTATTTATTTATTTATACTTATTTTAATCCAATCCTAGATCATTTCACTATAACTCTTCTTAAGCTCACTTTTTTATTTCTTTCTTTAAACATAATCTTGCTGTATATTAAACCATAGTACAGTTTAGTTTCTTCATTTATATTAGCCATTCACTGAACAGCAACAAATAAATCAACATGCAGCAATTTAAATCCCTATTAAAATTTGCCAATTCCAGACCCAAACTGATAGTTTTCCTTATCCAGAAAGTGCTGACATTTTCTTCCCATACCACCTACTGAAGATAAATAGATCAGATAGTTCTGGGTGAAATTAAATGTGGCATTTCTATATTTTGGGGTTACCTTTCATTGTTTGAAAAATTCCAATAATTCTGAGGAATTATCTGTTCCAAGTGTTAAAAGGTTATGATTTACAAGGTATCAAAGTATTTTTCAAACTATTTTTTCTAACAACCCACCATGGTGTCTAAAATCCATACTCTTGTGATTACTGTAGGCTGTTTACTGCTAGACATAGATAAATAGATATACGTACCAGCACAGAGATATAGATTGACATAGATATGGAATATAAACAAGATAAATATCACATCACTAAAAAAATTTGATTCAAATAGCTTAAGAGTTAAAGGCCCTGAGGTGATGATAATAAACTTACAGGTGTGTGTGTGTGTGTGTGTGTGCATGCATGTGCACAAGTACACATCTTGGTTGGAAGAGTGAAAAATCTAGAAAAAGCTGTACCTCAATGGATGTAAATCAGGAGTGAGCAACAAGGTGTAAGGAAGCCTGAGTAACAGATGGGGAATAATGACATCTGCCTTTTCTAATGTGTGAAAAATCCAGAATATATTAATTTAATTTTACCAAGAAGTAAAGGAGGCTTTTTTTTTCAAAGTCAAAAGAACTTCATTTTGATCTGGTAATCTTACATTTACCTTTAAAAATTATTTAAAAGAACTTTTAGGTGAAGATTCTCTGTAATGTTTCTGAATATTTTTTTTAATTTTTTAATTTAATTTAATTTATTTTTTATACAGCAGATTCTTATTAGTTATCCATTTTATACATATTAGTGTATATATGTCAATCCCAATCTCCCAATTCATCCCACCACCACCACCCCCCGCCACTTTTCCCCCTTGGTGTCCATACGTTTGTTCTCTACATCTGTGTCTCTAAAATTAAAATGAAATAATTTTCCTTTATTGTGTCCAATGATATTTTAAATGGCACTCTGTACTTACAGGCAAATCATACACATGTTCATTGCTACATTTCTGGAGGTTTGATATTTGTAACTGCCAAAAATAAATAATTAAATTGGTTCTCCCTAGAAAGAAATTCTTCTAAATTTGGAAGCAACTCCAAAGACAGCATTTACTGTAGAGAGGAAATATCTGTGAAGAAAATAGTCTACTAGTTAATTTTTAAATACTGTCAGGTGTGTTAACTTGCAAGAAAAAAATAATTGTTTATTCAATATGTAAAAAGTACCTGACTTCATCTACATTCACAATTGCCCAAATGCAGGGTCAAGAATGATGTTAAAATATCAGCAATTGTAACGTCCTCTTGCCTTATTTCTCCCCTCCTTTATTCCCGTGACCTCTTGTGCTTTCCAAAGTGCAGGAAGTAACACTGATTATCTACCTGTGAAAAGGTCTTCTTTATTCTTTGAAACAAGCCCTCTAGGCTTACAATCAACCCAAAATAGAGGGAAAGGTCAAGATTGTAGACAAAGTATTTGGGAACTGGTGAGTTCCTATAAATTCTACTTTATGAATGGACACTTACGCCACCTATATGGAAAACCAGTCCTAATGAGTATATTAAATTCTTGGTTTACAGAAGTAGAAGATGATCTCTTGAGTTTTAAAAAATTGATTAGTTGGGATTTTTTTCTTATCATTTTACAAGCCATTTGGTCAGTTGAAGTCCTCCATGTACTATACTAGGTTATTAAAAAAAGACCCTTCTAAGACATTCGAATGTGCTAGGTAAATATTCCTTAGTATTTCCTTTGGCTCTTTTGAGGGGGAGATATGGACATGGCAAGAGGGAAAGAAGTTGGGAAGGACAAAGGACTGAAATGTAACCACATTTTGCCTTGTTATTCTTCTAGGATCTCATGATTCCTTCAGCTTCTACATTGATGAAGCCTCTCCAGTGGGGCCTGAACAGCCAGAAACTGTCCAGAATTTTGTCTCTGTGTTTGGAACTGTGGCGAAAAAGCTGATGCGGAAATGGCTAGCCACTCAAACCATGAACTTTACTGGTCAGCTAGGAGCTGGGATCCGTTATTTTGATCTTCGAATTTCCACCAAGCCTAGAGACCCCGACAATGAACTCTACTTTGCTCATGGTTTGTTCAGTGCCAAAGTCAACGAAGGCCTTGAGGAGATCAATGCATTCCTCACAGATCACCATAAGGAGGTAGTATTCTTGGACTTCAACCACTTTTATGGGATGCAGAAGTATCACCATGAAAAACTCGTCCAAATGCTGAAAGACATCTATGGAAATAAAATGTGCCCAGCGATTTTTGCCCAGGAAGTGAGTCTAAAGTACCTGTGGGAGAAGGACTACCAAGTGCTGGTCTTCTACCACAGTCCAGTGGCTCTGGAAGTACCCTTTCTCTGGCCTGGGCAGATGATGCCAGCACCCTGGGCCAACACCACAGACCCGGAAAAACTGATCCAGTTTCTTCAGGCATCCATCACTGAGAGAAGGAAGAAGGGATCATTTTTTATATCTCAGGTGGTGTTGACCCCCAAAGCTAGCACCGTGGTCAAAGGGGTGGCCAGTGGTCTCAGAGAAACGATCACAGAAAGGTAAGTGTCCTTAAGTTATCAGGGAAAATTTTAAAGTAATTAAACCCAAATTCAAATAGTTAATAAGTGATGGAGCTAATTCACACCCATGTGAGTTAGTTTCCTAGGGCTGCCACAACAAAGTGTCACACGCTGGGTAGCTTAAAACAAAAGAAATTTACCATCCTTCAGTTCCAGAGGCTAGAAGTCTGAAATCAAGGTGTCAGCAGGACTAGCTCCTTCTGAGGGTTTTGAGGGAGAATCTTTTCCATGCCTCTGCATTAACTTCTGGTGATGGTTGGCATCCATTGTGGTTCTTAGCTTACAGATGCATCACTCCAGTCTCTGCACCCACCTTTACATGGCATTCTTCCCTGTTTCTCTGTCTTCTCTTCTTATAAGGACACTAGTCATATTGGATTAGGGCCCACCCTAGTGATCTCATCTTAATTTAATTACATCTGCAAATGCCTTATTTCCAAATAAGGTCACACTTACAGGTACTGGGGATTAGGACTTCAATATGTCATTTTGTAGGACACAAGTCAACCCACAGCACCATGGCTTTTGTTTGTTTGTTTGTTTTTGTTTTTGTTTTGTTTTTACCACACCATGAAGCTTGTGGGATCTTAGTTTCCCAACCAGGGGTCTAACCTGGGCCCCCTGCAGCGGAAGCACAGATGGAGTCCTAACCACTGGACTGCCAGGGGATTCCTGCACCATGCGTTTTGACCCCATGTCCAGTTATCTTTTCATAGCACTCCTTTTCACATTTGCATAGCAGTTTATAGATTACAAAGCCCTTTCTCTACTTTTTTTCAGAGTATTTTCACATACTTGATTCCATTTGATCTGCATAACAATCCTGGGAAGTAGAGACTGTATAACAGATAAAAATTAAAGTTCAGAGAAGTGAAATGTTTTGCCTAAAGCCACTTGGACAATGAATGATGAAACAAAGACTCAAGCACCATTTTTCTCAAGCTGTGTTCTATGCCTTTACACTACATTGTTAGCAAGAATCAATCCCCAGAGTGTAGGCATTCCATTGGTCAAGCCCAGACATACATGTAGGGCAGTGGTCACCTGTGAGGTGTAATTAGCAATCACCAAAGACCTTTGTAACGCATTCACCTGATACAACATGTAGCATTGTACATATTGTTTAGTCTTTTGAGTTAAAGTATTAAACAAGGCAAACACTGAAGAACAAACACAATTCCTATCACACCTTTTATTTTTAACTTTAATTGATATTTTGAATTATGGTAAAGAGGCAGAGAATGAATGTTTTGCACAAGGTCTTGTAGGGAAAGACAAGAAAATGAGGAGAAAAGATTCAGAGGTGAAAATGCTGTGGGTGGCCTTTAGAGGTGAAAATGCTATATGGTGGAGAATGGCAGATGAAATTTGTAGTGGGGCAGGAACACATTTGCAAGAAGGCTAAAAGCCTCCTTGCACAGTCTAGAGGATATAGTTAATGAATTGTACAACTTAAAGTGATGAGAGATTAAATTATAATGAATCTAAATTTTACCATATTAAATATAGTAAATCATAACATATAAAAGAGAAAAAAATTGTCGCCATCACAGGTGAGGTGGAGGAGGGCTCTGGGGTTGTAGCCGGCACTGGCTGGAGCTTAGAAACTGGCACTGAGGATGGCTAAAAGCCAGGCTACAGGGAATATTATCCTATGAGCAATGGGGAGCTAGAAAATGATATTTAGTGGTGGAGTGACTTGACCAGATCTGCATTTTGGGTAGATAATTGGTGAAGCATGGAGCATAGATGGAGTGGAGAAAGTAAGCAGTTAAGAGGTGCTTGGAACTATTTTAGCAAGGATATGCAAGCTAAACTGAAGAAGTGAGAAAATGTAGAAGGGGACAGTATGTGACAGCAAAAGTTGGATGGCTCTTTAGCTATGTGGTGTGAATGAAAGAAAAGAGGGGAGAATAAAATTTCTTCTTGAGAAGTAGAATGAGTGATGGATGCATTCAAAGAAGGAAGAAACAAAGATACAGGGACTTGGGGAGGACAGGGGGAAGATACAATCAGGATTATGCTAAATTTAAAGTGCTAGAAAGGCATCCAAGTAGATCCAGTTGATCATTAAGAATATAGGTTAACTCGTTTGGGGGATACTGCATTTTTTGGCAATGAAAGCCACAGGTCCTTGGAGAGGAAGTATTCCTCCATGCAAAATTATAACTTCCTTCTGTTATTCAGGTATTTGCTGGGATCTCCCTGTTCTTTCAATTCAAGTAAGATCCCCAACCCTTACTGGGGATCCTCACTGTACGCTCTATGCAAGTGTAAAGCCTTCCCTAAGATTTCTGCTTGATGTCTAGATTTCTTACATTCTTATGGAAAGAGCCCTTGTTGCTTCTGGATTACAAAATTTTATGGATTGATTGTTCCATGTGGCCTATCCATGTCCCACCCTCTATAACCTGAGACATGAAACTTGCTTCTTGCTCAATTTCTATATAGTGGTTTATTTAGACTTTACTGAAGATCTGAGCATAAAAGGGAGGTTTTATAATCATAATAATGTAGATGACTTAAAGTTGAATTTTAGACTCATCTGGAATTACAAATCTCCTGACCTGGAATATCTTCTGATGACATCTGTACCACTTTTCACCCTAGACTCTAGTCCCCTGACTGAATCCTCTCCTCCACCCCCTTCCTGACCTTTTTTCATCTGTTTTCTTCACCCAACCCCATATTGCGGTGAAGATGCTGCACTCTCCTCTAGATTATTGCACCAAACTATTCACATCTCTCCCTGGCCCTAAGCCTACATTCAGTTAGTCCCATCAACATATTCATCAGAACAAGAAGACTTTTTATTTAATAGAACCACTTTCTATAAAAATTAATTGTTCTCATAAATAACAACTTACCTACATACTTAAAAATGAGGGAGTTATATACACATAAGAATGTTTTGTTTTCAAACCTACCCCATAGAGCCTCCAGATTTTGAGGAATCCCCAGTAGAGGTGGGGAGGGGACAGGAGGGGCCTGGGGAATGGCTGACTCTAATTCTGTTCATTCTTGCTACACCTTTAATTTAAAAAGCTTTACTTTGAACATTTACATATTGGGCATGAAAGGAGTCTTCCCTTCCAGCTTTGCCTTCTGTTGTATAGTTCTATTCTTAGGAAAACATTTTTCTGTACAATTTGCCTACTTTGCATTTGGCCAAGAACCATATCCTGACTCCATACCTGTGTAGGGAATAGCCTTTGGTAAGTCAAGAAGGAAAATCTACTCAAGGAATAAATGACTTTCATTTTTCTCTCTTATGCAATTTCATGCAATAGGACTTTGCAAGTTATATGTTTAACAGCTTTTTGGTTACTTATGCTTTAGTACAGCATTACCAAAGTAGGATTTGTAGAATAAAGATCAGATAAGTTAGGAGAGTGTTGAAAATGATAATATATATCTACACAACTCTCCCAAAAGATTCACAATGCACATTAGCATATAAAAGGCACTAACAAGTATTTAAGTGAAGAATCCTATTTAATTTTAACTAATACAATGTTTTCCAAGCAACTTGATTTTTTTTTCAGATAACACTTATTAACAACCCATGGAATTAATTTTGACAAAATGTCCTCAGCCATCTGCTCTAATTCAGAACCTTTCACTTGCCTCTGGCTTATATATCTGGAAAAGTAGAGTTTTACCAGTGAAAAGAGAGAATGGGAAAAGAATTTAAAAAGTAGAAATGAAGAACCTATAGGTAGAGTCAACTATTTCCTCTCTAGGATTATGCAAATGACTTGCAAATATATCCGAACCTGGCCATGATACTTCTGCTATAAGCATTCTCAATGGAGTTTGTCTCAGTACTAGAAAGCCTCTTTTTAAACCAATTACAAAACCTGTATTCTGTGTATGGTGTTAATGTGAAATCCAGAGGTTTGTTTTGGACATATTTCAGCTTTCTGGGTGAGGCCTATAGGGAAAGGTCATTGTCAATCCTTGGATAATGCCTTGAAAAGGTAACTTATTACTCCTGATACAGGTAGTGAAAAAGCACTTGACTCCCCCCAAATATATTTCTTTTCTCTTCTCCCCAAGTGATAAAGCCCACAAAAAAGACTTTTACTGTCACTTTCCTTTTGCTGTTGTGCCAAAGCTGCTCACTGAGAAAGTCCTTTGCCACCAAAGGAGAAGTCACTAGGCAATGTTAAGACTTCTCTGGACCTTTAGTATATTTTCATTTGCAAAATTTGGAGTTTGAATTCAATTATCTCCAAGATCCTTTCCAGTTCCAAAATCCTACAATCCTGGATTTGACTAGTTTCACTATAATTTTTCATTATGTCTATATTTGGATTAATAAAACTCTGAGCACATGAATTTAGAAAACAGTGTTTGAAGATGTGGGTGGCTTTCAGGGAACTAAATCCAGCCTGGATTTAGGTACCGTAACTTTCACTCTGGCCACCGGTTCCAAATACTGCAGATGCGTTCTCTACATTTTAGCAATGCCAAAAGACACAGATTTTAATTTCTTAAAGACCTATTTTTAATTTATTTTTCAAACACCAGCTTTTGCACCTCACCCTCACAGAAATCACACGTTCTTAAAAAGAAGGTGTGTAACTTGAGTTAAGTCCTTCCCTAATTTGTGGAAATTTATTAAATTATAGGTTTTTTTAGTTAAAAAAAAGTTCAGCTAGACCACCTGTCAGAATATTTAAGGAGCAGTGCATCTTTGTAAGTAAATTGATGCCGAATTAATTTAGAAAATGTTTATACAAGTCAACAATTTATATCATGATGATGATGATAATGGTAATAGTAATGATGATTTATTAAGTGCTCTCTGTTTAATACTATGCTAACTGCCCTGCCCATTTATTCTCATGATCACAGTCATTGCCTTGAGGGTAAGGAAGAAGGATGTGGTTGGTTTTTAATAAGCACCAATTTTATCCAACTGGGGAAAGGGAGGCAACTACATTTGTTGAGACCATTTTCTGTGCCAGGCACTGTACTAAGTGCTTTACATGAATTGTATCCATTTAATCCTCCCTGCAACCTTGCAAAGTAGGCATTACATCCATTAGAGATGGAAAATGGAGCCTGAGAAATGTCTAGTACCTTGCTCAAAAGTCCCAGATTAGTTTAGCAAAGGCAGGATTGTTATTTGGGTCTGACTCCAAGTCCCATGCTTACTCCTGCAAATTAGGTGAAATTCACCTTCTTAGCAGTGGGTGCATGTAATGCATTATTTGTCATCTTGGAGGGCAAAGTCAGGTCTAGGCATTGGGAAGGTAAAGTATACTGGAGGTGGGGTAGGAAAGGCTATGAAAGAGCAGATCTGAAGTGTATGGCTTTGCCTCCAGATAGCACGCTGGCAGGGGTCCCCTAGGGAAGCACTGCTGTTGAATAATAAAAAGGAAGGGAACTTAGAGGTGACCTGACTCAATCCTCCTTTCCTTGTGCCTATTGCCCATGTCACTGTTTTCCATTTAGTAAGGAAACTGAGGCCAGAGGACTGCTAAAATGTCGCCCAAGGTCACGGAGGTAACTGGCAGCAAAGGTGGAATCATAATCAGGTCTCCCGGCTTGCAGGCAGATTCTGCCCTCCATACTTCAGGGAGGGATGAGGACAGAAAATGGACAGGAAGATCAGGGGGGCCAGGGAACATCAGGCTGCAGGGAACAACGCGGAAGGGCGAACCAGCTGTCAGACTGAACTGTGCACAACATAGCATGGTGCCCTGTAACCTTAACTAGAGTGGTCAGAAGTTGGGCCTGGGGACGGACCACAGATTTTGTTCAGGGCAGACTTCCCTGGGTCCTATCTCTTTCTGCTTCACAAGCACAATAGACTATTTTTTCCTTTCAGTGGGGACACATCCCAGCTCACAGCAACTCCCCAAACAGCACTTGTGCTGCCGATTTACCCTGTCAGTGCACTGACCCAGCTGGTGGGGGGCTGGGCTCTGGGAAGTTGTTCCCCTGCAGCACCAGTCATCCTAGCAGCTTTGGGGAGCCAAGAAACACCACACTGAGGGAGTGAGACTCAGAATGGTTCAAAGACAGCTACAGGTGATGGACAGCTTTCTGGCTCTGCCCCCTAGACTATGGCCCCAAATAGGTCAGTGCATTAGTAGAGCTGGTCTGCTATCATTCTATTCAGTAAAAGGGAAAGCTGCTTCTTTGGGCTACATATGCCTAAGGAGAAAGTATATCAAGGACATTATGGAAAACCAGCATTAGAATAATCATTGTTTACAAGATGCTTTCATTGTAAGATTCATTTTTCAACATATATTTATTAGAGGCTTCATTTGTTCAACAGATGTTATTCCCAATTTGAAATTTAGAAAATCAAAGGTCAGAAAGCTAAATAATTTGTTCAGGTGGTGGTGTGAGCCAGTGCTGGTATCAAATCAGAATCTAGATCTTTTGTGAACACTCTAATTGGAAAAGATACATACATGTTCATAGTAGCACTATTTACAATAGCCAAGACATGGAAACACCCAAGTGCTCATCAACAGACAATTGGTTTAAGAAGATATGATACACACACACACACACACACACACACACACACTGGAATATTACTCAACCATAAAAAAGAGTGAAATATTGATATTGCCATTTGAAGCAACATGGATGGACCTAGAGATTATCATACTAACTGAAGAAAGTCCAACAGAGAAAGACAAATATTGTATGACATTACTTATATGTGGAATCTAAAAAGTAATTCAAATGGATCTATATATAAAACAGACTCACGGAAAACAAACTTATGGTTACCAAAGGAGAAATGGAGGGAAGGAGGGATAAATTGGGAGTATGGGATTAATACATACAAACTACTATATATAAAACAGATAAGCAACAAGGATTTACTGTACAGCACAGGGAACTATATTCAATATCTTATAATAACTTATAATGGAAAATAATCTGAAAAAAATGTATATATATATAACTGAATCCCTTTCCTGTACACCTGAAGCTAACGCAATATTGTAAATCAACTATACTTCAATTAAAAAAAAAAGAATCTAGGTCTTTTGAACCACTAGAACGAGGAGTCTCATTTGTAAATCAGAAGGCAGCTCCAGAAAGCATTATTTGCCCTAGCCCAGGGCTTGGCGAACTGGGCAGTGCTTATGTCACCCTCAGAGGTTATGATTCATGAATCAATGCTCAAAGAGTTTCATTTCTAACGCACCCCAGGTGAGCCTCACTTTGAGCAATGCTGCTCTTGTCTGCCAACAAGCTGTGCCTGAATCGCCCCCACCAACAGCTGAAGTTGGTTTTAAAAAATCTGGAAAGAGAGTCAACCCCAAGGTTTATCAGTCCCCTCCCCACCCCAGGTTCAGATAGTTCTTCCTTAAATCTAAACTATGACTCCTCTACCCACAGGCCCTGCCAGATTTAAGTTCAAATTTGCTTGTCCTATCACTAAGGTAGAGCTGCCCATCATCGATTTCCAAATAATGGTCCTCTGTTATTCTCTCCCATGTATCTTCTCTCCCATGTCACATAGCTCTATCCTTGGATTACTGTGCTTCAGAAGCACAGGGAAATGCTCCTGGGAGGGATTCTTTGTTCCCCTGGGCTGTAAAGCACACCCCATGGAAGGCTTAGTAACTTCCAGACTCAGTGTCTTCCATCAAAACCAATAAACATTTCAGCACCAATTAACATCACAGCTCTTTGCAACCCAATGGCCTCCCCAGCCCTGATTTTAAGCAGCAAAAAAAAAAAAAAAAGATTCTGTAATAGCTTGCAACCCCGAGGCTGTGTGACAGAAGAGTGATTTTAGCCTGGGTCATGCTGAAGTATGGAAGGAGGGAGGGTTGTCTTGTAACTCTCTCTTAACAACTTTTGACCTAAGAATTTTTGAAGCAGGCACACGCATAAAAGCTCTTGCTCCCCTTCATTCTGCTGATGTTGTAAGATTAAAGTACAGGCAAATGTGGATAGGAACCTTTCATTATCTGTAGCAAGCGAGTCGAAGACTGGAGAGAATTGCCAAGCTATTGAGAGGTCAGATACCCATTCAGTGCCTGGTGAGTGTGTGTGTGTGTGTGTGTGTGTGTGTGTGTGTGTGTGTGTGTGTGTGTGAGAGAGAGAGAGAGAGAGAGAGAGAGAGAATACATATACTTTTCTAAAAAGCATGGAAACATGGTTTAGGATAGAGGTTTACTCACTTTAGTAAATCTCTCTGGATCTCAGTTTTCTTATATGGAATTGCTGGAGTTTAATATCTGAAGAGGAACTAACCTAGTATGTAGCTGGTGATGGGGGTAGAGGGAATAAAGATGAAGTATCTAGGCAGCAGGGATATTTAGTCAACCAGGTCATGGCACAATAATGTGGGGACTTCAGTCAGCAACTTAGGGAATGGGGGGTTTGTTTGGGTTGAAAAGAACTGTGACATGAACTGTCAAGTAGATGAACAAGTAAGAGTTTTCTGATTCAAGAAGTAAAATGGACTAGATCTGGACAGCCCAGACCACATTCTGAGGCTGTGAGAGGAGGCCTTCGGGAGGACACACACAATGGGAACCATGAGATATCCCAGTGAGAGAGGTTAGAAAGGACTTCTTATACAATCAAGGTTTAGGTTGGTGACTTGGGGGAAGGTTTAAAGGAAACAGAGGTCCTCTTTAGATTGGATGCTGTCAGGGCAAGTCTATAATTGGGTATCTCAATATGTCTTATCTATAGGACTAGAGTGATGATAAATTAATTGGCAAAGCAATGAAAGTTGTTCATTTTAGTTTAGAGAGGTCAGTGTTTTGTATTTTGTAGGTGATATGGTTTCTGTGCTCAGACAAAATTACAAAGTATCCTTTTTTATCTCACTTTCTCATGGTCTCAAGTAATCTTGTCTGAGGTTGGTATTCTGGGAAATTACATCCATCAGGAGGAGAACTTGTCCTAGTTGTGAGAGTCTGGCCAGCTTCCAGATGTCAGGACTTGATTTTAAATTTCTTTTCATTCACCCCTTTCAGTGCACTTATTTCCATTTGGTTTGAAATTTTCTGATGTGAATTAGGCTTTACATGTTCTTTTTCTTTGTTGTTCTTTTTCTCATTAAAACAATTGAGGCTGTATCTATGCAGAAGCCCAGATCATATTGACAATGAGGCAACTCAAAGAGTTGGTGAAAACCTAGCCCAGGGTTTATCTACTAATATGCGAACTCTTCAGATTGAGTCATATAGACAATCAACTTTCCCTGTGGTCTTAAGTTTCTGCCCGTCTCATTGGGCAAGGTTGGAATTGATTGACAAGTATCAGGAATCCTGGGTGGTGGAGAACAAAGGAGTTGAGACCGGGAAAAAAATGTGAAAACAAAGCATTTTGTAAAGGGAATTGCTGATTCTTTAATATTGGTGAACATTCCAACTTCCTTCCCCAAGGTTTTACAACTCATTCCAGGCAGAAAGGAGCAGAAGGTGAGATGGCCAGCTATCATATTTTCAACCAATTTTTTTTCTTGCCCTGTTTGGCAGCAGGAGATGTATTTATCTTGGCCTTGTTTGAATGAGTGTCCCTGAAAACTTGTTTGTGCTGGGTGTACTTGCAAGACACAACTTTGTGACTGATCTATTAATTACCAAGGGTGATTCCAATAAGTATAAGTGCTTATTTAAGTGAGGTGATATAAGCCAACATTTCTCTGTCAAAAATGTGCCCCACCTGGGCTTCCCTGGTGGTGCAGTGGTTGAGAGTCCGCCTGTTAATGCAGGGGACACGGGTTCGTGCCCCAGTCCGGGAAGATCCCACATGCCACGGAGCGGCTGGGCCCATGAGCCATGGCTGCTGAGCCTGCGCGTCTGGAGCCTGTGCTCCACAACGGGAGAGGCCGCAACAGTGAGAGGCCCACGTACCGCAAAAAAAAAAAAAAAAAGTGTGCCCCACCCACCTAACAAAATTGTTGCATAAATCTCAAATAACTTTCTAACACCACTCTACACAATGACATTTCAGCTTCTAACGTATCACATTCAGTTGATAAAATGTTTTCTTTCATAATCTTTTCAATGTAATAACAACAATTAAAAAAATGCTGGGTATATGAAATTTTCTCAGAATATCTGGCCTTGGAGGACTTCAGAAGAAAATACTGCATGTATCAACTGAAGACACTAATATTTGGCTTTATTATATGAAGTACAAATCTTCTGGCTCTTGCTCTGTATGTCTGGGATTGTAGCCTATTGCTAATTAACTTATTTCAAAGTACTAAAAGTAATTCGACAAGAATAGCTAGAGTCTTGCTTGTCATAATTGACATTTTTTTTTCAAAAATCACAAGTATAGTTTGAATTTTGGCTTTAAAATATTCCTTCCTCCTACCCCCTGACCACTTATTTCCCTGTGGCCTCACCTATTAAAAGAGAAGAAGCTTACAAGTTGTTTCTGGAGCTGTGACATCCTGTCTTGAAGGAGCGGTATGTGGCAGTGAGATTATAAGGTGTGATTTCATTAGTGAATGCTAAAACACAGACTGCCCTTTGGAAATGTATGTGAGGTTTGGCCAATGTAAAACTGAGCAAATTCACCATGGAGCTGCTGCTTATCTAGAATACTGAACAGAAAAGCTGTTGCCTATATGATTTAGCTCAGGTTCAGAAATGAAACAGTCATGAAAATAAATAACACCATAATGTTATAAAAAGTTATTCATGAAAATTCATCTTGCAGATTTTTTTAGATTCATTCTGAAAGGGTTAATTTATATTGCCTGTTTCTCCAAAAAAATACTTGTAATAAGTAGCTTGTCATGAATAGATTGTAGGGAAACTTGGTTGAGTGCAAGGTTCAGTCTAAGTTCAATCTGTTAACAGAGACCATATGTGGATTCAGGGAAGTCATGATGGATCTGTTGTTAGAAAATAGCCAGGAAAATTAGTTTTATTCCCACCTCAGATTTCAATTTATTGCTTAGCACTTAAGGGGGTTATGCAATGAACTTGACTCTTACTGTCATTCACAAGCAGAGCAGGCTGCCATGTGCATACCTACACGCTTCTACGAGACATAGGAGAATTTCACACCTTTCAGGCACACACAACTCATTGCCACTGTGTGTTTGCACTTCTCCCATGTGTCCAGGCAGCCTCCAAACCAGATATGGCCAATGACTCTTGTATCATAAAGAAAGGCTCCTTAAAGCTGTGAACCATGGGAAGGGACATTTTGATGTTTCCATGCCATGGGCTGCGCATACAAAAGCTGTTTCAGTGAACCACCAATTTCTGCTCCAACTAGCACAAGGTAGGCAGCTTTAGGCTTTAAATGTGTGTGTGTGTGTGTGTGTGTGTGTGTGTGTGTGTTGCAAAGGGTGAGAGAAGTAGTTAAAATAAGTAGAAATCTAGTCTTCTCTCAGCACCTGTGAGAGTACATTGCTTTACTCCTGCTCATGCAGGAAGGAAGAGGTTCTTTTTTTATTGAAGTATAGTTGATTTACCATGTTGTGTTAATTTCTGCTGTACAGCAAAGTGATTCAGTTATATGTATATATACATTCTTTTTTTAATATTCTTTTCCATTATGATTTATCAGAGGATATTGAATAAAGTTCCCTGTGCTATTCAGTAGGACCTTGATGTTTATCCATCCTACATATAATAGTTTGCACCTGCTAATCCCAAACTCCCTATCCAGACGTCCTCCAGCCCCTTCCCCCTTGGCAACCACAAGTCTGTTCTCTATGTCTGTGAGTCTGTTTCTGTTTTATAGATATGTTCATTTGTGTCATATTTTGGATTCCACATATAAGTGATATCTTATGGTATTTGTCTTTTTCCTTCTGACTTACTTCACTTAGTATGATAATCTCTAGTTCTATCCATGTTGTTGTGAATGGCATTATTTCATTCTTTTTATGGCTGAGTAGTATTCCATTGTATATATGTACAGCGTCTCAGGAAGGAAAAGTTTTACATCCAGTGTTTCCTTATCTTCCAATTGAGGGTAGAGGAAAAAATCCTCAAATACCTAACACAGAACTTTCTCACCTAGTTTCATAATTGTCCTGGAATGAGCATTTATATTCTTTAAGCTTGCTCTAGACCTCATTTCTTCTTTAGTGTTTTTCTTGAGGGGTTTCTTTGGTGGTTGTACCTGGGAAAACTTTTGTTCTTCCCCAACAGTGCATGATTTATCTCTGTGATATTTGAGGGGTTTTTCTTCTCTAATCCTTGCTAAAATTCAGACAGAACTTAGATATGGTGAGGTGGAGAGGGGAAAGAAAGTAATATCACCAGTTGGTGACCAGGATGTTATTTATTCTATGTCATTAAAGAATTTTAATTTCTCTTTTTCAAAATGAACCAAAGCATTTTTTTCCCAGGGTCCCAGCATAAGAATCCATCCACTTATTGAGTCAGCCAGTTCCTCGAAAACAACATAATAAGACCCTGCAGTGCACTGGGCATGCAGACAAGAAAGGCATGGTGTAGAGTCATAAAATTTTGCCTCATGATCTTTGCCCTTGGTTTGCAGGGCAATCTCCTTGGCATGTGAGATTTACATGAGACACAATTCCAGAATGGTATAAGACAGAGTGCAGCTGCATACTAACATTTCAGCCTGTAGCTTTCATATGCCGAAGGGGCTCAAAGAAAGGAAAGATGACAAAAGTGACTTCTCTAATATCTCAGGACAATAATACCCTGACCTTTCCCGCCCTTTACCTTTCCTCGAACGATTGTAATATTTTGCTCAAATATCAAGAGCACGTCTGTTTTCTCTACTTAAATGTAATCTACTCTTGTGGTTGTCCAATCATTGACCAGTGAAAAGAGTAAAAAGCATCCTTTCTAAGGTAGAAAATTATGCTTGGTTTGGGGACTATTTCCAGACAATAAGGTTCAGATTAGGCCAACGAGTGAGAGTTTCACGGAGTTTGAAAGGCCCAGCCACAGACATTCAACACTTTGTGTCCTCACTGGTGTTAGTGACAACTGTTTATGAGAGAGAGGGGGAAAGCAAAAGCATGATGTGAAAGTGTTCTCTTTTGACCACAAAATTCAGCAAATCCTCTGAGAAAATTTGGTAACTACATGTTACATGTTTTAATTTACAAACCTGAGGTGGAAAAGAATGCATTTAGGCTTGACATTCTGTCCTATACAATGTATATGCCAAGATATATGCTTTATTTTCAAAGTTACATACCAAACCAAGTACATTCCTTCACTTATTGAATTTAAAACAGGGGGGTCACCTTTGGGACACCTGAAAGGCAGTTGAGAAACAAACTTTTGACACGTGTAGTTGGCCTTTGCCCTGTTTTTTTCCTCTCTTCTCAGTTTTTCAGTGAGGGGGACAATTTTATAGCAACTTGACAAAACAGCAGAGCAAGAAGTCCCAGCTGTTCTTGCTCCAGCTGTCTCTGAGAGCTAATAATATAGGGTGGGAATAGCACATCTCTCTAAAGAGCACACACATTTTAAGTTGCTTTAATTTTCCTGCCAATTAGAGTTTTAAGATGCCAAATACATCTCCAGGCAACCTCTGTGACAATTTAGTAGTCTTTGGTAAAGGAGCCTAAGGCAGAGGGAAATGTTCAAGTGGCAAAATAGCATGGAACAAATGTACTCTTTCATCACCAAAGAAGAATTCATGTGCATCCTTTCACTTATGGAAACAGGGGGACATGGGGATATTAACACTGATACTAGTGAAGGCTACCAAAGAGCCTGGGAGTCAGAATTCTCAGCCTAGAGCAGGGTTTTTCTCAGCCTCAGCAGAGCTGACATTTTGGAGAGGATAATTCTTTGTGGTGGGGGGCTGTTCTGTGCACTGCAGGATGCTCAGCACCATCACTGGCCTCATCTGCTGGATGCCAGTAGCACTTCCTCCCCTCCCCCCAGTCATGACAGTCAAAAATGTCTCCAGACATTGCCAAATATTCACCCTTCAGGGGTGTATGTGAGAAAAAAAATCCCCTCCTACCCCCGGTTGAAAACCACTGGTCTAAGGCAGCCACCCACACGAAAGGTCTTGTGATAATCACTTCTCCTGAAGCTCAGTTTCTTTACTTGTTAGATAGATGGTACCAACTGCCCAGGGATTAAGGAAACATAAAATATTTACTTATATAGCTTGTTTTGTGTGTCAATGAATATGCCAAAATGTATCCATTTTCAGTGTCTGGTGCCTTCAGATTAGTCACCCTGGGAATTTACTCATCCATCCAAGTGATACTGAAGAAATTTAAGAATAATTTTAGCGAGGGGTAAATCTTGATCCTTTCAAGGTGAATTGGTTTTTGAAACAGCCTAAACTCATTCAGAGCCAAGTAAATAAGGTGGGTGAGCAAAGCTGGTGAATGCTGTTTGGAGACAAATCCAAGTGGAACAATAATGAGGTTGATTTTTCTTTTGTGCCTTGTGAACATAGTCTGAAGGCAATTTCAATAGAGGAGTCATAAAAAGATTTTGAGTCTCCTACCATTGACGGGTTGAGTGAACAATCATCTCCACGGGTAACAATTCTGAATGATATCTCACTTTCAGCTTGTAAGTTTGGGGGTGTTTGTTATAAAAAGAAAATCTAACTACGTTGGAGTCATACTGCATAGAATAAGATTAAGAGAAAATGTTCTTGGTTTTTGAAAAAAAGAGTCTTTCCTTAAATATATTTATTATTATTTGTATTACTTAGATAAAATGATAGATATTTACAAAACTTTTACTGAGTCTGTGCTAAGTTCCTGCACTTCAGATTGACTATGACGCACATCCTGGTTCTCAAGGAGGTTACTTTCTAGTAGGGAGACATATTCATGAACAGTTTATTCCAACAGTGTAGTAAGTGCTAAGATAAATCAGAAGCAGGTGTTTACCTGGTTTCTCAACCCAGCACTGCCTCTTACTAACTAACTGTGTAAACTAGAGGAAGTCAGTTAATTTTACTTGCCTTCAGTTTCCTGATCTTGTACAGAGAAGGCATTGCTAACCTTTGTCCTCTCTTCTAGCATCAATATTCTGAGCCTATGGCAACAGTGACAATTCCCAAGTGCATATGTATTACAGTGTTTTGTAAGCGAAATCTAATCATATAGTATCTAAATATTAACCATTAGTCCATTTGAATCAATACCAAAACAGGACGAAATGCCCCATTAGATGTTCATGAGCAACTGTTGAGAGACGTGACCTGTTACTGATAGTTCATTATTAAAGAATGATCATAAACAAAATGAATTAACCTGACTTTCTTCTTCCTGGACTAGGCAGAGTTATAATGAGCTATATGTAGCTTTGGTGGACCAGAAGTTGCTGTATCCGAGGAAAATGGCAAGCAGTGGGAAGTGAAGTATATAAGCAATAAAATGTCTATATTTAAAATAATTCACAAATTCTTTGTTAAATTAATGTATTATTGGGAAAAAAATGTAAGTTACATCCATCAACCTAGGTTCAAGTTTGTATGACTTTCAGGACATCGGTTTCTGACCTCAACAGAATTCTCCATTCTCAACTGTAAAATGAACGGCTTGGAATGAGAAATAATATATTCTAAGTGACTACTATAGACACGTAATATATGTTCTCATTTTAGACCTCCTAACAAATGAATGATGCAGATATTTTCACTTCTATTTTATGTGTGGGGGAGAAAATGAGGCTCAGCAAAGTAAACCAACTCACCTAACCTTATACAGTGTCTGTGGCAGAACTGGGAGTCAAACCTATGTCTGTCTGATTTCAGGGTCTGTGTTTCTTTTTTTTACCCCCATATATCCCTCCACCTTTGGAGTTGTCTGTGATTAAGTTCTGAAATTATATAATTCTTTTCACAAGTAACCCATAGTGATAATGTGAAAGTATCCCATATTTACTAACAACTGCAAAATAAAAGAGAAGAAAATGTTTATATCTACTTCCAAATTCAGGGATTTTAAATGACCAATAACTTAAAAGTCCTGTCAGGAGAGTAGCTTTCCCCAACATGTGAAAATGACTTCCAAGGAGTGTCATTAGTTCTTATCCAGAATATTTTAAAATCCCAATGCTTCAGGGAGAGGGGAAAAGGCAATCCAATCTGCAGGTTATCCCTTCGGTCGGTGTACTACCAGACATGCTAACATGAAAATAAATGTGCTCTGTTTGGTGGCTTGCCCAAAGAGCAGCCACCTCTATCTCTAGCTTTTAACTTCTGTCTGTGAGAGACTTATTTATATTAAAATCATGATAATTAGTTCAAGATTAAAATAGTCAATTAAGTGAAATATCCATTTTAACCATATTACGTTTGGGTCATATTGTAGTATGTAAAATTGTAGAGAATTATAAGGCAAGAAATTAACTGACAGCCTTGAGATGTGGCTGCCAACAAAGAGCAAACATCTGTCCATTCATTTCTTAATTCCTTTATTTGTTCTCCTTCCTGGGAATGAGTGAGGCAGAGTCTCATGTTCATTCCATTAGGGAATCTCATTCATGTTTCCAGTAGAGATGAAGTAGCTGAGAGCATCCACTCTGGACACAATGCTGGGCTTGTCCTGACTCTGCCACTTGTCCATTGTGTGACCTTTGGCAAGTTCCTTAAACTCTCTGAGCCCAGTTCCTTCTCCATAAAATGGAAAAAAAAAATACACCGTCTCATAGGGCTATTGTGAAGCATACAGGAGAAAATCACCCAAGGTGTTTACCTCAGTGCCTGGCACACCATGAGTGATTAATAAATGTTGACTTTCATTATTATTATTAACAATAAGCATTTTGTAAGGACACTCAATGATGCTCTGCTAAATTAAAAGAGTAAATACTCCTCTTTGAGAACCTGATTTCTTTTTTTTTTTAATTTTTTGCTTTATAACAAATTTAATCAGTTATACATATACATATGTTCGCATATCCCCTCCCTTTTGCGTCTCCCTCCCACCCTCCCTATCCCACCCCTCCAGGCGGTCACAAAGCACCGAGCTGATCTCCCTGTGCTATGCGGCTGCTTCCCACTAGCTATCTACCTTACGTTTGGTAGTGTATATATGTCCATGCCGCTCTTTCACTTTGTCACAGCTTACCCTTCCCCCTCCCCATATCCTCAAGTCCATTCTCTAGTAGGTCTGTGTCTTTATTCCTGTCTTACCCCTATGTTCTTCATGACATTTTTTTTTCTTAAATTCCATATATATATGTCAGCATACAGTATTTGTCTTTCTCTTTCTGACTTACTTCACTCTGTATGACAGACTCTAGGTCCATCTACCTCATTACAATGAGCTCAATTTCATTTCTTTTTATGGCTGAGTAATATTCCATTGTATATATGTGCCACACCTTCTTTATCCATTCATCTGATGATGGACACTTAGGTTGTTTCCATCTCCGGGCTATTGTAAATAGGGCTGCTATGAACATTTTGGTACATGTCTCTTTTTGAATTATGGTTTTCTCAGGGTATATGCCCAGTACTGGGATTGCTGGGTCATATGGTAGCTCTATTTGTAGTTTTTTAAGGAACCTCCATACCGTTCTCCATAGTGGCTGTACCAATTCACATTCCCACCAGCAGTGCAAGAGTGTTCCTTTTTTTCCACAACCTCTCCAGCATTTATTGTTTCTAGATTTTTTGATGATGGCCATTCTGACTGGTGTGAGATGATATCTCATTGTAGTTTTGATTTGCATTTCCCTAATGAGCAAAGATGTTGAGCATCCTTTCATGTGTTTGTTGGCAGTCTGTATATCTTCTGTGGAGAAATGTCTATTTAGGTCTTCTGCCTATTTTTGGATTGGGTTGTTCGTTTTTTTTTTGTTATTGAGCTGCATGAGCTGCTTATAAATTTTGGAGATTAATCCTTTGTCAGTTGCTTCATTTACAAATATTTTCTCCCATTCTGAGGGTTGTCTTTTGGTCTTGTTTATGGTTTCCTTTGCTGTGCAAAAGGTTTTAAGTTTCATTAGGTCCCATGTGTTTATTTTTGTCTTTATTTCCATTTCTCTAGGAGGTGGGTCCAAAAGGATCTTGCTGTGATTTATGTCATAGAGTATTCTGCCTATGTTTTCCTCTAAGAGTTTGATAGTGTCTGGCCTTACATTTAGGTCTTTAATCCATTTTGAGCTTATTTTTGTGTATGGTGTTAGGGAGTGATCTAATCTCATACTTTTACATGTCCCTATCCAGTTTTCCCAGCACCACTTATTGAAGAGACTGTCCTTTCTCCACTGTACATTCCTGCCTCCTTTATCAAAGATAAGGTGACCATATGTGCGTGGGTTTATCTCTGGGCTTTCTATCCTGTTCCATTGATCTATCTTTCTGTTTTTGTGCCAGTACCATACTGTCTTGATTACTGTAGCTTTGTAGTATAGTCTGAAGTCAGGGAGCCTGATTCCTCCAGCTCCATTTTTCGTTCTGAAGATTGCTTTGGCTATTCAGGGTCTTTTGTGTTTCCATACAAATTGTGAAATTTTTTGCTCTAGTTCTGTGAAAAATGCCAGTGGTAGTTTGATAGGGATTGCATTGAATCTGTAGATTGCTTTGGGTAGTAGAGTCATTTTCACAATGTTGATTCTTCCAATCCAAGAACATGGTACATCTCTCCATCTATTTGTATCATCTTTAATTTCTTTCATCAATGTCTTATAATTTTCTGCATACAGGTCTTTTGTCTCCTTAGGTAGGTTTATTCCTAGATATTTTATTCTTTTTGTTGCAATGGTAAATGGGAGTGTTTTCTTGATTTCACTTTCAGATTTTTCATCATTAGTATATAGGAATGCCAGAGATTTCTGTGCATTAATTTTGTATCCGGCAACTTTACCAAATTCATTGATTAGCTCTAGTAGTTTTCTGGTAGCATCTTTAGAATTCTCTATGTATAGTATCATGTCATCTGCAAACAGTGACAGCTTTACTTCTTCTTTTCCGATTTGGATTCCTTTTATTTCCTTTTCCTCTCAGATTGCTGTGGCTAAAACTTCCAAAACTAGGTTGAATAAGAGTGGTGAGAGTGGGCAACCTTGTCTTGTTCCTGATCTTAGTGGAAATGGTTTCAGATTTTCCCCATTGAGGATGATGCTGGCTGTGGGTTTGTCATATATGGCCTTTATTATGTTGAGGAAAGTTCCCTCTATGCCTACTTTCTGCAGGGTTTTTATCATAAATGGGTGTTGAATTTTGTCGAAAGCTTTCTCTGCATCTATTGAGATGATCATATGGTTTTTCTCCTTCAATTTGTTAATATGGTGTATCACGTTGATTGATTTGCGTATATTGAAGAATCCTTGCATTCCTGGAATAAACCCCACTTGATCATGGTGTATGATCCTTTTAATGTGCTGTTGGATTCTGTTTGCTAGTATCTTGTTGAGGATTTTTGCATCTATGTTCATCAGTGATATTGGCCTGTAGTTTTCTTTCTTTGTGACATCCTTGTCTGGTTTTGGTATCAAGGTGATGGTGGCCTCGTAGAATGAGTTTGGGAGTGTTCCTCCCTCTGCTATATTTTGGAAGAGTTTGAGAAGGATAGGTGTTAGCTCTTCTCTAAATGCTTGATAGAATTCACCTGTGAAGCCATCCGGTCCTGAGCTTTTGTTTGTTGGAAGATTTTTTATCACAGTTTCAATTTCAGTGCTTGTGATTGGTCTGTTCATATTTTCTATTTCTTCCTGATTCAGTCTTGGCAGGTTGTGCATTTCTAAGAATTTGTCCATTTCTTCCAGGTTGTCCATTTTATTGGCATAGACTTGCTTGTAGTAATCTCTCATGATCTTTTGTATTTCTGCAGTGTCAGTTGTTACTTCTCCTTTTTCATTTCTAATTCTATTGATTTGAGTCTTCTCCCTTTTTTTCTTGATGAGTCTGGCTAATGGTTTATCAATTTTGTATATCTTCTCAAAGAACCAGCTTTTAGTTGTATTGATCTTAGCTATCGTTTCCTTCATTTCTTTTTCATTTATTTCTGATCTGATTTTTATGATTTCTTTCCTTCTGCTAACTTTGGGATGTTTTTGTTCTTCTTTCTCTAATTGCTTTAGGTGCAAGGTTAGGTTGTTTATTCGAGATGTTTCCTGTTTCTTAAGGTGGGATTGTATTGCTATAAACTTCCCTCTTAGAACTGCTTTTGCTGCATCCCATAGGTTTTGGGTCGTCGTGCCTCCATTGTCATTTGTTTCTAGGTAATTTTTAATTTCCCCTTTGATTTCTTCAGTGATCACTTCGTTATTAAGTAGTGTATTGTTTAGCCTCCATGTGTTTGTATTTTTTACAGCTCTTTTCCTGTAATTGATATCTAGTCTCATAGCATTGTGGTCAGAAAAGATACTTGATACAATTTCAATTTTCTTAAATTTACCAAGGCTTGATTTGTGACCCAAGATATGATCTATCCTGGAGAATGTTCCATGAGCAGTTGAGAAAAATGTGTATTCTGTTGTTTTTGGATGGAATGTCCTATAAATATCAATTAAGTCCATCTTGTTTAATGTATCATTTAAAGCTTGTGTTTCCTTATTTATTTTCATTTTGGATGATCTGTCCATTGGTGAAAGTGGGGTGTTAAAGTCCCCTACTATGATTGTGTTACTGTCGATTTCTCCTTTTATGGCTGTTAGTATTTGCCTTATGTATTGAGGTGCTCCTATGTTGGGGGCATAAATATTTACAATTGTTATATCTTCTTCTTGGATCGATCCCTTGATCATTATGTAGTGTCCTTCTTTGTCTCTTCTAGTAGTCTTTATTTTAAAGTCTATTTTGTCTGATATGAGAATTGCTACTCCAGCTTTCTTTTGGTTTCCATTTGCATGGAATATCTTTTTCCATCCCCTTACTTTCAGTCTGTATGTGTCTCTAGGTCTGAAGTGGGTCTCTTGTAGACAGCATATATATGGGTCTTGTTTTTGTATCCATTCAGCCAATCTGTGTCTTTTGGTGGGAGCATTTAGTCCATTTACATTTAAGGTAATTATCGATATGTATGTTCCTATTCCCATTTTCTTAATTGTTTTGGGTTCGTTATTGTAGGTCTTTTCCTTCTGTTGTGTTTCCTGCCTAGAGAAGTTCGTTTAGCATTTGTTGTAAAGCTGGTTTGGTGGTGCTGAAGTCTCTCTGCTTTTGCTTGTCTGTAAACGTTTTAATTTCTCCATCAAATCTGAATGAGATCCTTGCTGGGTAGAATAATCTTGGTTGCAGGTTTTTCTCCTTCATCACTTTAATTATGTCCTTCCACTCCCTTCTGGCTTGTAGAGTTTCTGCTGAGAGATCAGCTGTTATCCTGATGGGGATTCCCTTGTGTGTTATTTGTTGTTTTTGCCTTGCTGCTTTTAATATGATTTATTTTGTTTAATTTTTGACAGTTTGATTAATATGTGTCTTGGCGTATTTCTCCTTGGATTTATTCTGTATGGGACTCTCTGTGCCTCCTGGACTTGATTAACTGTTTCCTTTCCCATATTAGGGAAGTTTTCAACTATAATCTCTTCAAATATTTTCTCAGTCCCTTTCTTTTTCTCTTCTTCTTCTGGAACCCCTGTAATTCGAATGTTGGTGTGTTTAATGTTGTCCCAGAGGTCTCTGAGACTGTCCTCTGTCCTTTTCATTCTTTTTTCTTTATTTTGCTCTGCAGCAATGATTTCCACTATTTTATCTTCCACCTCACTTATCCGTTCTTCTGCCTCAGTTATTCTGCTATTGATCCCATCTAGAGTATTTTTTATTTCATGTATTGTGTTTTTAATCGATGCTTGATTCATCTTTAGTTCTTCTAGGTCCTTGTTAACTGTTTCCTGCATTTTGTCTATTCTATTTCCAAGATTTTGGATCTGGGAAATAGAATCTTGGATCATCTTTACCATCATTATTCTGAATTCTTTTTCAGGTAGACTGCCTATTACCTCTTCATTTGTTAGGTCTGGTGAGTTTTTATCTTGCTCCTTCTCCTGCTGTGTGTTTTTCTGTCTTCTCATTTTGCTTATGTTACTGTGTTTGGGGTCTCCTTTTTGCAGGCTGCAGGTTCGTAGTTCCCGTTGTTTTTGGTGTCTGTCCCCAGTGGCTAAGGTTGGTTTAGTGGGTTGTGTAGGCTTCCTGGTGGAGGGGACTAGTGCCTGTGTTCTGGTGGGTGAGGCTGGATCTTGTCTTTCTGGTGGGCAGGTCCACGTTTGGTGGTGTGTTTTGGGGTGTCTGCGGACTTTTTATGATTTTAGGCCACCTTTCTGCTAATGGGTGGCGTTGTGTTCCTGTCTTGCTAGTTGTTTGGCATAGGGTGTCCAGCACTGTAGCTTGCTGGTCGTTGAGTGAAGCTGGGTGCTGGTGTTGAGATGGAGATCTCTGGAAGATTTTCGCCGTTTGATATTATGTGGAGCTGGGAGGTCTCTTGTGGACCAGTGTCCTGAAGTTGGCTCTCCCACCTCAGAGGCACAGCACTGACTCCTGGCTCCTCAATTTGGGATGATTTGTTGTCCATTCATGTATTCCACAGATGCAGGGTACATCAAGTTGATTGTGGAGCTTTAATCCGCTGCTTCTGAGGCTGCTGGGAGAGGTTTCCCTTTCTCTTCTTTGTTCTCACAGCTCCTGGGTCTCAGCTTTGGATTTGGCCCCGCCTCTGCGTGTAGGTCGCCGGAGGGCGTCTGTTCTTCACTCAGACAGGACAGGGTTAAAGGAGCAGCCTCTTCGGGGACTCTGGCTCACTCAGGCCGGGCGGGAGGGAGGGGCACGGAGTGCGGGGCGAGCCTGCAGCGGCAGAGGTCGGCGTGACGTTGCACCAGCCCGAGGCGCGCCGTGCGTTCTCCCAGGGAAGCCGCCCCTGGATCCCGGGACCCCGCCAGTGGCGGGCTGCACAGGCTCCTGGAAGGGCGGTGTGGACAGTGACCTGCGCTCGCACACAGGCTCTTTGGCGGCGGCAGCGGCAGCCCCAGCGTCCCACGCCCGTCACCGGGCTCCGCGCTTTCAGTCGCGACTCGCGCCCGTCTGTGGAGCCCCTTTAAGCAGCGCTCTTAATCCCCTCTCCTCGCGCACCAGGAAACCAAGAGGGAAGAAAAAGTCTCTTGCCTCTTCGGCAGCTCCAGAGTTTTCCCGGACTCCCTGCCGGCTAGCTGTGGCACATTAGTCCTCTTCAGGCTGAGTTCTCGCCGCCAGCCCCAGTCCTCTCCCTGCGCTCTGACCGAAGCCCGAGCCTCAGCTTCCAGCGCCGCCGGGGCGAGCAGACAAGCCTCTCGGGCTGGTGAGTGCCGCTCGGCACCGATCCTCTGTGCGGGAATCTCTCCGCTTTGCCCTACCCAGGTATGTGGGGAGTTTCTTGCCTTTTGGGAGGTCTGGGGTCTTCTGCCAGCATTCAGTAGGTGTTCTGTAGGAGCTGTTCCACGTGTAGCTGTATTTCTGGTGTATCCGTGCGGAGGACGGTGATCTCCGCGTCTTACTCTTCCGCCATCTTATCCGGAAGTCCCGAGAACCTGATTTCTTAGGAAGCGATTTCCTTATGAGACTAATTAAGTTTACTTTAAATAGAACTGCATTGAAGTAGAGTTCATCATGATGATTTGGGTTTTTCAATACATGTGGGCAAACATAACAATTCCATACACAAATTGTCAGATGTTTTGTGGCCATCTTGTGACAGATATCTTGGGGTTTTGTTTCTAATACTAATATTATAGATTTCTATTATATTTATCATTATTTTTATTTTGCTATAATCATTTTGAGAACTGAGCTGAAGTGTGTTACAGTGATTTTGTGCATCAGAATTACCAGTGGGACTTTACAATCTACACGTGTCCTTGAAGAAATGGACCACCACCTCTTCAGTTTTGTACCCTAAAATGTCTTAAGATATATATTATGTATTTTGTGAGTAGTTTTGGAAGTCATACCATAGAAGATAATAAAAGAGAACTTGAGTTATGTATTCCCAACAAAAACAAAGTTTTCATATTTTAAGAAATGAATTAATATCTGACAAATTCATAATTGGCCAATGCTACCTTAAATTATGACAATAACAATTTTTGAATTGGCAACATTGTTTTCTAAAATCTCAGTCTCTAGTATTTTTCTGACATCTATTGATATATCAATTTATACCAAGGAGCAAAGACTAGCCACAATGAATGAATAGTTTAAATACTTGTTCTTCAGGGATCTGTTGACAGGTTGGGCTGGCTAGATAATGTTGACAAAGCACTGTTCTGAGAAAGAAATGTTGTTGTCATTAATCACATTACCATTATTTAAATACATAAAACAACCCAGCAGATTCTGTTGCAAGTAAGCTTATGTCCATCTCGGGGTGAGGTCAAGCGTGTCTGCATACACAGTGTTGTGATAGTAAAACTGAAAATGGTTCATTAAGTTGATTCTAGGATCTCTGTCACCCTTGGTGACAACTTGGTGTGACTGGGGTAATTGTGCAGCTAATTCTGGGAGCTCATGTGGAGCCCTGGGATGTATGAATTTTCCACACTCCCACACAGCTCTCCCTGTTTGCCATGTAGCTTATGGTAACACCATATGACCCTCCAGATGGCATGGCCTACTGCGCCTTTCCCATTTTGTCCCCATCAGCAGAAAGATGAGAAGGGAGGATGATTTCTCCTATCACTGGAGGCATGTCCCCAAGAGGTTTTGATAAAGTTTCAGAGCATGTGTTTCAAAATACATTAATAGCAGAAAGCTTTGTCCAGATATGATACTCTGTAAACTAGGTTATATGTAAACTGGGTTAAAGTGAGATGTCATTTTCATTCTTAAAAACAGGGATCCACATAGTTTGGCAATTATTGATATGCCCAATAATAAGAAACTTAACACTTATGTTAATGAAGGGACAGTTAAAATGAGTGACCCCAAAGTCAGGCAATAGTAATAGTATCTCAGTAATTGCTGGTGCCTATGCTTTTAGATCACATGAAAAGACTTACCCAAAGTCATTTACTAATTTTAGCCTAGATCAACATCTTCTATAATCATGCCTAGTTTTCTCCCCACTACCACAAGAGCATCTTTTGGTAATAATGCCCATTATTGTAGTAAATCTGTCAAGGACATCAAGATGCTCAGGTTTTTGGATAAGAAGTGATTGGGTAGTAAAGATAAATGACCCAGTTTTGCAAACAATCATTTCATATAAGTTAAAAATTGAAGCCAAAGGAAACCATTTTATGTCCAAGGAAAAAAAAGATACAGTAGTTGGAAAATAAATAAGCCCTGAGGTAGGGTGAGCAGAAGTTATTTTCTTCTCCTGATATCGTCACCTGTCCCAATCCAAGCTCAAACCTGACCAACACTCCCCCATGCTGATTCTCCATGTCTTATATGCAGCCTGCTCTTGTGAGTTGGGCAGTGTGGATGGGGAGGGAGACATCATTTAGTGAATAAAAACAATGCAAAGATACACATTTCCTTTCAATGTGTCAAAGGGATTCAAGAAAAATCCCTAGGCAGCCTTCCAGCTCCCCTAGCTGACATTGACATCCTCTCCAAGCATCACAGGGAGAGTTTGGACAGTGTCAGTGAACATTGACAGGCCATGGCATGACTTTGTTAAGAGTTCAAAAAAAGCTGGAGCTTCAGGCTGAAGCAGGAGCATGGAGGTTGCAGTAGATGTGGATTGTGATGTTATTATTTCAGATAAGTGCGTTATTACCTAGAGAGATACTTATGCAAGCTGAAGAGTGTTCTAGAGTACATCATCCCTGTTCTGGATGGAAAGGTGTTTCCCCAGGTGCTGTGTGGCTCTTTGTAGCTCTGTGTATTTTAAAATACAGTCTCCAAAGACAGAAGAATCCTTTACATCACACAATCGAATGTTGGGTTAGGAGTTGTGATATCTAGAATTCTAAGGGTATTTTCTGTCTGTCATAGGTCTAAGAGACTGCCTACTTCTGTACTCTTAGTAGACTGATACCTGGAATCAAGCTAGTGTTAGGGGAAGAAAGAGATGGGGGTACAGTCAGGTCTGTCTTGGAGTAAGCATGGACAAATTTGGGGTATCAGAAGCTTGATGTATATCTGTCTGTACTCTGCTAGGAGTTTTTTTCTTTAGATATATAGACCTGCAATGTATCTGGAGGTAAGAGAAAGCACACAGTGCATTAGGGAAATAGCAATGGGTTCTATGTACTGTAATATAGCATATGAGATTAAAGCAAGAGATAAGTTTAGAGGAAAAAACAGTGCACATTATGAAGGGCTTTCCTTTTATTTCATATTAAGAAATTTGAGGATTTTCTTGAGAACTAATTGAAGTGTTTTATGCAGGGAAGTAATAGTATCAGATTTGGATTTAGTGGAGGGAATGAATTTGAGTGGGAAAATACTACAGCCCTGGAGACCAGAGAGAAGTTACCAGACCAAAATCCCCAATGAAGCAGGGACTTTGTCTATTTTTGCTCCTCAGGATCTAGGCTCATAACAGATAGTCAATAAATGTTTGTTATTGAATGAGGCTGTGATAGTAATTTAGATATATGAGGATGGACTAAGCTAATGCGATGGCAGTAGGGATTGAAAGAGGAGAGGTGGACAGAGATTCTAAAGATGTTATGAGGTAGAATCTATAGGAGTTGAACAACTGACTTGTTATAGGGAGAGGGGAGGATTTGGTGGAATCAAAAAAAAAAACAGAGTTTTCTGGCTTGGATCACTCATGATGCCATTCGCTGAGGTTGGAAACATTGGATGTAGAGCAGGTTGAGGGAGGGAAGATGATACTTTGTTTCAGCTATGTGTATTTTGAGTGGTATGTAGGACATCCATATCCTGAGGAGCATAAGGCAACCTGGATAGAAAGGTCTAGAGTTCTGAAGAGAGGTCTGGGCTGCAAAAGTATTTGGAGTGGTTACATCACACAGATGGGAATTAAACTATGGGAATCATGAGGTTGTTGAGAGAGGGAATGAAAATCCAAAAGAAGTAGACAGAACTCTGACAATCACCAACATTTTAGTTTGGGACAGAAGAAAAGTGGTTGCAGAAAAACTGAGAAGGGGCCAAAGGTTGGAAGAAAGTACCTCAAGGAGTATGGCTTCCTAGAAGCCAAAGGAGAAGATTTCACGAAGGGGCCCATATTTTATACACTGAAGATATAAAGATAAAAGAAACATTGTTCATCCATGGAGAAGTTCAAAGTCTGCTGAGATGGGAGACAAGTGGATAATACAGAGCCACCAACACTCAGAGTAGAGAAATGAAGTATTGCTGGAGCCCAGAGGAAAAGTGCTTCTACCAGTCCCTCTACATCTAAGTTTCCAACTAAAACTCAGAAGTAGAAGAATCCTGAGCAATTGCTTACTTAAGGAGTGGTTTCATAGCACAGCGTAACTCTGTATTTTACCTGATAATTTGTTTACTATCTGTCTCCCTTTGATAAAATTGAAACTCCACAAAGGCATAGATTTTTGTCTCTTTTGATCACATTTGTGTCCCCAGTGCCTAGCATGGTGACTGGCATATAACAGAAGCTCAAAAAACATTTGTTGTATGAATAAAATGTCAATCATACATCTGGACTGGTTGTGTACTAAACTCAAACCATATCTAGGAAAGCCTGCTTGTATAAAACTACTAATATGAATTAATTTTCTTGTGTTTGGCTTCTCTTGAAAGCTGAATGCTCAAGATATTGGTTTTGACTGAAGTTTCCAGTGTGCTGACTTTAGTTAAGCAAGAGTTCACTGTGTCATGAGGATTAGTCAGTGCCTCTAGTAAAACTTCTTAGCATGATGGGCACTGTATTTAAATCATATGAGAAAATCTTCATATTATCTTGCTCTTTAAAATGTTCACTAAGAGGATTCTCCTTCAGATAAGTTCAAGTCTGGGAAGTATTCCGTAGCCAGTGATGACACTATGGGTCCTTTTTCAAGTTAATTCCACTCGTGTAGAACTCTCCTAGAAAATTACCTGAAACTTAAAAAAAAAAATTTCACAACTCCAAAAGAATGACTTGTTAAAAAACATTTGTCTCATTTTAAGCTCTCTAAACAAAGCTTTTTTCAGCTCTCAAGAATTGTTCAGAGGTATGTTTGTTATTTGCTTGAATAAATCAAAGACAGCTGGGTCTTAAAACATTTCAGACTTACTAGTACAGAGTTCTGAATAGAAAAAGTGGATTGTATAATGTATTACACCTTTATTCTGATCAAGTACATTAAGAAAATTAAGAAAAAAAGGCAGATATTTAATACTGGGCTAATTATTATTCATTCATATCTCAAGCACCTACTTTTCTAGAATTTGCTAGATGTTGTCCATTTAAAGTTAAATAAGACACTGTCTCTGCCTTCATGAACCCAGAGGTTTTCAGGAAAACTTCACAGAGAAAGTGATTTTTGATCTGAGAGTTTCCCAGATGACTCTGAGGAAAAAGGATTTTTTTTTTTTCCGGTACGCGGGCCTCTCACTGTTGTGGACTCTACCGTTGTGGAGAACTGGCTCCGGAGGCACAGGCTCAGCGGCCATGGCTCACAGGCCCAGCCGCTCCGCAGCATGTGGGATCTTCCCGGACCGGGGCACGAACCCATGTCTCCTACATCGGCAAGCGGGCTCTCAACCACTGTGTCACCAGGGAAGCCCAGGAAAAAGAGTTTTTGAGGCAGAAGGACTACTATATATAAATTGTAGGAGGTGAGAAATAGGCAAGAATGTTCATATTCAAGACACACAGGTGTTTAATGGGTCTTGAACCTAAGTTCATGTGGGAAGGACCAGATGAAGTAACAAGAAGTTTAAAAGAGGTCAGACAATGGGGTGTTTCCCTTGTGTGCCGAGCCTTTTAATTGACAAGAAGACATGGTTCTGTATTTTATAATTTTAAATACATATATGCATAGGGAGAATGTATCTGTGGCTACAGTCCATACTGTGACCAGTTTTATCATCAGTCAAGTTCATTGATTAAAATTCTCAGAATCTGAACATTTCTGGAAGAGGCCATTTCTGGCCTCATTAAGCCCACATAACTTAATGTTGCAGTAGATAAATTAGGTAAAAATGCCTTAGTTCTAAAATCTAATAGTCACCATGAAATTTAATATTCACCATGCCAGAACACTGTAATTATTTTGCTTTTTTTTCCCCAAATGTCTCCTCAAAAAAAAAAAAATAAATGGCATATTTCTGACATATTTCAAAGCAGTAAAGTGATGCATGGAAGTTGAGTGATATGATTTAATTTAAAAATAATATAGACTCAACATCTTGAGACCAAGATCTGATTGGTCCTTAAAGTGTAATGGGCAGTAGTAATATCATTAACATTGCTTATTCACTGAATGAATGAAGAAACAATTTACTACATTGGCAGCAGAAAGAACCCTGGAATTTGAAAAATGGAAAGCATCTTAACTGTTCTCCTTATTGCAACTTCATTTTAAATATATGAAAACTGATGACCACAAATCAAAGAGAAATTTAGCAAAGTTGGTCCTAAAATTCAGGCCTTTGGACTCCTGTTCCAGTGGCTTCTTTTCACTATATGTCTCCTCTCATCACTGAGGTAATGTTTGAACAGCCTCTGTTCTGCAAGGAGCCCAAATAGGAAGTTGGATGGAGATCCTCATTTCCCTTGTATTCATTGAAGCCTACTGTGTGCTCAGACCTCCTGCCAGGTTCTGGGGATACAATGATGGAAAAAGGAAACAGCATCCCTACTAGCCTTCAACAGGAATAGATATTAGCGTGGTACTAATGAAGTCACATTGGTGTGAAATGACAAGCCGCAAGGCGTGCTACATGGAAAGATGTATGGCCCAATGAAAACACTTGTCAGAGGGACCTAGTGAGTCAGATTATTTACCCTGATTTTGTTGTTGTTGTTGTTTTCTTAGAAGTCCAAGCCATCTGAAGATTAGAGCAAGTTTGTTTCAGAAAAAGTATCTGCTCTGATTTCTTGGGATTTCTTTGATAGTTTATGAAACATATCATCACCTAATTTAAAGTTTTTCTAATCCTTGCCACAAACAATATTATAAAGTATGGTTTGGTGAATTTTGCCCACTGTAAGAGTAGGAATCAGTTCTTTGTAGAGCTTTTCATTTCAAGATGGTGGTAAAGGCATAAATAAAGTTGCCAAAAATAGATACTAGTCCCATATTCCACAATTTAAAAAAAGACAAGATCTAAAAAGGAATTCAGCTAATGAGATTTTTATTAGTTTATGCAAATTTTTTTTTGTTTTTCATCATACTTTAAAAGGTAATTTTCTGGGAAAAAATCTATTATTTATAATTGCCCTACTTCATGGATTTCTGGGTATTTCCATATTGAGTATTTTAGAATGGCTACCCAGAAAAATTTTATTGACCTCCTCTTTGGACAGGATTGCACCTAATTTTTCTAATACAATGTTATATGCTCAGGTATCTCTTATTGTATTCCTTTAAGTGTGATTCAGGAAAGAGGAAATTTCTATTTAGTTACCCAATTCTCCATTGCCTTAATAGTTTTTCTAATGGAATGTATCTAAACCCTAAGAAGAAAGATAGAATCCCATGAAAATTCATAGTATCCTCTGCATAATGGAGGTAGGACCTAATATCCTAAGATTAATTCCCATACTTAAGCTTCATGTGGAGAGAAAGAAAAAATGGAGGAAAAGAGCAAGTGGAGAGAGTTTTAAAAAGAGTTGGGGTGTGCAGCAGACGTGGGGTCAGGTGGTGAGAACTGTAGCAAAAAGACCTCTCCCAGGACCTCCCTTATGGGGTCTGCTGTAGAATTGCCTAAAATCAAATATGCCTCATGCATCTTCAATGAGTAAACAGAGAGGAGAAACTAAAAGAATAAGAGAATTGTACTCTTAAAGAGAGGGAAATGGAGAAGAGGCGAAGCCAGGAGTAAGGTGTTTCAAGCTCAGTCATTTCTAGGATTCTCACTGTGGAAATGACCTTGAGTATTTTATTTTATTTTTTTTCGCGGTACGTGGGCCTCTCACTGTTGTGGCCTCTCCCGTTGCGGAGCACAGGCTCTGGACGCGCAGGCTTAGCAGCTATGGCTCACGGGCCCAGCCGCTCCGCGGCATGTGGGATCTTCCCGGACCGGGGCACGAACCCGTGTCCCCTGCATCGGCAGGCGGACTCTCAACCACTGCACCACCAGGGAAGCCCATCCTTCAGTATCTTAAAGCATGGGTACTCAAGCAGCATGTTGCAAAACTGCATGCTGAACTGTCAAATTTTGATCAACGTGTAGAATTTATTTAGACTTTGTTGTGAAAATAAAGCAGACTGCAAACTTCTCCTGATGTTTAGTACATGAAGAGGAAGAGACTTAGCAGATACTCAGCACAGAGGAGAATGATTTGGCTTTCCAAGCTCCTCGGTACCTTGAAGTTAAAAATGTTCTATGCAGAACTACTTAAAACCTGAGCAAACGGGAGATGTGTGAGGATTATGGTATCTTGTGACAAAAGGGACAGCGCAAACTTCTGGCATGGGAAGTGAGTGGGGTCTTCATCAACCTCACGCCATCGTGGAGTCATCTGAAAACAGATATTAGCTCAACTGCACAGCTTAGGCAGCACAGGGTAGAGCTGGATACAGTTCTCTGCAACAAGATGCTACAGAGCAGTAAATAAAAAAATAAAACCTGTGTTTTATGAGGACGTTCCAACTTTGCTTTGGGAGTTCACGGGTACAGTCAGGGCTGTAAAAAGAATAAGCATAGTACTAAAGGACCACCAAGGGACTAGTGCTGTGTAACCCTAGGTGATTTATAGGCACTGTGTTACATGTGATTGTGTTGTAATAATTACTCACCTGCTTATTGCTTTTTTGTCTTTTAATCTCCTCAAGCGTGCAGCAAAAAAATTCTAGCATTTTAAAGCATCATTTAAATCTCCAAAGGACAAGACCCACTGCTTTAAGCCCTTGGACCATTTCATGTGGAAAAAGTATGAGATGTTTTTGACAACCCCTCACCTCCAACTCCACACCCACCATGGAGTGGGATATGCCCTGGTTGCTGCTGCTTAAAGGAATATTAATTTCTCCAGGATAATGTCCTTTTATCACACTGTGTGTGTGATAATTTTAGTACAACAAAATGTTAAAGAATTCCATACACTTTTCCTAACGAGGACTTGACATTTCTGAATGTGGGAAAAGTTATTTCCCTGAGAATGACAGCCTTCCTTAGGAGCTGTTTGATTCTCAAAACAATATTTTTTCAGCCAGACATGACACTTTGAACTTCTGATTGCTCCTTTTTTCCTAAAGTCATGTTTAGTGTTCTAACAGCCTTGAATGAGCCCCGCTATCCTTTTAAAAAATAAAGCTTGCTTTGGAAACACTGGCCAATTAAACAACTATTGGATAAAATTAGGAGTCTTCTTGCAGATGCAGAACTGGTAAAGTATAAGTATCTAGACTCTTTCTAATACTTTTGCATTGATAGTCACTATCTGTTGATGCATATTGTCAATAAATCATAGGAAAGATTAGCAAATCACATTACAGTCATCTAAGGATTTTGAATTATATGTTTTAGATCCAGTTACTGGATAATTGGAGCAAGTACTTGGATGTGTGATTACTATTTGACCTTGTTAAACCCTACCACTTTTCACTACCCTTGGCAGACTTTTCAAAGCTCAGTGTTTCTACGTTTTCTCTGAAAGTGAAGGCTTGTTCTCATTCTCAGGCAGTTTAAAGTCTCTCTTCTGTACCATTTTTGTAACCCTAAAAAATGGTACAAATGAACTTATTAACAAAACAGAAATAGAGTTACAGAAGTAAGAAACAATCTTATGGTTACCAGGGGGAAAGAGAGGGAGAGATAAAGTGGGAGATTGGGATTGACATAGACACACTACTATATATAAAATAAATAACTAGTAAGGACCTACTGTATAGCACAGGGAACTCTACTCAGTACTCTGTAATGACCTATATGGGAAAAGAATCTTTAAAAAGAGTGAATATATGTATAGGTATACCTGATTCACTTTGCTGTACACCTGCAACTAACACAACATTGTAAACCAATTATGCTCCAATAGAAGTTAAAAAAAAAAAAAAGAACCAATCAGATCCTTGGAAAAAAGTGTCCAAAAGTGCTTGGGAATCACGTGGTCAAACAGAAAATTGATAATTTGTTACATAATTTATAATCACAAAAGAAGTATACAAAATTACAAAAGAATCTTGTAATTTGTCATTTTACAAGTGTAATTTTGAGTAAAGATTTCCACAAGAACACTAAAAAAAAAGTCTCTCTTTTTCCTTACCTATTACTCATGGAGAAACTGCAGGTCTCGATCCCAATGCCTTTCTAGTTAGTGAGCCTGCATTGTAGAGACTGCCAATCACCTACTGTATTCAAGATCATCTCTGGCCCAATGGCTTTGGGATCTAATTAAATCAAAGCAAAACCCCCTGGTAACTTGCTCTATTTGCAAGTCATCATTTTATATGATGGTTATGACATTTCTGGAAAAAAAATCTGTTTCAGAGTTGGAAGACGTTTTGTTATTATATTTGCAAAAGACACTTTGTCTTGTTAATTAACTAGTTAAGCTAGAGTAGTAGATACTGATATTTTACCTGGAGAGGTGGGGAAGCAAAGGGAAAGACTGATAAAGCCATCAACTTTCATTGTTAATGGACTAGTTACCCCTTGGGGACTATTTTGTTTCTTCTCTCTCAATCTTTTCTTTCTTGTCCTTACTTGTTGATTTTTTGAGTAACAGTGCCTCTACTTGATCTAGTTTTAGAACAGGGAAAGCCCAAAACTGCAACTTAAGGCAAAAGTGTTAGAGAGAAGATAGTGAGTCTGGGGCCAGGATGAATTTGAGCTGGGCTCACACATCCTCTACTAATATCTGTCACAATCAGGAACAACTCTAAGATGATGACCATCACATATAGACATCGTGCTCAGTACAGGGCCACAGTCTCACATACATCAAGCTTTCTGCCTTTAGAACCTCAGAGTTCAGTGAGAAAGTCTGGCATTGCAGTAGATGGTTACAGTGCAGTGTGATAAGCAAGTAATATAAGTATGAACAATGTGCTATGAGAGCTCAGAAAAAAGATCAATCATTTCATCCTGTAGTGAAAGGTTGCTAAAGACCTAGAAACTGATCTAGTAAATATCCAGAGCGGACCAACTCTACAGAGTGGCAAGCTTTGCCAATAATGGATGAGAGATCATTTAAATAAGTGAAGCATTTTCTTTTACTGTGCTGAGGACTCTCTTCAACATTGTAATTTGGAAAGTTCTAAAATGTCCATTTATTAAAACAATGAGATACCACTACACATCTATTAGAATGGCTAAGATCCAAAATGCTGACAATACCAAATGCTCCACCAAATGTGGAGCAACAGGAACTCTCATTCTTTCCTGGTGGGAATACAAAATGGAGCAGCTATTTGAAAGACAGTTTGGCAGTTTCTTAAAAAGCTAAACGTAGTCTTACCATATGATCCAGAAATCTCATACCTAGGTATCTATCAAAATGAGTTGAAAATATGTCTACACAAAAACCTGCACATGGATGTTTACAGCAGTTTTATTCATAATTGTGACACCTTGGTAGCAACCAAGATGTCCTACAATAGGTGAATGGGTAAACAAACTGTGATACATCCATACAACAGAATAATATCAATATGAATAGAAATGAACCACAAAAAGGCATGGAGGAAACTTAAATGATTTTGATAAGTGAAAGAAGCCAGTCTAAAAGGCTACATGTTTTCCAATTCCAACAACATGACATTTTGGGAAAGGAAAAACTATAGAGACAGTTGGATAGTGGTTGTTGGTTGCACAATGTGAATATACTTAGTGCCCACTGAACTGTACACTTAAAAATGGTTAAAATTGTAAATTTTATGTTATGTACACATACACAAAATTCTATGGACAGTTAAAGATCAGTGGTTGCCAAGGGTTTAGGGGACGGGAGGATAGGTTGAATAGGTGGAGCACAGAGGATTTTTAGGGCAGTGAAACTGTATGACACAGTAATGGTAGATTCAGGACATTTTTCATTTGTCAAAACCTATAGAACTGACAACACAAAGAATGAATTCTAAAGTAAACTATGGACTTCAGTTAATAATAATGTATCAATATTGGTTCATTGATTGTAACAAATGTGCCATACTTATGCAATATATTAATAATACAAGAAACCATGTGGGGAGGTGGGATAGAGGGTATATGTGGAAACTCTCCATACTTTCTGTGAATTTTCTGTAAATTTAAAACTTCTCTAAAAACTAGAGTCTATTAAAAATATCCATTTGGATAAAGTCAGATAAGTATACAGGAAAAATGAAATATAAGATGGAGCATGAGTTAATTTCAGTTTTGATTTGAGCAAAAGAGTAAAAATCTATAAAAGTTAGTGGCTCTAAACCTGAAAATATACATGCACACACACACACACACACACACACAATTTAGGGAAAAGGATTAAACATGATAAGTAATTGGAAACTTACAAGATATCTGGTTGTATGCATAGCTATATTTTTCTTTCAGCAGTGGCTTGAGCTGAGTGATAGGTTGTGTTCAGAAAACAATTGTTCCTTCATGAATATTCTCATTTTCTTGGCTTTCTTACCATATTGCTATTCCAGTTATTGCCTTAGTGCATTAGATAACATTACATAAACCAGACATAGAGTGGTACAGATGAGAGGGATTCACTGTGGACAGGATTTTAGCATAATGGGGTTCTAATTTCATCTCTACCACTGAGTGGAAACAATGCAAAGCAAGCTACTCACTCTTCCTCATGCATAATTTCCACATCTATCCAAAAAGAGGGTTGGACTACATGCTCTCTGAACTACATTTTTGCTCTCAAGTTCTTTTGTCTTCTCTGGTTAAATTTAGCCAAGACATAATTTGGAGAATCTCAAAGACAAGCCATGTCTGCAGAGATAATTTCATTTTGAGGCAAATCAAATGTTGACTTACTTCATCAATTACTATTTGGACTTTGAAAAAAAATATCCAAGTCAGTATCCTGACTACCCTGACTGGGTCAAAGTCACCCTGTTATATGCACTTATAGAGCCATTTAACCTCCTTACATATCTCTTACCACAGTTTGTAATTACATCCTTATTTTTATGATTACCTTGTTAATGCCTGCACACACACACACACCACTAAATTGTGAGTTATGTGAGAGTAGAGAATGAATTTATTTTTTTCACCATTAATTCCCCAGTCCCTGGAGCCCAGAGTAGGTAGGCAATACATATGTAAGTAAATGAATGAATGGATAAATATATTAGTTTAATCCAATACAAATATAAATTTCAATTATGTGAAGTAAAATAAAATTATGATTTTTAACACATGCCTTGCTCTGAATGAATTAGGAAGCTTTTCCTAAATGGTATCTAACATAGGTTGCAATCTTAAGCTGAAAATTTTCCAACAGGAACTTAGGAATTTTAATTTTTAGGAATCAATAGTAATTTCTTTTACACTAATGATTTACTGTTAATTGATGTAAGTCATGGGCATCAGTTACATTTATATATTTTTCATCTAAAATAATTTCTAGGCAAACTGATGAGTTAAAATTAAGTCATAAGAGAAAATTAATGAGAGGTATGCTGAGTATAAAACTTAAAACAAAAATATTTTAAGTGACAAAATGGAAATAGATCTTTCATTTTAGATTCAAATATTTCTTCAATTGATGATTTGGTCATTTGGAGTTTATATTTTCATTTTGCTTTGGAAAAAGAAACGACAAATATAAAAAGTCCTACTTTTTCTTGAATAAGAGCTGAAGAAATCTGAAATCTTAATTTCAGATTTAATTCTACCCTTTCTAAAAATAAGTTGCACTTCTGCATGGTTGACTTGGCACTTATTCTTTTGGTCAAATATGTCAATAAGCTATTGGACAGACTACCTTTTGCCTTTTTCTATCCTGTGTTCATGGAGATGATTCTAAATGCCAGCTTAATTCTTGCCCTTTATGACCAATTTATTATTCATGTTTTAGAACTCCATCTGAAATCATTCCTTTTCAACATGCTCATTAATTCAAAATATCAATTTAGAAAGATTATTTCTTCACTCCAAGATAATGTTCTATGGCAAATGGAGAACCATAGATGCCATTTAAAACTTAGAACAGGGCCTCCCTGGTGGCGCAGTGGTTGAGAGTCCGCCTGCCGATGCAGGGGACACGGGTTTGTGCCCCGGTCCGGGAAGATCCCACGTGCCACGGAGCGGCTGGGCCCATGAGCCATGGTCGCTGAGCCTGCACGTCCGGAGCCTGTGCTCCGCAACGGGAGAGGCCACAACAGTGAGAGGCCCGCGTACCGCAAAAAAAAACTTAGAACAAATACAAGATAGTAAAAAAGCAATACAGTTTTTTGTTACCCATCTGAAATTGAAATAGATGCCTGAGGTGTAAAAAAGAATTTTTCAAACAAAAGAATCATCCAGTTCAGCTCAAGCAAGTAAATAACACAATTAAAATGTTTGCCTTGTGTATAACATATGTAAGCTTGGGTTTTAGGGAAAAATGCTTTAATATGACTGTGACTTGACCTTGAAAAACATTTTCATTAAGATCAGAAAAATGTCAGAATACACTATTAGCTGAAGTCATTATTTTCTCCAGGTTTAAGCATATTGGATTTTCATTGTGAATAAAAATATACTCAGTCTAGACATGTGTTATGGTTTTAAATTATGTCAATCCAATGGTCAGGCTGTGGCTACACACTGAGTTTAATGATTTTTGCGGTAGTCCAACATAGAACCACCTACTGGGGTTAGATATTTTGACTTTGGAACTGAATTGACCATTTATTTTAGCCAAAAGGAAGGCACTTTGTATATAAACAAAGTTAATTTTCCTTTGCCTAATGGTAATTCATCTTCAAAATATTCATTTGGATACTTGGAGATATTTTGTTTTGGCTTTGGATTTTTTTCTGTTTATATAAAAGATTTTTGAAGCAAAGCAACAGATTTCAATTAGACATAAAGGCTTCAGATTGCATAATAAAAGATAGTCCCTCTGTTCGAAGGAAAGAACATGTTTTTAATACCTTTAGTCCAATTTCCCTGTATCATTGTGTTGTATTGAGTAGTCTCCACGTACCATACCCTTGGAAGCTCAGTATGTGAAGGACAGAGGGCAGAAAAAGATAGAGCCACCTGGTTTAACTCTAAGGATCCTACAGCTTGTGTGAAGTTGAAGCAGCTTTGATAGCACAGGCGTGTTGATGGTAATGAGTTACCATTAAACTTTTACGTGCTTCTAATGAAAAGAATATCCATTTTCACTCTATACTCACATTCGGGTAAGTATAGGTCTTTGAAGCTGTCAAATGTTCAGTTCTAAGGACGTGACGACTTCTAGGACCTACCCAGTCATTCACCACTATTCTTAACTTTGTCCAGATGTTATCCTTCTTAGGTAAAATGTGAAAAACGCCAAAAGGGGGGAACACCATTGCTCATATTTTTCTGTATTTGAAGCAAGGATATCAGCTTATTGAAATAACTAAGTAGATTACAAAATCTTATATATGTGAATTTTGGACTGAATCAGCTCCTTCTTTCCTGCTGTTTTACATTTTTGCTGCACTAGGGTGTTTTGCTTCTGTTTTGAAATTTTTCCTATCATAGTTGCTGGTGACTATTGATATATTAAACAGAGACAAGAATGAGATGCTGAAGTTGATAATAGAATATTGACATTAAATTTGTAAAGCATTCTGGACATTTTATTTTGTATGTTCAATAAAATATAGTTTGTGAACCTTCGTCTTAAATCATCAAGCTGCCTTTTGGCTCAAACTCTTTAAGTTTTACCAAATCTTTTACCAAAATCTTTTTGTACCATCATTAAGGAGCTTGGTGGACAGAGTTAGTAACATCAAACTACTGCACAGATGGTGAAACTAGGGCCATTTCCTGAGTTTATGTTCTAGTGTTTGGTTTAAACTAGAAACTTTAAGGTCTCATCTTTACATACTCTTCTGAGCTCACTCTTCAACACCTGGAGCACTGCCTCCGCTGCCTAGTACAGTGCCTGAAGGGCAGTAGTATTTGGTTTAACAAGAGCAAATAGAAAACTATGGCATCATTAGCCAGAATGATCCTAAAGTGAAATACTCTGCTCAAGCTGATGTTACCATGGCTTGATCAACTGGAGGATATATGGATTACCCTGTAAGGGATGGTGACCTCAAAATCACACCTGCTTGCTGCTGTGCTCATTTACAAAAATGGACAGATCTTTTCCAGGCTACCTAGATTTATTCTTGAGTAGATAAATGAGAAGACAGGAGACCTCAGCCCCATAATCAAGTCTCATTACAATTGGAAGAAAACCTTCTTGTGGATGGTAGAAACTCCATGACTAAAAATGTGTTCCTTTGCCACCCAGTTGAGTTGTTTGGTCCCAAAGCAGCAAGCTGGAATTTCAGTTTATAACCTATAGGTACATAGTACTAGATGACTCCAACTTTGTTTTACATTCAAGTCATTTGAGATTAGCAACATGGGAAGATTCCAAGAAATGTAAAAATACAGAGTGATAGAAACTCACTTTCTGCCATGACCTTGACTATTTTCCACCACTCATTATTACCTCTAATAAGGTAAAAAGAATGATGTATAGCCAAGGCAGGTTGGATGAATAAACATGGAAAACCCAATGGCAATCCAACCCTTTTACAAGTGAAAAGTTCAAATGAGGGCAGGAGGATTTCCAGTTTACATAATTCCACATAATTCATTTAATTGGAACAACTTAAATTTGTAAGGCACGTTGCAATTTTCAAGGGTGTTCATAGTCATAATTATATCTGAGCTTCCCAATACCCCTGAGTTGGAGTGATATATTTCCATTCTGTATATTACACAGAGCGGGTCAGTGACTTGCACACATGGTTTAAGTAGGCTTGCAGTCTTGGTTTCAAGAATGACTTTTTCAGAGTCAGGAAGAATGATGTCCATGTGGACACTGATGTAGCAGTCTAGAGATGTGAAATTGATGCTGTTGTCTTCCATGGGTAGCCCTTAGTAGTAGAACCAGGTTTAGAATCAAAGATTCACAATTCTCAAGTCAATCTTACTGATTTTCTTTTCCACTCAGTTCTACTAGATATAATAACATAATGTAGCTGAGAAAAGTAAATCATCATTATGGACCATTATGGAAATAGTAATGAGTGTCATTCAAAAATGGAAAGTATTTTAGGAGCAGCATCTTTTACATTTATGTGAAATGTCGTACTTCGGTAGGATATTATCAAATGTTTCTATTTGTTTTTTAAATATCAGACCCTTTTTATCCCCTAAAATAGAACTGAATACTAGGAATAAAACCTGTTATAAAATATATTCTATCATTAGTAGCTACAAAAGCCACACATTTGAAGATATTTTCATCTGATTTCTACTTAATGACTTCCAGTGGGACATGAGTTCCTAATAAAATTAGAAGCAACTTTCTTTAGGTTCTTTCCTGCTGATTTCAGCTTTTAGTTGAAAAGTATTCATTAATTTTTTTCTCTTGAAAATAGCACTGACCCTCTGAAACAGTTCCCTATCAGAGACAATTTTACACCTTGGGAGAAGATTCTACTGTGTTCTTGCCTCTCCCTCGTAAAGCTGTTGAGAAGCTGGCCCATACAGCCATCAGAGACAGTGCCCATCACAGGGGCTGCCATCTAGTTCTCCACCGACTTCCCTTTGTGGGTTTCTTTTCAAATTTGGACTCAAGTTGTTTGAAAGAAAAGTTTCCAGTCTAGAGTGAAAAAGAATACATGGCATTTCTTTTATCATTGTACTTCTAGTCTAGAACAGAGAAACTGAGAACACTTGGCATTCACATTATTTTATGACTTTCAGGTAATTGATATATAATATCAATTATATATCATATGTTTTGTTGCCTCTAGGGTAATTTTGATATTTTAGTATACTAGTTATTGAATTAAATTGTTTTATAAGATCATGTTATCTGTTTTCAGGACACTGTGTGCAGTCAATTTCAAAATTCAGTTGTAGGCAAATACCCTGACATAAGGCTGACTATGGTGCCTGCTGGCCATCGTGTTCCCTGAATGAGACTGCTTCTTGGTATCTCACAGAGGTACTGCTAACAGATGTCAAGAGAGCAGCATCTATATAAAAACATGCAGTTAATGCAATTGTAGGTGTGACTCTATAGAATTTTGGAAGTTAATTGAGATCCCAGAAAACACACACACACACACACACACACACACACACACACACACCCCAGAGCCTCTTTTCTGAATTTTCAACAGGTCTTCATGTGCCCACCTGAAGGCTCCTCTGACCTTCTTTATGGCCAGTGATTTTTTTTCTATTCCAGTCAGAATCAATCCTATAACAACTTTTAAAGACCTATCCCTGCAAACCTCCCCTGAGATAATCCAGGACTGGATAGTGTCTGCCATGAGGGAGCATTTTATTTCACCTTTCTAGGAGTCATTTTTATTGCATTCTAGATGAATGTGAGGGAGATTTTAATTAATAAACAAAAACAAAAACAAAAACAAAAGGGTAGTGGGCTTCCCTGGTGGCGCAGTGGTTGGGGGTCCGCCTGCTGATTCAGGGGATGCGGGTTCGTGCCCCAGTCCGGGAATATCCCACATGCCGCGGAGCCTGCACGTCTGGAGCCTGTGCTCCGCAACGGGAGAGGCCGCGGCAGTGAGAGGCCTGCATACCGCTAAAAAAAGTGTCTTTTTAGGACCACATTTTCAAACACTGCCCTAAAACATAACCAGACACAGTTGCAAATAATGCTTCTCCTTCATAGGGCACATCTATGCTCAATGACTCTTAGAATCAATAGCTAGTTAATTAATGACTTAATTAAAACTACAGTGAGTACCAGCCCTGAGGAAGGGCAGCATTATTGTCATCATGTCACTTTGTCAAACCCTGCTCTGTAGTCACTAAGTGCAGGCTCAATCAGACAGGCAGATAATTTACATGGCCAACTATTCACATGCATATATGATTCCAAGTTTTGAAAAAAAATTAGATTTCTCTGTATTCATTGCTATCTTTACTCTAAAACAACCCAGTGGAGACTCACCTGGATGTTTAACATCCCCTGACAATACCGTTGCTGCTGCCAGCTGGGGCTACTTCCTAGAGGAATCAAACTTCCATATTTCTCATCTGCTGCTGCTTCTTAGTCTACAGCAACTATCCAGCCTCAGATTACTCTTGAAGGCTCTTCTTAAATTTCTGGTGGGACCTCGCCTTCTGCATGCTTTGTATCTTTTTTGGTGACAGAGAGGAGATTCCCTGAGCTCAAGAGGAAGAAGAATGTGTAACGTAACAAGCTAGTGTTGACTCTTCTAGAAGGAGAGCTGATTCCCCTCCATTGGTACCACCTAATACCTTCCTCCTTCCTTCAGAAGAAGCTGTTAAAGAAGTCCAAGGAAAAGATGGCAATGGAATGGCTGGGAAACATGAATAGAGAAATAGTCAAAAGAATTTTTGGCCATAATAAGAGAAGCATAGTACCCAGAATGAGGGTGGAGATACTCTATTATACTCTATACCTAAGTTAGAAAATTGCATGATTTTCCAAAGGTAACTCTTTTGTATGGAATATACACAAAGTGGAGTGTTCAGAAGGGATTGGCAAGGACAATAAAAATGTTCCAAATGGAATCATCTAAGGAAAGAAAATGGGATGTTTAAGATGGAGAAGGGCAGGTACAGATGGTGGGGTAGGAGAATCCCAATCATTTTCAAACATTTAAAGGAATATCATGTTGAAGAGGAGCAAACTTGTTCTGGGGGAACTTAAGAACCTTCTAATAGTGGAAGCAGTCTTAAGATGGGAGAGTCTGACTCAGGAGGCTGTGAGAATTTTCAGTCCTTGAAACATATGACAGAGTTGAGTCTGAAAAGGATGCTTTCCAACAGTAATTCCGGAACAGTGTTCTGTAGAACATTAGGTCCACTAGATGTCTGTTGGTTGTTTGTAGGAAGAAATTTAAAAGGTGTATTTGTGTGTGCATGCCCATGTGTTAATAGTTTTGGGACTATTCTTGGGTCAAATAAGTTTGGAAAACACCAGTTTGAGGACAGGGGAATAAGTTCTTGACTTATCTCAATGTCCTTAATATGACAATATGTTTAATATGCTACTATGTGTATTGTGAACATCAAAGAGGCTTCACTATTACCTAAATTTATTCAACCAATATTCAAAGGAATATTTATTTGTCTTAGGACTATCTTTCAATAGCTCATGAAACATTGTAACATGGGACTCTGTTTAGGTAACATTTTTTAGAGAATGTGGTCACAGATTATAAATATCTTAGAGACATTTTCAAACCTGATATCCTCTGGTGCTTTTCTAAATGTGGCAAGGAGGAAATATACAAGGAAGAGGGAGGATGCATTAGCAAATAATACACATATATGGCACCAATATGGTTTGGCAATATTTATTGTATGTTTTTAAGTTCCTAGGAATTTTCCATGTTGTCAAAGAATGCTAAAGTAGAATATTTTTAAAGTGTCAGGTAACACGATTTTCAAAAAATATAACCAACAGACAACACAATGGAAAGCACTCTTCTCATACTAACTGACTTAAAATTTTGCACTCTTTTGGTACTGTTAAAACACCGTGACTTTGTAAGACCACTGTCAGGAGGAAATTATAGAATTAACAGCATAATGAATCTTATTCTCTTGCAGAACAAATGACATGTTCCTCTGCCCTTTGCACCTGCAGTTGTCACTGATTAAAGGGGAAAAGGTCAAAGAAATCACCCCCTGATAATTATGCATGATTGCAGGGCCCCAGAGACACACAGACACATTAGCACCTGGCAAATTATGATCAAATTAAATTCTGTTTGTATTCATTCTGCATGTTAACATTTTCTCTAAGGAATGGGAAATCTCTGAATTTGACTTTTTAAAAAATTGAACATCTGAAATGGATGCTATAACAATATTTAGCTTTGACAGAGCATGTCAGGGACATGGAGTTGCACAAAGTACTATACATAAAAGGTTGTGATGATGGAATAAATACCACCTCGCCACCACCACCCCACCCCCAGCTTCTGCTGGGCAATTTGGACTGGAAAAGTCTCCCATTAGAGTGACCATGACAATTGTTTCCTTTAGATGTAGGTTTAGATGTTCTGAGCTTCTGATACATTATTCATAGCATAATGGTATCCAGAGGGAAATCCTAACAGATGACCAATGTAAGACTATGTGATCACTATTTCTAAGTAGTCTAGACTTGGTAGCCTTTCTGCTTTGCCAGAGTAAGTGGAGGTACCCACATGACTCTGCATAGTGCACGGCACTAAGCATAAAGGAAGTTTTTCTCAGGTGATCTTCTCCCACTCTCCCTCTTGAAAAACAACCCTCAAACCACCATAGGACCTACCCTGTTTGCATTTAAGAAATGGAAATGTAGTTTTAATTTCTCTATCTCATTAAGGTTACCAAAGGCTACCCTTGATTCCTACTTGGGTGAAAGTCCACTGATCACAGAATTTCTTGCCATTTAAATTGAACACTTGTAGGTTGGGTTTCCCAAGAAATAGACTCTAAGGCTCTGAGATTTGTGTGCAGTTTTATTCCAGAGTTCCCTTGGGATCCATGCCTATGGGAGAGTGACAGGAACAGGATTGAGTAGAGGGAGGGGTCTGTTGTGATGCAGTCACAACAAAGGTCTTAGCCAAGCCTACAGGAAGCTCTGGAGCTGGGATGAACCTTCCAAGTTGTCCCACCTTGAGGCAAGTGCCTGTATACACTCCTTCCCAAAGATCAGTCATGGGATGCAGGTTGTCCCCAGAGAGGGTGTGTGACCTTGAGTGGTGTGACTAACTCTTTAGCTGAGGGCAATTCTCAGACAGAAACTCAGCTGAGAACTGACAGCCAACAACATTCCTAGTACTCATTGAGATGAGTGTTCTCAATCTGGAAGGGAAAATCTGGTCAGCTCTTCACAGCAGGCACTACACATCAATATAGAGAGTAACTTTTTCATAGAGTTACTTGCCTTCAAGTAATCTGAAAGTAAGAAAAATGAAGGTAGCTAACACTTATTTACTGTCTACTATGTACTAGACACTTCAAGCATGAACACTAAGAATGGAGTAACAGCTATCATTTATTGAGTTATCACCACTCAAGTATTATGTTAAAATTTTATGCATGCTATTTCATTTAATCTCCACATTAATTCACTCTTTTTATTCTCTTTCACAAGTGAGGAAACTGAAGCTAGAAAAGTTTAAGTGACTTACCTAAAGTTACATGAGTATTAGTGAGAGTGCCAGGATTTGAACTCAGTCTGCTGCAAAGTCCTCTTTCTTAACCTATATGTTACACCACCTATCCATCTTGTATTGTTTTGTTTTAGTCTTGCAAAAACCCTAGGATTTACATGTCATTGTTATCCCCATTTTACAGTGAAAAACAACCTTCCCCAAAGTGACACATTATTAGTAACTCAAATAGGGCTCTAATTCTAAAGCTCTTATTCTTTCTACTGCCCCTGTATCAATTGTAGGCAGTCCATTAAAACTCAACAAATACTCACTTAACTTATGAGTACTTAAAGAGTAGTCTTTATTTAGCCTCATAAATATATAAGATTCCATGGAATATTTCCATTTGGAATTGGAATGTGTGCCAAGAAAGAGGCCAGCAGCTAGTTCATGAGGCCAAAAGAGGCTTCATGGACATCATTGTCAAATGTTTTCATGCAACTCTATTCAGAGCAATTAAACAATTTCTATTTGTAACAATTCAGGTATTTCCTGAATTAGTCCTATAATTAAGGCAAGGGCTTATCCCTGACTCATCCCTGTACCCACCCCAACAATTGCTACATGATTAGTACTCAATAAAATCTATTGAAAGTGAGAGAGAATATATGAACATGATGGGGACAAAAAGTTCCCAGGATTTCACCATCAAGAATCTCTACAGATGGATGGATAAAGAAGATGTGGTATATATACAATGGAATACTACTAAACCATAAAAAAGAATGAAATTTTTGCCATTTGCAACAACATGGATGGACTTGGAGGGTATTGTGCTAAGTGAGATAAGTCAGACAGAGAAAGACAAATACTGTATGATTTCACTTACATGTGGAACCTAAAAAATTCGACAAACTAGGAATAAAACAAAAAAGAAGAAGATTCACAGATATAGAGAACAAACTAGTGGTTACCAGTGGGGAGAGGTAAAGGGAGAGGGGAAATATAGGGGTAGGGGAGTAAGAGGTACAAACTACTGTGTATAAAATAAGTACAAGGATATATAGTACAACACAGGGAATGTAGCCAATATTTTATAATAACTATTAGTATAAGCTTTAAAAACTGTGAATCACTTTATTGTACACCTGTAACTTATATAATATTGTACAGAACTATAATTCAGTTTAAACAAAGAATCTCTTACACCATTTTTCCTCACAGAGACCATCTTCTCTTAATACATGTATATTTTATAGGTTATAATTTATCTCTCCATTGTTAAAATTAAAAGCATGCAGATTTCCACTAGAATTTCCAATAAGCAACAGATGGTTAAATACTAAACCTGAACTGATAAAATGATTCTGCCCATGGTAAAGAAGAGCAGCATTTCAGTTAAACTGTGTGACCACAGTTCATGGGTGACTGATTTCTTTTGTGACTTTCAGCATTATTACCTCTGCTATCCCGAGATCCAGGATCCCCAAGTCAGGAACAATTGAGAGTGAAGAGATAAACCTAGATAGTCCTTGACATGTTTGTTCCAGGCAAAACCAGAAATGTTAAAACTTCCTTTCTGCACAGGTGAGCAGCAGCTCTTTCTCTGCAAATGGAAATCTTTCCAAAGAGGAGAAAGGACAGGCAGGTGCCATCAGATAGAAACTGTATGCTTTGAGTAAAGTAAATTGCTTCTGAGCTTTGAGTCCCCAGATTCCCGGAGCATTTTTTCTGAGTGAGCAGCTATTTGGTACTGAGGAAGAGACTGTGAGGTGAGAACACTTGATCCCACACAGAAGTGTTCATTATATTGAGACTCTACCCTTGAAAGAAAACACACTGTCTAGCTCATTGGCAGTCTAAATCTTATTAATACACTGAAGGGTCTCTTTGTTTAGAATGTACAAAGCTTTCTTTCTTCCTTCTCTCCCTTAGAAAATCAGCAGACAGAATAGTCCCCGCATAGCCAGAGGTCCCATCGAGGGCTGACTGTGCTCATATTCTGTCTCCTGGAAGGGTTTATGGCTTATTCTGAAACAGGGGCTGAAGGGAATGATGGGCCTGAGGACACAGCACATTTTATGAACTCTAAGCACCATTCTTCTTGCAGTTTATATGATCTTATTTTAATTGAAAATGGATTTTAACGGTTTTCTTCCTTGCCACAATAAAAAGGGCTACTTTTGCCATCATCAAAGGAAACAGATGGCGTCTTTTGCTTTGATTTGACTGCATTACTTTTTGTTAAACAAACACAAAGCTAAACTAAACTAACAAACTTCCAGCCATGAGAAGAGGTGGGATTGTTCCCATGTCTTCTTGAGAACTTGGAGTCTGTCCCTTTGAAAACTGAAGGCGGCTAGGATAGTTAGGGTGAAGGCGAGGGTCAGTCAGTCCCCCGATATTCCTGGTGTGACAGTGGCTCTTATGTCCTTATCTTGTGGCCCCCAGAGCATGTCAGCCCTCATGGCTGTGGCCGAGGTGTTATGAACAACCTCGACCTTACATCTGAATAGTACCCACATAGAGATCATCACCTTGTGTGGGGGTGTCTACCCCAAGTGTTGTCACACCTAATTTTCCAAATAGGAAAAATTGGGACTCACAGGGTTAATATAATTTATGCAAGATTATAAAACACAATAAAAGACATTACTATAGTCAGGACCAGAACTGAAATTTCTCTCAACACCAATCCAGTTGACTTGATAGTTTTTGTTTGTTCATTGTTTGTTTTTCTTGTTTTTGTTTTTATTTTACATAGTCTATTTTTTTAACATCTTTATTGGAGTATAATTGCTTTACAATGGTGTGTTAGTTTCTGCTGTATAACAAAGTGAATCAGCTATATGTATACTTATATCCCCATATCCTCTTCCTCTTGCATCTCCCCCCGACCCTCCCTATCCCATCTCGCTAGGTGGTCACAAAGCATTGAGCTGATCTCCCTGTGCTATGTGGTTGTTTCCCACTAGCTATCTATTTTACATTTGGTAGTGTATATATGTCAATGCCACTCTCTCACTTTGTCCCAGCTTACCCTTCCCCCTCCCCCTGTCCTCAAGTCCATTCTCTACATCTGCATCTTTATTCCTGTCCTGCCCCTAGGTTCTTCACAACCTTTTTTTTTAATCTCATGTACATGTGTTAGCATACGATATTTGTTTTTCTCTTTCTGACTTACTTCACTCTGTATGACAGACTCTAAGTCCATCCACCTCACTACAAATAACTCAATTTTGTTTCCTTTTATGGCTGAGTAATATTCCATTGTATATTGTGCCACATCTTCTTTATCCATACATCTGTCAATGGACACTTAGGGTGCTTCCATGTTCTGGCTATTGTAAATAGTACTGCAATGAACATTGTGGTACCTGACTCTTTTTGAATTATGGTTTTCTCAGGGTATTTGTATGCAAACACAAAAGACCCCGAATAGCCAAAGCAATCTTGAGAAAGAAAAATGGAGCTGGAGGAATCAGACTCCCTGACTTCAGACTATACTACAAAGCTACAGTAATCAAGACAGTATGGTACTGGCACAAAAACAGAAATATAGATCAATGGAACAGGATAGAAAGCCCAGAAATAAACCCACGGACATATGGTCACCTTATCTTTAATAAAGGAGGCAAGAATATACGATGGAGGAAAGACAGCCTCTTCAATAAATGGTGCTTGTTGTTTGTTTTTCATAAATCTCTCTCCCCCCAACTAGAGGGTATGGACCAAGAGGGCAAGGGCTGGGTCTCTTTCTGAGCACCCTGGCATCCTCAGCACACAGAATAATATGTAGCACATAAGAGGTGCTTTATAAATATGCATTGAACAGATGTCTTTATCAAGCTGCAGATGGAGTATGAACTTGATTTGAGCAGAGAATCTGGGAAGGTTAAGGAGAGAGGTATTTCTTCCTTTCATGGCCACAGAGGGAAAAATTCAAACCAGCTATATATTTAGTTGTAACTTTCATTATTTTCTGTTTTACACCTAAATAGTTGTGGTGATTTAGTTCTGAAAGTACATGTTGCTTGTCATAGGAAGACTTGGGAGGACTTTAGTCTCTTATTCAAGAAAGCCCAAGTCCTCTAAAATCTCTAGAGTTGATTTTAGGGCATTTGTTTTGCAGATCATTCATATGACTTCATTCTTTCTCTGAGTGCAATCTCAGGGGAAAAAGTTTTTTTTTTTCCAAAAATGAGTTATTTTTATCAGGCATAAATCAGATATGCTCCTTTCTAAACAGAAATAGGTTTAGCAAAAAATGCTAAGCCTTGTCTTCATGCAAGTTACAATCTCTGAGATACATCCATCTACCTGAAGTTATTTTGAAGCCCTTTCTGGGGTTTAAAACTACAGATGAAAAGGCCCTGCCTTTTATCAATCACTGTATGATTCAGTGCATGAAATGCCAACCTTTTGGGAAAGAGTTTCTTTTTGTTTCATCTTTCTCTCCTTTACATTTTCAGGTGAAATTTCTAAGCCTTCAGAAATGGCCAGATTGACAGGAAATCACATTTTAAATATGTCAGACTTGAGTTGAATTAGTTGGTCCTGAGTGACTCGGTTGCCCAAGGGAAGAAAGACCTGTGATCATTATTTTAAATTTTGCAGACCAGTGAAGCCTCCATTTCTCAGGAGAGGCTGGGTGTAAGAAATGCAGTAACAAGGCTCTGACATTTCATTGTAATCTTTATTTCCAAGGGCATCAGAGAGTTACGTAAAAATTAATTTAATTTAAAGATTCTATTTCATTCAACAAAAGAAATTTTCATTGAAAATTAAATATATTCAAATAAAATTCACTGAAAGATTCAAGTGTTTTATTATCCACATTGTTCATTCATAACCACAAAATACAATAGTTTAGAGAATTTAGAGAAGTAGCATATATAAAATGTATTTTTTGTAAAAGTATTATGTATACACACACACTTGAATATGAATTTGACATGGGTTCCTAATAAACTTAATTCTAATTAAATGATAAGTAATTATAATTAATAATAAATTGATAGTAAATAAAGAAATCTGTTTAATTAAGTTTAATGCTAATAAACTTTATTCTTAGAAAGATGATGACTACTATTGCCGTTATTAACACAGACTCTCAGGACACTTTACGTATAATGCAGGAAAAGTCATTTTGCAAATTGACTGTTCAATTTGGAAATTTGCCAGTAAGACCTGCCAAGTACAGAAAAGTTGAAATCCTTCAAGTTAATTTTTTTTTTTTTTTTTTTTTTTTTTTTTTTTTGCAGTAGGTGGGCCTCTCACTGTTGTGGCCTCTCCCCTTGCGGAGCACAGGCTCCGGACGCGCAGGCTCAGCAGCCATGGCTCACGGGCCCAGCCGCTCCGCGGCATGTGGGATCCTCCCAGACCGGGGCACGAACCCGCGTCCCCTGCATCGGCAGGCGGACTCTCAACCACTGCGCCACCAGGGAAGCCCCAAGTTAATTTTTAAAAGGCTTTTGTTCAGCAAAATAGCAGTGAATTCACAAACTAAAACCTGTGGCAATAGCCACAGTGAGGAAAACTGAGCAGTCTTTCCATGAATTATGTTACTACATGCACTTTTATTCTAAAAATCAACCTTTTGTTTCTAAAAATAAAATCTATTTATTCAATACAAATTTATTGAGTACTCAGTCTATGCCAAGTGCTATGCTGAGCCTTTGGGCTCCAACAATGAGAAAACAGACAGTCTTTGTCCTCAAAGCCACTGCTGTCTAGATAGGGGGCAGGTGCTGATCAAACATGTAAATATAATTACAATTCTGACTAGTGTTTTGAAGAAGTGACATTTAAATTATCACCTGAAAGAAAAGTGAGTGAGTTGTCAAGTGAAGGGGCAGGGAAGATGAGGTATTCTTGGTGGAAAAAAAAAAAAAAACAGCGAACAAACAACAGCCCTTACAATGTTCCCTGAGGAAAATTAGGCTGGTCAAGATGAGCAAGACTGTGGATGTGGCTAGAATTCAGTGAGGGAGAGAGTGACCAGAGATGAAACTGCAGGAGCAGCTAGTAGCTGCTATTCAGAGCCTGTAGACCAGTTAAGAATTTTTATCTTTATGCTAAAAGCAGTGAGGGGTGATTGAAGCATCCTAAGTAGGAGACTGACATGAATTAATAAGTCAGGGTCAGCACACTGAGGGTTACTGAACTCAGCACTTCCAATTCCTAAATCTTTTCCTTTAAATCTTTTCAAAATTGTTTCTCAAAGCTAGAACATCAGAAGACCTGGCTCCCACATCTCTGCTCTCCTGTTGCTTCCTTGGAGGAAGGTTTTCTGATTCCTGTAGACTTGCCTGTTTCTCCTCTAAGAAGTCTGCAAACTGTTTGAAGATGACTTTCCTCAGGAGAGCTCCATATTCCGGAGAAGGGCTTTGAGGTTTCATGTACCAAATTTTGGTTCTGGACCTGCTTTTTTGCTAACTTAAGTTAGAATCTATGATGGGAAAGGCATATTTGGACGTTTGCCCCAATTATATGCCCCCCCAAAAAACCCTTCCAAGGATACTTCCCTAAAGCTTCATTTTCAGTCTTGCCCTTATACACAAGGACATCTCCCCCACCCACTTTCTATCATTGATTGGAAATTGTGAAGGTTGGAAAAAAATCCTGCAGGCTCATTTTTACATCACAACTGTAGTATGGCTGGGTGTTGCCCTCAGAATTCCCCACTGCCTTACTTCTTTGAGACTCTGGAGCAGGGCATTGCCGGGGCTGTCACTCAGTGGATATTCAATACATTACCACTCACAGAGAGCCAGGCACTCAACTAAGCACTTTAATCCTCATTAATATGCTAATGTGATAGATGGTAAAACTGCGGCTTAGAGTGTTAATTAACTTGCTCATAATTAATGCTGGTGCTGAGACTTGAGCAGAAACAGTCTGGCTCCAGATTTGACACTAGTGCTAGGATTTTATTTAAATTTTTCTTTATCTTGAAATGATTCTCCTGGTAGTCAGTGAGGTCTTGTGAATAAACAGTCTAAATCCACACTGTAAATCCAGCACCTAATGAAAATGAGAGATTAAGAAAAAGAGGGGCATTTAAAAGACAACATTGCAGTATCTATTTAGTCACATCTTTCTATGTGACTATAGGAGACCAAAGGAGACTATTCCGTAAATAGATACTAAAATATCAATATACAAATTCAAAGAGAATTTAGTAATCTCTTCAGACTACATAATTTCACTAAGAAATATTTTCCTTCATAATATTAGTGAATGCTCTTCAAATTTCTGCTAACAACTTTTTTGTTATAAAGGTGGAACTAATATGAAAAAATGAATGAATGAATGAGCAAATGAGGGCTTTTTAGGATCTTGTAGCAATCTGAGAACTTCCAAAGGGAACTTCCTAAGCTCTTTATTTATAAGTGAAGAGAATACAAGTTTCAGTGCCATTAGATGATAGACTTTGTATGGAATTAATATGAGATTCTTCATTGCATGAGAAAATCAAAGAACTCTTCTTTGGACGAGATCAACAGCAAACCTAAGTGCATATAAAGGGAAGCTCTGACTTCACAGGTTGTCAAAGGAGGCATTAACCATCTGGCCCAACACCTTCCTGTTCCTCCCCTATTCCAGTCAGTCCCCCTAGTGTCCCCACAACTCCATGGCGCCTACTCTCTGGTCACCTTGTCTTTCCTAATCATGTCCTCTCTTTCAAGCCCATATGCTTTTAAAAAAAAAAACACTTTATTGAGGTCTGACATATAAAATGCTGTACATTTTAAATGTATACAACTCGATGAGTTTGGAGATAGGTATATACCCATGAAACCATACCATCAAGGCTATAAATATATCCATCACCTCCCAAAGTTTCCTCCTGCCCCCTTTATTATTTTTTTATGTGTGTGTGTGGTAAGAGCACTTAACATAGGATCTACCCTCTTAGCAAATCTTAGTATACAGTACAGTTTTGTTAGGAGGGCATTATGCTAAGTGAAATAAGCCAAACAGAGAAATACAAATACTATGTGATCTCAGTTATATGTGTAATCAAAAACAGTCAAACTCGTAGAAGCAGAGAATAGAATGGTGTTCACAGGGGCTGGAGAGAGGGAGAAATGGGGAGGTGATGATTAATGTGTACAAAGTTTCTGTTATGAGAGATAAGTTCTGGAGATCTACTATACAGCCCATATTCTATTAGATGTGCTGTTCCCTTTTCTTGAAATGCTTTCTTCTTCTTTATCTAAAAAGTCTTGACCAAGCTCATATGTCACCTATTTTGTGACATGCTCCTTAAATTCCTCCATAATTTCTCCCAAGTGAAATAAATTATTTTACCTACATGCTCCCATAGAATCCTATGTCCATGTCTGCTGTGCCATATTGTATTGTCATGGTTGGTTCACATCCATTTTACTTGTTAGACTTTGAGACAGCTGAGACCAGGATTTCTAGGTAACATTTGAGTTCAATAAATGTGCTATTTTCCTTTGGGTCCCAGAGATTGTGGCAAGTACAGGGGGTATTTTGATGACTATGATATGATTTTTGTTTTTTGAAAAGTGTGCAGGTGCTGATAGAAATAGGCATGGAAGTGGGAAATCTGAATGCCATGTGCAGTGTGTAGTTATTGAACTGTGCTTAAGGAGATAAAGCATCAAGAAAAGAGTTCTTCACCCAGATTTGGACTTGAGGGATAGAGATGCTGCCTGGGCCAAGTCTTGAAGGGCAAGCAGAAATTAGACCAAGAAGGGTACTGAAAGAAAGAATGGGGCTTCAGAATGCAAGAGTAGTGTGTGGAGAAGTTAGCCCAGTGAGATCTAGACGAAGAACCTGTAAAGTGAGGCCCCCTACCATAGGAAGCGTAAGAGTCTGAGAGGTTTTTTAGTAGAAGTCTTGGGGTGCATTTTTATTGGTGAAAAAAATGACTACTCTTGAAAGTTTAGAAACCAAAGTCATCCTTACTTCATCCCCAATTCGAGGAGCGGGAGATGGAATGGAAACTGAGGAACCATCTAAATCTATTGAAGTTACTCCTGGAATCCAACCTATAAAGCATCACATCCTTCCAAGTCCACGAAAGAAAGCAGTTCCATCAGAAAGCCCAGGCGTTCTTCAGCTGGGGAAGATTCTCGCTGAAAAAGCAGTGGAAGTCGAAGCTGTAAGAATATTAGTTCCCAAAGCCGCTATAACCCATGATATCCCCAACAAAACTGCAAAGGTTAAGTCTGTGGGACATCATAAAGGAGAATTACTTGGCCAGCCAGAGGGAGTTGAAGAACCCAGAAAGGAACTATCTGAGGTAAAGAATATATTGGAAAAGCTCAAGAACTCTGAAAGGAGGTTACTACAGGACAAAGAAGGTCTTTCAAACCAGCTCAGAGTACAGTCAGAGGTCAATCGTGAGTTAAAAAAGCTGCTGGTGGCTTCTGTTGGGGATGATCTTCAATATCACTTCGAACGTCTAGCCCGTGAGAAAAATCAGCTTATTTTAGAAAACGAAGCCCTAGGTCGAAACATAGCTCAGCTTTCCGAACAGTTAGAACGGATGTCGATACAGTGTGATGTGTGGCGAAGTAAATTCCTTGCAAGCAGGGTTATGGCAGATGAGTTAACCAACTCCAGAGCGGTTTTACAGCATCAAAACCGTGATGCACAGAGTGCTATACAAGATCTCCTGAGTGAACGGGAACAGTTTCGTCAGGAAATGATAGCTACGCAGAAGTTGTTGGAGGAGCTCTTGGTTTCCTTGCAGTGGGGAAGAGAGCAAACTTACTACCCTAATGCGCAACCTCACAGCACAGCAGAACTAGCGTTAACAAATCACAAGTTGGCAAAAGCAGTAAATTCTCATCTTCTGGGAGATGTTGGCACTAATGGTCAAAAAAAGTTTCCATCAACAGTTGAATTCTGCAGCACCCCAGCAGAAAAAATGGCTGAAACGGTTCTACGCATTTTGGATCCAGTAACCTGTACAGAGAGCTCACCTGGAAATCCATTTTCTGAGTCTTCACCAACCACCTTACTTGCTACAAAGAAAAATATTGGACGATTTCATCCCTATACAAGATATGAAAATATAACTTTCAGTTGCTGCAATCACTGCCAGGGAGAACTTATTGCCCTTTAACAGTCAATATGTTGGAGGCACACTATAGAGTCATTATTATTTGGCAGCTGGGGTTCTTTTAATGCTAGAAATATTATCACTTTCTATTTAAATAATATATATCCCCAAAGATGTTTCATGTACTGAACTCCAGATTACCCTTTCTTAATAAATATCTCAGGGTAAGAAAAAAATGAAACTGTGTAGATATATTTAAAATAGACAATACAGGCATTACAGGATGGTTTTCCTAAAGGACTAAAAGAAAAAGATTCTGTACCTTTCTTTTAGGCTCTAATTTATTAATCTTGCTATATATTTTACATAAGCAAATTAATTTCTGTACTCTAAAGCAAGGATTGGCAGACTACAGCCTTGGGTCATATGCAGCCATACCCATTCATTTACTGTTGTCTGTGGTTGGTTTCATGTGCTACAACAGCAGAATTGAGTAGCTACAACAGGGTTTGTATGACTAGCAAAGCCTAAAATATTTACTATCTGGTCCTTTACAGAAAAGGTTTTCTGACCCCCACTCTAAAGTAAAAGTAGCTGGCAGGGGTTGGGGAGGGAGTGGGATAGGAGTCCTTTCCCTTTTGGGTGATTTTTAGGGGCTACAAAAGAGTCTTACGGAAATACTGTGGGTGAAGGGACTACTTTAAAAATAAATGCTATATGTTAGGAAACTTTTAAATATTTTACAGCCACATTAACAAATGCTTGAGCAAAACATGTTCTCATTTTGGTTTTGTGCAGGGGATTCCATATTTTGAATGGATGCAACTTGATATATAGAAGGAACATTCTAACTATTGAGCTTATTTTGGCAATTGCAGCACAACAGGAGTATCCAATTTGATACTTATGAAATATGGCAGAGAAAGTAGGATCTTTCTAGAACGTTGTTCAAACTCAAAAATGCAATTCATCAATTTTTATGTCATATATATTATTATTTACTTATGACTGGCTATCGTCAAACATCCTTTTATATACCTTTAAAAATGTCCACAAAATGTTTATACCAAATTACCCTAACTGGTTGCAGAAGTGCCTATCAGTAAAGAAATCCTCAAAAGACAAATCTGATCAAATAACAATATGTTTTAATGTAAACTTAATGGTTTTGTTTTGTTTTGTTTTGGTCTGATTCATCTGAGTTATAGTTTCAAGTGGCAATAAATTTCTCTACATTAAAAAAAAAAAAGAAAGAAAGAATGGTATTTCATATAGAGAGAAGTCCTGAAAAAAAAAAAAGAGGCATGAAACCACAGTGTATGTTTGGGAGAAAACATAAACATTTCAGTATTACTAGAGAAAAAATTAGCATGTAGGAGGTAGCAACAAATGCAGCTGAAGAGAGGTGTGTGTGATGGATGCGTGAGGGAGGATGGAGGGACTCATATATACTGATCAAGAGCCTATGTATCTTGTAGGTGAGAGAAGACTTTGCAGTGTTCATGTAGAAGAATAATGCATTTGGTTGAGAGAAAGTGTTGTGACTGTAGTGTAGAAAAGGCACGAAAAAACAGTTTGGTGGCAGGGCTGTGGCAACGTTTCTTGGAGAGAGGTGAGGAAGGTCTGAACCTCAAAATGGCTCTAGGGAGCTACACCTAGAATGCTGTCTTCCACAGATACAGTATATCTTTGTTGAATGAGTGAATGGGTGATTTTTTTAAATTAAAGTTAAACCAGTTTTTCTTTTTAATTTTTTAAAAATTAAAAAAAATTATATTGGAGTATGGTTGATTAATGTTGTGCTAGTTTCAAGTGTACAGAAAAGTGATTCAGTTATACGTGTGCACATATCCACTCATTTAGATGATTTTCCCATATAGGTCATTACAGAATATTGAGTAGAGCTCCCTGTGCTATACAGTAGGTCTTTGTTAACCAGTTTGTCTTATACCATGAAAATTATTACACTGAGACAATACTTTATTACCACCAGAGTAGGCTTTTCAATTTACTCTAATTACCTAATATAAAAATTGATTCTCAGGAGGACAAATAAAAAATTTACTCTTTTTATATAAAAAGCACAGGTGTATACAAACAACTTATAAACATATTTAGAGTCTATCTGTGGTATTAAAATTTTATTGAGAAGGAGGGTGAGGAGGGAAAAAATATTTTTAAAGGCTCCATAAGGGGGAAGTAATTTTAAAAGTTTAAGAAATGCCACTCTAAATAATCATCATTACTTCAGTAGCATTTGCTAGTTTTAATCCAGTATACTGAGTCTTCTGTTTAACATAATTCTACTTAAGTCTATCTGAGTATTTCATATTCAACTTGGTGTTATTGCTTGTTTTGTCTTTGGTATCATACTGACTTTACAAAACTATATCTGAATAGAAAAAGAGAAATATTCCCATGACTCAGAGAAATGGCATTTAAATGTAAAACTCCTATTTCACCTGAGGCCTAAAAGCTATTCCAAAATGATATTTCATCAATCCTCAAAGCAATCTATTTTATAGAGGAACAGAGAGGAACCCTCATATTCTCCTAACATATCTCCATGGGGATAACAATTAGTTGTTCTAAATACAGGCCCAGGAATTTCAGTCTTAGAGCAGTAGTGGGCATCTGAGTATCTCTTTCTGTGATGGTCATGGTTCTAAAATGGGGGTTCTGTTGCTCAGGAGCCTCCCAAAGCCTAGTACCCTAGGGATCTGGTAAGCCAGCTACTTGGTTGAACTTAATACAGAGTCAGCATTGGCCTCAGCATCATGCTTCTCTACCCCAACTCTCACCTCTCAAGGTGAGTATATCTGCTAGAGAACTATTCTTCCCAGGAAATGCACTCGTTCTGATACTTTTTCCAAAGAGTGTCTGCTTTTTCTAAAATGCCAAGGTGATACTATATTCACAACAGAGATATAACCATCTGCGCTAGCAAGTCCAGAAGAGAAAGTAATGGAATTCAAACCCAAGTGGCTGCACACACATTGCCACAACATCTATCTTTCTAATGAACTTGAATACACTTGAGTCTGTGCTCTAGGGATCCAGATTTTTCATTTCAAGACAGAATTCTCTTCTGAAGCTGTTGCTGTGAAGATCAAATTTCTCCACCTGCCAGTCTGTTTTCTGAAGGCAATGGACCTTTTAAATCAATGTTATGCTCTTTTAGAAGCACTTGTGTCCTCCTCTATCTGTATGCTGAAAAATGTGGATCCGAATTTTTAAGGTATTACCCACAGGATGAATGTAGTCCAAGGCAGTTGATTCAGTTTTGCCTGATGGGTCAAGTTTGACTAGATACACTTTCTGAGGTCTGGAGAAAGACACACATATTATATTCTATGCTTCAACCTCACAAACAAAAGAAGCACGGCTTTCTTTTCTCCTTTATTTTCATGACACTGCATGCTCCCAATTTTCATCTTACTTCTATGTCTACTTCTTTCTTTTTTTAATTGAATCAACTTTTCTGCCCATGTTGTTGATTTTCAAATTTTCTCTTCTCGTCCTTCGTTATACTATCTTCCCATGTAATTTTATCCACTCTCATAGCTCTAACTATTCTTTCTATGTGATGACCCTTGACCAGCTCTATGTCCTGAATATCAGAACTGTACTTAACTGTGAATTAAGATCTCAACTCATGTGTCCCAAAGTCACCTCAAAATCAACATGTCTCAGGGCTTCCCTTGTGGCACAGTGGTTAAGAGTCTGCCTGCTGATGCAAGGGACGCGGGTTCGTGTCCCGGTCCGGGAGGATCCCACATGCCGCGGAGCAGCTGGGCCCGTGAGCCATGGCCGCTGAGCCTGTGCGTCTGGAGCCTGTGCTCCACAGTGGGAGGGGCCACAACGGTGAGAGGCCCACGAATCGCAAAAAAAAAAAAAAAGTCAACATGTCTCAGACTGAACTTAGCACATCCACTGGAAAGCCTTTGGTGCTGTCTTTCCAAGATTAGCGAATGATGCTCACCTACCAAAATACCACTAGAAATCTAGATTCATGGCTTCTTTCTCCCTCTCCATCTACATCCAATCCTACACCAGTCAAATGTTGTCATTTTATCTCCTCAGTTCCTTTCAAATATATCTATTGTGGCCACTGAGATGTAAGCTACCATTATCTCTGGTCTGGCTTCCTTCCAGAGCTCCCTAATTGTTAGCCCTGATCCCAGTCTTGCTTTCTTCCATTCATTTGTTCACAATGAAGGCAGACCACTCTCTCTGAATCACAAGTCTAAGTATATTATTTCCCTGGTTAACAGCTTTCAGTTGGTCTACATTTCTGAAAGCCCTCTATCATCTGGTTCCTTCTTATTTCTCCAACATTTTTAAGACTTCCTTAAATTTTGTAGCTTCTCTGAGATTCTAAATTTCATCATTGTCTCTCTACCCATTCACTTCTCTCTCTCCCTCCATCTCATCCAGGAAATTAATGTCCACATGTATTTCCTCACTCTTTCATTGTTATTGCACTACCACCTCTCAGACCTCAGTTCATTTATCCCTTTTTCATGTCAACCTCCTTTCCTGCTCCCTTAAGTCAGAGTGGTTTCTCTTCAATATGCTGTCATAGGATATTGCATCTTTCCTGACATCTCCTGGATCTGTCTGCATGCCCTACTCCTAAGCACGCCCTATTCCTGACTATGAATGAAGGAATGCTATTTCTTCCATCTGAAAATGCACTGCATCACCCTGTTCCCACCTTTACCCAGCTAAATCTTCCTAATCCCTCAACATTCAGGGAGCGCTCTTCTGAAAAGTTTTTCCTGACTTTGCAAGCTAGACTAGGTGACTCTCCACTATGCTGTCATGGTAATGAATCATCTTTTATAATTAAGTCAGATCATAACACTCTTCTGCTCAAGATCCTCCAAAGACTCCCCATTTCGCTCAGAGTAAACCTCAAAACCCTTATAATAGCCTACAGTGCTTTACAGCATCTGCCTCCCTTTCCTTATTATTTCTCTAACTTCATCTTTTAATACTTTCTTCTTTCTTTTGCCACATTTAGGCATGCTACCCCTTCAGGGCCATGGCAGTAACTGAAACGCTTTCCCTAGCTTTCTACATGACAACTCCCTGGTCTCTTTCAAACCCTTGCACAAATGTCCGCTTGTCAATGGACCTGTGTAAGCACCTATTTTAAGTTGCGATCTGCTCCACACCTCTCTATCTATGCACTCCAAATCCTTTTTTTTGCTGTGTTGTAATAGCACTTATTCCCTCCTATCAAATGATATAATTAATTTATGATTATTAGTCATATTTTGTCTTCCCTTATTAGACTGTAAGCTCCACACAGGTGGATATTTGTATCTGCTTTGTTCACTCAAGTTTTCCAAGTGCCTTCAAGGGTGTCTGGAATAGAAGAGATGATCAGTAAATATGTTTAAAGGATGAGCATTGATTGTGCTATACAGTATTAAACTTTTCTTCCTTGCCCACCTGCCCACCGCCAAACCATGCACTTGTCAAATGCAGGGAGTTTTGCCCTTACATCTATTTACAATATCCAGCATATTTGCTGAAAATAGTGGGTTCATAATAAATGTTTGCTAAGTGCATATATGAATCTCTGACCTCACTACCCCATAGCTTTGCAGGGTTTGTGATCACACCATACCACACTAGAATATGAGTGCAAAAATATTGTTTTCTTAGTGGAGAAGCTTCTCTATAAATTCTCATGGCATCTGAGATCTCCAAAGATGGAGTCCAAAGTGGACCAAGGTAGTGACTACAGTCATCCTTCCATATCCTAGGGTTCCGTATCCATAAAATTGATCCTGGGTTGGTTGAATTCACGGATGCAGAAACCACGGATGAGAAAGTATGACTTTATTACTTCATTTTGTATAAGACACTTGAGCATCCGCAGACTTTGGTATCTGTGGGGATTCCTGGAACCAATCCCTCATGGATTCCAGGAATGGCAGTATTTCTCCTGCAGAGCCACTTCAGAGGTTAAGAATTTGACATTGTTCATTTGGCTTTTTTCTCCATTCTGTATCTGTAACTGGGGCATTTATTTTAATAACTTAGAAAACTAAAGGAAGTCCTGGGAATTGTGAGCTCGAAAAATAATATCTTTCCTTCTGTGACTTCTCTTTTTTCTTTCCTTTCTCAGAGCTCTTCCTGCCATGATGCAGTGGGTCCGCACGCAGAAGCCAGGAGAGAGTGGCATCAATATTGTCACTGCCGATTTCGTAGAACTTGGTGATTTCATCAGCACTGTCATAAAGCTCAACTATGTCTTTGATGAAGGGGAAGCCAACACTTGATAGTACCATTTGGAATGCCAGTGAATAAGATAGAGAAAACTCACTGTATTAGGCATATTATCTATAAACACTCTGATCTTCCTATTCCACTGAGTCTCTGAGGGAATAAGGGATGAAAGTGGGTGGGAAAAGGGGGAAACCATTTCTTCAGTGATTATTATCATACTCTTCATTACTATAAATATTTCATTTCCCATTTGATGAGCAAAACCTACTTCTAGTGTTAGGAATAAAAAAAGACTAGTACATTTCGTTTCTCAGAATTAGTTTTTGTAACTTATGAGTGTTTACTTGATTGTGTTTCTGATTTCAACCTAGGGCTCCTACACTGTGTATCCTCTAAATGAACCTTTCTGCTCCCTCTCTAGCTCTCTCTTTTTAATCAGATGTTGTATGGGACTTAAAAATAGTTAAATGTCCAACATAACTTGTATTATCAATACATTGTTGTACCGAAATGTACTTGTTTTGTGGGACCTGGTATAATATTCTGTAGTCTGCAATCTCACTAACTTTGGGTCATAAACAATATGCATCAAATCTGTTTCCCTGCATAAGTAATATTGGTGGCCATAATCAGTTATTTTTGTGTTATATAAAAACAATAGTGTTTCACAGTATTTCTATTTAAGGCAGCTATAAATATAGAGTAAAAACTTTTGTGGAAGAACTATTAGTGCCAACTCCATAGTGAAAAATGGGGGTGGGGGAAGAGATGGATGTCATTTTAATTCAGAAATCTCTTAAATAATATTGTCCTACAAATGCTCAGTAAATAAAAAATTATGACAAGTGTTGTTAAAATCAGGAAACTCTGAAAAGAACCCTCACAAAAGTTCTTCTAACAATTATCTTGACTGAAAAAATAAAAAGAAGAAAAGAAAGAAATGGAAGATTGAGCAAGCTTTCCTAACAAATTGAGATTTCCAAATATGTCATTCTAAATCCCAGATTTTGAGGAGTATATTCTGAGAAGCTTCAATCTGAGTATTTTTACTTGAAGTTGAGGAAAATGGAAGGGTGGCAGAGTGAATTAGAGCAATGTTTTTGAAACTATGACCGTGAACTCTCAAGGATCCATGAAGCATTTTTAGGAGTTTCTTAATTACATGTGATTTGGGCAGACTTATTGAAAATCACTTCTGTGTCCCACCCCAGGGTCAAGTTTGAGGCAGAGGCCAAAGTTTCACAGAAAGTTTCTGCCATCCACCATTTGATAGTCCAGGTGTATGAGGAAGAAAAATGGTAATGCAAATTTGAGCATTGCTTCTGCCTTGGTGTCTTTGTGATATTTGACAGCTCTAAACAATCTTAAAAGAGCATGATAACCCTTACGAATATGCTTCACAGGAATATTGTGAGGCATTTATAAAAATCTATAAAATTTGCTGAATTCATACAATTCTGAATTATTTTATCTTCCTGTTTAGAAATAATCTTAGCTCAATAGTTTCCTGGGAAAACACAGTCCATGTAAATTGGGGCCATAGAGAAATAAAAGCATGCTCTCAGCTTTCAATTAATTTAGATGTATGACATGTGGTTTAATCTCTGAGTCCTAGGTAAGGGATTTGACTCCAAGGTTACATACGTCAAAATTATAAATAATCAAGAGTTGATTAAAAGATTATAAATACTCACTATCAGAAAATAGTGCTTATTAGCAACTGTGGGGGAAGGAAGATAAATTGTTTATACTGAAGAGAACGTTTATGAAAAGTGTGCAGGTGTGTGTGGTTGACCAAGTAGCATGCATATACACACAACAGATATGATCTCCATTCCAATTGTGTGTATATGTCTCAACAGACAAAATATATCAGTATATACCCACTCTTGTGCAGGCAGACAGACACAAATACACACAAACATACACAGTCATGGACAGCCACAGTGAAATTCTTCTTTTCAAGTGAAAACTTAGGTAATATTAAATAATTTAATTTTAGGACCAAAACCCTTAACAATGTATGAGAAGGAGTTGATGAGATTTTTGAAAGTAGAGTAGCTGATCATATTCAAATATTTTTGTAAAAATAGATATTAATTATCTACAAATATAATTTTCTTTCTGCTTTCCCTCCCCTTGTAGTTTTACTGTCTTTCTGTCTCTCTCACCTGCTCTTTATATACAATTGAATATGAATCCTTTCTAAAGGACTATAGCTTATTGAAATTTATGTCCTGTGAAGTTGTTTTGGGGGGAGGTTTTCTCTGATTATTCATTATTCATCCCTCAGGAGGATCTTTAGCCAAGCACACTTGCAATGACACAAGGATTTAACTTATACATGTATGAGAAAACAGATCTTTCAACATATTCAATACAAATGAAAAATGAATAAAATATAGAGGTAACTATGTTGTATTTTCGTGAACTTAGATGCTTTCTTATGTTTGCTTAGAAATAGCTTTGTCCTATCTGTCATTTGGGTGCTGGAAAAAAACAAACATGCTGAAGCATTAGATTAATTGTGCAGTTTCTCAGTTGGAGAAAGCTTTTAATTGCTATTAATGATATGCACATAGAGACCTTGTTTGATGAAAGATACTTCCAAGCCAATGTTTGGTGTCCATGTGTATATACATTATCTATGTAACAGGCACTGAGAGTAAATGGACTTGCCTTAATTTCTAAAGGAGGAAACAGGTAGAAGTGAACCATGCATCCTCCACTAGAGGAAGAGTTCACTAGGAGGGATTCCTTTGCAAGGGGAATGGAGAGAAAACGCCTTTGGCTGTCTTTTGCCCACTGGCCCTGCTCTGGGACACACTTAGGGAGCAGGCTGTGGGCCTTAAATAAAGAGGTAGGGGGTGAGGACTAGTGGTATACAATCAGAGCTTACCATCAGCCTAAGCTCCTTTTTCTTAGCTGGGCATTGAGTTTCCAGAGAGTTAGAGCACAAGGGCTACAAATAAACCCCCAAATGGTAGGAGATACATCTCGGTGCATCTTTTGTTTTGCTTATTTCTTAAGACTTTTCCATCACAAGTCCTGCAAGGCAAAGAAAACAGAAACAAAATCCAACTTTTACCCAATCTACAGCAGGAAATCAAAAGAGTGAGTGGCTGAGATGAGGGAAAGTATACAAAGAGTATCATTTTTTGGTTTGCTTTCCTGTCTGTAATTGCGAAGGCCAATATTTAGATACTCCTGCCATTATTCTTTATGTCTCCCTTATCACTACACAATCATATGAATGCAGAGAATGAGGAGGCATCTTTTAAAAGCCTTAGGATATTCTATATGATGACCTCAATATTTACTTTCAGCCATACTGGGAAAACTCACGTTTCATGGTGTGCCACCTAACAATGAATGTATTAAAGCATAAAGTGTTTGGTATGTATGCACCTGTGTGTGTACACACGTACTCATACACACAAACACACACACACACAGCATGCACATCTCACACATTATTCAAGCTGAAACTGCACTCTAATCACTCAACCTGATTCTATTGCCATTTTAACTCTTAAAATTAATATCTCCTACGTAAGTAGGAACAAACATAATTCAAATATTTAAATATTTAAGAGGAGAAAAATCACTAGAAAACCAATGAAAAATGAGACCATCATAAATAAGAAATGCCTAGCAGTAATAGTCTAACTGCACTGTCAATTACACTTCAAGCTGGAGAATCAAAGATGGACTTAAATATAAATCACAAACAGACAGACATGCGTCTTCGCTTAATGTTGTTTTAAGTTCTTTGAGTTCTAACATGTTTTAGCCAAGGTTACCCATTCAGGATCTCCCCTGTTAGGATTCCAAACTGGAAGTTTGGAAGTCTCAGGAAATGTAAGTTTTCGTGACTTTTTCAGTTCTAAAATTTTAATGATCCAATGACACAATCTTCTTACCTTTGGTTGCTAGTCCAAATGAGAGCTCCACAGGTAGAGTGCTCGCTTTTTGAATTGCTAATAGAAAATAATGCATAGTGTCCCTCAGGATATGCTAAACAAGGTTTTTAAAAGTATTTTATTTTATAGCACTTTAGTCTTTTCAACTAGATTTCAGTGACACAATGGTGTAAATGCTGTATTTGTCATAACTTATTGGTGGCTCCTGTGTTACATACAGTTTTAAATAATGCTCTAAATTGTTTTCCCAATGACAGCGATAAAATGTTCTGTAGAGTTTGTTAAACGTGTCGATTAAGTCAGTTGAAAACTGTGCAATTTTTATTTCATATGTGATACTCTTTTGTAGGTATTAGTCCTAAATGTGTATATGTATGAGTCAGAAGTATGTGCTTGTATGTGGTATGTGTGTGTTAAGTATACTGTATCTTATACAAAATCAAACTTATCCTAAAGAAAAAGGGCACATTATGACCAGCCTTAATTCATTGACATTTTTGTTATTGTTGCAATTTGGGATTAAAATTTTAAAAGAAATTATATTTTTGTTTAAAATGGCCTTTTTTTTTAAATCACATGAGAAATGTGCTTTAGCACTTATTTGAGTTCCCACAAGCAAATAGTCCAGCTTGTGGAACACCCAATGCTCTTTAAGTTTCAAACATCAATTAGTTTATTAACTTCATTAACATGCAAAGAAACTAAATTCAGATTCATTTCCATCAACAACAGAACCAGTGCGTTCCTAAAGCTGTTCTTCCAAATATGGAACCCATTTTGCTTATAAGGATGTTTTCCATAAAAAAATGTTTCTCCAAACCATTACTTTTTAAAAAATTGGATCTTCTCAAGTGAGATGAACTACCTTGGCCCTGTGAGAGTCACTAAAGACCCATCAACATTAGGTGGTACCCTTTGCAAAAAAACAGCATGCAACACTCTTAAATTTTTGCTATCTGCCTATGTGCAGTCTAGCAATAAAAAACTAAGTACTAATTTGAGGATCTGCACAGGTGGTCATGTTCAAATCAAAACTCTGTAATCTTTGGGCCTGGGATCTTGGTATGGAATATTAATCAATCTTCTTTCCTCTCTTTCTTCACCTTCAATTATTTTTGTCCCATATTTAAGGTTGCTAGATAGAATACAGGACACCCAGTGAAATTCAAATTTCAGATACATATGAATATTTTTAGTATAAGTATTTTCCCAATATTTCATGAGATGTACTTATACAAAAAAATTACTCATTGTTTATCTGAAATTCACATTTAACTGGTTGTGTTTGTATTTTTTTCTAATCTGGCATTCCTATCCATCCTGACTTTCTATTTTTTTCATCAGGGCTACCTATAGGGGGTAAAATCCTACCTCTTTTTACATTCCTGTGTTAAGATACTTCATGAAAATAAATAGTCCTAAAACCCTTCATGAAGGAAAATATTGGCCCATGCCAAGTCCTACAAATGCATTATGAAGGACCAACTCAAATATAGGAGGAATAATCAGATAAGAACTTTTATAAGATTAATCCCACATTCACTGACCTGTTGTGAGATCCAAGTCTCGCTCCGCCTGCCCCCCTTAATCCCTTAAGTAACATTCCTCAATAATTGGGACAACCAGTAACACACCCAGACATTTAAAATGACCCTGGAGTATAGTAGCATGTTCCAACCCATACCAGGACCTCTTTTAAAGTTTATTATATTTTTCTTTCAGAGAGGTAACAAACTAATCCCTTACTTTTCTCATTAACATCCTACCATAAATTATTTTTATCAGATTAGAACTGGTCTCCTATGGAACTGTAGAAATTTTGACATAGAAAGGAACTCTCTTGACTGCCTGAGGAAGAGAGAAGACTCTGAGGTATGAACACAGCTCTGTCGGTGCCTACTCGGGCAGCAGGTGGGAGATAGAATGTAGTGCCTAAGAATGAAGCCAGCACCTGACAGAGACGCTCACCAAAGCAGATTATAACAACCAGCAATTTTTCTGAGGAAACCCAACACGTCCCAGAGTAAGAACAGTGGGATCTAAGGCCAGTCTCTAGAACACTTTTCAGAGAGTAGAACCATGATGGCATTCCTAAAACAGAGTTTTCAAATACTGTTGTATCCAATGGTGAATCCTTGGCAGAGTCCGAATGTGGATGGAGTTTCAGAACATTTGGATAGCTACCTCCTCTCTTGAAATTTGTGTAAGTGATAAGAAAATCCAAATCCCTTAATGTAACCTTTCCATCTCATGACCCTGCTGTCACACATTTGTGTTGATTTGCTTCATGTCTATAGGATGGGAATTTGCAGAGCTGGTGACATTTCCTTCATTAGACACTAGAAATTCACCAGAGGGAGACAGATCTGTGCCTTCTCTTTTTAGGATCTGGTCATTGATACTTTAATAAATGTGGTGTAAAGAAAATACATGCCTACAGTTCTGTTTAGCAAATGTGACATTTTTTTGATAAGGTCGTGTTCTTAATGTTTAAAACAGTTTCTTTGTATCCAGTGAAAAGCTTAATAAAGTCCTGATACCAGTTGTCTTAATTTTTTTATTTCATATTCATCAGTGCCTCATGATAACCCCAAAGTGAATCTCTTAAATAGGACATGACTCAGAACAACAGGAAATATCATTCTTTTTGAAAAATATAAATCACCATATTAGAATTTCCTCTGTGAAAGAATATAGTATTCTCCACCAATAAAGGCAATGCCATAGTGCTTCCGTTACATCAAAGTTAGGTATCTCCGAAGTCTGATGCTTTTAGCTTCTGATAGTGCCACAAAGGCCAATATCAGTATAGCAATACTATGTTAATATAGTATATTAATATTATAAAACACCGTCTTGAGGTTAAAAGCTTAATGTGAAATTTACTTTTGCTGAACCTCCACTATGTCCAATGCGTGAAACATTATGTCAGAAGTGAAATTGTATTTCGCCAAATAAACCCTACTTGTTGAGTTTAAATCAGTCTTAAAACAAAACTTAAGCATTGTAATAGTATTATAAAAACCCAGCAAAAAATGTGGTCCAAGATTATTTTTGAGGTTGAATTTGGACATAAATCCCCCAAAAGGCTCTGCTTGTTATATACACTAGTATGTTCATGACATTAGACGATTTCTATTTATAAAGCTGTAATGATTTCTACATTTATGAAATAATATATATCTTCAAACAATATTCCACATAAGTATATCTTTGACCTTAACATAACACTACTATAGTTTTATCACAGCCATTATTTATTTATTCAGTAATTCAGCAATTATTTTCCAAATGCCTACTATACAGCAGGTCCCCTGCTAATCACTACAAAGCATTTCTAAGATGTTCTTTAGGACAATGAATAAGTACATCTCAGGTAGTTTATCATTAGAAATAGCAGGTGGCATCATTTTGTCCTCTAAACAAACAAATATAAATTCATTCTCAATGATCTTTTCAAAGAAATATCCCCAGATAGTAAAACTGTTTGAACCACAGTTGTTTCTGAAAGCCTGAGAAGAAAGGGACAATTTCTACAGTAAGTATAATGGGAAATAGGTTGGTCATATCATGAAGAGTGGATCCCCCCTCTCCCCCGCCACGATCCCTGTCACCATGCATAGGATGCTGTGTATGAACTCGGGTGCCATATTCTATCCATAGCTCCCAAACAGCAAAAACAGAGGCTCCATCCCTTCTCTGTGCTCCCCTCACTTCCAGAGCTTCAGATGAAACTTCTTTTTCTCGCCAGCAGAGGCTGACCTCCTAAAGTAAAGCAGACCCCATAAAGAAGTGTCTCCCTCCCATGGGGTAAAGATGGTGATACCTCCTAGATCAAAGGAGTCCACATATCAGCTGGCTTTGGAGGAAATATTTCTTTCTTAGTGGAAAGTAATATTGTGGTACGATGGAGCATTTCAACATTGGATGTCAACAGGTGGTTTAATATTTGTCCGTCATAATGACCGCCCTGAATTAAGTGGCAAGACATGAACCTAAATGTAACTGGGCATCTTCTACCATATTCATCTTTCAGTCCCATGGATAGAAATATCCCTGGGAGCATCTGGAGCTTTAGGCAACGGTGAACCACATTAAATTCTAGAAAGTGGGATTTAGTGCCCTGAGTGAGAAGCAGAGGAGGGCGGCGGAGAACTCCAGTGTTGGAAGTTGCAAGCTTTCCTTGGCAGAACGTTTATCCTCTACTCACACTTCTTCCTTCAGAGGAACATGTAAGCTTGACCACTTGGGGTTTTATTGAGAAATAATGAAGGAAAAAAATCTCTTGCCTCGGGCTTCCCTGGTGGTGCAGTGGTTGAGAGTCCGCCTGCCGATGCAGGGGACACGGGTTCGTGCCCCGGTCCGGGAAGATCCCACGTGCCGCGGAGCGGCTGGGTCCGTGAGCCATGGACGCTGAGCCTGCGCATCTGGAGCCTGTGCTCCATAACGGGAGAGGCCACAACAGTGAGAGGTCCGCGTACCGCAAAAAAAAAAAAAAAAAAAATCTCTTGCCTCAACACAACTGCTCAGCTATTATTAAATTGTACACTTTCATTATGGAAAAAGAAAAATGTGCCTGCAGACTGGTTTCTATTTTGGCATGGGGAAAAGGCAGAAAATATTAATTTCGAACCAATAATTCTTTTCTCATTGGACTAAAAGGTTATGAATCTTTGATTTAAGCTTTAAAGTTAGAGGCACATCTTCGCTGTTTTTGTATTCCCAGGGCATAGCAGTTATTAAAACAGTATGGAAACAATGAAATGAAGTTGTGACAAGTTATGACCCAGTCGAGTCGTAGACAAGTGTTTGATCAGGGCTGTGCACATGCGGAGCATAGTCGGATGTTGATGAGTGTTCCAAAAAGTACCAGCAGTATCCTCCCCCTCTTGCATTCCTTGGAGAAATATTGACAATATTGGGAAAATTTAGGGGAAAATACACTGCGTGGTTTCCTCTTCAAACACTAAGGCCTCTTCTCTTAGCTGTAAAGTCAACTCTAAATCTTTGTGAAGAATATGCACCCAGGGGAACTTGCGTTAAGATGCATCGATTTAAAAGGAGCTGAGAAAGGGTACGAGAGGGAATTCCATTTTGAGCTTCAACAAATCTCTTGTTAAATTTTCCCATCCCTCATCCTCTTTCAGATACAAGTGGGGTTGAGTGAATACATTAACTAAAATTCCACAGGCTCCTGTTTCCACACAAGAGTTCTGCTCACACACCCTTTGGAAAGGTTGTCCCCTTCACCAGACTTTTCTGCATCCCCAGAAGATGTTTTCTGTGCCGAGTAAAACTTCATGGCCTCTGGCTACTGGCTGCTGCTGCACTCTCATCTCAATGCCCCCTGTGGTCTCCAGTCATTGCCCTTTCTCCACCAGAACCAGCAACCTGCCCAGTTGGCACTGCTTACCCCCAGCTGAGCATCACTCCAGAGATAAAGTCCTCAGGTGCCAAAGTGATGAGTGGTCTACTGCCAAGTGAATAGAGGTAAGGAAATACTTCTCTCTTTATGTTATATTCTTGTGTCCCAAAATAATTAATTAACCAAGATCAGAGGCAAAGAGCTATTCAACTTTCTCCCTCTTTCTCTCCCCATTATGGGCTTGGGACAGAAATCAATTCCAGTGACAGCCACCATGTCATTCTGAAAATCACTGCTCCCCTCTGAGGACCAAGGCGTTTTTGCTGGTCAAATTTATCTTCTGGTTTTTCCTTCTCTCAAGAAGTTATCCTAGGGATTTCCTTAGTTCTTATACAATAGGGCTCTGATAGACCCACCCTCCCAATTCTGTTATTTACTTTCATTCTAGGACCCCAGATGCATGTGGCCTAAAAGGACCAGCAGCTCCTGCGTGTAGCCATCTCCACAAGATGGACAAATGAGCAAATTGGGTAAGGGACTTTGTGTACAGGTACCTAGCTTCTCCTTACTGAGATTCCTCCTTCCCCTGTCCACCACAAAGAAAACTTATTCCCTCGCAAACAATCTGATGAACTTATTCACAATGAAGTATTGATATTAACAGGGCTTAAAATAGTGGTTTTCAAACATTTTTTACTTTAAAGATACATTTACAGAAAGGTTAAACTCACAAGACAACATATTACAGATGGGAAAGGCCAATGGCTCTGTGTCCCCCTTCTATGAGTTCTCCTGGGTATTCCTACAGAAACTCCTAGGACTCCCCTGAGCTGCACTTCTCAAACTTTATTATGCCTCAATTACCAGAATCTTAATAAAATGCAGATTCTGATTCAGGAAAATGAGGATGGAGCCCCAGATTCTGACTTTCAAACAAGCTCCCAAATGATGCTGATCTTGCTATGACAGGCATCCCTCTTTGAGTAGCCAGGCTATGGAGCCCAACTTTAGAACAACTGCTAAGTCTTGACTTTTCCATGAGATTTACTTGGGGGGTGAAGGGTAAATGACCAAATCTTTAACTATAAAACAAACAGTTTGAGTGGAGGAATTAATAAAGGAAAGAAGAAAACCAAGCCTCGTCAACCTAAAGCCACCAGTAACTACTTGTGGTCTGATGAAGTCAGGTTTATTTACTCATAGCAGTAAGAGAGACCAGGCGGAAGATGAAACATGGATTATCTCACCGAACTAAGGAAAACAGAGTTGTTACAGAGTTCAGTGCAGGGGTGGACTTTAGATGAAATTTAAGTCTATTATGATAGGCTCAAAGCAAAGTAAGCCTGTGTAAAGGGTCTGGGCTGAAAAACAAGCCTAATATCTTGGCCCTTCAAAGTTAAGATAGCTGAGGAAGGCTGTGTGCAGAAAACCTGGATCTGAATTTCTGCTCCCAGGTTCAGAATTGAAGCTGATTTCCTGTATCAAATTGACTTAGATCCTGCATGCATGAGTGGGATGTTTCATTCGTCCTGATAGAATTTCCAATAGCCTTCGTTACTAAAGAAGGGCGTTATTGTGACACTTCAGAGCTGCAGTGTGTCCTTGAGAGAAGTATTTCCTGTTAACTTTGAAGAGCTGACTTAATCTCTGCCTGTTATTCCAGCCTAATGAATGGCCAGGCAGATTTTACCTTCTTAGTCCAAGCTATTTTTTTAATTTCTCAGTTCGTAAGTGATAGAAATACAACCCAAATTAATTTAAGCCAAAAGGAAAAAAAAAAGAGAGTATTTTCAGGCTAATTGAAACTGAAAAAGAAGTAGCTTTGGGGATAACTGTATCTGTGCTCTCACACAATATCAGGGCTTGATTTTTCTCCATCTCTCAGTTTTACTTGCCTCTACATTGACTATATTTAAGTAGGGTTTTTTCACATAAGGCAAGATGATCAAAGAGAATTTCTTTTTCTCAATGATTTGAACTAAAAGAAAATTTTGAGTCTCATTGGTCTGAGTTGGGCTTCACGTCAAGTTCCCAATTGTGAGAATGGATGGAGGATGGGGAAATGGTGGCTTACAAGGAAAATTGAAGTTCTGGACTAGAAGATGTGAGAAGTTTCTCTAACCAAGTACAAATACAGATATCCTTTACAGACTTTCTCACTACCCTGAAATCATGTCCTGTAGGGGGCACTGCTTTCCTTTATTCAAAGTGTTGGCCTTTATTGTTTTGGCTTCAGTCTGAATTCCAGAGATGAGAGAGTAAAAATTAATGCTAAGTAGATTTTTAACTTTTATTTTTTGGGGTCTTTTTTTAAAACCTTTTTTATTGTAAATAATTTCAAACTTACAGAAAACTTGCCAAAATAATGGAGAAAACTTCCATGTATACTTTCCTTGGAGTCATTTTTCGATTAGTATTTTTTCAGTGTTCTAAAAATAGTGTGTTTTAAAGTATTATTCACATTCCAGAAGTTAAGATGTCATAACTGAAAACTTTAAAAATCTATATCCTTGGGAGGACCTTCAAGATGGCGGAGGAGTAAGACGTGGAGATCACCTTCCTCCCCACAAATACATCAAAAATACACCTACATGTGCAACAACTCCTACAGAACACCTACTGAACACTGGCAGAAGACCTCAGACCTCCCAAAAGGCAAGAAACTCCCCACGTACCTGGGTAGGGCAAAAGAAAAAAGAAAAAAACAGAGGCAAAAGAATAGGGACGGGACCTTCACCAGTGGGAGGGAGCTGTGAAGGAGGAAAGGTTTCCATACACTAGGAAGCCCCTTCCCGGGCGGAGACTGCGGGTGGCAGAGGGGGGAAGTTCAGAGCCACGGAGGAGAGCACAGCAACAGGGGTGCGGAGGCAAAGCAGAGAGATTCCCACACAGAGGATCGGTGCTGACCAGCACTCACCAGCCCGAGAGGCTTGTCTGGTCACCCGCCGGGACTGGTGGGGGCTGAGAGCTGAGGCTCGGGCTTCGGAGGTCGGATCCCAGGGAGAGGACTGGGCTTGGCTGCATGAACACAGCCTGAAGAGGGCTAGTGCACGACAGCTAGCCAGGAGGGAGTCCAGGAAAAAGTCTGGACCTGTGTAAGAGGTAAGAGACCATTATTTTGGGGTACACAAGGAGAGGGGATTCAGAACACGGCCTAAATGAGCTTCAGATATGGGCACAAGCTGTGGCTATCAGCACGGACACCAGAGATGGGCATGAAACACTAAGGCTGTTGTTGCAGCCACCAAGAAGCCTGTGTGCAAGCACAGGTCACTATCCACACCTACTCTCCTGGAGCCTATGCAGCCTGCCACTGCCAGCGTCCCATGATCCAGGGACAACTTCCCCGGGAGAACACACAACACACCTCAGGCTGTTGCAACGTCATGCCAGCCTCTGCCTCCACAGGCTCACCCCACAATGCATAACCCTCCCGCCCCCCAGCCTGAGCGAACCAGAGCCCCCTAATCAGTGACTTTTTTAACCCCGTCCTGCCAGTGGGAAGAACAGACGTCAGAGGGTGGCCTACATGAAGAGGTGGGGCCAAATCTAAAGCTGAACCCTGGGAGCTGTGTGAAAAAAGAAGAGAAAAGGAAATTTCTCCCAGAGCCTCAGGAGCAGCGGATTAAATCTCCACAGTCAACTTGATGTACCCTGCATCTGTGGAATACCTGCATAGACAACGAATCATCCCAAATTGAGGTGGTGGACTTTGGGAGCAACTGTAGACATGGGGTGTGCTGTATGCGACTGACTAGTTTCTGATTTTTATGTGTATCTTAGTATAGTTTTTAGCACTTGTTATTATCCGTGGATTTGTTTATTGGTTTGATTGTTCACTTCTTTTATTTTTATTACTTTATTTTTTAATAATACCTTCTTAAATTTTTACTTTAAAACTTTTATTTTATTTTATTTTATTTTTTATTCTCCCATTTCTTCTGAGCCGTGTAGCTGACAGGGTCTTGGGCTCCAGCCGGCTGTCAGGCCTGAGCCTCTGAGGTTGGAGAGCCGAGTTCAGGACACTGGACAACCAGAACCTCCTGGCCCCATGTAATATCAATGGACAAGAGCTCTCCCAGAGATCTCCAGCTCAATGCTAAGACCCAGCTCCATGCAAGAACCAGCAAGCTCCAGTGCTGGACACCCCACTGAAAAAGTCCAGCCTCATCCACTAAAACACAGGCACCAGTCCCCTCCACCAGGATGCCTACACAAGCCACTGAACCAACCTTAGCCACTGGAGGCAGACATCAAAAACAACAGGAACTACAAAACTGGAGCCTGCTAAAAGGAGACCCCCAAATACAGTAAGTTAAACAAAATGAGAACACAGAGAAATATGCAGCAGATGAAGGAGCAAAGTAAAAATCCACCACACCAAACAGATGAAGAAAAAAATTGGCAATCTACCTGAAAAAGAATTCAGAGTAATGATAGTAGAGATGATCCAAAATCTTGGAAATAGAATGGAGAAAATACAAGAAATGTTTAACAAGGACCCAGAAGAACTAAACAGCAAACAAAAAATGATGAAAAACACAATAAATGAAATTAAAAATTCTCTAGAAGGAATCAATAGCAGAAAAACTGTTGGAGAAGAATGGATAAGTGACCTGGAAGATAAAATAGTGGAAATAACTACCACAGAGCAAAATAAAGAAAAAAGAATGAAAAGAATTGAGGACAGTTTTAGAGACCTCTGGGACAACATTAAATGCACCCACATTTGAATTATAGGGGTCCTAGAAGAAGAAGAGAAAAAGAAATGGACTGAAAAAGTATTTGAAGAGATTATAGATGAAGCTTTCCCTAATATGGGAAAGGAAATAGTCAATGGAGTCCAGTAAGTAAAGAGAGTCGCATAGAGGATAAATCCAAGGAGAAACCCCCCAAGACCCATATTAATCAAACTATCAAAAATTAAATACAAAGAAAAAATATTAAAGCAGCAAGGGAAAAGCAACATACAAGGGAATCCCCATAAGGTTAACAGTTGATATTTCAGCAGAAACTCTGTAAGCCGGAAGGGAGTGGCAGAATATATTTAAAGTGATGAAAGGGAAAAACCTACAACCAAGATTACTCTACCCAGCAAGGATCTCATTCAGATATGATGGAGAAATTAAAACCTTTACAGACAAGCAAAAGCTAAGGGAATTCAGCACAACAAACCCAGCTTTACAACAAATGCTAAAGGAACTTCTGAGGCAGGAAACACAAGTGAAGTAACAAACCCAGAACAATTAAGAAAATGGTAATAGGAACATACGTATTGATGATTACCTAAAATGTAAATGGATTAATTCTCCAACCAAATACATAGACTGGTTGAATGGATACAAAACAAGACCTGTATATATGCTGTCTACAAGAGACCCACTTCAGACCTAGGGAAACATACAGACTGAAAGTGAAGGGATGGAAAAAGATATTCCATGCAAATGGAAATCAAAAGAAAGTTGGAGTAGCAATTCTCATATCAGACAAAATAGACTTTAAAATAAAGACTATAACAAGACACAAAGAAGGACACTGCATAATGATAAAGGGATCAATCCAAGGAGAAGATATAACAATTGTAAGTATTTATGCATGCAACATAGGAGCACCACAATACATAAGGCAAATGCTAATGGCCATAAACGGGGAAATCGACAGTAACACAATTATACTAGGGGACTAACACCCCATTTTTACCAATGGACAGATCATCCAGACATAAAATTATTACGGAAACACAAGCTTTATATGACACATTAAACAAGATGGACTTAATTAATATTTATAGGACATTCCATTCAAAAAAACCAGAATACAATTTCTTCTCAAGTGCTCATGGAACATTCTCCAGGATAGATCATATCTTGGGTCACAGATCAAAGCTTGGTAAGTTTAAGAAAATTCAACTCATATCAAACATCCTTTCTGGCCACAACGCTATGAGACTAGATATCAATTACAGGAAAAAAACTGTAAAAAACACAAACACATGGAGGCTAAACAATACACTACTAAATAACCAAGAGATCACTGAAGAAATCAAAGAGGAAATCAAAAAATACCTAGAAACAAATGACAATGAAAACACGACGAGCCAAAACCTATGGGATGCAGAAAAAGCAGTTCTAAGAGGGAAGTTTATAGCAATACAATCCTACCTCAAGAAACATGAAAAATCTCAAATAAACAAGCTAACCTTACACCTAAAGCAACTACAGAAAGAAGAACAAAAAAAAAAAAACCCAAAGTTAGACAAATGAAAGAAATCATAAAAATCAGATCAGAAATAAATGAAAAAGAAATGAAGGAAACAATAGCAAAGATCAATAAAACCAAAAGCAGGTTATTCGAGAAGATAAACAAAAGTTATAAAGCAATAGACAGACCCATCAAGAAAAAAAGGGAGAAGACTCAAATCAACAGAATTAGACATGAAAAAGAAGTAACAACTGATACTGCAGAAATAAAAAGGATCATGAGAGATTACAACAAGAAACTCTATGCAAATAAAATGGACAACATGGAAGAAATGGACAAATTCTTTGAAAAGTACAACCTTCTGAGACTGAACCAGGAAGAAATAGAAACTTTAAACAGACCAATCGCAAGCACTGAAATTGAAACTGTGATTAAAAATCTTCCAACAAACAAAAGCCCAGGACCAGATGGCTTCACATGCTAATTCTATCAAATATTTAGAGAAGAGCTAACACTTATCCTTCTCAAACTCTTCCAAAATATAACAGAGGGAGGAAAACTCTCAAACTCATTTTACAAGGCCACCATCACCCTGATACCGAAACCAGACAAAGATGTCACACACATAAAAAAACTACAGACCAATAACACTGATGGGCATAGATGCAAAAATCCTCAACAAAATACTAGCAAACAGAATCCAACAGCACACTGAAAGGATCATACACCATGATCAAGTGGGGTTTATCCCAGGAATGCAAGGATTCTTCAATATATGCAAATCAATTACTGTGATAGACTATATTAACAATTTGAAGGATAAAAACCATATGATCATCTCAATAGTTGCAGAAAAAGCTTTTGACAAAGTTCAACACCCATTAATGATAAAAACTGGCATAGAGGGAACCTTTCTCAACATAATAAAGGCCATATATGACAAACCCATAGCACACATCATTCTCAATGGTGAAAAACTGAAACCATTTCCTCTAAGATCAGGAACAAGACAAGGATGGCCACTCTTGCCCCTATTATTCAACATAGTTTTGGAAGTTCTAGCCACAGCAATCAGAGAAGAAAAAGAAATAAAAGGAATACAAATTGGAAAAGAAGAAGTAAAACTGTCACTGTTTGCAGATGACATGATCCTATACACAGAGAATCCTAAAGATGCCAACAGAAAACTACTAGAGCTAATCAATGAAATTGTTAAAGTTGCAGGATACAAAATTAATGCAGAGAAATCTCTTGCATCCTATACACTGGTGTTGAAAAATCTGAAAGAGAAATTAAGGAAACACTCCCATTTACCATTGCAACAAAAAGAATAAAATACCTAGGAATAACCCTACATAGGGAGACAAAAGACCTGTATACAGAAAACTATAAGACACTGATGAAAGAAATTAAAGATGATACAAAGAGATGGAGCATTATGCCATGTTCTTGGATTGGAAGAATCAATATAGTGAACATGAATATACTACCCAAAGAAATCTACAGATTCAATGCAATCCTTATCAAATTACCAATGGCAATTTTTACAAAACAAGAACAAAAAATCTTAAAATTTGTATGGAGACACAAAAAACCCTGAATAGCCAAAGCAGTCTTGAGGGAAAAACTGGAGCTGGAGGAATCAGACTTCCTGACTTCAGACTATACTACAAAGCTACAGTAATCAAGACAATATGGTAGTGGCACAAAAACAGAAATATCAATCAATGGAACAGGTAAAGCCCAGAGATAAACACACACATCTATGGTCAACTAATCTATGACAAAGGAGGCAAGGATATACAATGGAGAAAAGAAGTCTCTTCAATAAGTGGTGCTGGGAAAACTGGACAGCTACATGTAAAAGAATAAAATTAGAACACTCCTTAACACCATACACAAAAATAAACTCAAAATGGATTAAAAACCTAAATGTAAGGCCAGACACCATCAAATTCTTAGAGGAAAACATAGGCAGAACACTCTATGACATAAATCACAGCAAGATCCTTTTTGACCCACCTCGTAGAGAAATGGAAATAAAAACAAAAATAAACAAATGGGACCTAATGAAACTTAAAAGCTTTTGCACAGGAAAGGAAACCATAAACAAGATGAAAAGACAACCCTCAGAATGGGAGAAACTATTTGCAAGTGAAACAACTAATAAGGGATTGATCTCCAAAATATAAAAGCAGCTCATGAAGCTCAATATCAAAAAAACAAACAAGCCAATCGAAAAATGGGCAGAAGACGTAAACTGACATTTCTCCAAAGAAGACATACTGCTGGTCAAGAAGCACATGAAAAGCTGCTAAACATCTCTAATTATAAGATAAATGCAAATCAAAACTACAATTAGGTATCACCTCACACCAGTTTGAATGGGCATCATCAGAAAATCTACAAACAGCAAATGCTGGAGGGGGTTTGGAGAAAAGGGAACCATCTTGCACTGTTGGTGGGAATGTAAATTGATACAACCGCTATAGAGAACAGTATGGATGTTCCTTAAAAAACTAAAAAATGGGGATTCCCTGGTGGCACAGTGGTTGAGAGTCCACCTGCCGATGCAGGGGACACAGGTTCGTGCCCCAGTCCGGGAAGATCCCACATGCTGCGGAGCAGCTGGGCCCGTGAGCCATGGCCGCTGAGCCTGCGCGTCCGGAGCCTGTGCTCTGCAAGGGGAGAGGCCACAACAGTGAGAGGCTCAAGTACCGCCAAAAAAAAAAAAAAAAAAAAAACTAAAAAATGAATTACCATATGACCCAGCAATCCCACTACTGGGCATATACCCAGAGAAAACCATAATACAAAAAGACACATGCACCCGAATGTTCATTGCAGCACTATTTACAAGAGCCAGGTCATGGAAGCCACCTAAATGCCCATCGACAGATGAATGGATAAAGATATATACAATATACAATATATACATATATATACATATATATACAATATATACATATATACAATGGAATATTACTCAGCCATAAAAAGGAATGAAATTGGTTTATTTGTAGAGACATGGATGAATCTAGAGACTGTCATACAGAGTGAAGTAAGTCAGAAAGAGAAACACAAATGTCATATGTTAACACATATATGTGGAACCTAGAAAAATGGTACAGATGAACTTGTTTGCAGGGTCGAAATAGAGACACAGATGTAGAGAAAAAAACTTATGGACAGCAAGGGGGGAAAGTGGTGGGGAGGGGGTGGTGTGATGAATTGGGAGATTGGGATTGTCATATATACACTAGTATATATAAAATGGATGACTAATAAGAACCTGCTGTATAAAAAAAAATAAGTAAAATAAAATTCAAAAAAAAAGAATTGTAGAAAATATTTGCAAGGGAAGCAACTGACAAAGGATGCATCTCCAAAATATAGAAGCAGCTCCTGTAGCTCAATATCAAAAAAACAAACAACCCAATCCAAAAGTGGGCAGAAGACCTAAACAGACATTTCTTCAAAAAAGATATACAGATTGCCAAGAAACACATGAAAGGATGCTCAACATTGTTAATCATGAGAGAGATGCAAATCAAAACTACAAAGAGGTATCACTTCTCACTGCTCAGAATAGCCATCATCAAAAAATCTACAAACAACAAATGTTGGAGAAGATGTGGAGAAAAGGGAGCCCTCTTGCACTGTTGGTGGGAATATAAATTGATACAGCCTCTATGGAGAACAGTATTGGAGGTTCCTTAAAAAACTAAAAATAAAACTACCATATGACCCAGCAATCCCATTACTGGGCATATACCTAAAGAAAACCATAATTCAAAAAGAGTCATGTACCACAATGTTCATTGCAGCACTATTTACAATAGCCAGGATATGGTAGCAACCTAAGTGTCCATTGACAGATGAATGGATAAAAAAGACATGGCACATATATACAATGGAGTATTACTCAGCCATAAAAAGACATGAAATTTAGTTATTTGTAGTGAGGTGGATGGACCTAGAGTCTGTCATACATAGTGAAGTAAGTCAGAAAGAGAAAAACATATACTGTATGCTAACACATATATATGTAATCTAAAAAAAAAAAATGGTTCTGATGAACCTAAGGGCAGGACAGAAATACAGATGCAGATGTAGAGAATGGACTTGAGGACTTAGGAAAGGGGAAGGGTAAGCTGGGACAAAGTGAGTGAGTGGCATAGACATATATACACTACCAAATGTAAAATAGCTAGCTAGTGGGAAGCAGCTAGAAGAGTCTGGAATGATGGACTGGAGTTTTGTGTACTGTGCCATGGGGTTTATCTTGCAGGTAATGAAGGAGGATATGACCTATTCCCAAGAGGGAGATGAACCATATTCCATCAGGAGACCTAGGTCTGGATACTGGTTGAACAGAATGTTACCTGTGTAGTCATAGGAGTATAACAAATTATATTCAAAAGAGAACACAACTGCTCAACATTAACAAAGGCAAATCTGTCAAGTGTTAGGGGTAAGTACTCTAAATGAAGTCAAGAGTATCACAGGTCAAGTGGTTGCAGGAACAGGTGAATTACTAAAAGCAGGAGTACGGTAAAATCAAGGGTCCCAAGGCCTAGAGAACCAACGATTTGTTTAATTGGTTTCTGGCTAGGACATGGATGAGTTGTCTCGGTTAAAAGGAATCCTGATGGGGGAGCTCTCACGCAGGGAGACACTGATAGTTGTTGAGCAAGGGCCTAGCATAATCAGAAGGTATTTTAGAAGGATTGCACTGGGGCACAGTGAAGGACAGAGTGGAGATATAGTAAACAGGGGTCAACAAAGCATTCTTTCATGACAGTGAAAGAGAGTTTGATGAAGGTCTGAGCTAGGGCAATGTCCATGAGCAGGAGTAGTTTGATAAGTAAGGGGAAAGATAATGTGATGCCAGGGTTGTTGCTCAAACTTCAAGGTCATTTGCAGGGTGGGTAGACTTTAGCTTGACAGTGAAGAATGGAGAAGGGAATCCATACAGGGGGGAAGGACAGCAGAACTTTTTCCAGAAGAGCAGATTTGGCAGACTCAAGCCTGACCCCATCCGGCATTTTGATATTCATATCTGGTTCCTGGTATGAGCTCCATCTCTTGGAAAGAATTTGTAAGTGGGCCTCAGCACCATACTGGTTATTGTCCAGTGGCCTCCTGCATCAGTCAACTTTAAGTTTTAGTACAATAGTCTACAGTTGGAAACCAATACAAAAAGAGCTTAGCTGTGGGCTCAAGTTTATTTAGGAGTCTAAAAAGATATTTCCTGAGGTTCTCACTATCCATTCTCTCCATCTCCACAGGATATGAACTCTTCTCAAATGTAGCTGAACTTTAGCACAGGATTATGCACCATGCTGTAGTGGAGAAAACTTGAGCTTTGACCACATATTTAGCTAAGTGGTTGATGAAAATTACCTTACAACAGAGGATGACTGTCTGCCAAAAGAAAAAATGATATGGCTTAAGTATCTGCACAACGAGCTGTAGTGGCTTCCGTGGAGATGTTCTTCAGACTGGTCACTGCTTTTTAATGATTCCATTGACGTCAGATGGTGTCTAGTGCAGGCAGCTATTTTTATGTATCAACTGAAAATGCAGCAGCTATCTCTCCTCTGAATTAGATCACAGAGCAGCAATGAAACACATGTCTCCGCCATAAGGTAGATGAACAGGCACTTCTGGGTTATGTTAGAGAGAATATGACTTTTTCTCAATCTGCCCTGAAGCAGTGGTTGCAGTTGTCAATTGTACAAATCACTGGGTGTTTTTTCTTGAAGTATTTGTAAGGAAAGAAGAAAGGGAATATTTTCCTCTGTTGATCTAAGCATAACTGCAGGAAAGCTGAGCACAGTACACAGAGCAAACCAATCTTAAGGAGAGAGAGCAACAAGACTGTCAATGCCAGAGAAGGAAAGGAGTGAGCATAAAATGGTTCATGTCCTCTCGATCCTAATGCTGTTTCCCTTGATGAAAAGGAAACTAGATGATCAGGTTCAGGGCCAAGAAGATTATCTGGGCCCAAGAACTCTGAGGGGCACCTTCTGTGACTTGAGGCTGTGGTTTCCAAAGCTGAACTGAATATATCCAACTGGATGTATTCTGATGCAGACATTACTGAAAATACCTTCTGATGTTACCGTATAGTAATCTCTGGACTAGGAAATCTTACTCATAATCACACAGCAGCAGCACAACTACCATTGGTATTCTAAGCAGAATTCCCAGAGTACCTTTGAACATATTTTCATGTGCTTCATATTTTGAGCAGAAATAAAGCAAACGATGATCAACAAACATCATATGATGCATATTCAAGAAAAGTTTCTTAACCATAATAACAGAGACCATGTAGTAGATGTTTAAATTTTCCTATATAAAATTAGTTTCTTGTACATAGAAGTTTGTTGGTTGCAGAAGGTAGAAGTTCGTTATTTTCTAAAATTGGGGAGTGAGGTGGGGAGGAATAAATATTCAAATTCAAAACCATCAACTTTTTGTGATTATATTGCTTTCCCAGATAAGTACAGACATTTCAGCAAGACGCTTTGTTTGCTGGGCTGTATTATACGATGGCACTTTATAAATTCTGAATTTTAAATTGCAGACAATAATATCAGCTCTCAAATGTCAGACATCATGATGTATTGGCTTTTCAACTTTTCAGGCCATTCACTTTCTTTGCTTCCAAAATGTCAAGTGTAAAGGCTCCTGATAACAAAGCTGTGCAAAGCATGTTATTATTTTATTTATTTATTTATTTTTTTCAGCAATCATAGTACTTAATGGACAATCCTTCCAAAGCTTGTTTCTTATATGCAAAAGCCTGTGTTCTTTGCCTGATATTCTAATTGTTCAGACTGAGTCAGCTTTTAAGTAAATTAATCAATAAAATCCATCCCCCCTCAATTTAGCACATTTGAAATGATTGATTTCCCCTATTTCTATAGTACTAAAATTTGTGTTAAAAAATGTCTATCCAATCCTTAATTAAGCTCTTATTTTTAATTTGTCTTTTGTTCCAGGCACACAGATGTTCATTTGCCCTTTTGGAAAGTGAAGGTAGGGCAGCTAAAAAAGGAATTTCAAGGCTCATGAATTTTTCTTCATTAACATCTTAATTTAGCAAAACTGACATAAGAATTGCACCTTATACTTCATGGAATGTTCCTATAAAGAAGTATTAAAAACTGGACAGTTATAACTTTTTTTCTATTTTCATCAAAGCTCAAACAGAAATACTCATTGTTGAAAAGTGCAGAAATTAAACATAGATTGTTTGATGGGTGGTTGATTTATTTATAAATGTACTTATCTTTTCATTCATTCAACACATATTTATACAGTAGCTACCAAGTCCTAAGCATTAGGCTAGGTAAGAAATACAAGGATAAATAAAGCACAGTTTCTGGCTTTGAGGAGTGGAATATAAGGTGGGAACAGGCTATACCATAGCCATAGCCATATTGAGCAAGAGCTCAGTTCATAGCAATACAGGTCTTCCTCAAAAAACAAGAAAAATCTCAAATAAACAACCTAACCTACCATCAAAAAGAATTAGAAAAAGAAGAACAAACAAAACCTAAATTCAGCAGAAAGAAGGAAATAATAAAGATCAGAGAAGAATTAAATAAAATAGAGTTTAAAAAAACAATAGAAAGAAATCTATAAAACCAAGAACTGGTTTTTGGAAAGGGTAAACAAAATCAACAAACCTGTAGCCAGGCCCAAGAGAGAGGACCCAAAGAAACAAAATAAGAAATGAAAAAGGAAAAAATAACTAATACCATAGAAATACAAAAAATCATAAGAATATACTATGAACAGTTATATGCCCCCAAAATGGACAATCCAGAAGAAATGGAAAAGTTTCTAGAAACTCACAGCCTGTCAAAATGGAATTAAGAAGAAACAGATAATGAGTAGGTCCAAGGCTACTCATTTCTTCTTTCCAGACATGACTTTGAAATTAAGTTCCTGAATTTCTGAAAATGAATATTACACAATAATTCTTGAAAAATGTACCTAAACTATAATCTAACATAGCTCTGAAGGTCCGTCTTTGCTTAGGTCACATTACCTTTCCACTTTTACCCTTGTATTCAGTGATGTCTCCCCTATAACATGAGACAAGGCACAGTGCCCTTATACTTTCCATAATATAGACAAATACAGATTCCTAACAGTGATCCTTATGAAAAAATAATTGCACGTATTGCTCCATTTTCATCAAATTATGTCTCCATTTTCTGTTTTATCTCTCAGGAAAACGAGTTGGCATTCTAGTCAATTCTTATAACAGTCCTGAGCTTGTCTTTTATTACAGAGGGCACACATAACTTTCAGATGGCTTAACTGATAAGCAAAATCATCAACACAGTAGACTCAAAAACCCTTCCTCCATCTTGGCAACAGAAGAAAATAAATATAGTCATATTATATATGCATCAAATATCTCTAGAAATATACTGGTAACATCAATTTCCTCCAAGATTGGGACCTGGATGGCTTAGAGGCAGTGACTGTAGGACCATTTTCACTGTATATCTTTGTAAGCCTTTCAAACATTTGAAATGTGCATGTATTACATATTTAAACACACGTACACAACACACACAGAGAAATGCTAGAGATTAGAAACTTCTCAGGCCCACTAAACAGAATATTCTCACTTAGTTTCAGGACCCATCATTGATGTGGCTTTCTAAACCAGAGGTCCTGAAATTCTATGATTTCCTCTCCCCGGTCGAGCCAGCATTCTCTTCTTCATTCCATTTTCCTTTTCTGCACCATCTTGTTCAGCATCTTAAATGCCTACAATTTCTAACTTTCTATTTGTCATTACCCCCTACCCCTACCCCCTCTCTCCTCATGCCCAAGGAAGTTCAAAGTCTCCGAGAAACTGTCTTTGTTAACTAAGTCAGGGGAACAATATTTTTGAGGACTTCAGGCGATATATGAACACTGGTTTCTCCTATCCTGTATTCCTGTCCCTGCTCTCTATATAGAAATATACTTTTCTAACAAAATAAGTTAAAATTCAAGTGGCTATCTGAAAAATATATGTAAGTTTGTCAATTCTTGTCTGACTGTCTCCACAATGACCTGTAATCTCAGAGGAGGTCACAGGTCTGTGAACCTCCCAGGTTCAAAGGTGACAAAAACATACATTGTCTTGAGAAGTGAGGTTGGCCTCGCTCACCTGTCCCCAAGATGTCAGAAAGGAAAGATGCTGTCTTCTTCCTGGTTAAGGACTTTCTGAGGTCATGTAATTTATTCCCCATCTCCAACAACCAGAGAGTAACCTAAGAAAGTATTTTTTTCCTTCCTACATTAAAAAAAGTACCTACGTTTCTCCTCATTAAGTTCCTTTTATAGAGAATACTGCTATTTTTGCCTGACTGAGTTCAGGTACTTAACTGTCACATCTAAAATGACATTTTATATGAAATATTAGTCATATACTTCAAGAAAGAATTACTTTTCTTTTAAGTGATACTCTATTTTGAGTGAGTGCCAGAGATAGCAAATCTAGAATACAGAGTAAATCTGTTACAATAATCCGTGACTGTGTCACCTTTTCAGATCTTGTTCTAAAAGATAACAAATATACTTGTTGCTTTCCTTTGAAAGAGCATTGGTTGGTGTCTTTTGTTAGAATTTAGTCTGTTGCTAGGAAATTAAAGACAATATAATTTATCACTAAACTGGGTCTGTTGTATTTAAGTGTTAAACCTCTTAACAGGACATACCATAGGACAATTTTATAGAATGTCTTGAACTCTTACTTAAAATATGTATTGTGTGTTTTTATATCTTGTTTCTCAAAATATACTACATGCCAAATCTTATTTAATCTACAGCATCCGCCTCAGTGTCTTCAAGAAATGGTTGAATAATAAATAACTTGAAAAACTAGAGTCAAGAAACCACAGGGAGGGAGAAAGATACAGCCTGGAGGAGAAACATTTGGGCCAGTATGAATAAACCATTTTCTTAAGGATTAGTATCCTCAAAGGAAAATCACTTGACTGTAAAAAATAACTTAAGAAGTTTTGCTTTATTTACAGAGGAAAATAGTCTAGCTACTTTGACAAGTGAAACTGATTATTTATTAAATATGCATAAGTAGTTCAAAGGAAAAGTAAACTACTGTAGTTCTCAACTCATAATCAATTAAAGCAATGGATCTAAGGAGGCAGAAGAATTTTTAGAAAGGAAAAATAAGGGGAAAAAAGCAGGACAGATTAAGGGAGAAAATTAATGAAGGGAGTAAGAGGCAAGAGTGTGAAGGACAGAAGAGATTCAAAGGGGTGTGATTTCCAAGATGTTGGTTGGTTGTATGTTTTTATTGTTTATTTTGGGTTGTGAAGCTCAGGGTAAATTATTAATCAGCTTAGGAAGCTCTTTGATACTTTAAATGATAGTTATTACATTTCCTTAGTGATGAATTAGTTCTTTGACTGATATTCAGTGCTCATGTGCTTGACTATTGCATGATTAGCTGTGGCATCCCACCACTGAAATATGGTAACAGAGAAACACAGCTGGCATTCCTATGAAATCACCCCAAGAATCAACCTATCCTGAGAACTAGCTGTCCGTGACCCCTGACAGGCTCCTTCCCCAAATCCAGATTCTGGAGGCTTCTATGTTTGAATTAAGACTATTCTGCACTAGAAGAATAGAAAAACTCAACATTTTTCTCAATGAGAGAAGCAGTATCAATTGAACATTGTTACTCTAATAATAATAATAATAATACCTAACACTTATTAAATGACTACCATGTATTCACTTATAGATGCTGTGATTTGCCTTTTACATTCATCATCTCATTTTCACTGCTACGATCCTAAAAACAGACCATGGGCCAAAGGTAGCCCAATGCAGGTATGATGCCTATAAAACCTGCTACATGCAATCACAACTGCCATCCAGCTGTGCTGTTCAGTGGAACTTGAATACGAAAGTTCACCTTGAATATGCAGGGGTAACTTTGGGAATAAGGGCCAAAGAGAGCTTTACCTCTCTGTATTTGAGAGCTGAGAAGCCAGCAATATTATATGGGGCTGAGAAGGAATTAGATGAAGTAGAAGTGAGAATGAAGCTGCCAAGAAACTGTCCCCAGTGGCATGGTGGCTTAAGGACTTTTATCCTAAAGATGTCTATAGTTTAATTTGAACTTGTTTATTGTATGTGATGTATACTCTGGTATAATTCAGGAAAGTCTTCTACACAAAATTACCTTGTATGTGAGTCTGCTTATTTTTGTTGGTTCATTTTGTGAAGTGGGGGTTGCATTTTTTTGTGTATGTGGAAAATAAGGAAATTATCCATGTCCTTCCTCAGAGCTGACACAGTGGGAGAGGAACAACATGAGCAAGACAGCAATCCGATTCATAAAATCAGGGCCAACAGTGGAAGCACATGTCCAAAGCCAGAAGTGACCATGAGAGCACAAGTCCCTCTGGGGCTCATGACAATCTTGGAAAGGGCTCTGGTCATCTGCAGTCCAGGGAATGGGGCCCAAATCAGTACTTTTTAGATCTAAAAGGATAGGAAGAACTCCAGATACACAGACTACATAAATATTTATTTTGAACAAAGCACTTTCCCTACAATTAAGTTATTACATAGACCGCAGGCAAAAGTTTTGTGTGTCTATTGCCTGTTAGAAGGTTATGTATTGATTACATCTCCTGAATAAAAACTAGATTTCTGTTTTCCCTATAGGAACTTCATTTTTTTAAGTAGGTTGGTCCCTAGAGAACTGATCACTTGAACTAGAGTAAAACATTATATATGTAATTATTTCTCTGAAGCTTCAGCATTCATTTCTCCTAAACTCCCAGAGACCTGGGCTAAGGGGGTGTACATGTACCAGTATTTTGTGGTCAAAGGATTATGTTCTCTTGTCTCTGGTGATGTATTTCTATAGAAACCCTATTTGAATTTTCTGTAAAATGGTCGTTGAAGACATTGTGCATTTTGTTATTCTCTGTCTGTGGCAGAGACGACCAGTTGCTTATCAGATATTTTTAGTGGTATTCATTACTACCCAGAAGAAGACTGCATTTCACAGCCAACCCTACCTTCCTATGTGATGTGGCATGTGACTAAATTCTAGCCAATAAAATAGATGAGGAAGTGTTTGGTGAGACTTTCAGAAAGCTTTCGTAAATGGGAAGAGACAAATGAGTTTTGTGCCTTATTCCTTCTTGCTGACAGCCTGAAACTCAGATGTGATGGTTGGTGCTCCAGCAGCTATCTTGGACCAAAAGATGAAAGCCATACATCTTGAGGATGATGGATCAGAAAATAGGAACATGAGTCCTTGGTGACACCATAAGGATTCTCCAAGTAAGCCTGGGATTCACTATGTCTGACCTTACTTTACATAAGAGAGAAATAGCTCCTAATTTGTTTAAACCATTTTTATTTGAGTTTCTCCTGTTTTATACAGCAAATCTAACTGTCTGCCTCTTATATTAAGATATGTATCATAAGTTTCTTGTAGCATTGTTACCAAGAAAGACTACCTCTTCCCTAATAGGTTTACTTCATATCTCACTGTCTTTGCTCTTTTTGGCCTGGTCTACTAGGATAAGCAGAGATGGATTTAGTGGTTGTTTGCAGTAGTGACACTTGTCCTAGGCTGCTGGTATAATGATTGCCATCCCCTCCCTCCACCCCCAGCCTGACCCATTCCCACATCTCTGGTAGTTTACCTCCATTTGAATAGTCCAGTTGCATATCTTTATAAACTTTTTGAAAAGTGTCTTTAAAAAAACATAATCAGAGGATTTAGTATAGTCTGCTGATTAGGTGACAATGCATTTAAAAAAGGAATAATATAGGAAAGGGCACCTATGACTTAAATCATTGATATTTAAATCCTAAAACTACTTAGTCGTTCTTATTTGAAACAAATCAAAGCCAAACAAAAACTAAAAACTCTCTCTCTCTCTCTCTCTCTCTCTCTCTCTCTCTCTCTCTCTATATATATATATATATATATATATATATAAACATATATGTAGTAAATATATATATACTTACAATATATATTTACAATATGTATATATTTACAAAAATAATACAGATTATAAATAAATATAGTTCTTATGCCATTGCTTCCTTTGCACACATAGAACTCAGGAACCTGATACATGGCTACTTACAGGTACTAAATTAATTGGTGTTGGATATGAACTTTTACAGCAATAGTTGGTAAGTGGCAGAGCCAGGATCTAAACCCAAGTCTGTGTACATCTCAAGCCTCTGCTCTCCGTTCATACTGATTCCTACATGTGGAAATATTATTATTTATAAGGCACAATCTCAAAAAAAAAAAAGCTAATCTGCTAAAAGCCATCTCCTCCCCACTCCAAAGATTTTTTTTTTTTTAATTAGAAGAACAGGTAACAGAAAATAAGGCGACACAAATCCCACAGTTGCACCTTTGCCTCCTGTCTGAGGTGTGGGCATCTTGAAATCAGTAACTTTATTTCCTCCTGCCCCTCCTCTACCTGTTCTCCTGCTTCCTCCAAGACGTGGTGGAAACTTCTCAGATCTCAGGGACTTGCTACAGGTATAAATACATAAGAGAGAAGTGCAGGGTGATTTTCAACCACATTATACAAATATGTGCAAAAAATAGAAGCCTTATTTTTATTGAAACATAGTTCTGACTGCAGTCTCTTTTGTGGGTGGATAAAGTTGTGCTCACAGTAGATAATTTTGGTAAACCTGCTGTCAATAGGAGAAGAAAGTTATATTTCCTCCCAGCAATCTCTTACTTAAACACAAAGATTTTCTTAAGCAAATTATTTGGAAAACATAACTCAATAGATCAGTGTAAGGGTATATTTTCCCCTAAGAAATATCCTGAAATAACCTTTTAAAAGCCCAGAGAGAGAACTGGCTCAACTGCCCCTGGACGTAGGTTCTAGTTTCCAGAATTGTATTGACCCCCTCTATTAACTTCTCGGTCAGTACTTGCCTTAAGATAGTGATGCCATGTCTGTATCCATCGGTCTCCACTGTTGACTCTTCTAGGGCAGGGACTGTAGCACAGTGCCAGGAATCCATACAGTGGTGACTCCACAAATGTCAAAATGAAGTGAGTTACTAATTTAAGTCCCTCTTGCCGGTTCCCTGTTCTTCACAGAGAGATCTGCTCATACCCACACTTAATCTATTCTTTTATTTGAAGATTTGCAATCACCTCTACATTCTGCTCTCCAAGCCATTCGTGTTTGTTTAATTATATTATTCTTTCCTAGTTTGATGTGGTTCTTGGTCTTTTGACTGCTCCTCTCCCTTTATGAGTGGGCAACTAACTCTCTCCTTCACTGATAAACCAGAAGTAGTTGCAACAGCAATGACACTAGGGCATACTAACTAGAATGTCAAAGATTCAGCAGGCTGGCATAGATGGCTCTCTCCCATGAGACCTGGTTTCATCGCTGAGCTCTAGAGCCTAAACACTGACTCCTTGATGCACTTGACACCCTGCTACATGGCAAGGGTAAGCCATGAGTTTTGTTATTAGTCAATTATTCTAATTAAGAAAGATTAGTCTAATTAGTCCTTAAATGAACTGCCAATTTCCAAAGAAGTTAAATACAACAAAATATAATAAACAGAAAAAACATGTTGTACAAATATTTTTTTCAAGGTCCAGAAAGTATGTCAAGATTGCTCGTAGATCATTTTGCCCAGTCCCTGGAACATAATAAGTTCTTATAACTGGAATCAGTTTTATATTAAATGGAGATTATTGTGCTCAGGCATGTCAGTAAACAAAGTATCAATAAAACATAAAAGCGAAGTTATAGGAACTGCCACACAGGTTCTTATAAGTCCAAGGCAGGAGAGGGTTTCTTCTAATAGCACAACTCACAGGCCACTTAGGAAACTAAAGGTTTATCAGAGTCGGTCTGTCCGCTGCCTTGTGCTCCAGTTCCCACCCCCATCCGCAAACCAATCTTAACCCCTTGCCATTCTCATAAAACAAATCATATTTAATCTCCCAAGTATACCTTCCAGAACTCACTGGATAACAATGAAGCAAATTCACATCTAAGACAAAATTTCCAGCCTAATAATAGAAAGCTTGTGTTGCAGAATCTGCAATGAAGTTGCAAGAAGGAAGTTTATTAGGGAGTATTCCTGGGATCAACAGTGGGGAGAGAAAAGGGATGAGTATCGGACAGAGGGAGAATTGGGGCTTTGATGCATTCAAATCAAGGCCTCAACCAACCCCACTGGAAGCTCCAAATTTAGCCGGGAGTCCTTAAGAGTTGCTTAGGGCTTCCCTGGTGGCCCAGTGGTTGAGAGTCCGCCTGCCGATGCAGGGGACTCGGGTTCGTGCCCTGGTCTGGGAAGATCCCACATGCCACGGAGCGGCTGGGCCCGTGAGCCATGGCCGCTGAGCCTGTGTGCCCGGAGCCTGTGCTCCACAACGGGAGAAGCCACAGCAGTGAGAGGCCCGGTACCACAAAAAAAAAAAAAAAAAAAAGGGTTGTTTCACATTGGGTCAATAGGCCCAGGCTGTTACTTCCCCAAGTCAACCAGTCAGTGGATCAAGCTGCCCTGCGAAAGAGTTGTGACCTTAGGCAAGGTTGGCGCTCTTCAGTCAAGGCAATATCCAGACAGGCAGACAGCTCTCCCCAGCTAGAGAATAAATCTTTCATCCTGGAGGGGGATCAGAGTAGCACAAACCAGCATCCACATAGGGTACACATTTTCTCCATTTAAGTTTTCTAAAGTCGCTTGATATTTTTAGAATTTACTTTACTTGCTTTATGCATGTATGCAATATGTTCATGCCTCCTGATTAGTATTATAATTACCAATTTTAAGTAATAAAGACACTATAACTTTGTGGATGATAAAACTTGAAAGCGCTGAATTGGTTATTATATTCATACCTCTATTTTCAAATAGAATAGCTTGTCCTTCTCTCTTGCCCAGCTGTTGCTAAGTAATTTACAACTCAAGAAAGGCTAATGGAGGTATAAACAATGCACAGATGTCTCTCTGATTTCCTTTTTGTTCTTCCGGGAAGTGTTAAAGGAAATCATTCCTCCACTTTGCCAGAGATCGTTGAGGAGGTTGATCATAATGGAAATGAACAAGAGCAGGAGAACAAAGAGCAGTTCTGCTCTTTTCATCAGAGAAAGTAATTGGAGGTGCTAAAGTCAAGATGCCAGCAGAAGTTGGACTTTGGGAGAATTGTTTCATAGAGGATTTAATTATGGTACATAAGCAGCCATTTGCATTCTACACTATGCAGAAATGTGATACTAGCTGGTTGAGCTCCTCACTTAATTACTTTATTCATTCACCAACAAATTTCTGAGGGCCCACTAAAAACTTTGGAGAGACAGTAGTGAGAACAAAAGATACAGCTGGAGAAGCTTCAAGATGGCGGAAGAGTAAGACGTGGAGATACCTTCCTCCCCACAAATACATCAGAAATACATCTACATGTGGAACAACTCCTACAGAACACCTACTGAACACTGGCAGAAGACCTCAGACCTCCCAAAAGGCAAGAAACTCCCCACGTATCTGGCTAGGGTTAAAAAAAAAAAAAAGAAAAAACAGAGACAAAAGAATAGGGACGGGACCTGCACCAGTGGGAGGGAGCCGTGAAGGAGGAAAGGTTTCCACACACTAGAAGCCACTTCGAGGGCGGAGACTGCAGGTGGTGGAGGGGGGAAGCTTCAGAGCCGCGGAGGAGAGCGCAGCAACAGGGGAGCGGAGGGCAAAGCGGAGAGATTCCCGCACAGAGGATCGGCGCCAACCGGCACACACCCGCCCCGACAGGCTTGTCTGCTCACCCGCTGGGGTGGGCGGGGGCTGGGAGCTGAACTCTGGCTTCAGTCAGATCCCAGGGAGAGGACTGCTCCTTCATTTTTGCCTCTCTCAGCTTCACAGCTCCATTGTCTTATCCACAGACTTTGCAAGGCCTGCAGCATTTCTGCTGCCCTGCATCATTAACTTACTTGTGGCTTTAGCTTGTCATGAGATCAGAGCTGACCGCATGTCTCCATGATCATTTGATCCAGTGCATAATACTGTATGGTCAGGCAGAGTCACCGACCATGTATCTTAAGACAAATGTCTGAGATAGAGAATCTGCTTGGTCACAATGAAGCCAAAGGATGGACTGACTTTGAACAGGTATACGCTCTGGTCTAATCAGCTGTAGATGGTGATAAGTATGCTACCCAGTCAGAAAGCCCCAGAGGGAGCACTGGGCAAAGGCCAACTGACTGTAAGTTTATGGCATAGGAGTTCTTCACTCTGTGCCCCCAGCTCGTCAGCTCGTCTCTACCATAATCCATTATTTATCTCTTGTTATTCCCCTGCCTTCCCCACTTTTGTTACATCCACAATGGAAGTTTTGCCATTTTTTCCATACTTTTCAAGCTTTTGCAAATGTCTGCCTGAAGTGTCCTCTACCATTTCTTTGTCTGCAAAATTTATTTCTTAAGATCCAAATTCACCTTCTCTGGAATAATTTCCTTACCCTTGTAGGCACTATTGTCATCTCTAGGTTCCCATTCTCCTTTGTATTTATTCCATTTTAGTACATTTTCATAGTTACTATACTCCATGAGCCCTGTTTATTAATTTGTCTTCCCTAATAGAACGTGAGCCCCTGGAGGGACACGTCTAGCTCTTAGTCATCATGGCTTTTTCACCAGTGCTTAGGACTGTGTCAGGAATGCAGTAGGGAGGCAATAAAGGTTTTCTGAAAGAATCCGTATATAAGAGAATGAAGTATTTGGAGAGAAAATAGAAACAGTAAATCAGGGGTTAGTAAAAGAGGAAGAAAGAAAACGATAGTACTCAGGTTATAAATGACAGTCATCTTCTTTAAATACTTTTTGCCAAACAAATACACCTGTGCAAGGCAAGTTTGTACTGCATCAATTGACTTCTTTATAAAAGGTAAGCCTACATTTATTGGGAAAGAAATTGATATTATAGCTTATATACACAATGAATACCATTTAAAAACTCCCTTTCTATAAAATAAATAGTAGCTTTTCTTAATGTTGACATCCTGGGCAAATTCTTAAAATAGCAAAACTTGGAATTGGTCAGCATTATTAAATCTTTCTAAATTGTGTTAATCTGGGATAAGAATAGGAGATAAGAAAAAGTTTCATTTATGGAAAATGTAGAATTATATACTTTTAAAACAAGGAATTGTTTCAGTTATTTATGACTGCAAATAAGCTATCCCAAAACCAAGTGACCTGAAACTACCATCTTTTATTTTATCTCAAGATTTTCTCTGCCACGAATTCAACTAGGATTCAGCTGTGTCCTTTACTCCACATGTCATCGACTGCTGTCACTTTGCGATATTCAGCTAGAAGCTGAGCTGTGGTGGAGAGTTCAAGATGGCTTTCTCACATGCCTGGTAGCCTGGGTGCAGGGGCATGGGGGCGGTGCTTCACCAGTGACGCTGAACTTTGTAAATGACAACTTCAGCCTCCACGGCAAGAGTTGCTATCTTCCTAAAGATCAGGACCAGAACTGAGGCAGTGTTGCTCTTACTGAACGCTATTGGTCAAAGCAGTGACAGGCTGGGCTAGATTCAAGGGTGTGGAGGAATAGACTTCATCTCTTTTTTTTTTTTTTTTTTTTTTGTGGTACACGGGCCTCTCACTGCTGTGGCCTCTCCCGTTGCGGAGCACAGGCTCTGGAGGCGCAGGCTCAGCGGCAATGGCTCACAGGCCTAGCCGCTCCACGGCATGTGGGGTCTTCCCGGACCGGGGCACGAACCCATGTCCCCTGCATCGGCAGGTGGACTCTCAATCACTGCGCCACCAGGGAAGCCCTAGACTTCATCTCTTGATGGGGGAGTAGTTTGTGATACAAGCAGAGAAGAAATAAAGGTGGCCATCCTAAGGACAGCTACCATGGAAATAAAATTTTATTCCTTTTAAGAAGGTGGGTAACTTGATTCATGTTTCAATCTATCAATGAATAATTATGGAATATGTATTGGGGGCCTTACTCTCTGCTCAGTTTTATTTGGCCCGCCTTAAAACCCTTAGAAGGCCTCTTTTCATGATAGATGTTACTGCTGATGATGCTTCTTGGAAAAACCATCTCAATTTGGCCTTAAAAAAAAACCAGCCCTCGACAAAATTCAACACCCATTTATGATAAAAACCCTGCAGAAAGTAGGCATAGAGGGAACTTTCCTCAACATAATAAAGGCCATATATGACAAACCCACAGCCAACATTGTCCTCAATGGTGAAAAACTGAAACCATTTCCACTAAGATCAGGAACAAGACAAGGCTGCCCACTCTCACCACTCTTATTCAACCTAGTTTTGGAAGTTTTAGCCACAGCAATCAGAGAAGAAAAGGAAATAAAAGGAATCCAAATTGGAAAAGAAGAAGTAAAGCTGTCACTGTTTGTAGATGACATGATACTATACATAGAGAATCCTAAAGATGCTACCGAAAAACTACTAGAGCTAATCAATGAATTTGGTAAAGTAGCAGGATACAAAATTAATGTACAGAAATCTCTGGCATTCCTGTACACTAATGATGAAAAATCTGAAAATGAAATCAAGAAAGCACTCCCATTTACCATTGCAACAAAAAGAATAAAATATCTAGGAATAAACCTACCTAAGGAGACAAAAGACCTGTATGCAGAAAATTATAAGACACTGATGAAAGAAATTAAAGATGATACAAATAGATGGAGAGATATACCATGCTCCTGGATTGGAAGAATCAATATTGTGAAAATGACTCTGCTACCCAAAGCAATCTACAGATTCAATGCAATCTCTATCAAACTACCACTGGCATTTTTCACAGAACTAGAACAAAAATTTTCAAAATTTGTTCGGAAAAACAAAAGACCCCGAATAGCCAAAGCAATCTTGAGAACGAAAAACGGAGCTGGAGGAATCAGGCTCCCTGACTTCAGACTATACTACAAAGCTACAGTAATTAAGACAGTGTGGTACTGGCATAAAAACAGAAAGATAGATCAGTGGATCAGGATAGAAAGCCCAGAGATAAACCCACGCACATATGGCCAACTTATCTTTGATAAAGGAGGTAGGAATGTACAGTGGAGAAAGGACAGCCTCTTCAATAAGTGGTGCTGGGAAAACTGGACAGGGACATGTAAAAGTTTGAGATTAGATCATTCCCTAACACCATACACAAAAATAAGCTCAAAATGGATTAAAGACTTAAATGTAAGGCCAGAAACTATCAAACTCTTAGAGGAAAACATAGGTGGAACACTCTATGACATAAATCACAGCAAGATCCTTTTGGACCCACCTCCTAGAGAAATGGAAATAAAAACAAAGATAAACAAATGGGACCTAATGAAACTTCAAAGCTTTTGCACAGCAAAGGAAACCATAAACAAGACCAAAAGACAACCCTCAGAATGGGAGAAAATATTTGCAAATAAAGCAACTGACAAAGGATTAATCTCCAAAATTTATAAACAGCTCATGCAGCTCAATAGCAAAAAAACATACAACCCAATCAAAAAATGGGCAGAAGACTTAAATAGGCATTTCTCCAAAGAAGATATACAGACTGCCAACAAACACATGAAAGAATGCTCAACATCATTAATCATTAGAGAAACGCAAATCAAAACTACAATGAGATATCATCTCACACCAGTCAGAATGGCCATCATCAAGAAATCTAGAAACAAGAAATGCTGGAGAGGGTGTGGAGAAAAGGGAACACTCTTGCACTGCTGGTGGGAATGTGAGTTGGTACAGCCACTATGGAGAACAGTATGGAGGTTCCTTAAAAAACTACAAATGGAACTACCATATCACCCAGCAATCCCACTACTAGGCATATACCCTGAGAAAACCATAATTCAAAAAGAGACATGTACCAAAATATTCATTGCAGCTCTATTCACAATAGCCCGGAGCTGGAAACAACCTAAGTGTCCATCATCGGATGAATGGATAAAGAAGATGTGGCACATATATACAATGGAATATTACTCAGCCATAAAAAGAAATGAAACTGAGCTATTTGTAATGAGGTGGATAGACCTAGAGTCTGTCATACAGAGTGAAGTAAGTCAGAAAGAGAAACACAAATACCGTATGCTAACACATATATACGGAATTTAAAAAAAAATGTCATGAAGAACCTAGGGGTAAAACGGGAATAAAGACACAGACCTACTTGAGAATGGACTTGAGGATATGGGGAGGGGGAAGGGTAAGCTGTGACAAAGCGAAAGAGAGGCATGGACATATATACACTACCAAACGTAAGGTAGATAGATAGTGGGAAGCAGCCGCAGAGCACAGGGAGATCAGCTCAGTGCTTTGTGACCGCCTGGAGGGGTGGGATGGGGAGGGTGGGAGGGAGGGAGATGCATGAGGGAAGGGATGTGGGAACAGATGTATATGTATGACTGATTCACTTTGTTATAAAGCAGAAACTGAAAAAAAAAAAAAAAAAAAAAAAACAGCCCTCCCTGTGTTGAGTCTCAGAACAGGCAAAGTCTCATTCTAGCTACCTGTGTGATTTGGGGCAACTTACCAGAACTTTTCAGAGTTTCTATTTCTTTATCTGAAATATTTATTTAACTAGTCTTAGTATCTACTGTATATCTCTTCTGGTCTAAGTACTAATGATACAAAGATACACAGGACTATTTATGCCTCAAAGAACTCACAAGGAAAGGGGCACATTCGTATATGAGTATAATGCACAGTTTTACAACAGTTAGTACTGATTGCTAAGGTCTCTTTCATGTCTAAAGTTGTGTGACTCTATGAGTTTTGATTAATTTATACATAATTTATATGTAAATGAGTGTCTTTGAAGAAATTATTCTCTTAAGGATTTAAAATATGCATCTGTACAATTTGTTTACATTATTAATTTGTAATTGACTGCATTTTAATCTCTTCTTACAGAGTCATAAGACTCTAGAACTGAAAGTGGTTAGGAATGCATTCACTCCAATCCCTTCTTCTATAGACAAAAAAACTGAGACACAGAGAGGTTAAGGAACTTGGCTTACATCACACAGCTTGTTACTGGAAAAGGAGGCCACACCAATGCGTTCTGCACTTCACAGACCTGCTTGCTTTTAAACACACTTTAGTCGATTATCTCTTTGCCCACTGAGATGCTAAATTCTAGAGCTCTGCCAGTTTTATTGCATCTTGTTCACCTTCTCCAGAATTCCTGTACTGTTTTGATGAAGAGAATCTCTCTACTTCACAAATTTTGGAATTCATATGGTGATATGTTAACACTTCTTTGGCCATGAGGGAAGGTCCCTAACTATGTACACACTAAGACATATGGTTACCAATTCTACTTTCACTTGCACTATAATTCCTAACTGGGGTGAGCCTAGAAAATATAGTTGTTCACAAAAGTAAAAATTTTCATTACTCAAACCATAGTATTAGACTACTTTTTTATTACTCATAATCAACAAGACATGTACTAGAGACATGGCTTTTCTGAACCTCTTTTCTTTCTCTGAGCTGTCAGGGAGAAGCATAGATTTCCAGACTACTGGCACTGGAATTGATCTTAGAATACCTTGAAGTCAGTCTCCACATTTTCCTGATATGAAAACTGAGACCAGGGCTTAGCAGGCTTTTCTAGGTCCCATAGACAGTCATCAGAACTTAGAGTCCAGCTTTCTCATTCCCAAGCAGTGCCTGTGTCTAAATGAAGGAGTTTTGCTGGAGCATCCTCAGAAAATTATATTGTAATTTTGGAGGAATGCAAAAAAATGAAAGTAAAGCTATTCTCCTCCAGAAAGAAATGCTAATAGTTGCTATACATCAGAGAAAAGCTTTCGAAATCTATCCTTCTCTCTCATTCACAAAAACATTTTCTTCTCAGGTGGTTCAATCGGTCTATACAGATAGGCCCTGGATGATAGGTAAACAGCAACTTGTCTTAAGGCATTACGACAAAAGGGATGAGACTTTCACATTTGCCTCAGTAATGTTTTGTTGATATCAAAATGGTTTGCTATGGAAATTCCTTGAGCTATTGTTTTCTGCCTACAGATGGTTTCCACAAATTTTTTCAAATTAAGAAATTGTTGACATTATATTTTAAAGATAAATATTTATGCAAATTAGGTCTTCCTTCAACTTCAGCCAAGACGAGTGTGGACACACTATAAACTAGAGCAGAAAGTATTGGGAGACAGCCAGGCCTTGCAGCAGTGGTGAGCACATTTGTGCCCAGTGGTGGCATATTGGTCTCTTTGCTATTTCTCTTCATTTAGCCCCCAAAGACCACCAAATCTTCCTGTGTAAATCTTTTTAACTCTTGTTCATTCTTCCCTCTAAACTTATACTCCTTCTCTTATTGTGATCTTTCTCGTGTTTTCCTTTTTGCATGTATCAGCATAAATCTAAGACAGGACAATGTTCAGGCACCACAAGAGTTTATATCACATAAACCAATCATCTGAGAGAAAAAAATCAATAGTTCACTTTTATTCTCTATGTATGGATGTTATATAGACCTCTCTTGACTCTACCTGTATTTTGAGTTGGATAGGAAGCATTTGGTTTATTTTCAGAATAGGCTCCAGTGAGTAGGTTCATGTCTCTTGACCTAATTATGAAGAAAACACTCAGATCTTTCAAAAATATCCTAATTCTGGCTCCCAGACAGAAATACTACTTGGGTGTTCCCTAGTGGCGCACTGGTTACTAATCAGCCTGCCAATGCAGGGATATAGGTTCGAGCCCTGGTCCGGGAAGATCCCACATGCCGTGGAGCAACCAAGCCCATGCACCACAACTACTGAGCCCACACACCACACCTACTGAAGCCCACACACCTAGAGCCCGTTCTCCACAACAAGAGAAGCCACTGCTGTGAGAAACCCGCACACCGCAGTGAAGAGTAGCCCCCATTCTTCACAACTAGAGAAAGCTCACATGCAGCAACGAAGACCCAATGCAGCCAAAAATAAATAAACAAACAAACAAACAAATAAATAAAATAAATGCTCTTGGATTCAAATCTGACCTTTGGGGTACAAATGCTGGAGGCTATTCACTTACTCTTCTCAGTGGGATTTGCTGATATTTTCCTCTGGTTCTAATGTAGCCAGCAGTCATGTCTTTAAGACAGCTTTTTAAAAATTAAACAGAGAAAGCAAAAAGCTAGCTTCAAGGATATAGGCAAACAGAGGCCAGACTCATCTTTTTGGCAGACTAAGACATCTCCATCTGGTTGTGGCAGCAAACCTAATGAGAAGGAAAAGCATTAATTGAATAAACAAAACATCACAGTTTGATCAGAGGAAGCAATACAGGCAGTTAGCCAACTCCCAGCTTTTTCTAGGAAGGAATTACACACATTCCGAGGACTTGCTTTGGTTTCACCCTCCACAATCACTTCCAGAGAAAGAACTTTGGCGTATATGCTTCTGAATCATTGAACTTATCCTGCATTTGGGCTTTACCTTAGAGGCTAAAGTTAACTGTAACATATTGGTTGTATCTCTTCTGCATGAGGAGAGACTGAAAGACAGAATTATCCCAGGCTCCAGGTTTGAGGAGATACATAGCTTAGAACAGTCTCTTGGCTCTCTTCACTTGCTGGCTCCCATACCCCTGGTGTCTCATAGTCTACCCTCGGGGAAGTTGGGCACTTCACTTTGGGTCCTGTCTTCACTACACTATTCACGGTGGAGACAGATGATATGAAAAGCTCTGAGTGCTGTTTTTTCTCTATTATCTGGTCCCTAGCACAGCTGTGGTACTTCACTGGAAACTGGCCTAATGGTTTTATGCAGTCAGATAATTATTCACAGGACTTATCTTCACTGAGCACATTCTGGGGAGAAAAATAACAGCAGGATACAGGAAACATTATCTGCCTCAAATTCAAAATCGGCTTGCAAAGACTTGATTCTGGTTGATGTTATGAAAGGAAAATGAATGGTCTGCTTTTCTTGGGTATGAATACATTTTCTGAGCGCCTCCCCATAACTTCACAACCATACATCAAAAAATACAGGTGTTCCATACTGTTTTCCAGTGATGGAGATGGATAATAGAACCATGTATATTACCTCTGTTGGTCCTTGTTGACCAACACAATACCACAATGGTATGCATATGTGCCATGATATTGAGAGAGGGAAGTCCCATCTCCATTTAAGTTTATATGTTATGGCTCCAGGTGACCTCTACTAAAACATACAAATGTTACCTGGAAGGGAGACATGCTGACGCTTTGATCCCCGAAGAGCAATTTAGCAGGTTTGGTTACAGTTAGGTAGCTTGCATCTAAAGGCATAAAGAGACACAAGATTTTTTTGATAGAGAAGGAAATTAAGAAAGATTTCTTAGAAGTTCGGGTCTCTGTAAGTTGAAAAATAAGGACACTATACACTCAGGGGCTATCACTCAAGATCTGAGTGCCTAGATGATGTTTAGAGAGAAACAACTAGAAGTCCAGGAGGAGGGAAACCATAGAGAAAGTTGGGAGAGATGACAGTGATGACAGATAAGGTAAAATAGTGCCACAGGCAAAGCTTGAGTGAAACTCACCTTTGATTTGAATGTAAACTTTGAGGAATTCAAATGACCTTAAGAAGAGTAAATCTTGTTCAGATATATCACTTGCAATTTGTATGTAGACTTTTAAAAAATTCGAAAGAACTAAAAACAACAAACATCTTGCAGCCAACTGACCTGAAGTTTGGATTCATCCTTTTCAAATGGAAGAGTGAGTGGGACTATTGACCTATAAATTACCAGTACATGGTCACTTGTTCTATTGGTCACTGCACGAACTATCATTACTTCCCATGGTCAGTGTTAGGGAGCCACCTCCATGAAATAGCCTTTTGCCACTGCTACTTTTCCATCCTGGTCACTTCACACTGTTGTTAATGACTTATGCTTCAATCCAATCCCAATTACAAAAACAAAAACAAAAGCAACACTGGCCTTTATACTCCAACATTTCTTATTGCAATAACCTTCTACCTTAGGTTGTGGCCAAGATGACAATACCTTAGCCAAAATCATTTGACAAATAAAACTGGTTATTTTACCTCCTGATCCATGGATAAAGAATCAAGTATATTAGAAAAATCCCCCTGTTTGAAGGAATGCTTTACAGAGAGTGGGTGAAACTAATTTGTTTTCTATTGGATGTTCTAACATATTGATATTTCTACTCAATTAAGTCTTTTCATAATGTCTTAATGCCTGGTTTCAGAGTGACTCCAAACGCAGTAACATGAAGTTCAGTCATGAAATGGGTGGCAGAACATAGAAGAGTAAAATTTCTGAGAACCTGAATCTTCCTAAATCAAAGAATGTCTTCCAAGTTTTTGGAGATTACTAAGAAAGGAAACATAAAAAATGATTAAATTTCATTCCCCAATTGGAAAATGAGCTATATAGACACTATCCACAGACACACACCATCTTAAAAATGGTCTTTTAAATTATCCCAGAAAACTCAAACTTCCTGCTCTCTATGAGGGCCTGGAAGTGCTCCAAGAGAGTGAAGCAGGAGAACAGAGGCCCCTCCTGTGGAGGGTGCAGCAGGAAGCAGGAAGTGGAATGAGAAGGCAACCTGCTTTCAGGGGATGAATTCCTCCCTGGTCTTCAAAACCCACAGTACGAACCTGAGCTCCTGTTCCAGTTTAAATTATTTCAAGCAGCTTCTACCACCTTGAGTATGACTGCAAGCTTTAGAAGTTGTCTTGTTTGATACAATTTTATCCCTTTTTATTTTCTGATTGTACTTTCCTCCTCCTCCCTGCCCACCATAGTTCTTCAACTCCAGTTGTGTGAAACATACTTTAGGAAAAGTGGATTTTGAAAGGAAGGAAGGACAATAGAAGAAAGGAGGGAGGGAGAGAAAGGAGGAAGGTAGGAAGGAATGAAGAAAAGGAAGAAGGGAGGGAGGGAGGGAGGAAGGAAGGGAAGAAAGAAAAAGAAAGAAGAGAAAGAAAGAATTTGCTTGCTCACTTATTATATACTGACAGAACTCTTTTTTGGTAGCAGTTTTTCTCATCCCAAAAGAAGGTGTCTTTCTTCTTACAACATTTAACATATTTCATTCAATGGGATGTTTTTAATTCAATACTTATGTATTCCAAAAGCCTGTCAGAAACATAGAATTTGAAAAGTATTATGTAACTGAATCACAGAGCTGGGTTTTTGCGTGTGCCAGATCAGTTTACTACTTGGTAGCCACTTCATTTGCCTAGACTAAGAATTTAAAAGATATTCAACTTGAGTTTAGAATTTATATTAAGCTCATAGTAGAATAAAAACAAACTGTTAGCCTGAGTTACTATCAAAAAAAATTAAACTGTAGGAAACTTCAGCTATAACTTGTGAATAACCTAGAAATCATTATTCATAAGTGGATAGGATAATAAATGATACATTTAAAAAAATTGGTTTTTCTCTCTCTGAGGTTTAGCTTTTCAGCTGGGGGTGGTTTGCTCCCTACAGGACACTTGAAAATATGTGGAGTAGGTTTTTGATTGTCATAATGACTGGGGACAACCACAGGCATTTAGTGAGCACAGCCAGCAATGCCAAATAACCCTCAATGCATACAAGACATTCTGGCTTGATAAAGAACTGCCACATCACAACGTCAACAGCACCTCTGTTGAGAACCAGTGGTGTCCCTCTTCTGTATAGGTATGACATATGGGAGATATTAGGAAACTAGAATGTATAACTTTTTTTTTTCAGTGCAGCCACAGGCAGATGAAATGAATTAATTAGGAAACAGAAACTTCAGAAACTTTCTCTTCCTAAAATCATAGCTAACACCCAGTGTAAGCAACTGTAATTTAAATTCTCCAGGGTTGTGCCCAGGGGCCTGCTGGTTTTATGTAAGGTGGCAGTGCGCTAGAAACTGCTCACCTCATTACAGGCAACTTGTGAACATAACCCAGAAAACAAAAGAGTTTCTACTATTCCAAGTGCTCAGCATCGGGACAACTGTGAAGGGTTAATAGTGTTGAACCTGAAAAATAGGATTGAAAATTAAAGTTAGCCCCGTTAAGAGCCCAGACATCATTGTTTACACTGATGAGGGAATAAATATCAGACTGAAAATCCATACATATATCAAGGAACAGAGGGTAAAATAAACGATCTATTTAGTTTGGTCTTGACCAAGTAAACGTTTTTATCGTTTGTTTCCTCCATGAAGAAGAACTAAGGTTGGACTCATATCTTTTAAATTTCATCAAATGCTTGATTTAATGATTTTTCAAATTGACTAGGTAACTAACCTCTTCAAGTCCATTAGAGCACTATCCCCTAAAGGCAACATCAATTTATTACATTCTTTTTTTTTCTAAGCTTTTAAGATGTAATTTCTCATCCATGGGAGTGACCCAGAATTCAATTCTTTGCGATTGAACTAAAAAACTCATGAACATCTTGGTTAATCTCACTGTTTATGTTTAGATATTGCTACTTCCATCCAACAAGTCTCTAGCTTTAAAACTGTTTCATATAAATAGATCCATGTGAGCTTTCAAAAATATTTTTGTAAATCCTTTATGGTGAAATTGAGTTTCATTATGTATTTCTCTGTTCTCAATTTTTTGAGTTATGCTGGAAAGTAAAATAGATAAAATAATTATTTGGCTTTGAACTGCGTTTTGGCTATTACATTACAGTTAGTTGAAATATACTTTAGTTTTGTGTTAGAAAACTCTTTGCCATTATCTTAATCCTCACAACAATCATCTGTATTTCCAAACTACAGCACCGGAGCACTTGAATGACTGGGTCCCAAGGTCTAACATTTGGAAAGGGACAGATATGCTTTCCAGTCTGAAGCTTTTCCTATAATAGTATATAACCTTCCCCCTTTCATTTAAATGTGAGTGCTTCATATTTTAGCTAATAAAAACATGTAATAACATCATGAAACTGCTACAATGCAGAGACCTGAACTTAAAAAAATTTGAATAAAGAACAAATTCCTTCTCCATTGCACATGGAAATAAGAAATTTATAAAAATTGACTTTACAGATCTCCTTTGGATATTTAGGCTTTGTAAGGCAATACAAAAATAATGGTTTTCAAATTTGTCTTATCTTTGTTTTTATCATAATGCATTAGTAAGAATTTTGATCAAGATTTGGATGATACCACAAATATGTTATAGAGTGATCAGGAGAATTAAAGCAATTTAAATTTTTGCTTCTGAGGACCATCTCTCTGGTGTTTTTTTTCATTTTTTTTCAAAATCATATCAAGTTTTAAAATTTGGTGAAAACATGGTATTTTATAGAAAAAAATGCTAGTGTTTATGTAAAAATGTTTTTCTATATGAAGTTTTGAATCTGATTTAAAAGTTTTTATGCTGACAGTATTAACTTCTTTTTTTATTTTTAATCTTTGTATCTGTCAAAGAAAAAGAGGAAATTAAATGATGAAAAGAGAAAAACTGGCATAAAAATAGGTGACTTCAAGTTTTGATGAAAACATAAGCAGAGAAATTGGAGAGTAGCTGGAGGTTAAAAAGTAATTGTTTTGTTTTGGTTTTACAATGGGATTAATGAGAGCCTGCATATGTGTTCATGGGAACCACCCAATAGGGAGAGGGAAATTGATGATTAACAAAAAAGAAGGGAGGTAAATCAGAGGAAACTTTCTGATTAAGCAAGAGCAGATGAGATCTGGTACATATATTAGGAGAATAGATTGGAAGAATAGACTGTTAAAACCAACAAAAGCAGGGAGGGCTGGGTATGTGCACACAGATACATATAGATGGGTAGAGGAGGTGGTAGCTGTTTGTGGACATTCAGTGTTAGTGACTTCTACTTTCTTAGTGGTATCTCTGCCTTACACTTAAAGAAGTCTGCTCTCAGACACTTTACTTATATGAAAGTATAAATAACGCTAAAAATTTGAAGTATTACCTGCTGTAGTATTTGTTGGGTAACACAGGTGAAAGCTTTCATTTAAACTGCAGAAAGTCTAGCTCATTCAGACAACCAAAAAACAAAACAAAACAAAAAAGTGAAGATGCACTGGGAGGGAAGGGGTATAGGAACCTCCCACTTATACTACATCGCGAGACTACTGTTCCTTTACACACTTGTCAAACCTGTTCCATTTTATCAAGGAATAGATTGGCCTTCAGCTTCTCTAATAACAGCTCATAGGTGCAGAAGTTCAAGGAAAAAAAGATTGGTACGGAGCATGCTACAGTTGGTAAGATTATCAATGTCACTAGAGGCATGAGATCTTAGCATAAAGCCAGACAAGCTTAATGCCAGACAATTTGAATTCAAGATTGAGAACCCCCAGTGTATGATATACAAATTAGCTGCTGCCAAACCACAACATTTCATCAGCAGAGAGGCTCTCTGATTTCAGTCAGTGAAGGGGTGTGAGTTGAGAGGGGCTTAGCAGTCTAGATAATACAGTCCAGTCTGAGGACTTTAAAGAATTCTCAGATTCTTAACCCTAAATCAAATTTAACAGATTTTTTTTTTTTACTGCTCAGCATCCTCATGGTATTAACTTTTCAAATTGATAATATATCCCCTTCTCCTCCCTTTCCATGAACACATCTCATTTCATAGATGCTTAGACATTTTTTTCATAATGATTTTTCCTTCTCTGGGACCTGCTCCCTCTGCAGATAATAATAGGTAAGAATGGGCTCTTTACAGTAATGCGATCCCCCACTTGACCATAAGTGAACTCCTGACCAAGCTGGCTACTCATATTCTCTCCTCTGGGAATTAAGAATTGGGACTGCCAATCCGTCCTTACCTTTGAGTGACTTGTAACATATGAAGTCAGTTGTGGAATGCTGTCTTCTCCTTCATAGACTACACACAGGGGAAAACCAGTCAGTGGAGGTATGAGAATGCATATGGTAGGCAAAAAGAAATGGAAATGTGCACTGGGTTTATGGCTGCTATTGATTATCTCATCCCATTATATGCAATGTCCTTTAAGTAGCCATTGTTTCTGTTACTTGTAGCCCAAAGAGTCAAACTTCCCTTCTTCCAAGAGTGTGAAATAATGAAAGTGTATCCTTTGGCACCATCTCAAGACATTGATTCCTTGTTAAGGGTAACTGGCCCCTCAAAGCATCCTTTCTCTGGGAAAATGATATAGATAACCAGGAGAAAAATATCTGTGTATTGAAACTCCAGGTGTTCCCCAATTTCCTGTAAAATTTGAAGTGACCCAATCTTTCTATACCTGTCTACTTTGTTGTAAAATTATTTTAGGAGACTAAGATGCTGTCACTGAGACACAGAGTAGCAGAAATTACACAAGCCCATGACAGGACTCCTCACTGTTTGCTCCCTACATAACTTTTTTTCTAGATTGCAGCAGCTGTTATTCAGTCCAAAATTCTTAAAAATTTAATGTTATTAATTTGAATAAGGTCTATTCCAATACTATGTTATGATTGTCTCACTAAAGGGACGTTCTTAACCTTCATACTGAGCTAAAATATGCAATGATAATCTCTGATCCATCAGACAATGATCAAAATAATTCTAAAGGTGTGGTGAATGGAGTAATCAAGGTTGTCTGCCCTTGGTAGATATACAATGAGGCTGGAGATATAATCTATAAGTAATATCTTAATTAAACTTAAGAAGTTGAGGCTAATAAGAAAAAATGAAATAATGCCATTTACAGCAACATGGATGGACATAGAGATTCTCATACTAAGTGAAGTAAGCCAGACATGTGAAATCACATGGTATCATTTATATGTAGAATCTTAAAAAATGATACAAATGAACTTACTTTAAAAACTGAATTAGATTCACAGTCATAGAAAACAAACTTATGGTTACCAAAGGGGAAGGGAGGGGAGGGATAAATTAGGAGTTTGGGGTTAAAATATACACACTACTATATATAAAATAGATAACCAACAAGGACCTACTGTATGGCACAGAGAACTCTACTCAATATCTTGTAATAACCTATAATGGAAAAGAATCTGAAAAAGAATATATATATACATTTGCACACACACACATATATATATCTGAATCACCTTGCTGGAGTTCACCTGAAACTAACACAACATTGTAAATCAACTATATTTCAATAAAATTTTTTTAAAAAGAAATTGAAGCTATAAATTTAAGTACTTTTTCAGAAACTGTTTTACTGGCTGAGAGAAAGACAAAAATCATAAGACTATTCTTTTTATTTTATGTAATATAGACAGAGACTTACTCTCATACACCAAGCATCCCTAGAAACATTTGCCAAATAAAGCCAACTGTGTGAAATTTGCCCATATTGCAACATTTAAGGGTGATGGTGGGGGGTGTCTATACTTAGATAACTGAAAATCTTATAAAATCCTTAATCACACATTGCCTTTGGGCATAATCATCAATTATATTTTTTTGCTGCTGCATACAATGTATTTTCACAAGTCTAAAATGCCATCAAGAAGCACATCAATTTAATTACAGCTTTGAAGAAACAACGACAATGTATTTTTAAAACACACACTTTTTGTTGTTGTTTTTAAAGATAATAACACAGATTATTTGTACAATTACAATTACATTCTGTTTGGGGCCAAGAAGGAGTAACAGGGACTCTGCGAGACAACAAAAAAAACAGGCAAACTAAATAAAACAATAGCCCTTCAGACATTGGATCCTGAGCAGGGTAGGACAGTGATTACTGAGAGAGGAAAAATAAATGAGGTGGGCCCAGTTTACAGCCGGGATAAAAATTTCTGGCCTGGGAAAGAGAGGAAAACTCAAGTGAAGACTGGCAGTCTCCCAGGGCTGGGGAAACAGAGCCGGGAATCCAGAGATATCAAGCCAGCTGGAGTTCACTGGGTCCTGTACTGATGAGGAGAGACCTGCACAGAGGGAGAGGAGTCTGAGAGGGTAACCAGCAGAGGGCCCTCCTCTAGTCTGTGGCTGAGTATTGATCAGCTCATGTATGTGAGGGAACCATCCGAGGCCAAACAAAGAACCACTAAGAGGATTGGAGGGGACGAACCACTAAGAGGATTGGAAGGGACAACCCACAGACCTCACACAGGCTGGATGTGTGTGTATTACTACCAACCAGAGAGGAAAAATCCAAGCACAAGATCATGAAAAAAACAAAACAAACAAGCAAAAAAACACTACACCAAGGCTCTTTGTTTTGTTTTGTTTTTTGTTTTCTGAATTTTATTTATTTATTATACAGCAGATTATTATTACTTATCTATTTTATACATATTAATGTATATATATCAATCCTAATCTCCCAATTCATCCCACCCCGCTTTCCCCCCTTGGTGTCCATACGTTTGTTCTCTGCATCTGTGTCTCTATTTCTGCCTTGCAAGCCAGTTCATCTGTACCATTTTTCTAGATTCCACATATATGTGTTAATATATGATATTTGTTTTTCTCTTTCTGACTTACTTCACTCTGTATGATAGTCTCTAGGTCCATCCACGTCTCTACAAATGTCCCAATTTTGTTCCTTTTTATGGCCAAGTAATATTCCATTGTATATATGTACCACTTCTTCTTTATCCATTTGTCTGTCATTGGGCATTTAGGTTGCTTCCATGACATGGCTATTGTAAATAGTGTTGCAATGAACATTGGGGTGCATGTGTCTTTTTGAATTATGTTTTTCTCTGGGTATATGCCCAGTAGTGGGATTGCTGGGTCATATGGTAATTCTATTTTTAGTTTTTTAATGAACCTCCATACTGTTCTCTATAGTAGCTGTATCAATTTACATTCCCACCAACAGTGCAAAAGGGTTCGCTTTTCTCCACACCCTTTCTAGTATTTGTTGTTTGTAGATTTTCTGATGATGCCCATTCTAACCGGTGTGAGGTGACACCTTATTGTAGTTTTGATTTGCATTTCCCTAATAATTAGTGATGTTGAGCAACTTATCGTGTATTTCTTGGCCATCTGTATGTCTTCTTTGGAGAAGTGTTTATTTAGGTCTTCTGCCCATTTTTGGATTGGGTTGTTTGTTTCTTTAATATTGAGCTGCATGAGTGTTTATATATTTTGGAGATTAATCCTGGTCCGTTGATTCATTTGCAAATATTTTCTCCCATTCTGAGGGTTGTCTTCTCATCTTGTTTGTAATTTCTTTTGCTGTGCAAAAGCTTTTAAGTTTCATCAGGTTCCATTTGTTTATTTTTGTTTTTATCTCCATTACTCTGGGATGTGGGTTGAAAAAGACCTTGCTGTGATTTATGTCAAAGAGTGTTCTTGTTATGTTTTCCTCTAAGAGTTTTATACTGTCTGGTCATATATTTAGGTCTCTAATGCAGTTTGAGTTTATTTTTGTGTATGGTGTTAGGGAGTGTTCTAATTTCATTCTTTTACGTGTAGCTGTCCAGTTTTCCCAGCACCACTTATTGAAGCGACTGTCTTTTCTCTGTCATATATCCTTGTCTCCTTTGTCATAGATTAGTTGACTATAGGTGCGTGGGTTACCAAGACTGTTTATTATCATCTACTTAAAACAATTACATATTAATCTCTGCATATAATTATGTTTCCATCCATGGTCATACCTTTTTCCCATTCCAGAATCCCAGCCAAAGCAAGTTAACACACTCCTTTTTTAAAATCTATTTACTCAGTTATTTATTTCATTCACTTATTTGACAAATATTTATTGAGGGTTCTTTTAGATACTGGGTATAACAATAAACCACAGACATTGTCCCTATCCTCATGGATCTTAACAAAAGCACTTGGTTTTTCTTGTGTGTTTTTTAAAATTTTTATTGGAGTATAATTGATTAACAATGTTGTGTGAGTTTCAGGTGTAGAGCAAAGTAAAACAGTTATATATATATATATATATATATATATATATATATATATATATATATATCTCCAATCTTTTTTTAGATTCTTTTATTCTTTTCCCTTATAGGCCATTACAGAATATTGAGTAGGGTTCCCTGTGCTATACAGTAGGTCCTTATCAGTTGTCTATTTTATATATAGTAGAACACACTCCTTTAAACATCTTATGCTTGTGCTTTCCAATAATTTAGGATGTCCATTTATAACATATAAAAGAAGACCCAGTTTGAAAGTCAACACAGAATATTTTAAAACCACCTTTAAATGATCTTAGTTATCTGTATTTATATATTTCCTTAACAAATGTCTTTGCAAACACACAGGTGGCCCAGGCATCTAGAAAAGGCTGGCACACTATAAAATATTTTGCCTTAAGGTATGGATTAAACATCCAGCCTCTCTGCTTCAATTTAATGCTTTTAGACAGTCCATTTGTTTCCCAAGCTCTCCTCCCTTAGATCAGACTTACGCTTTACACCATGTTTCTAAGCACAGGTGAAACTTACATCTCCCATATCCAGCCTCGCTCTAGCGACTCCAGCTCAGGTAAGAGCCCTAAGCCACCTAATATCCCAGAAGGAAAGGAAGGCACACACAGGGTAGCCTGCCCTACCTTGCAGCTTCAAGAAGAACATTTGCAAAAGTAGTTCTATTTTTTATTCATCTAAGCATTTATTTGTCAATATTTTAGATCCCTATAATCAGAAATATTTACTTATTTGGGAGAAGTTCCCTCTTGTATGAATAAAGCTGAAAATCCTGGGACCTAGGTCCTTAAGTTAAAAATCATCACTGTCCCAGACTTTGCTTCTGGAGCAAAGAACACATAGAAGAGTATGTCATGGAGAATTCTCTTTGGTCGTGGCTGCAGGATTGTTTGCAACAAGATCAAATTTTCAAGGGCAGCACGCCTGCGCAGCTAGTAACAGCAATAGCATTCAGTGTCTGATGCTGTGGTGTCCTGGCCCAACTTACTGCACCTAGTGCTTGGTAGAACAAATGTAGTTCTGGGGATGATTTAGAGTACGGATCCAGGCTGCTCTGGGCTTGGTTGTTTAGCTTGTTCATTGGTTATTTGAGATCCTCCAGCCTTTTAAAAATAAATATGTTTTGACCTAAATCAGCCATTGTTAATTTCTCTAAGAGCCCGCATGTAAAAACCTGACTGACTACATAACAACCAAAACACTTATGCCAGAGGTAAGAGAATGATATATAACATGAACTCAGAGTTTGAATTAAAAATTCAGAGGTCGTAGATTTGAATCAAAGCTCTACCCACTCTAATTGTGTAAATTTGAGGCAAATAATGCATCTTCTTTGAGTCTCAAGTTCTTCAGATATAAAGAAGTAAAGCATAATAACATGATTGCAGGAATTAAATAAAATAATGAAGTAGTAAACCAGTCTAGATTAAGATCTTTAAAGGCTTTACATATGAAAAATCTTTTCACATTACATTAAAATTATTTATGGGAAGATGATATTTCTCCCTACTAGATTATAAACTGTTGTATTAGCCAGCTTACGCTGCAGCTAGAAACAAACACAAAATCTCATGGCTTACAATAGCAAATATTTATTTGGCTGGGTTCACCAAGGTCATCTGGCTCAGGGTCAGTAATGCTCTATGTGCTCTAGTTCTGGTGTCCAGCTAGAGGGCAGTGGTTCTCTTTGAATAATGGATGATATTTAAAGCCTGTGTACTTCAGATCAGTTCACATTCCACTGATATGGGTACACGAACTGGCCCCTGTACCTGGAGAACAGGATAAACCAAAAAAAGAGCCAGGTTACCCAGATTAATAGGCAGCAGGTTTAATAAGCAAGGGAACTTACATAGGAAGCTTGTTATAGGTGGCTGCAAGATGAGTCAATCTCCACATCTGTCCACAAAAATCTTAAAAGTTTATATAAAGTCTTTCACTGCATTCAGTCACATATCCCATCCAGGTGGTCTCAACAACACATTGCTCTCTCAAGGCTGCATCCTTGAAAATGGCTCCCACTGTGGGACTGTGGGCAGAATGCACATTCCATGGACAAAAGAGGGGATTGAGGAGCCTCTGATTGCCTGGATCCTGCTCATAGTTTAACTAGTGATCACATTCTCTCAATGACCTCCTCCAACAACTGTCCATGCCCAACATGAATGGGATGGGGAAGTATCCTCCTTAGACAAAGTAGTTGAAGGGGAAAGTGGATAGTTGCTGAATAATAATACAATCTACCACAGTTACCAACAAGTAGAGACAATATCTTTAATTTTTTTATCTCAGAGTCTAGGATATGACTTGACACAAATTAAATGATTCAAGAGTATTTGCTGAGTGGAGTCATGAATTCCAGGGCCATTAATGCATAGACAACAGCTCTAAAATAGTTCTTAGAAGTCACCGAATCCTTCCAGCTAATTTTAAAGAATGGGAAGATGAGATCCATAAATTTATGTCATATATTCAAGTTTTCAGCTAGTCTTGTGCCTATGTTGATGGTTTTTCTATCAGGGAGCATAACTTCAGGTCACCCCTCTACCCCAAGCCTGGGATGTGAACAGGAGTGGAAATCTTCCATTCTGGAATGTATTGTTAAATAGGGAAGAATGTTAAAAGAGCCAGATCCATATATTAAAATGTCCCTGTTACATTAACTAAGAATAATTAGTCCCTGACTAAGAGCTGCTGACCACAAGATGAAAAAGAGACCAGCTCTGTACATGTAGCTGAATAAGTGCAAATCAAGAAAATAAAAACACTATCTGAAAAAATATGCACCCCATGTTCATAACAGTATTATTTACAATAGCCAAGACATGGAAGCAACCTAAGTGTCCATCAATAGATGAATGGATAAAGAAGATGTGACACACATATACAATGGAATATTACTCAGCCATAATAAGAAACGAAATTGAGTTATTTGTAGTGAGGTGGATGGACCTAGAGACTGTCATACAGAGTGAAGTAAGTCACAAAGATAAAAACAAATACTTTATGCTAACACATATATATGAAATCTAAAGAAAAAAAGAAAATGGTCAGAAGAACCTAGGGGCAAGATGGGAATAAGTATGCAGACCTACTAGAGAATGGACTTGAGGATACTGGGAGGGTGAAGGGTAAGCTGGGAAAAAGTCAGAGTGTGGCGTGGACATATATACACTACCAAACGTAAAATAGATAGCTAGTGGGAAGCAGCTGCATAGCACAGGGAGATCAGCTCGGTGCTTTGTGACCACCTAGAGGGGTGGGATAGGGAGGGTGGGAGGGAGGGAGATGCAAGAGGGAAGAGATATGGGGACGAATGTATATGTATAACTGATTCACTTTGTTATAAAGCAGAAACTGACACACCATTGTAAAGCAATTATACTCTAATAAACATGTTTAAAAAATTTAAAAAGAGAAGTCAGAGTCAATAAAACCTCAATGACAGTAAATATTGATGTTCAGTAAAAACCAGTTGGCATGTCTCCTATGCATAAACAATTTTACTCATACTCAGAACATTCTGGACTAAAATTCTGAGTCAAAAATTATTTACTGTATCTTTTTCTTTTTAAAGAAATCGAAGTATATTTTATTTACAATGTTGTGTTAATTTCTGCTGTATAGCAAAGTGATTCTATTTACTGTATTCTTTATATTTAAATAGGTATTTCTATAGGGATACTTTTAAATATGTCTGTCTAATTTATTTTGCACCAACCAGGTGCTCCAAAAAAAAAAAAAAAGAAGAAGAAGAAAGAAAAAGAAAAAGAAATATTGCAATGTTCACCTGGGAAGAATAATCCTTGTGCAAGAGCTTTCCATATTGTTCACCTAGTTTTGTAAACTCTGGCTACCGAAACTTAACTCTAATGGTTAAGGAAAATCTACCCATCCAGGTATCATACTTAGCGATACTTGAAGGTTTAATTTAGTCTCAGGGATTTAACAAGAAAACAGAAATATCTGTGGCAATTACTGAAGCAATATTCGATGGTGATAATACTACCATATGCATACTATAACCAAAAGAAAACAACAAATTAATTTAGTGAAAAAATTAACTAAACTGTAAATGTATACACAGGTAAGGTTCTCATATCACCTGATGATAGTCCAGCATAGCTAGAATAAAATGATCTGGTCTCACCTGGATTTTGCTGTTTCTTTCACAGTGTTCTTCTTTCAAATCTTCTAAGATGAGAGAGCTCTTTTTCCTTCTCATCCCTTATTAATAAATGCAATGATTTATTTTTGCTCATGCACTTACTTAGAAGTAAACTGAGTATCACATTTCTGCTGATTTGTTTGCCTCCCTCTACAGTGCACTACAAAAAGTTAATTGCCTACTTTTCTGTAACAGGAATAGCTGCATCTTGTTTTAGCTCTATGCTCTTTTCTTACATTACTGCTGTATGACACCCATCCCTCTCCCATGATGTGAATATTCTATGTGTGCAGAGCTTCTCCATCTATGATGTCAGTAGAAAGAGTTACACCTTCTTTAGAGATCTGAGGTGATCATGGATCTCTCATATCCGATAGCTCTGTTACACTTTTTGTAGGCCATCCACCAAGTAACAATGGTAGCAACCGTTTAAGGCATCATTGTTTAACTACTTCATATCCAATATCTTTTATGCCACAATTTCCTTGCAGATCAGTGGTTTCATTTACTTTTGACAACTATCAGAATGAGTAGTTAGAGCAGTTATCATTTCCTTATTTAAAATGAGGAAACTAAGCCCTAAAAATGTTAATTTACATCCCAAGGTCAAATAATTGGTGACTAAGCTGGCATTAGAAGAAAATCTTTTTATAGATGAATATTTATGACATTGTTAAATAAATGTTTAAAATACAGAAAATAGAAAAACAGATAAAAATGATATGCATAATAGAATATTAATTTAAAATATATACATACAAAGAAATAATGCTGGTAGAGAAGCACATTTTATAAATATAAAATATCTGTTATGTTCTAGGCTGTGATAGATATCATATTTACAGAGAGGAGCAGACATGGTCCTTACCACAATGGAACTAATAATTCAATGAAAGAGACAAATGCTAATCAAAGAAATAAAAAATAAATCTATAATAACACATTGTGAAAAGTGTTAATTAACAGAAAAACAAAGTGCTATGAAGAGTATCTAATTTAATATAAATAAGGGCTGATTAGACTCTGAAGAAATTCATTGAGGTTGCAAGCAGAAAGATGACTAGGATTTAACCAGGTGAAAATGTTGAATGATTTAAATTTTTTTTTTTTTACGTTTCTGACTTTCCAAATTTCTACAAAACATGAGGGTTACTTTACCACTTAGGGACTATGCATGTGTGACTTTTGATTCTCTCTCTGGCAGAGTACCTCCCACCAGACCCAACTTCTTTAAAAAACAACTCTAAAATTAAAAAGAGGGCAGGGCTTCCCTGGTGGTGCAATGGTTGAGAGTCCACCTGCCGATGCAGGGGACACAGGTTCGTGCCCCGGGCTGGGAAGATCCCACATGCCACGGAGCGGCTGTGCCCATGAGCCATGGCTGCTAAGCCTGCGCGTCCAGAGCCTGTTCTCCACAACGGGAGAGGCCACAACAGTGAGAGGCCCACGTACCACAAAAAAAAAAAAAAAAAATGCAAACAATTTTTATTTAATTCTCAGAGCCCAAGTCAAACACAAAAACACAGAGGATCAAACAATGATTCAATGGCAGCCAATAGACACAAGAAGACCAGTTCTTGCAATATGCCTTGAGATAAAGCAAACAATTGAAGAGAAGAAGCAATCTACTCACTACAGTTTCTTAGCACTGATCTTGTAAACATTTTGTGTATCTTCTTTGAGCTCAGTGTCTGCATTGCTCATGAAACCCAACAAAAGAAATTAAATTCTAAGGAATAAGGTCCTGTTGGGTAAATTTTTACAACGCCAGAGACTATTGTAATAGCCAAGAATTTTTCACCACCTTCACCAACAACCAATTTTCATCCTCTTGAGAACAATGACATTCTTGTAGTGAATGCATAGTTTAAAGCAAAAATTCTAACAGTGTATTATGGAGTTTACATGAAGACTATAGTGTAAATGCCTGGGATTGGGATAAATGCAGTCATATGGGTACTAGTACTAAGAAATTAGGAGATTAAAAAACAAAATGAAAAGACAAAACAGCTTGTTGGAGAGGAAAAAACTTTTCTTTACCCTTCTAGTTATTCTGGCTGTTCTGAGTTAAATTGACTTAAAAAAGATTAACAGGAGAAAATCAAACAAAAGTTTAATAACATGCATACATGAGAGAGATACAGGAAAACTGAGTAGCTCACCAAAATGACCAAAAGCTTCACCTTAAGAATTGAAAGTCATGGGCTTGCTCTTGAGGAGCCTGTGTTGTGGTTATAGATTCACAGGTATGGATATGGGCCACATCCCTGGGAAGTAGTTGTACTGTAAGTTCAGGATGTCAGTTCAAAGTCTTGCATGGTCCAGGCTTGTAACATGATGGAAATTAGTTAGGGGGGAGGGAAGTGTGCTCAGTAAGTAGTGATGGAGCTGTGAGGAATGAATATATACGTCTTGCCCAAGTTTTGACCCAACAAAACATGTCTGGCTGAATTTAAGTCCATTAATGTCCAACCTTTAGGGAATAGAGTGTTCATTATAGGAAAGTGGTTCCCATGGGATCTGGATGTTTTTATGGTCAAATTCTGTTTTCGTAAACAAAGTTTTATTTGAACACACATACACAAAACCTTCACCTTAAATAACATCTTCAGCTAAAGACAAAAATAGATATTGAGGGTAGTGGTTTGGAACTTCAAAGGGGAGGAAAGCAATTCACATGAGGAAGGAAAAGCAAATGTTTGGCTAAAAAAAAGTTTGCTTGGCCATGAAGAGATAAGGCACATTGAGTAGACTCTGCTCTCTAGGCCCTGCAGAGTCTGCCCACCACACCTAGCCCACATTCTTTCCAGATATATCTAGTGATAGCTCTATTCTGGGAACAGGCCCTTTATCTAAAATTTCTTAGGCAATGAAAGGGAAGGTAACAAGAAAAACTTCCCGAATCTTCTGTTTCTTAAAAATAATCAACCTAAATTAATCCTCTTGCCAAAGAAACACATTTTTGGGTGGCAAATTATGCTCCTCTACAGTGCCGATTTCTTAGAGAAGTTTCACAGTCCAGGAGCTGAGTTAGTAGATTGCTCCATCTCACTGAACCAGTTTCATAGTCCTGACAATAGGTTAGTCCAGTTAAATTCATTTCAGGAGGAGGTGATGCAGGTGAGCTCTCAAAGTTATGCCTACAAGGTACAGGAATCAGGTATTTAATAAGAGACATTTCTATGCAGACCAAAAAAAAAAAAAACCCACAAATGTTAATGTTTGGAGAAAATTATAAACCAGTTTCTTAGCCTAAGGAGCAGGATGTCAAGAAAATTTCTAGATGTCAGTGTCAAAGTATCTTCTGCAGTTCGAAATGTCTCTGATGAAGTCATTGAATGTTGAGATAAATTTTCTAAGTGGCTTACACAACAGGCATGAAGATTGTCTAAACATGGACTATTGCGGTTGTCCCTCTTAAGTTTATATCAAGTTGTTCAGCTTCAGTCTGCAAGGCTTCAGAAAAAGGGCAGCTTTAGTTCTCAATGATTCAAAGCCAAAATCAGGGGGAAAATTGAAAATGTAAGTTTAGAGAGTTGTAGCCAAATATTTGAGGAAACTAGAAGAATTCAGGATCCAGTCCAGTTTACAGGTGGAAAAAAAAAAAAAACAACACTTAAAAATAAGTAACAGGACTTGAATCTAAGGTCCACAAGGGTGTGCTATAGTTTATATTGAAACATATTTTTTCTCTCTAAAATCACCTCATTTCTATCAAAGATAGCCAAAATAAGACTGATTTGTTTGAAAAACAAGTTTAGTTTCATTAAACTTGGCCTTATTTACATTAAGTTCAGCAATTATAGCAATTGACCATATAGGCTCTCTTAAATCTCTTTTTCTGAAACTTTTCATAAGGAATCTCCAGACTGAATTTTTAATAGCCTCTCAAGGCTAAGAAGCCAAGGTAAATATTTGCCTTCAGACCTAGCCTGTGATACCTATATATTTGGGTGAATTCTTCCCTTTTAAGATCCCCAAAATATCTTGAGGTTCTTATGCCTGACAGGAAGTGACCTTCATACTCACCTGGTGAGGCTTCTGGGAGCCCTGTAAGTAAGGTTCCAGGCTGTTTTCCCAAGGAGTTTTATGGCTTCATAAAGTTAATCTTAGTTCCTTAAAAGTGTCTGGTTATATCTGATTCTAAGCACATTCACAAATATGACATTCCAGTCAAAGTTTTGGTAATATAACCAATGTTTCCAATTGTGTCCTATTACAAGGAGAACAGCTTTTTAGTGAACTTATGTAAATAACTATATTACCATGAAAATCAGAATGCTTACTAAGAGTCTCCAAATTCTGGAGGGATCAGATAAGGAGAAAAAGATAAATGCTTCAATTCTGCTTACAAAATTATAATTTACCAAATTGTTGATATCTTAGTTAGCTTGAGAGGAAAAGTTTATTTATAAGTGGAACAAATATTAAAATACCAGTAATACTTCAGACAAAAAGTCATAAAAATCATAATCATATTCATCAGTTCATTCAGTCCTATGTAATTAATTCTTCTTAATTTTGACCTTTTGTTAGCAGTTTTATGAAGCCATCAGGTTTTCCATTAGAGTTTTATAATTTATTACTCAGGTTAATGGTATGATCTGAAAGTTATCAGAAACCTTTCTATAAATCTTGAAAATGAAACATTTTTGCAAAAGCATCAGAGTAAAATAACTGTCTATAAATGACAAAAGATGTAAAATGGCATGATTAAATATCTGATAAATTATAATGCAATTGACAAAGAAATTTGGTTATTTCTGTGACACATAATATTTAAGATAATAATTAAAATTAAAACATAAAATTTTACCAGGACACATCAGATTTTTAGGAATTTCCTATAATTTTTAGAACACTTATTAATAGCATTTACCAATAAAATATAATCTAAGAAGGCTTATTGTCACTTATTTGACAATGTTTCCCATGTAATTCTACATGCCAAATAAGTGTAGTTAATGTCTCTCTCAGATTTTTCAGGGGCCCTCTGAAGAATCCCAAATTTAGCTAGAGGTCAAAAGGACTTCATTTAGAATTTGTTGGGAGAAATTTGTCAAAGATATCAAAAGGTTTTAAAACAGTTAAATAAGAACATAGGTCTCTGTGAAACAATACTTAGTTACCCACTTAAAGTGACAATAAAAGATTTCAAAAGCAAATACATGAAGTTACAACAAATTATTACTTAAAGGGTAAAGAAACTTTTACGAACCATTCTCAAAAGCAGATCAATTGTTCAAGAAAACCATCCTCTTACCAGAGAAAGAAAACCAAATTTTAGTTTTATGCCAGTTTACTTTTAATATTGAAATTCATTCACTTAATAAATAAATGAATAAAATTTATTTACTCAATTAAATTCAATCTAATCTTAGGCAGTACTGACCACACACAAAACTCTTTTCTCTGGGTTCCTTTTCTATAAAACTTCTTTTTTACATTCACATTTCCTCCTATGTTCTCTCTCTCTCTCTCTCTCTCTCTTTCTCTTTCCCTTTCTCTCTCTCTCTAACATCTGTTTAGGAAAAAATTACTTTCTTTTTCCTGAACAAAATGCAGTTCCATTCTTTCTACTTTTTAAAAAATTTCCTTGCATACAAAGATATTTTTCCTTACTAATTTTAGTAGTTTTAATTACATATGTTAATTAAAATTCTTAACCTTTAGTCACCTTAATTTCTAGTGAATACTAAGAAGTAAGCCATTGTGATTGTTTGTTTTACAAGTATTTTTTGACTGACAAATTTATGACTACACTTCATAATTTCTAGAAAACATGTCCTCACAGCATAATTTTTTTTCAATGTGGTACAACATATTTACTAAAAGACCCAAATATCTTTAGTTTTTCTGTAATAAGAAGACAAAAGTAGGTAAACATAGACTGGTTTAACAATAAATGTTTCAGAATTATTATTCGGCTATAATTATCTTATTTGGAAATAATCTAGACATTCAATGAATTCCTATCACTTAAATTAACTTAGCAAAACTCTAAAGTTTTAAGTTACCAAAAAGTATTGGAAGATATTTTTAAGTCTTATCTCACTCACCTCTATCTAAATCCCTTATTCTCAACAATTTTGTTTAAAGTACTCATGAAAACTACATGAAACATTAGACAAAGTCAACCATCATGCCAAACTATTTTTCTTGCTGACAAATTTTGTAAAAGATAACATGAATTTATTTGACTTTTTGTAAACCTAGGTAAAATAAAAGTTTTATATTTAGTGCTGATAACTCTAAAGACATGCCTGTTTTAATTAAATGGATAACCTTAAACTTGTGTTTATTTACTAAAGATTAATCCTAGATCATGTGAACTTGAAAAATATTTGGATTAGTTTCTATTATATTTTTGAGAATTTTTAGATAAGCACTTGTTTGCTTTAGCCAATTAAATAGAGCTCTTTTTATCAATTAATTTTGACGATACTATCCAAAAGTGAAAAAAAAAATCTATAATGTCTTTGTGGAGAAGACTTCTAAGATCTGTATTTGCCCTGACAAACAACCTTAATTAAAGAGTCCGTAAATTAGATTTTGGGTGAGGAAGACTTCACAGCAGTTTGTACTTTGAAAAAGCCTCTTTTCTGGGACTTCCCTGGTGGTACAGTGGTTAAGAATCTGCCTGCCAATACAGGGGACACGGGTTCGAGTCCTGGTCTGGGAAGATCCCACATGCCATGGAGCAACTTAAGCCCGTGCACCACAACTACTGAGCCTGCGCTCTAGAGCCCGCGAGCCACAACTGCTGCAGCCCATGCACCTAGAGCCTGTGCTCTGCAACAAGAGAAACCACTGCAATGAGAAGCCCATGCATCACAACGAAGAGTAGCCCCAGCTTGCCAAAACTAGAGAAAGCCCGCGTACAGCAATGAAGACCCAACACAGCCAAAAATAAATAATTTTTTTTTAAAAAGCCTCTTTTCTTTTTTAATTTTTTCCTTTGCTTTCAGGTTCTACCAATTGAATTAACTGGGCTCAGTCTCAGGTGATTGTGGGTTATGCTTACATTTCTGATTTTGTAGAGGTTTGCAAGACAAAGACTGTTGCTTCTGTTAGCCCTTGAATACTGGCCTTCAGCTTCCATTTCACATTGTGTGGGTTCAGGCTATTGGCCCCCGTTAGCACGTTCAGTTAACATTACCCAAAGAACAGGTTTACATGCCCTGTTTTACAACACTAGGCAGAGGAAAGTTTCCCCAGTGAGACACAATGTCTATTCCACAATACAGTCTGGTGAAACAAATGTAACCACTTTACATAAAGCCCATTCAAATACACCAATTTTCCCACAAACTTTTACCTCAAACTTTTTCATCAACTCTTATACCTCTAACCATAGCCTCACTAGGACCTCATCAATAACTCTTGGTCTTACAGTTCTGGGTAGGGGAAGCACTCCTGGCCAGATATATCACACATTCCCAAAAAACACTCAGGCAATTTTGACATAACCTCTTCACATAACATTGCTCAAACTTTCCAACATTTACAATCCTGTCAAGCTTTGAACTTTCACATTTTCTCAATCTTGGGCTATAATTGCCCAAGTCAGTGTCCTACCAGTGGGTTTTGGTACCACAGCTTGTGGGGGCTGTCACTTCAAGGAGTCCCAGAAATTTCTCTCCATCTCTCAGTTGTTTTTTACATTTCTATGTAATATGCTTTGGGTACCCAGTGAGGCATCGAGCCAAGGGACCCTGGTCTTTTTGTCAATTTTTAATGTGATTAATTGGCTTAACTGTTGCCCCAAGTGATTACCGATCAGATTTCTCATTGTAATTTTTTGTCTTCTGGCTTTTTAAATTTCTGCAAACTGAAGTAAATAAAGTGTAATTGTTGGGGGCCATTTAATAATGGGGGAACTGCAGGGGGTCCTTTGGCCCACTCAACTCTAGGTAGTGTTGAATTAAAAACTTTGTTTTAACCCCATCAATATCTGTTTTATTTGTCCCATTTCTTAATAAGCATCTAAAGATTTCCACCCTGCTGGGACAAGTCCCATGACTCTTCCCTTTCCGATTCCTCTTTGTTCCTCTTTCAATATCTGCCTTATTTACCTCATTTCTTAATAACCCTTTAAAGTTTTCTACCTTGTTGAGAAGAGTCCCTTGACTTTCCTCTTGGCTTTTTCCCATTCCATTATTAATAAACCTAATGTTTTTACTAGTGTCTATAAGACCCCTGAGGGGAAGCTGAAACACTAAATTTGATAAGGCTTCCCAAACCATTTTTTAAGGAACTTCTTAAGGTTAGCCATTATATTTCCTTGTATCCACATTTTAACTTGGTCTTTCCATAGGTACCAATAAAACAGCTATTTAAAATAAGAGCTCTCTAAAAATTTACAAATTTAGAAGTTTTTCCAGTTCAAAAGGCCCATGATTTGGCCATTGATGGGTAGGATCTCAATATTGACTCAAATCAGTAAGTCTTTTATGACTTAAACATGGATGCAGGAGGCATCCCCACAAGAGAGTTCAAAGTATGCAGACATCACAAAATCAAGAAAGCTCACTGTCAAAAACAGTCTAGGATAGCAAAGTCCTTTGTTGTATAAGCAGTAAGAAGTGCCAGCACTAAGAAAGCAATGAAGGTTGAGACTACAAATGTCCCTTATGAACTGGGACCCCCTATGACAAACTCCCCTGAGAGTTGGGAGAGCCAGACAAAGGATGCCAGTTGCAAGTCCAGGTTGTTACCTGTGCTTCTGACCAATTAGCCATAGTTGCTTGCAATCCCAGTCTATTTGACTGACCACCAAATGCACACTGGTGCATGCACCTTCCAGGTGGTGGAGACCAAAAAGAATATTCTCACTGGTCATAAGGCCAAGCACTCAAGACATAGTAAAAGATAAAGGGAAAGACTAATCAGAACAAAGGTTTTCCTCCCTATGACAAATGACACAGAGAAAAGAGAGACAAAGCAAAACAGTGATATCTCTGTGAAGAAAAGGATCACCAAAAGTCGCTAAGTCCAAGGAACTAACTCCACAAATACTTTCTCCTGCTTATTTAATTTTAGAAAGAGAAAAGGCTCATTTCCAAAAGACCCTGAAGGCAGAGATCCAGGAGATTGACTGACATGGAAGAATTGTTACTTTCTGCTGACTTTTGTCAGTCGTTCCAGGATCGATTAGCTGCAGCAGCCTCAGGGTGAGTAGTGTCCAGCCACTAAAACTGGATCCCAACAGTTATGCTAACTGTCAGAGAGGAGGAAATTTTCCTTTACCTTTCTAGTTTCTCTATCTAAATTCTTTTAGGCTTCTAAAGGGAAGGTAAAAAAAAAAAACAAAACAAACAAACAAAAAAACTTCCTGAATCTTCAGTTGCTTAAGAATAATCAGCCTAAATTAATTCTTGTGCCAAAGAGACACATATTGGGGTGGGAAATTTTGCTGCCCTACAAGTTCTAGTTTGAAAGTGACTGGTACTGGAGAGAAGACTGAAAACATGGAAAATGGTGAAGTACTGGCTTTGGTTTGCTGTCTTAAAACTTTTCTATTTTTTTAACTATATAAATAGATCACTTTAATAAAATAAAGAAGATATTTTAATAAAATATTAAAACCAAACTTTCAAGAATGCTTATTAGATCATTGGTCTTTTAAAAAGAAATCTAGTTTATAAAAGGAACTCTGTTCTAATTACACTCAAAACATTAGTAAGTCCGTTCAAGGAAAAGAAACATAACAGGGACTTCCTTGGTGGCACAATGGTTAAGAATCCGCCTGCCAATGCAGGGGACACGGGTTCGAGCCCTGGTCCGGGAAGATCCCACACGCCGCAGAGCAACTAAGCCCATGTGCCACAACTACTGAGCCTGCGTCTAGAGCCTGTGAGCCACAACTACTGAGCCCACGTGCCACAGCTACTGAAGCCTGCATGCCTAGAGCCCATGCTCCACAACAAGAGAAGCCACCACAATGAGAAGTACGTGCACTGCCACAAAGAGTAGCTCCTGCTCACCGCAACTAGAGAAAGCCCGCGCACAGCAACGAAGACCCAACATAGCCGAAAATAAATAAATAAATAAATAAATAAATTAGCATAACAGAATGATTTGGAGTGGCCATGGGAATACTGTAAGATAATAATGAACAAAGTAAAACAAGTTCTACCAAAGAACAGACAACCCCTAATTCCTTTTTCACCATATATTTGTTGCATTAACTTGGCTAATTACTAAAGTACACATGGCCTTAGATTCTCCTTTAATAATAATACTTTACCTGCATAAAGATGAGGGCTGTACAAATGGCTAACATGTACATGAAATAGTGCTCAACATCACTAAGCATAAGGAAAGTGCCAATCAAAACCACGATGAGATATCACCTCACACTAATCAGAATGACTTATCATCAAAAAGATGAGATAAGTGTTGACAAGTATGTCAAGAAAGGGAAGCCTTGTGCACAGTTGGTGGGAATGTAAATTGGTGCAGCCATTACAGAAAACAGTACAGAGGTTCCTCAAAAAATTAAAAATAGAACTTACAGTCTGATCCAGCAATCTCATGTCTGGGTTTATATCCAAAGGAAATTAAAACAGGATATCAAAAAAAATACCTATACTCCCATGTTCACTGCAGCTTTTTTTTACAATAACCGAGATATGGAAACAACCTGTGTCCATCAATGGATGAATGGACAAAGACAACATGGTGTATATATATAATGGAATATTATTTAGCCATGAGAAAGAAGGAAATCCCATCATTTGCACACATGGATGACCCTTGAAGGAAGGCATTATGCAAATGAAATAAGCCAGACAAAGAAAGACAGATACTGTATAGTATCTTTTATATGTGGACTACTAAAAAAAAAAAGTCAAACTCTTAGAAACAGAGAGTAGAAAAGTGGTTGCTAGGAGCTGGGGGTGTGGGGAAATTAGGGAGATGTCAGTAAAAGGGTACAAACTTTCAGCTGTAAGATGAATAAGGCCTGAGGATGTGGTCTAAAACATGGTGACTATAGTTGATAATACTGTATTATATGATTATAATTGAAATTTGCTAAGAGAGTAGAACTTAAATGTTCTTACCAAAAAAGAAATATATGAGGTGGTGGATTTGTTAATTAGCTAGATGGTGAGAATCCTTTTTTTTTTTTTAAGGTCAGTGCTGACCATTCACAGAAATAGTGAAGCCAATGCAATGGTCTTTGGACTCTTTTTTTTTTTTTTTTTAACTGAAGTATAGTTGATTTACAACATTGTGCTACTTTCAGGTGTACAGCAAAGTGATTCAGCTATATATATTTTTTCAGATTCTTTTCCATTATAGGTTATTATAAGATAGTGAATATAGTTCCCTGTGTCATGTAAATAGTAAATCCTTGTTGCTTATCTATTTTATGTGTATTAGTTTCTATCTGTTAACCCCATATTTCTAATTTATCCTTCCCCCTTTTCCCCTTTGATAACTATGAGTTTATTTTCTATGTCTGTGAGTCTGTTTCTGTTTTGTATATAGATTCATGTATATTACTTTTTAGATTCCACATATAAGTGATATCATGTAATATTTGTCTTTGACTTACTTCACTTAGTATGATATTCTCTAGGTCTATCCATGTTGCTGCAAATGTCAATATTTTATTCTTTTTTATGGCTGAGTAATATTCCATCATATATATATATATATATATATATATATATATATATATATCATATTTTCTTAAACTAATCATCTGTTGATGGACACTTGGGTTACTTCATGCCTTGGCTATTGTAAATGGGGCTGCTATGAACATTGGGGTTCCTGTATGGTGGGAATCCTTTTACAATGTGTGCTTATATCATCAAATCCCCACAATATACACTTAAAATATCTTACTGTTTTGTCAATTATATCTCAATAAAGCTGGAGAAAAAAAAAGAGGGCTGTCACAGTGAAGCTTTCAACACCTTTTCTAGCTTGAAGAAACATCCACTTTTTATCTGTCTCCTTCCATTCTACTTACTAAACCCTTATTCACCTAATACGTCTTAGCTCAAATGTTCATCCTCCATCCTTTCCTGGCCTCCAAATCTAAATTCCGTATCCTTTATACTTTCTCAAAGCACACTATCATTTTTATGGCACTTTTCATATTTCATTGTATACTTTTAAAGTTATTACTTTAAAAAATTATGTACTTTAAGTTGTTATATACTTTGTGTGTGTGTTTATTTTTTTAATATCAGTTTTGCCTAGTATACTATAAGTAAGCACATGAGAGCAATATCTGTTTTAGTTACTATCATATTCAGGGTTGAATCCATTCCCTAACATGTAGGTGGTACTCCAGGAATATTTCCAAAATGAACCTGGAAACAGGTTTTTTAAAATACTTCCAAATTGAGGATGGATTTGGAAATAATTTGATTTCATTATCAACCCTCTTAAAATGAAATTTTGATAGACTCCTAAGAAAAAGTTGTCTTTTATTGAGTCATAGAAAGAATAAACACAGCTAAATGATCAGTTTCACTTTCTCAAGTGTTTAAGAAACTTCTTTGTCTTTGTATCACATAGTATCCCATGTCAAAAGAAGTTGAGGTTTTTTTTGTCACTGTAAGACAGTCTTTTGTCATTATCTATTTAAAAAAATACAAGTATTCATCAGAGTTTAGTTATTTTAAAAAGGGACCTCCTGTAGTGCAAACCCTGACACTTGGGGGTGGGGGGGGTTTCATTTTTTCTTTCTTTTTTGTAATGCAGGTGCCTGACTGAAGCTTTGATTGCCAAGGCATCCACTGCAAAAGTCGTGGACTTCAAAGACAGCTATCTTGAATAAACATATTGCCAGTCACGTGACTAGATAAAGAGGCAGGTCACCTTCCCCACTGAGCTGCCTTTGTTTTGGGCCACTGTTTTCCCCTCCCCAAACTTTAAATTCCTGCTCTTCTGTTTTAAATTCACCAATAAAGAGTGAGCCTATGTTTTAAATTCACCAATAAAGAGTGAGCCGGGGAAACCTTAGGCCCCTATCCTTAACCCCAATAAAAGAAGAACCCCAGGTGCTTGGTCACTCACACTTGCACTCTCTCTCTACCCGAGACCTCACTGTGTGGCTCCAGGTGTGGTGCTGTGAGATTTCCAGTTTCTGTAAGTAATATACCTTTATTTTTCAAAGTTTCCTGATGGCTATTGCTGAAGGGTATCTTGCAGTCATAATAAGATCCACAATGTTGGTCCAGCCACAACATTGGTAATTGGACTCAGACACGCAACATCTCCCTAAACACTTCAATTCACTCCATTTCTTTCATTTTCCTCTCTACTTTGGCCACAGACCTAGCGATATGTAGAAAGGCAATAAGGAACTGCCGTCTTCCACTGCTGGGGTAAAACACTGTGCATGCCCTGTTAATGGCCTTGTTAGACTTCCAAGCACTTGATTAAAACAACTTCTCCCTTAAAGATCTTGAAGAAAATTGGTATTTATTTGTGTGATCCAAATCGCAAAGAGAGGATGTGCTCTCTCATTGCCTTTTATCTTAGGCTGTTGTTTAAAATTGGAAATGTTTGTATATGTCCCAGAACAATATTTCTTCCTTTGCCTCGCAGCCTCAAACTTAGACAAGTGATCCCAATGATCTCTTCCCTGAACTTCTTTCTTTCTTTGTTCCATGCTTCAGCTATTGCCCTATGCCCAGAGGATCACATCGATGCTACCAATAGCTTTTCAGTAATTTTCCACAGCGTCAGTGTTCAGAATAAAAATATTCCCTCAAAGCGCTTTGTCAGAACTATCTCAAGGACCTCACATCTTTCTTCGTTATTATTGCCTTAAGCATTAGCTACTCACAACCCTGAAGATAAACAGTGTTCAATACAGCCCACTCAGCTCTCTCAACAGCCATACCCGAATTTTGGATGACCTTTCTTTCTTAGCCTCTTCCCTTCCAACTTGTAAGTTGAGCCTAGATGGCTCTGCCTGAAGGAAGCTATCCAATTTCTAGCTTGCTCTTTCCACGTTACCTTAGGAACTAGAGTAAATCATTTTTAGTAAATATTTAACGGATTTATTAATTTCTACAATGCTGGTGGTTGTAGAAAGCAGGCAATATGCACCACTGATTTAATTGTGGACAGGGCTTAGGGCTGACATCAACTGGGATACATGGCTTGGATGAACTGGACAGGGCTCATTCTGATTGTGCAGTGTACATCATATAGTTGTTCAAATATCTTTTTTGAAATTGCTGGAAATTGCAATTGTTTGAAAATCACAAAATTTATCTTAGTTAAGGATCACTTGTTTGTAAGTAACAAAAGTATGTTCAAAGTATCATAAGCAAAAAAAACTATATAATTTATTGAAAGGAAGAGCAGTACTTTATGGAGTTCAAGGGAAGGAAGTGCTGAGCCTCATGACAGACAACATTTACACTCCCTGGGCACACTTTTTCAAGTTCCTACTTCATTCTTCTTACTCTCTCTGCATCACTGCAGAAGGACATTCTTGCTTCTATCTGCATATGACTTAAGTAAGCTTCCCATTATATCTAACTAGAGTTTCTGAGTCTCAATCCCCAGCCTTGGTACGTGAAATCCAATTGACTCATGCCCAATCCTAGCCCATCAGCCGTGTCTAAGAGGCAGAATTATGAGACCTGCAGCCAACTCAGTAGGCCCCAGAGAATTTGATATTCTGAGATAAGGATGGACAGATTTTCTCCAAGTAAGCATAGGAGCAGGAGAAATTAGTGGCAGAGAGAATGACCTGCATTTTTTGAAGTTACAATATTTTAATTAATATTAAATAAATGCTTCTAAAAAGCTATATAATTTGCATATATATTTTGTTTTTTTTCTCTATCCTCTGAATAATAGATTGGAAATTTCATGAAGGCAGGATATTTTTTTCTGATTTGTTCACTGTTCAAGTGCCTAGAATAATGCCTTGCAGTAAATTTTTGCTGAATGAGTGAATAAAAGGCTTTAGATAATAATAATGGTGGTAATTATAGTGTATATGACTTAAAGACAAGAGAAAAAGTGAATGCATGTGCAAGGGGGATTATGATTTCTCTGACAGGGTTCTTATAATCTTCTGTACTCCTCATATTCCTTTTTTTCTAACCAACTATCATTTTCTTTCAACTAAAGTTCTTGAAAGAATTAACCAAACTTATTTATCTTTTTAAGTCTCAACATAATATCTGGTGTATAACAGGTGCCTAGTGAATATTTATGGATTGACTAGAATAAGTGAATAGATAATATTACTCTTATGGCACTTTGAAAAGTATCTTGCAAGCCATAAAATGCCACTCAAATATTAGATTGTTATTTTCGTCATAGTGGAGCTTTAGGAAAATGCTGTAGGTTGAATGTTTGTGTCCCCACAACATTCATATGTTGAAATCTAATCCCCAATGTGATGATATTTGTAGGTGGAGCCTTTGGGAGGGGATTAGGTCATAAGAACAGAGCCATCACAAATGGGATTAGTGCCTTTATGAGAGATCTCAGAGAGCTCTCTTGCCCTTTCTACTATGTGAGGTTATAGAGAGAAGACGGCAACCTATGAACCAGGAAGTGGGCTCTCATCAGACACTCAGTCTGCCGGCACCTTGATTTTGGACTTCCCCCTAGGATTTTGAGGAATAAATTTCGGTTGTTGATAATCACCCAGCCCATGTTTTTTTTTGTTTCAGCAGCCCAAACTGAATAAGACAGAAAATTATCTTGGTAACAGTGGTGAAGAGGCATGGGGCAACTAGAGGTCAAGAAGAAAATGAGGAAGTTGACCCAAAAGCTTAGGCAAGACCCACTTGATCTCAATCCGTTTTTTTTGTTGTTGCGCTTTTCCAGAAGGCCCTGCATTGAAATCTAATCCAGATTTCTCTATAATCCTAGAAGGGGCAAAAGCTTGTAGAGGTTTGTGTTGTTTTATCTTAAAATACATATCTATTACATAGATATCTATATGTTAAACCAGTTTTTTTTAATTCTTTTTCATATTCTTTTACATTATGGTTTATTACAGGATATATAGCTCCCTGAGCTATACAAGAGGACCTTGTTTTTTATCTATTCTACACATAAAAGTTTGTATCTGCTAATCGCAAACTCCCAATCCAACCCTCCCCCACCCCTTGGCAACAACAAATCTGTTAAACCAGTTTTAGATTAGGAGCCTAACTAGTATTTCATTTTTTTTCTTTACATTCCAAAGAATCACCAATGGTTTTATTCAATTTAATATCATCATTATGCATCACTCAATAATTCAGCATGTAAATAAAAACAATTCTTGGAGCACTTTGCTGCAGGAAAGATTGTTGCTTCTTATGCCAAAAGAGTGAGAACATACATGGTGAATTTTAGTTAAGGGCATGTATCTAAAGGCATAATGTAAAATTCAACAATTTTCTGGCAAACTCATTGTGTATAGACAACTTAACTCAATTAACAACTTCTATGTTAATCAATTACAAAGATGAATATTATTCAGGTCCCATCATTAAGGAGCTTTGAATATATTGTATGGAGTAAGAGAGACTAGGAGATAACATACAAATAATCATAACACCTGGCAACATCTGATGAGTTTCATATAAGAGGTTACAAAAAAAGGATGAAGGAATCGTATAACATCTGATCTTCAGGGCAAAGATGTCTATAAAATGTAGAAACGTTTAAGAAGAAAACATATTTGGAATGGCCTTAGAAGAACAGGTGCACAATACACTAATATTTCAGAATTTGCAATTGAGGAAAAAAAGTTTCAAGAAAGAAATACAATGGTAGGAGAAACTGTACCCCATTTTGAAGGAAGAGCAAGTTATCCAATATAGCTGGATGATGGAGAATATGAATGAAAGGAGAAAAAAATAAGTCTACAGAGGTAATGTAGGATCAAATTGCTCAGGGCTTTAAAAATTAGGTATTAGAACAGTCCTTTGAAAAGAGCAACATTGAGATTTTGAGTCGTGTTGTGCCACTGTAAGGTGAGCTATAAAATGACTAACCTGGCAGAGAGTAGTTCAGAAGGAATTAGAGGATGAGTCCTAAGGCTCAGAGACCAATTAAGTCACTGATGTGATCTTCAAGGTATGAGTTCATTGTTGCTTGAGGTGGAGCTGTAGCTGTAGACATGGTGAAGAGGTGGAAAATATGGGAAATGCATAGACAAGAGACACTTCAGAGGTAAGAGTTACAGAATTTAGCATCTAGTAGAATAGAGGAAGCGGGGGAGAGAGAAGGTCAATGTCACCATTGTGATAGGATGTTCTATTTGGATACTATTAGTGAACGAATATTAGTATACAGAGATTGGTGGACAAGAAGCAATCAACACAAAGGTGATAGGTAATGACATGGAAGTAGATAAAATGCCTTATGAAAGAAAAGAGTCTGAAGATATAATTCCAGGTGGGAATAGAAAGAGAATCATAAAGAGAGGAAAGAGAGAAATTTCCTGAGAAAAAAGATGTATTGTACCATGTCCAGGAGCCAATAGAGGATTCAGAAGTGGTCATTCAGTTTGGCAATTAGGGGGTTACTGATGGTCATTGAGAGAATAGTTCTTTAGGCTGGTTGTATTTATAACCCAGATTGCAAGTAGTGAAGTTAAGAAGGAGTAGATGGTAAGAAATTAGATGCAGTTAATTTAGACTATTCTAATAATTTTAGTAGCAAAGGAAAAGAGAAAAAGATCGTGGCAGCCTGAGGTCCAAAGCAAACTTCTATTTTCTCCATTTGAGACTTTTGATCTATGATTCTCCGAGTGAAATAATTTAATTTGCAATTTCACTTTATCGATGCACACATTGATTGACAAAGTACACTCTAAAGGACTTGTGAAATAGATGGGGTCATTGGTCTTGGCTCTAATGAGAAATTATAGTATTTTTGCTATAATGATAAGTTGGCATGTGACTATTTAGCATATGAAAAAGCCTTCAGAGAATCAGCAGCTTCCACTGATCATTATCTTAGGTTTGGGGTTATTTTCGTGGCTGAAAATACCATTTGGATGTGAATCTGTCATCATTAGGACAGGCATAAAGATTTTTAAAAGAATACATATTCTCCTTCTGGAAAAATGATAATTGCTCTATTTTAACTTTCCATGTCCTGGCTCCTCCTCCTGTGGGTCCTTCCCACACCCTTCTCTTCCTTTACAATTAAAGCCTTTTCTACTGATCAGTCTACTAGCAAATTAAGCTCACTAGCAAATTTCTACATTATGAAAATATGGAGCATCTTGTACGAAAAGGTATTCCATGTCACCAGCCAACATTTTAGAAAGTCTGCCATTGCTTAAACAGATCTGGAAAACCTCATAGTATGCTTTGTTTCTCAGCAGCATGCATCCAAATATTGTTTAGAGAGCACTCATATTCTCACCCAGAGGCAGACCTGAACACAATTGTACACAAGCATTCAGTTCCTAGCTCTGGAGCAATCATCCATTTATCAGACCCAAGTAAGACTACTTCTGCTTCCCAAAGCCAACTGGATATTGTGGCTGTATTGATCAGAACAGAAATCTCTCCCTTTTGGGCTGTAGGGTTCACTTTTTCTGTAAAGGGCCAGAGAGTAAATATTTTTGGCTTTGCATGCTATATAGTCTCTGTTGGAACTACTCAACCCTTCTGTTGAAGTGCAAAAGCAGCCATAGACAATGACTAATTCTGTGACTTTATTCCAATAAAACTTTATTTACAAAACAGGCATCAGGCTAGATTAGCTTCACTGACTGTAGTTTGTCAACCCCTACTCTAGAAAAGGATCCTGAGTGGGATGTGTCATTTAACCATTCATGAGGACCCAAGATGGAGAATCCAAATACATCATTTGGATGTATTTGGATGCTAGATTCCCCTTTGATTCCAGGTCAGTTCTGGGTCACAGACATTTGCACTCCCTCCCAAGAATTCCTCTATATGGGCTTCAGCTGTTTCCACCTGTGTTTTTCCTGTGCCATGACACACACCTTTTCACTTCTCTGTCTTTCTCATAGCCCATGTTAATTAACAACCCTATTTAGCCTCATCCTATTGGCTCCTGACTCTTGCCTCTCCAGGGTCTGACTTTTAGCATTTTCCCTTAACTCCGAACACCATGACCTACGGGAAAATGTATTTAAATTTTAGAGAACCAACTAGAAGAACTACACACACTTAAAGGATATATTTTCTTGCTCAGTCCTAAAATATTTTCTCTCATCTTTATTGTCTCAGATACTCATGGGTGAAATGGCTACACCAGCCCCAAGTGTCTTCAACACAGGTCTGCAGCATACCACTCTTCCTTCCTAGCTTAAATTTTCAATCTTTAAAGTCTCAGTACAGTATAGGAGAAAGAAAACAGACCTGTATTCTTGGTCTGACTTGCTTTGGTCTTGGGTAAGTTACTACCATGCATGTTAAAGCATGTTATCTTGGAGGACTCGTTCCTTGCTGTGCTTCTACGAATCTTTATACCGACTGAAATAATCACTCCCCGCCACTCGGTGAAAGTTTAATTTTTCTGAAGAATATTTGTTTTAGCCATTTTCCATATTAAGGATATAATTAGTATTTTTAAAGGAGTTTTCTACTGTTTTGAAAAAAAGTTTGAAAAATATTTATTTTACAAATAAGGAAACAGTTTCAATGAAGTAAAGTGACTTGTTGAAAGTCACCTAGCTGGTTATTGCAGAATCAAGAGTAAAATATGCCCTAGTTTTCTTTTTTCCTTTTTTTCTATTGCACTATTTTGTTTCACTTCACCTTAGCCTAATTACCCATATTAGCAAATCTCAAGCTATACTGTGAACCTTTCATAGAATCATAATTATCATTAGATGTAAAGAGCACATTTGACCATTGCTATTTTAAGTCTTTCCAGATTAAATATTTTATTTGGTTTTGCTGGGATACAGAAATTTTTTTTTTCTGTAATAAAGTTCTATCTAGTAATCTTATTAAATTCATTTGTTAATTCTAATATGTATCTGTAACTTTTTTGGATTTTCTATGTACACAATCATTCTGTCTGTAAGTAATGCCATTTTCTTTACTTTCTTTTCAGTATAATACAGTTTTTTTCCATCCTTGTTGCACTGGATAAGATCTCCAGTACAGTATTGAATAAAAGTGGTGACAGGGGCTTCCCTGGTGGCGCAGTGGTTGAGAGTCCGCTTGCCGATGCAGGGGACACGGGTTCGTGCCCCGGTCCGGAAAGATCCCACATGCTGCAGAGTGGCTGGGCCCGTGAGCCATGGCCGCTGAGCCTGCATGTCCGGAGCCTGTGCTCTGCAACAGGAGAGGCCACAACAGTGAGAGGCCCGAGTACCGTAAAAAAAAAAAAGAAAAAAAAAAAAAAGTGGTGATAACGGGCAACTCTATTCTGGCCTTAGGAAGAAAAGGTTCAATATTTTTCCACTAACTATTATATTAACTACAAGTGTTTTGGGTTTTGTTTCATTTACTTTATTCTACCTCATACCATTTATAAAAATACAGTGTAACTATAGAGAACTAAAGAGGATTTCTGAAATATAAAACTATAGGATTAACTGAAGAAAATTTAGAACTATATCTGTGACTTTAGATTTCTTAAACAAAATGATTTCTTACGCAAAAGAAAAACTATCCAAAGCAAAAATTATGAGGAAAAAATAGACAAATTAAATTACATTAAAATTAAGATTCTCTCATCAATCAAAGATACCATAGATAAAACTAACACATAGGTGACAGACTGAGAGAAGAGAGATCTGTAAAATCCAAATCTTACAAGACACTAATGTCTAGAATGTACAGGGCACACCTGAAAATCAGGCAACAAAAGTATAAAGGAGCACAATAGGAAAATAATCAGAGAATATGAACTGTTAATTCACAGATAGAAAGCCAGAATGTCTAGTGAGAATGGGTTACTGAAGTTCACTACTGATCAGAGACATGCTACTTAAACAATCCTGAGATACCACTTTACATGCATCAGAGGTAACACCAGTAGGTTGGCTACCAAAACATGCTAATAAGAAGTCCACATAGGCTGCTGGTAAGTGTGTAAACGTGTATAGTTTTTTTGAAGAGCAACCTGGAAGTCTTTAGGAATTTTCTCACAGGTTCACAAGAAAAGAGCAAATTGTGTTTATAACTGCAGAGAGTTGAAGCCAACAAAAATACCTGCTAAAAGAGTGGATAAATAAAATGTAGTTGATACAATGAATGTCTGTGTTCCAGTAGATTTGCACTGAATAAGGCTCAGAAGCATAATGTTGAATGAAGAATGTAAGAAATCAAATAAAACTTTTAGCAAAATACCATTTGTGTAAATTACAAAAATACACATGGAAAATGATACTTTGTATTTTTAGGATATAAACATATATATCTAAATAACCATATGTAAGGACAAACATGAAATACAGTAACACATAACTAATCTGGGAAAAGAAATGAAACAAGATCATGGGGGAAAATAGTGAAATAAAGTAAAAGATCTTTCACAGACCAATGACGATATGGTTCTATAAACTGTGGAATGTGATAAATTCTGTGCATTTAAATCTTTTTATTTTGTGACATGCAGTCACAAAATTATATACCGTGTTTTATATTATATATATGTGTATATATATATACATACACACACACACACACACATATATATATATATATATATATACATATGTATATACACATTCCTTTGAATGTGTATACTTACACAGAGAGACACATACACATACATATTATACGACTGGAAGTATTTACTCCAAATATTAATAGTGGTTTTGTCTATTTATAAAAAATGATTTTAGGGGCTTCCCTGGTGGCGCAATTGTTGAGAGTCTGCCTGCCGATGCAGGGGACGCGAGTTCGTGCCCCGGTCCGGGAAGATCCCACATGCTGCAGAGTGGCTGGGCCCGTGAGCCATGGCCGCTGAGCCTGCGTGTCTGGAGCCTGTGCTCCACAACCGGAGAGACCACAACAGTGAGAGGCCAGTGTACCGCAAAAAAAAAAAAAAAAGATTTTACTTTTCCTCTTCATACTTTTCCACATTTTCTAAATCTTTCTCAATAAATATTATATAATCAGAAAAAATCGATATTTTTTTAATTAAATGGACAAATTCCTAAAGGGGGAAGGCAATTTTAAACAATTTATTCTAAAAGGTTTTCGAAATGAAGTCAGAAACTTTTCAGTAGCAATACCCATTACAATATTCCTTGAATGGGAAAATCATTGAAAAATCAGGACCCTGTGCAATATCTCACTCTGAAGACTTGCAGGGTTACTGCTGATTGAAGAGATCATTTGCATAGTCCAGAGTTTCTAGGGAATGCTTATTTTAAGAGCACTCTAGGTGTTGTTAGATCTCTGGGACATGACCTTGTGTTAGTTAGCAATGGGGAAAAAAGACTTGTTTGGATTGTCTTATAAACCCTTTTCACTGTGAGTACCTATTGTTTCCTTAGCCATTGCAGATTACTTCCCTGGATACCACAAACTCTGTTTAAGGTGAGTGACATAATGATCTCCTTTGTATTCTTAATATTTCAAAATCATATATCATGTTTCTAACAAACTTACCTCTTCATGCACGAAAAAACATGAGCTTACAGCCATTTGTCTTTCTTTTAATATAAGATATAACTATTTTGCTTAATCCTCAAAAGAACCAAAATATTTATATTTCTTAAAGAAGTGTCCTTCCAGAAAGCTGCCTTGGTGAAATCAAATTTTTCTGTGAGCTAAGCTACAGTTAAAAGTAAAACAAACATACCCTTTAGCCAAAGACTAGTCATGTGCCAGAGCTCCCTAGCCTGCCCTAGCAGTGGTAAATATAATTTCTTGAGCTTCCAGGGCATGTGTGGAAGGAAAAAATAAAAAATAAGAGATTCAAGACATTTACAAGAAGAAGGAAAGGAAGAACCTGTAGTTGGGGGCAAACTAGAGCATCCTCTGAACCTGTCGGGTAAGATATGCTGAACTGCCTTAGGGACAAATCATTCATGTAAGTCAAGGAGGTGGGAAGGAGACAGGTCAGAATAAAATGGATTTCATCCAGTGCTAGAATTCTCCAAATGCTCACAAAAGCCATCTTCAATGGTTCAATGGGATCACTAATTTTTAGAGTTCAAGAGGGGATGACAATTATGAGAAAACTGCAGAACTGCTGCTCTCCTACTATGTTACTGCAGTGGAAGATTTTTCATAACTATCTTCCTCTATTCACTGAACATTCTTTTTGTTCCATGTTTATAAGAAAATTGTATGGTAATGGGTATAATGCCTGCATGAAATTTTAGATATCTCTAAAATGCCTAGAGATGTTGAAAATTAATAAATAAGGAAGCATTTGATATTAGATGCTGGGCTATGCTAATAAAAAAATGAGAGAAATAATTCTCTTTATTTGAATGAAAATTATCATTTTAACATAAAACAATTTGTCCTTATAACAATAAAATTTTATAAAAAGAGAAGCTACCCATTAGCTCTTTTATTAGCATCTCCTCAAATAAGAAGCTTTGGCATTACCATCTTCATTTTAGCATTTTCCAAATTGTCTCAGAACACTATAGCCAAAGAATAGATCAGAATATTTTACATGAGTTCTGTTCTTGCAGTTTTTGGTTATAATTGGAATAAATTCCACCTATATTTTTCAAGCTTTTGGAAGTTAAAACAGAGAGCATCTTGAGAACTAGTAATCTCCTGTAATTCAACTTCTACCTATTGTTTACATGCTGATTCCAAAAAATACTTTAAGAATTTGTTTTCTCTACAATTGAATTATTCTGGAAAATATCTATCTGTTCAAAATTTAATAAGAAAAACAAACAACATCAAAAACCCCTCTTTTAAGTTTCCTTGCTGAAGCAGTTCCTATATGAGAAGATCCTATTTGGGTGTGGGGGGATGGGGTGGTGGTCTGTCTAGTGATTAACAGGGAAACTTCACATTGTTTAGGAGCCTCAGTTCCCAAGGGCCCTGAAGACAGTTGAAAACCATTCAATCTCAACTTGGGTCTGATGTATAGGGTACAGGACTCATACTATGTATTTGGTCTGATCACAGCCTAATTTCTGGACACTCTTGTCCCAAAGTCTATGGTTCTGTGCTGCTGAAGAAAACCAAAAAAGGTGAGTTACATACCAATGAAATAAAATTGGCAGGCAAGTGCAGTGGTCTTTAAAGGAGCCTCTCTTTTTTATGATTGAAATAGCTTAGGGCCGTAGAAGCTTATCTATGAGTTGGATAAAAAAGCTTGGATAAAAATCATGGGGAGCATCTTCACTTTCTCTCTACCCTCCCCAGACAATGATAATGAATTCCATTTCTTTTTATCTCACTCAATGGATACTCAAATGTGTGTCGATTCCATTTTAAATTGAAGGGTATATTCATCCATATGTCAGGGGATTTCGTTGCTTTTATTCTAGCACTTTTCGCTGAGCTTGTAGGACAGTTTAAAAATGCTTACTGACTTACATACTAAGTGAAGTAAGTCAGAAAGAGAAAGACAAATACCCTATGATATCACTTATATGTGGAATCTAAAATATGATACAAATGAACTTATTTACAAAACAAAAACAGACTTACAGACATCAAAAACAAACTTATGGTTACCCAAGGGGAAAAAGGGTAGGTGAGGGATAAATTAGGAAATTGGGATTAGCAGATACAAACTACTATATATAAAGTAGATAAACAACAAAGTCATACTGTATAGCCCAGGGAACTATACTCAATATCCTGTAATAAACCATAATGGAAAAGAATCTGAAAAAGAGTATATATATATATATATATATATATATATATGTTCAGTTATGTATGTATAACTGAATCACTTTGCTGTATGCCAGAAACTAACACAACATTGTAATTCAACTATATTTCAATTAAAAATTTAAAAAAAATTTAAATGCTTACTGATTTATTATGAAGAAATGCTCTAACTTCTGAGCATATTGGAGAAAAAAAAGTTTTTTTGGAGAAAGAATTCCTATATCTGATCTCAAACTCTTGGCTTGAATGAAGATTTATAAAATGAAGAGACTCAATTTTTTAACTGAAGTATCCTTCCATCCAAATAAAAAAAAACATAAAGTAACCACATTAAAATATAATTTTAACTCATCCTCTGAGACTTTTGAGGGAGCCATATTTCAGTAGGGTAATTTGGCAAAATCTATAAACATTTAAAAATTTATATCATTTGACTGAGCCATTCTACTGCTAGGAATATTTGCTGGTCCCATGGATATACTACAAAAGTATGCTAAAATATAATATAAAGATGTTTATTGCATTATGTATGTATACTAAATGTCTACAGTTAGAATAATGGTTAAATTCAGTATAATACAACTATACAGTATAAAACTATGCAGTCATTAAAAATAAGGAAGTAGATAATAGGACTTTCCTGGTGGCGCAGTGGTTGAGAATCTGCCTGCTAATGCAGGGGACACGGGTTCGAACCCTGGTCTGGGAGGATCCCACATGCCATGGAGCAACTAGGCCCGTGAGCCACAACTACTGAGCCTGCGCATCTGGAGCCTGTGCTCCACAACAAGAGAGGCTGTGATAGTGAGAGGTCCACGCGCCGTGATGAAGAGTGGCCCCCCCTTGCCACAACTAGAGAAAGCCCTCGCACAGAAACGAAGACCCAACACAGCAAAAAATAATTAATTAATTAATTAACTCCTACCCCCAACATCTAAAAAAAAAATAAAGAATATGCCTGCCAATGCAGGGTACACAGGTTCAATTCCTGGTCCAGGAAGATTCCCACATGCCATGAAGCAACTAAGCCCCTGCACCACAACTACTGAGCCTGTGCTCTAGAGCCTGTGAGCCACCACTACTGAGCACATGTGCCACAACTACTGAGCCCACACACCACAACTACTGAAGCCCGTGCACTCTTAGGGCCCACATGCAGCAACTACTGAAACCCACGTGCCTAGAGCCCGTGCTCCACAACAAGAGAAGCCACCACAATGAGAAGACCATGCACTGCAACAAAGAGTAACCCCTGTTCGCTGCAACTAGGGAAAGCCCAAGTGCAGCAACAAAGACCCAATGCAGCCAAATAAATAAATAAATTTTTTTTTAAAAAAAGAATGCTAGGGGGCTTCCCTAGTGGTGCAGTGGTTGAGAGTCCGCCTGCCGATGCAGGAGACACGGGTTCGTGCTCCGGTCCGGGAAGATCCCACATGCTGCAGAGCGGCTGGGCCTGTGAGCCATGGCCGCTGAGCCTGCACGTCCGGAGCCTGTGCTCCGCAACAGGAGAGGCCACAGCAGTGAGAGGCCCGCGTACTGCAAAAAAAAAAAAAAAAAAAAAAAAAAGAATGCTAAGGGAAAAAAAAATGAAGTAGATATACATCTATTAATATGGAAATATCTTTAAAGTATATTGTGAAGTGAAAAACAAAGTACAGAGTAATATACATCATACTTCTTTTTTGTGTATATATTTAAAGAACATGCATACATGTATAAGGGGATGTGTGGAAGAATTTTCCCTCCACTTGCTACCTATAAAAAGAGAAAACTGATTACGTGTAGGAAGAGGTTCTGGCTATAGGTAGAAGAGACCTCAGGTGTTACATTTTTCTTTCTGTTCTTTTTAAAATTTTCAAATGCAGGCATATATTATATGTATTTTTTTAATGTCAGCAGAATTTTTCTGGTTAGTTATATAATAAATCATCTTAATTTTCTTCCTCATGCATTTCTATATATTTTAGAACACAATAAATATTATCAAATAAATAAGAGGCAGAATAACTTAATACATTATGGTGTTCTAAAAATAAATTTGAATCTCAAGAGATCTAGTTTTTTATTTCAATCAACTATTACAACAAAGTAGAAATAAACTAGTTATGCTACAAACTATCACTCTTGCTGAAACAATGGGTGACAACTGGACAGACAAGTTCATTTCTAGTCTATGAAATATCCTTAATCTGGCAGAAATTTTGAGAATAATATTACAGAAGTGGCTGTAATTATGGACTTAAATTACATTATTCAGATTTCATCAAAACCCGTTTCTAAACTGTTTCCTAGACTCAATTGTATAACATTTATTCATTACATGGTATGCTTGCTCTCATTCTTCTAAATGCTGAAATGAACAAAACAGACAAAAAAGATCAACTGTCCTGGTGTTCATATTCTAGTGAAGAAGGAGAAAGGAAAGAGGAGATATTTATTTAAATTACATAGTAATTTATATATTAGGAAGATATGAATAACAGAGAAAAATAAAGCAGTGAAGGAGGATAGGAAACACTGGTGGGAAATTTTAATTTCAAAAAAGATGGTCAGGGATCTGATTTTATTTGTAAGATGAAAAGTAACTAAAGCTGTATTTTAAATCATGTTAAACATGAATAGTCTTATTTAACATCAAAACATATTTTAAATTTTCATATGATTCTTGCTGTAATTTGAGGAGCCCATAATTTTGAAAAATTCATGACCGATAGCTACAATTAACTTTGAAACACTCAAGTGTTACTACTCTTTTGAAAAACTAATATTTATTGAGTGATGATTCTATATCAAGGATTGTTCTAAGCAGTTTACATGAATTTTCTTCTTACTGAATCCTAACAAAAGCCTTATGAAGAAGGTAAAATTATTATTCCTATTTTATGGATAATAAAACTGAGACACAGAGAAATTAGGTGAATGGCATTCTATTAATATTTCTTTAAATGGAAGTTACAATACTAATTACAGCAGCATTTTCTGTACATATTTAACCAGATTGTGTGTTTTTTCGAGATACAAAAATCAAAATGGCAATATTGGGAGGGCAGATAAAGGTTTTGCAGTTTCCATCCAATAACACACAGATCCTCAAGGCTCCACAGCACATGAGGGACCACTGGTCCAAGTTTTCTCTGGTATTCAGCCACATCTGAATAAACCCTCTTGTGTTCTGGGTAGTGGAGTTCCAAGCACCTAGATGCTCCAGGAACAATAGTTAGAGTTATTAGAAATTCAATGAAGGAATGCATCTCATCCAAGAATGAGGAGGGTGGGGCTGTTACTTGTCATGTAGTCTCAACCTTACTGTTCCTGCTTAAGCCTCCATCTCATCATCCATAAAATGAGGGAGTTTAATCTGAAGGTTTCAAAGATCCGTTCCAGCTCTAACTTCTATGACTCTAAAAGTAGAGATAGTTGGACAGTGAACTCTCTTTAACAAGCTTCCAAGGTGCCAGAAAAGTAAATAGAGCTTCAAAAAGAAGGGTTCCAAAGTCCTTCTCCAGGCCCAGAAAAGTATGAAAAACTGAAAGGTAGTACTAGGTACTACTTGAGGGCACTGTCCACACACAATAAGCAGTTATTTTGAAAAGTATAAGATTATATAAAAATGTCCATTTAGGAATGAAATGAGATACAAATATACTACTACTTAGTTTGTCTTGTAGCCTATCACTGACAGTTCAGAGAAACTTACTAGTACTGGGGTTTGTAACTGTGGGAATGTCCACCCTAAAAATCTTTAGAAATAACATTTATACTCATAAGCATGTGAATTTACAGGTGTTACTTTGCCTTAAGGAAGGCAAGATGTTTTCTAAGATCATATTTGAGGTTGTAACTGAGAATGACCTGTAAAGTTTTACCTCACAGATGTTTGGTATGTTTAATATCATTTCTTTTCAGGGTCTGGAGGCTCTCCAGGCATGGCCAGACACTCCGTCTTATATTTAATCCTGCTGAGTGCTCTGATTGACAAGGGTCAAGCCTGTTTCTGTGATCATTACCCATGGACTCAGTGGTCCAGCTGCTCAAAAACCTGCAATTCTGGAACTCAGACCAGACAGAGGTGGGTGTGGACTTCGTAGCTTTTCTTTGTGCCCTGTGAAACCTCAAGGACAGAGTTAGCAAAATCAAAAGTGCCACACTAGGGCTTCCCGGGTGGCGCAGTGGTTGAGAGTCCGCCTGCGAATGCAGGGACGCGGGTTCGTGCCCCGGTCCGGGAAGATACCACATGCCACAGAGCGGCTGGGCCCATGAGCCATGGCCGCTGAGCCTGCGTGTCCGGAGCCTGTGCTCCGCAACGGGAGAAGCCACAGCAGTGGTAGGTCCGCGTACCGCAAAAAAAAAAAAAAAAAAAAGAAAAGTGCCACACTAAGTGATGGGAAAAAAATATATCTAAAAGTATAGTTTTTGCAGAGTATAATCCGCAAATTTTTTCTTTTTAATTTTGAAAAGAATTCATGAATTTGGATGGAATTTGAGGTCTTCCCCACATAAGGTTGAAATGGAGTCTACTTTTGTTCTCCATATAAATTGAGGTGTTTCAAAGAAATTTAATAAAGAATCTGTGCAATATTTTCAGTTGACTAACTTGCTTAGAATCACTACTCAGGCTTTTTTTTCAATCAGCACATAACTCTGCTTGCCTACAGTTAGAGTTAATTATGGAGAATTTTCTACTCATTCAACTGAGTCTAACAGGACCTCAATTGAGCAGCACTGCTAGCTATTAGCTTGATTGTTGTCATTGACCAGAAGGCAAGAAACTGTGTTTACTTGATAACATTTAATAATTCAGCCTTTTCATCAATTCAGACTACTCATCTCCCACAGTTTCCTTAGATCTGTTAGGTATTTCTGTTCCATGAAGATGCACACATGACTTGGAGGAGAAAGGCATACATTTAATGTGTTTTAACTGTTATAGCACTTTTTTGAGATCTATTTTAGAAAACTATTTTTACATATGTAGTGTGAGTGTCATTAAATCACCAACTGACTGTCCCAATAAACCATCCACGAAGGATGTAAGAACAGATTTGTTTATAATACTCTGTACTCAAGAGTCCCTCCGTGGCTCTCTACTGCCTACCAAATAAAGTACCACAATATATTCCATCCCTCTCAATTATGCACTTCTCAGGTCCATCCCACAAGTCCCTTCATGGACGTGTCATACTCTCCACCTCTAATCTTTGCACATGATCTTCCTTCTGAATGCCCTTCCCTTTCTTGCCTGGGAAATTCACATGAATTTTTCAAAATGCATCTCTCATGTCACTTTCTCCTTTAATATTTGGGCCCATGGAACTCTGGCTCTATCTCAATCATTGTATTTATCACCCTGTGTTGTCATCTTTTAAGCAATTTGCAGAAACTTTCTTCTTCCTTTTCTTTCCCTTTCAGTCCCTTCCAGGAATTCAGTTAGGGCCAGCTTCATGGACGTGTGACCTATGCAGTCACACAGGACTGCACACTGAGAAGGGCTCTGTGCTTGGCTTAATGCTCTGCAGTCATTTTCTTGAAATTCTTAATAAGCTTTGAACGTGAGGCCCCCCCCCCCGTTTCCATTTTGCACAGGGCCCAACAAATTATGGACCCTGTGCTGAGTTCCAGTAAGTGGTAAGAATTGCACGCACGCCACACTGCCTGATTTTCCACGAAAACCTTCTTTCCTTGTATTCACTGTAATTGAGTCAATGATCTTGTTCTTATGGAGCTGGAGCCACAATGAATACACTCATTCTAAGCAGCTTTTTCCTCACTGTTACAGACAAATCGTTGTGAATCAGTACTATCTGGAAAACTTTTGCGACCAGCTTTGCACCAAGCAGGAGACCCGAGAATGTAACTGGCAAACTTGTCCTATCAATTGCCTCCTGGGAGATTATGGACCATGGTCAGACTGTGACCCTTGTGTTGAAAAACAGGTAGGTGATATGTGGGTATATTCAGGAAATCGGAATCACAGTAAAATTTTCGAATTCCCTGACAGACTCAACAGTCATAGAAATGCTGAATTTCTTCAATATTTGAAAATAAACTCTCCCAGCTTCCACTGAAGGAAAATTCCATTTAGCAACATGTTGGGGGAGAGAGAGGATTCATTTTGCATGGCTTATTGTCATGTGAACACCAAAAACAATGTTCTTCCCCTCAGAATTGGTATTGCACCCGCCCAGCTCTGAATTCCACTGCCTGTGCCCTCTGAGAACTCACAAAGCAAAAACAAGTGCTAAAAAATGGGGATTTCAGTCCAAGGTTTAAAATCAGACAGAAATGGGGGGCATTAATTAAAATGCCTCCTTGCCTTTCCTCTAATTTCCCTCTCCCCATGGGAAAGTCCCTCTATTTGTTTATTGTTCCCAGCTGCAATATTTACCCATCTCAAGCTCATTCCTGTAAGGACACTGGCCCATGTGAACCCCAGTCAGGTCAGGGGCTAAGCATTCAGACATTAGGGAAGTAGAAAGAACTCATTATTGGAGCACCCACTGTCTGAGAGAAATTGTTCTAGGCCCTTTACGTACATCACCTTCTTCAAACTTCACATCACATTGTTTTTCTACCCATTTTATAGATGAGGAAGTGACAGCTCATTAGGGGTTAAGTAATTTGCCCAAGAATACACCACTAATAAATAGAAGACTACATTTTGAACTTGGATTTTTCTGACTTCAAAGTCAGTACTTTTTAATCCTGTCCTATTTCTTTCCTTCTCTGACTCTTTGTTTTACTACTGCCTGTTTAAAATCTTTTAAAGTGTGGAGAATGTGTCAGCCCTGGTTTCCATGGTGACTTCCTCATGCAAAAGAGCCCCCAAATCCTTTCACATTTATCACGTCACACTATCTTTGAGGAATAAAAGAGCTACTGTTATTACCTGGAAGATTTATTGCACTCAGGACACGCTCAGTAAATATGTGTGCATTTGATTTCTATTCAATTTAGAATCATATGATTTCAGAGTTAGAAATCTTAAGAAATCTTTTGTCCCAGTTCCTCATTTTACAGGTTGGAAACGTGAGGCCCAAAAAGTATTGACTTCCCTAAGGACACACAATAATAGAACTGGAAAAAGTCATTATTTAATTCAGCAAACGCCACTATAGGAAAAATCACTACTGTGATTGAGAAGCCCAGTTTTCTTAGATAGTTTTTGGCTTTGACCCAGCCTCTGTTACTCACCTTTCTCTCCTTTTCTTTCAGTTTAAAGTTAGGTCCATCTTGCGCCCCAGTCAGTTTGGAGGACAACCATGTACTGAGCCCCTCATGACCTTTCAACCATGTATCCCATCTAAGCTCTGCAAAATTGAAGAGGTTGACTGCAAGAATAAGTTCCGCTGTGACAGTGGTAATGTATTTTTGGAAAATGTTCAGTCTCCATTAAAAATGACTAAATAAATTTATTCCAATTGACTCCCAGTGAAAGTCATGATAGAGAAGTCCCACCATATTTTAAGCCTGTGGGGACAGGGGTGTTATGCTACCAATTACATGCTATTCATGTGTAAAATTATAGCTTTCAAGCTATAATCATCTTGACCACTTACTTGATTCATTTGCTCATCAAGTACCACTCCAAGATTCCTACACTGTGATACAGCAGTAGGAAGAGAATGAGGAGGAGGAAACGGAGGAAGAGGCAGAGACTTTTAAAAATCGGCTATTAAGAAGCACAAATCTAGAATCAGAATAAGCAATTGAAAAGGAGTGACAGATTTTTTAAATTTTAATATAGTTTATTAAGATAAGAATATTAAAGCTAAGATAGTATGTCAAGGGGATGACTAGAGATGTTGTAACAAATTTTCTGGTGTGGTCCACTGAATGACTCCAAAGGTAATTGGCAGAAGAGGAGGTTGAAAATGATTTAAATGGTGGCAATGTTCCCTTCAAGTCCAATTCTCATTCAGATTTGTAAATTTTGCTATTTAAGTATCATTAGATTATAATCAAATTTTGAATATACCACTTAATCTATGTATTCTCTTGCTAATTAATGGCTCTCAAAATCTCAACACTTTGAACGGTCTAGATGAGATTTCTACACACTTTTTCAGGAAAAGTCCAGATGGTAAATATTCTAGACTTTGCTGGCCATACGGTCTATGTAGCAGCTATTCAACTCTGGCATCTTAGCATCAAAGCTGCCATAGACAGTCGATAAACAATTGAGCATGGCTGTGTTCCAATAGAATTTTATTTACAAGAGTGGCAGGTCAGTTTTCATCCATGGGCCATAGTTCACTGATTTCTTATATAAATAGTCAATTTAAAGTTAAAATTAGAGTTCAGATGAATAAAATCCCATCATTTCTGTGTACTCTGAGATACAATGAAAAGTATTTAGAACTAAATAGCAGATTTCAAATTCCTATAGAAAATTGACCCCAGACTTGGGTCTAATGTTTCTCTCTTCTTACTCCTTGCTTGCTGCCTTCAGCTTTGCCAGTCTTTTCTGAATGTCAGGCAGGAATGCTGGTGTCAGGGTTTTCCCTCTGTGCCTCATCCCCCAAACCTGAGATGTGAGGGTGGGACGTGGGTAGGGAGATAGACATTATGCCTACAAAAATAAGGTCATGTCACATATTGACAAAAGAGGGAATATAAGAAAAATCTTGATGGCAATGGCTCAGGGGAATGCAGACGTTAGCGTTATAACCAGAATATTAAGATAAAAATTTAGAACGGAAGCACAACTATTTGAACCTTGAAGGGTAGTTTTTAGAACAGATTACCAGGAATAACTCTTTTATTCAATAGATGATAAATCTATGAGATTTATTACAAAAGAGCTTTGTTTAGGCCAAAAATATCCACAAGTTTGAGAAGGCTTTAGATACATCCATGAGCTAACAATTCATAACGAGGGATTTCAGGAAAGTTAGTGGTATAGGCACAGCTGATCTCTAGTTCATCAGCAATATGTCCATAACTAGTGATAGAAACTGAACTGTTGAAATACATCTGTAATGGTTGGTAAGCAGCTGCTACCCTGAGATCTCTTAGTGACCTCTGCCCTACTGTCCAGATCCCTTCACCAAGAATCCCTAGATCTTCTTAGGATCCAACTACTAACTAGCTAATCCCTGGCACAAATATGGTTGGAATCCATTCTGACTGAGTGGTGCCATGGCCTATTGGTTGTTAAATATTCCACCGAAGATGATACACCACTGTGCTCTCCTAGAAACATCCACTAGTGCCACTCTGAAAGGGAATAAAATGTTGAATGGACCATTATTTGTCTGACTCAGGATACTCAGAATGATGTTTGGCTCAATTAACAACAACATCAAAAAATGTCTATTTTTCCTTTCCTCTCTCATGATTGCATCTTCAGAGTCCCCCGAGACTAAATATATTACTTTAATGTATACATGGATCTTTGAGAAGTACCCATGAGGATAATCCCCATACACTATGCCAACTCCTCTCTCAAAGTTGTAACTTTAAGCATAAAGATGAGAATTTGCAACTAGTTATAAAAATAATACACCATTGTAGTAACACAAATCAGTTCAAGTAAATAGGAAAATCATGTACAATTCAAATGACTACATAGTTCCAGGTGTAAATATATATACGCATGTGCTGGCTAAAGCATGCTGACTTCTACAAATCCTGTACTATCTGAATTTCCCTTCATTTTTCCATTTCTTCTTTGGTATAGGATATATTTATGGCTTACAATCTCTCTCCCCTTGTGCTTCCTATTCCATTGTGTTTCCAAGGCCTGGAATCATTCTCAGCTGTGTCCCATCACAGACCTATATCACTCCTGCCACCCATTCCTAAACATCACTGAAGAGAATTCCTCTTGCTTTCATCCCTACCCTTGCTAATAAATCCTCTCTAATATCCCTGGAAGTACCAAATGAATAGAATTCCTAACATATCTGGTACCCTGCTCACAAATCTAGGTTAATGAGAACCATACCTTACATGTGTACCCCTATCTCCACCTGATAAAATAGGATATTTTTTAATGTAACTGTATCAAAAATTAGCTTTTGTTCAAATTTGTGAGTGCTAGGTTCAAAACTTTTAAAACTGTCATATGTGCCCTTTCTTTTTCTTTAGGAAAAGTATCTCTATTGCATACTAAATTATCCATTCTGCTCTGCCCTAAGAAAAGCAAACAGAAAAACTAGAGATGTGCTGTTTTAAAAACAGAGCGTCTTTCAGGTTATGTCTTGGGGATGACAGGAATTCAATTCCCTCTGTATTTTCAGTCTTGTATGTTTATGATGCTCAGAACTATAATAATGGTCTCGATACAAGATTTTGAATAAGCAACGGAGGACTTAATTACTTTCATTACATTCTACCTTCTTACTGAATGTTATTAACCAAAAAACTAAGTACTTTCTGGGGAACTCTCTATTAGTACAAAAATTTAATTCACCAGAATACCCAATTTCCCCAAGCATTTCAGTTAGTCCAAATAGTCATGCATAGCTGTAGTGAGATGTTGATCACAATTTAAAATAGGTAACCAGATAAGCCTGAGTAAAACATTTAATCATTGTCAGTGAGACCTGTACGTAATGGTACAGATGCCAGCATCCCTGACTATAGGCAAGAGGCTGAGGGGCAGGAGACGGGCTGTCATTGTACATAAAGCATTTCAATTTCAGTAATATATAGGCACATGCTGATTCCTAGGATCCTTATGAAATTCATCAAGTTTATAAAAGAAGGGGATTGTCTGGGTACATGGAGTTGGTACTATTTTCTAAATTCACTCAAACTGTTACCTAATACTGTAGTACCTAGGCATTTAATTTGTCCAAAAAAAATAATTAGATATAGTAAATTATATGCAATGAAACAATTATTAAGAGTAATCATAAACAGTGACTATCTACATTAAAATATGTAATAATTATGTATAGTAAAATACACTGATAGTAAGTGTGCAATTTGATTATGACAAATATATACACCCACGTAAACAACCCCCAATCAAGGTACAGAAAATCTCCATAAACCCAAAAAGTTCCTTCTTTCCTCTTTCCAGTTAATCCCTCTCCTTGTTGTTGAACATCAGATAAAGGATTCAAACATCAGATAAAGGATTCAAACGGCACACTTCTGTGTCGGGCTTATTTCACCCAACATAAAATTTCAGGCATTCAGCCACGTTGTTATGTGTACCAGTAGACGTGTGTGTGTGAAATTATAGTTTTTTTGAAAAAAACAGTGACCTTGAGTCTGTTATCCTGAATCAAAAAAAAAAAAAAAAAAAGGATTCTGAGCCTATTGTTAATTTTCTCCTACAGAAGATGATTTCTACAGCAAGCTCACTGTAATGGTAATGGGATTCTAGAATTATTTCCCTTATTTAAGACAATGAGCTCAACAGTGACTAAATAATTATATACTGACTTTTGTAATCCTAAAAAATAAGGGAAAACATCAGTTTGTCATTCCATTTCCATATTTCCTAAATTTTTATCAAAAATAATGAAAACTTGCCCTCAACCTTCCCTTGAAATTTAAAGTGTTCATGTTTCAAATCAGCAAATACTCTCTTAAATGACCATTTGTTGTCAATGTTGCTGTTTCTTGACTAGGTCGCTGCATTGCCAGCAAGTTGGAATGCAATGGAGAAAATGATTGTGGAGACAATTCAGATGAAAGGAATTGTGGGAGAAAAAAATCAGTATGCTCACGGCAGTATATTCCCATCCCTAGTGTACAGCTGATGGGCACTGGGTATGTATCACCTTTTTATCATTTGGGAAGTAGGACCATCTCAGAACTAATGAGTTGGAAGCAACAATGAAGCAATGAGACCCACCATTGTCTACATTCCTCATGAGTGTCTTACTCCTCTCACCAGCCCTGTCCCGGACACTAGGTTACCATGCTCAAGCAGCATGTGGCCATAATCCTCATTCCTCAGGAATAAAAGAATTTAGCATTTTCATATTTAGTTCGTAGAAGACAATGCTGTGAGTACTTCATAAACATAGTTTGTTTTAATTCTTATATAGCCTTCTGACAGCTCTGGAGGGGATCAGGGGAAACTGGTGGGAGGCCAGCCAAGCTGTGAGGTACCAGGGTGGATTCCCGGGACTATATCTTGAAAGGGTGAGGACCCACTCAGAAATGTGCAGTCTCCACATCTGTATGTTGGAAGACTACAAACTGATTTGAGGTTAGGTCCTAAAATTTCCTAATTAGAGCTGATTTCAATGAGAGTGATTCAACAGCATCTTCTTATCAATGTGCAGAAATCGTTTCCTTCTTCTCCATTCTCTGGAAGAAAACCTCAGCCAAAAACTCCTACTGACAATGGAGAAAAAGGGTATCAAAAAGTATGCTTGTGAGTGTATTGAAAGTGAAAACACTAAAGAAGCAAAACCATTCTTCAAGCATGAGAGGCAAGCCCTGAGCCAATAGTGGAGATAGAGCCAGAAGGAAAGGAGTCAGGCAAACACAGAAAAAATATGGTGACAAAAAAACAATGATATGAAAAAGTAGGGGAGTAAGAGGAGATGTGAACATGCCGAGGGTGTCCAAAACTTCCTCCTTCATGGACTATGTGAAGTATGGATAGGTCAGTACAGTTTAAAGGCGGAAGGTCAGACCTGCATTACCATCTGGTTCTACTTGCCCAACTTACAAACCAGGAAAAGGAGCCTCAGAGAGATTAAATAACCTGCCCAAGTTTAACAACTAGTAAATGGAGGAACAGGATTCAAACCCAGACTCCAAGACCTGGGTTATTTCTACCATTTCATTCTGATTTGGGACATTATCCACCTTAGAGATGGGAACGTAATGGAAGAAACCTCGGTGGGCCATGAAACCCTCCTCCTGATCTTTAAATAGTGCTCAGAAATTCTAATGTTCCTCTTTTAGGTCATGAGGACTTTGGAGGTTTGGCAAGAGATCCTAAATTCATTAGACTGAGATAGTGTCTGAGAAAACTTGAGGAAATGCAAGAAAAATTGAAAACGAGCTAAGCCTTAGTTGGAAGCATAAGAAAAACCAGTAATCTCTTGTACTCTCCTTTTCTCATGGTAAAGAATTCTTCTTTCAATTTTTGCCCAGAAAGCAAATAGTTTTCTATAAACTTTTATTGCTTTGTAGTGTTTTTTTTTTTTCATCTTTACTTGTATGGCCAGACTTGAATAAAATGAAACCTTGAGGCACCAAAGACAAACAACAGAAATTGCAAATACAACCTCATTTGATTAGAATAAAAACTAGAAGCTATTGAAACAAACTCAAGGACAGCAGTACAATGGAACAGCCATTAGTCTGGAAATAAGGGGAACCATGTTCTAGTCCTACTTATGCATTAATTCATTAGATTGTGACCAAGTAATTGAACATCTCTGGGCTGTAGTTTCCTCATCTGTATGTTGGATGACTACAAACTGATTTGAGGTTCTGTCCTAAGAACTCCTAATTAGAGTTGATTTCATCGAGATTGTTTCAACAGCATCTTATCAGGGTACAGAAATGGTTTCTTTTTTTCCTTTCTTTGGAAGAGAAACTCAGCCAGAAACTCCCACTAATAATCACATTTTCTAATGTTCTGATTGATTAGGGGTGACATTAAAAACTCACCTCTTGTTCAGTTGGTCTAGACTTTCAAGTTACAGCTGGGGAGGACCACATGCTCTGTGTACTTTGGCAGAAGAACCATGTGGACCCCTGCCAACCAGAGCTGTTGTCCCAAGAATTCTCAGAAATGAGCAAAACCTACTGGCTCAGGGACAGCCAGTCCTCTCCTTGCCTCCCCAGGGATTGAGAGTTTTGAGAGCTGCTTACTGGAATCTCTCTAACCTTCTGGCCTTAGAATTTCTGCCTCCCTCCAACACATTTCTACCCAAAAAAGGAAGTTTCCGGGGTGGCTGTCCCTCTTTTTAAATGGCATCTCTCCAAGAAAGAATTTAATAAGACATACCAACATTGCTACTTTGTCAACATCAGTCACAAGGTCTGAAATCTGAAGCAAGAATCAGGCGATAGTAGTATGTTTGTTTTTTCTCAGGCTCAGCCAAAGTACAAACGCGTATACATACACGCATACACACACACACACACACACACACACATATAATACATGAACACACATGCATATTTATGTATCTGTATATATGAAAATTTTAATTAAATTCAAAAAGTTACAAAATATAACATTAAAGCCAAATTAGATAAAACACTTGAGAAACCTAAAATATTAAAAGCCACGATGTATTTGAAACACCAAAATATTTAAAGTCAACTTAAATGCCACAGAGGGGAGGAGAAAGAATAGAGCTCAAAATTGCTGCATAGTTGGCTTCACTTCTAAAAGTTTCCTCAGACGTGCCCTGACAGAGTCACCTCCACAAAAATCCTACCTTCAGGCTCTCTGCCAGCAGCTGCTACCTTCATAGATAACTCATGACCTGGGAACCATTTTTCTCAAGCCCTTTCTTTTTTGTGACAAATTTATAGTACATGGTATAAGTCAGTTAAAGGTAAACAATTCTTTTTTCCTCATTGATCCCTCTTAACTCAGAAAATGAAAGTCTTAAATACGTGTGTTTGTCATGCAAATTTAAGTACTTTGGAAAGTTCTTTCCAGACCAGCTCCTCTTATTTCCTCTCTCAAATACCCATTGATACAAATTCAATAAGGGTGAGAATTTGACTAAGAGATACAAGTTACAGAACCCACAGGAATCACTCTTTTTTTTTTAAAAAAAGAGCTTTACTGAGATCTGATTCACATATGGGTCCTCCTGCTGTGTACCTCATTTATTCTCACACTACTGCCACACTCACAACACTTCTGATGCCAGACATGGGGTAGGTTTCCCCCCACCAAGCAATTCTCTGTGTCACCAGCCAGGAGCCCTACAGTTTAACTGAATTTTGACCCAATCTACTTGGAGATAGTGTCAGATCCCATAGGTTAAGGGCTCAGTCCTGGAAAACTGCCCCTGCCCCCTGCAATGTCAGATGCCAATTGCAAGTTCAGGTTCTCACCTGTGCCTCTGACACATCGAAGATTTCCAAGAACTCATCCTTGGGTTTGATTAATTTGCAAGAGCTGCTCACAGAAATCAGTAAAATAACTTACTTATATTTACCAGTTTACTATAAAAGGATATGATAAAGGATACAGATGAACATCCTACTGGGAGAGATTGTTAGGGCAAGGATGTGGGAAGGGGAATGAGCTTCCATGCCCTGGTTAGGTACCACTCCCCCACACCTCCATATGCTCACTAACCCAGAAGCTCTCTGAGCCCCATACTTTGGGGATTTTTATGGCGGCTTCATTACATACGTGTGATAGATCATTACTCCTATTTCTAGCCTCTTTCTCCTCTCTGGAGAATGGAGGGTAGGGCAAAAAATTCCAAGCCTTAAATCATGGCATGATTTTTCTTGTGACCAGCCCCCATCCAGGAGCCCCCCAAGAGTCACCTCATTGGAACAAAAGACACTGCTGTCACACAAGAAATTCCAAGGGATTTAGGAGCTCTGTGTCAAAAACTGGGGTCAAAGAACAGATACTAGAAGAAAAGATGCTGTTAGCATTCTCATCATTCAGGAAATTACAAGGGTTTTGAGAGCTCTGGTCCAGGAAATGGGGGACAGACACCAGTATATATATTTTCTATTATCTCATCTTATGTAATCCAGCATTATCAAATTTTTGACACAAAACTTTTTTTTTCACAGAATACATATTAATATCTATAAGAACTTGGAAAACAATTAACATTCTGAAAAAGTTTTCATCTACCACAAAACAATTTCTTAAATACTTGATTTGTACTAAGCTAATTAATCTCTCTATGCTTCAATTTCCTCATTTGTAAAATGGGTATAATAATTATATCTATATCACATGGTTATCATAAATATTAAGTAAATATAATATTAATATTAAATACAGATCAAACAGTACTAGACTTATAGTAAATATTATGTAAGTATTTGTTAAACAAATTTTAAATATCATTATAGTTATTAATAAAAACAATAATATGATTACAATTCTATTAAAATATTGCTATTACTATTTCATTATTAGCTCTCTATAAGAATTCTTTTACTGTATCATACTGAAGGAAGTGAACCCAGATTGGCATTAATTATGTAATAATTTATTTCATAATCTACTTCCAAAGTTTGTACTGGTTCTCTAACTCATGAAATAATTATAAACTCAAATTTTATGTCATGATGAAAGCCTAGAACAATTAAATAAGTGGAATAGGGAGAACCTAACAGAGCCAGAGAGGCTGAGTTTGGCTTCCAGCCCTTTTTGGATACCTCACCATAAACTACAAAAAATGGGCTTTCCTTCAAGCCATTTGTCATGAGTCAAAAACGTCTAAGAGAGGAATTTCTTTCACATACAGTAAATTTTAAAGACTGCTCTACATCTATTGAATTATTTAAAATTACTTTGTTTATAGGTTTCATTTTCTGGCAGGGGAGCCCAGAGGAGAAGTCCTCGATAACTCTTTCACTGGAGGAATATGTAAAACTGTCAAAAGCAGTAGAGCAAGTAATCCATACCGTTTCCCGGCCAATCTGGAAAATGTCAACTTCGAGGTACGACAGCTTATCATGGGGCACTCCAAAGGCCAATGGTTATTATAAGCTAAATTTCCAATGAAAACTGAGGCATGAAGGAAGGGACAGAATAGAAAGGTAATGAACATTTTTCATCACCTTTTATGTGTTGGTGTTTAATCCTTCCACAAGCCAGTAAGGTCAGTGTTATTATCATCAATTTACAGATGGAAAATAAGGAAACTAATTTGTCCAACGTTAAACAGCTAGTAAGTAGTGGATTAGAGATTTAAGCACAACTTTTCCAAATTCCAGAGTCCATGCTTTCTCCCGTGAACAAAGAGCTGTAACATGTCCCCACTCAGATAAATGACTTGGTTTATTTAGAAGTTTCTTCTACCATAGTTAGTTCTCTCGGATAGCCACAAAATTTAGACATAAAAGAGTGCCTGACTTCTAAAAAAACAAAATTAAGATGAATTTAAGTATAATGGGGATACTTCGGCTTACTTCCACCCCATTTTATTAGTTGGTTTGGTTTTCTGTTTGTTTTCCTGAGAGGTAACAAGCAGCATACTATATATTCTCAGAATCTAGCCCAGTGCCTTACACAAGATAAGTACTCCATACTTGCTGAACTAAACAATTTGTTTCTTTTAATTTATGATAAGAGAAACAGAAGAGACATGACTTTAATGGCTACATCCATGCATACAAATTTGACATACTAGAGAGAATTTCAGAAAATCTAATGATTTCTGAGACCACTTTACAGATAGTATGCATTCAGCAAAATTCATTCAATCCCTTCTTTAAAAAAAAAACTTTTATATTCATATAAATACAGGCATTTTCCAATATGACAAACTCAGTTTAAAAACCATCTAATAGGGCCTCCCTGGTGGCGCAGTGGTTGAGAGTCCACCTGCCGATGCAGGGGATATGGGTTCGTGCCCCAGTCTGGGAGGATCCCATATGCCGCGGAGCGGCTGGGCCCGTGAGCCATGGCCGCTGAGCCTGCGCATCCGGAGCCTGTGCTCCGCAACGAGAGAGGCCACAGCAGTGAGAGGCCCGCATACCGCAAAAAAAAAAAAAAAAAAACCATCTAATATATATTAATGGGTGTGGGGAAACGTCCTTGGGGTACAACTGCCAAATTCAAACACCTTTGGGGAGACTTACCCTGAGAAGTCCCATCCCTGCCTGGAGGTAGATGCAACAAGAGTAACATGTGACCCTGACCAGGTAAAGAGAATACTCACTCTCTCCCCACAGATCCAGAAGATGCTAACCCCGTAGGGTCCATCACTACCAAGGGAGGTAGAAAAGATCTTGCTGGTATGCTGAATAGGAACTCAAAAGAGACTTTTTTCCAAGGGCTTCCCTGGTGGCGCAGTGGTTGGGAGTCCGCCTGCTGATGCAGGGGAGGTGGGCTCGCGCCCCGGTCCGGGAGGATCCCACATGCCGCGGAGCGGCTGGGCCCGTGAGCCATGGCCACTGAGCCTGCGTGTCTGGAGCCTGTGCTTCGCAACGGGAGAGGCCACAGCAGTCAGAGGCCTGCCACAGCAGTCAGAGGCCTGCGTACCGCAAAAAAAAAAAAAAAAAGACCTTTTTTTTTTTTTTGCGGTACGCGGGACTCTCACTGCTGTGGCCTCTCCCGTTGCGGAGCACAGGCCCTGGACGTGCAGGCCCAGCGGCCATGGCTCACGGGCCCAGCCGCTCCGCGGCATGTGGGATCTTCCCAGACTGGGGCACGAACCCGTGTCCGCTGCATCGGCAGGCGGACTCGCAACCACTGCGCCACCAGGGTAAGCCCCCAAAAAAGACCTTTTTCCAAAGAAAAAATAACATCAAAAAGTCTGTCAATGATGGAAGATGTATTCTATTCTTCAGATGTATTGAGTAGGCTTTGTAGACAGAGCTAAAACCCAGACATTTACATACAATATCATTATGTTGGAGGATGCTTTCTAACTCCTAAACAACCAATCCATAAGCTTACTTTCAAAATACAATAATTTCCAAAGAAACATACTGCCTATATTCTCTGCAAGCATCCCTTTTATACAGTTTTACAAGTAACAAATGTTAATTAAGCTCAGCAAAAGACAGCAAACACGTGCTTAGATAACACTTTACACTTATATACCTAGGGTTTTCAAAGTACTCGCATATGTTGTTTTACTCAAGTGCCATAACAACCTTCCCAGAAAGAGAAATTTATTTTATGTTCATCTTACTTATAGGAGATTTAGGATCATTGAAGTTAGAAACTTTCTCAGAGTAATGAAGCAAGTAAATGGCACAGTGGAATTAGAACTGCTGGCTCCTGGCTCCTAGTCCAGGGCTGCCTGTGCCAGATGAGACGTTGATAGTAATATCAAGAGAGATGTTAACGACTCTGCAATGAGGGCCAGGTCTGAGTACCTTTCCTAAACTATCCTTTAAAAGGTATCACCTGTGAAGTTCACCAATGGTGTGCCAGAGCCAGCTCTTCTAGCTTAAAAAAAGCCAACTGTTAAATTTTCAGGATTTTTGCAAGCCGATTATTAAACACAGCCATTATTAAATATTAAATACATAACCTGATAGTTAAATAAAGATATTAAAAACACAGGTGATAATTACTCAAAATGTACTTCTCAATTACTTTGTCATATTTGACCATTCTCTATGCCCTTGAGGTTACTTACATCTATTGTATCTTAAAAATACTATATAATAATTTGCAGGACACAACACTTTACCATCAAAGCCAACTGTCAGTCCTTGCTAAACGTTATAAACCATTAGTTTTCCCACCAAAAAAATACTAATAATTTGCTACTGTGCATCTCTTCCCAAGTTTGAATTCAGGGGCATCATATAGGTAGCTTGAAATCAGCTATAGTAGGAATATTTATGCCACAAGAAAAGGCAAATGCTGTAGTAAATCACTGATTTTTTTTCCCTCTCAGAGAACTGGTTGTTAAACATTTACCAGCAGAATGTTGGATCCACCCATATAATTTAGTAACCCAAGGGTGCATGGCAAGTTACATCAGGAAATACAGCCTGAAAAATCCTCATTCAGAAGAAAGCAGATTCATTTCGTTATCCATGTAGTTCTGAAACTTGTCCAACCTTAAGAAGCTGCCTGAGCTGATCTCTAACTATACGTCATTGAATTTTAGATAATATTCAATTGCTGAGGAAGGTCATGGTGATATTTCTTCAAACAAAGATTTGGAAAAGACCAGACCCAAGGTCACAGCTATTGGTTTACTTTCCACTGATCTCTTTATTACTTTGTTCATACCGTTAACAGGCAGCTGTGCAAATCTAAGCTATTCCTTACCGAAAACAGTAGAGGAAGAGAAATTCAGCAGGCATCTGACTTCCTTTCTTCTACAGTATGGGAGCTTATTGAGACAGATGAAATCATGGGCTGGCTGGCACAGAAAGATTAGAAGGGGGCTCCTGAAAGGAAGGCAATTGGACAGGAAGTCAGAATGGAAGACCATAGGAAGAATTCTGCCCCTCAGGGATCTTCCAAATGCTAAATACAGAGCTAAATACCATAAGATAAAGAGCTAAATACCATAAGATCCCTGCACCAGTCCCCAGAATTGTATCAGTGTCTCAGGAATCCTCCTCTCGTTTCTTTTCTTCGCTACCAGGTGTACGCTAAAGCACTTGCTGTCACCAGCAAACTACAGAGTGCAGTTACCACTAGACTTTTGATTCTTACCAATATACTGACCTACCTAGCCAAGGTCTCTTGCTATATCCCAAAGCCTCAAGCCTTCATAGATCTGCAATGCCCCCAAAGCCTCCCTAAATCCCTTGTGAAATTCACAACTTCAGGTTCTGTCTCTAACCCTCACACCACAGAAAGTAGGTGTCACCCTGTCCCCTCCATTCCCCAAGTCTCTCTTAACTCTCTTCTTCCCCTCCTTACACACCCAGCTCCTTTCTTCAAACGCAAAAGTGAAAGTGTCAACACATATTGAGCCCCAGGAGGTCATCAGCTCACAAGATCCACAGGTAGTCAGGAGGGCTAGGAATAAGATGTAAAATGAGGATTAAACCTTTTCCTCAGAGTTTGCTTAACATCTCTTCCTGGGAAAAGCTAGGGAGATGGAGCTAATCAGAGCCCACCAGCTGTTCTTACACCTCACGAAAAGAACTCATCTTCCTCCTTTCAAATGTTGTCTTGGCTTTCCATATTCCCGTTCATGAAACAGCATTCCCATTCATTCACTCATTCTTTCTCTCTCTCTCTCTCTCTCTCTCTCTCTCTCTCTTTCTCTCTCTCCTACACACACACATACACATTTACTTGGTCAAAAACTTCTGTTGACTTACCTCCTAAATATCTGTCAAATCCACCACTTTCTCTCCACCCAACCACCATTCCCCTATACCTGGCCATCCTCCTGAATCACTTGGCTGATTGCAACAGTTTTTTAAACTGCTCTCCTTGCCTCTACTTTAGTTATCTGTAGTTAACATGATCTTTGCAAAACAAATGTGATGGCAACATTCTCAATTTTTCAATCACTCAAATAATATTTTTAAAGAACTTGTCAGACGCAAAATCTTGCATTTAGAAGTCAATTCAAGTGCTTTAGCAGGGCATACAAGCCCAGGCCCCAGTTTCCCAGTTCAATCTAATTTTTCAGCACTGCTCATCTATAAAACTGCCTTCCCACCAAGCCAATATAGGTGGTCAGATTTTCTCTGAGCTTCTGCCCAGGATACCCAATGCCCCTACCTTACATGCAAATATTGTTTTCTTTAGGCTGACACAGCTTTTCTGTGTGAGAGTTAATTTATAAAATAAAATATTTGTAGTCTGAGTATTTTTAGGCAAATGGTAAAGAAATGTCAGCAACTACATTTAAGTATGGTTGTACTGCTTTGTTGTTAACAGATGAGCCTCATTTGTGGACATTTTAAATGCTAATTAGCAGGCCCTGCAATGTCTCAAAGGAACACTGAACTTTTGACTGTATTTTACTGTTGAGCAAGATTCTCTTGCAGCTGGGTTATTTCTTCCCTTGACTAATTGTGCAAGCTATTTAATTTTGACATGTGGTTTGCTTCACAGTGCCTTTTAATATTGAATATTTTAAAACAAGAGATTTTTCCATTGCAAACCAGACAAGCATTTTTTTTTAAAATATAGTTGATTTATAATGTTGTGTTAGTTTCAGATATACAGACAAGCATTTTTAACATAAAGAAGTACTCTTCAATCAACTTACTTTGCAACTTTAAAAAATGTGTCCATTGTGCTCTTCTTACCAGCAAAACCATAACAAGGATTTACCTTGGACTTGGCAAATACCTGCTCCACTCATAATTCAAGTCCCACTGGCTGTTTTTTTAATTCTTCCCAGACCCAGTCAGGTGAAAACTGATAACCACCCACCAGGCAGAACCAATGGATGATTTGATTATTTGTAGACTTGGCCAGTGGAGTGCTAATGCCCAACATATGAATAAGACTAAAGGATTGGTGATGGAGCCAGAGCAGGGTAGGACAGGATCTGCCCTCCCCTTTTCTAGGCCTCAATTTTCTGAAAGATACCTTCCATTAGCTTGCAAATGGCATCAAATTCACAGGCAGATTAAAAATAACTCTCTATTCTTATCACCTCACTAAATCTCAGTTATGGAGTCATTTCCTTGACAGAGGTTTCCCTGGTATTGCCTCTCTGAGTTTTATAGTTATTTGTGGCACTCCCCTTGGCAACACAACACTACCCACATTGAATTAAGTGTCTGTGATTATCTTTCTTCCTCACTAAACTTTGGCTCCCTGAAGACAGGGACTAACACTATACCTCGTTCTCTAGCAAGATGGGTCTTCAACAAACCATTTACTGAATGCATAAATGAATGAATGATTGTTGCATTAAGTGTTCACAAGTAACTCCAATATTGCCTAAATTATGTCTTACTTCATGTGGATTTTTCTCCAGGTACAAACTGAGGACGATGATTTGGAAACAGATTTCTATGAGGATTTAATTTCTCTTGAAGATAATAAAGATCAACAAAGTTTAGCTTTCAGCCAAGAGAAGAGCTCTTTTCATGTACCAATTTTTTATTCCTCAAAGAGAAGGCAAAGCAGCACCCATAATTCTGCCTTCAAACAAGCCATTCAAGCCTCCTACAAAAAGGTAAAGAAATGGTTCCTGATCTTTTTATTCTTTCCTGAAAATTAACACCAATTCCAGCAATCATGCAAGGAGAAAGAGGGTTTTTAATATCAAATGAATAGGATTGCTAACACAGATTTAAATAGACTTACTTTTTTGTGGTTATATCCCACTTCAAAAGTTATAGAGGTAATATGTATAATAATGCTTCTTTTTTGCATGCATTTGGCTGTGTTTATGGTTGTGTTCTCTTTAACTTTTTTCTCATTATTTTAGGTGTATTTCTTATAAATCACATGCCACAAAATGTTCCTTTTTAAATGTGATCGGACAGTCTAGGGTCTTTGCTAGAGAAATTCAGCCAACTTATATTTAGTATATTCCCTGAAATACTTGATCATATTTCTTCCATCTTTAATTTTTCATACTCAACTTTGTTGCTGGTTTCCTATTTCTTTACTTTTGTTTTTTCTGGTCACATTTCTGTTCACTCCTTTTTGTCCTTTTGGTTATTTTGGAAGTTCTACTAAACTTTTAAATTCTGCTGGTAGTTACCTTTCTCTAGTTAACAAGCATAATAAAACATATGTTTTTCTTTTATCCCTTGAAGTAATATCTGTAGTGTCCCAAAGGATGTTTTATTTACCTATTCCCCACATCCCATTCCAAAGATCTCCTTGAAAATATATTTGCTTGTCTTTTTCCCAACACTATCATAACAGGGCTCCAAAACCTCAGTTTTATTGAGGTAGTTCAAAATCTTTGTATTTCAAGTTATTCCTAGGATTCCTAGGGATTGTTTCGTATTCATTTATATATGAACATATGTTCATATATACATATGTTCATTTGTAATTTATTCTGGTTCTTGTCTTCCCAATTAACAATTCCTCACATAACACATAAATTCCAAGTTTATAATCTGTATTTTATATTTGCATTATATTTTATATATGTATTTCTATATATGTGTGTATATGTATGTGTGTGTATATATATATATATATATATGCATATATCCATCCCATATACTCATTACAGTTTCCTCTTCTTTCATCTTCCCTTTCTTGAGATCCTGTTCTCATTCAATAGCCATATTTTTAGTATTTTCTTCAGGTAGGATACATGCAAAGTATATACCCTAAATCCTTATGTATCTACAAATGCCTACCTTTTCACTGAGCAATAAAGATAAAGAACATTGTGGCTGGATAAAGGAATCTTGGAACGTTGTCTTATTTTCTTGATAGTTGGTGGATGTTATTCCACTATCTTCTAATTTCAATTGTTACATAGGAAAAATTACATGTAAGTTGATCTTTCTTTTGTTTTCTCTCTGGAAATTTACAATTTTTTTATACTCTAAGTATTGGAATTTTTTCACTAATCTTGCCAGAAATGAATGGAACTCTTTCAATATATAAAAATGCATCTTCATCCATTAATTTTTCCTCATCTGTTCCTGTTTCTTTTATTAATTGCTTATAAAGTCTCTTAGATATGTATTCCAACTCTTAAATGATTTAGGGAATAGACATTTTCTATTAGATATTTTTAGACATTTACAAGTGTCTTTTTTTTTTAATTTATTTTTTTAATTAGTTTCTGCTTTATAACAAAGTGAATCAGTCATACATATACATCTGTTCCCACATCCCTTCCCTCATGCATCTCCCTCCCTCCCACCCTCCCCATCCCACCCCTCCAGGCGGTCACAAAGCACTGAGCTGATCTCCCTGTGCTCTGCGGCTGCTTCCCACTATCTATCTACCTTACGTTTGGTAGTGTATATATGTCCATGCCTCTCTTTCGCTTTGTCACAGCTTACACTTCCCCCTCCCCATATCCTCAAGTCCATTCTCAAGTAGGTCTGTGTCTTTATTCCCGTTTTGCCCCTAGGTTCTTCATGACATTTTTTTTTTTAAATTCCGTATATATGTGTTAGCATACGGTATTTGTCTTTCTCTTTCTGACTAACTTCACTCTGTATGACAGACTCTAGGTCCATCCACCTCATTACAAATAGCTCAGTTTCGTTTCTTTTTATGGCTGAGTAATATTCCATTGTATATATGTGCCACATCTTCTTTATCCATTCATCCGATGATGGACACTTAGGTTGTTTCCAGCTCCGGGCTATTGTGAATAGAGCTGCAATGAACATTTTGGTACATGTCTCTTTTTGAATTATGGTTTTCTCAGGGTATATGCCCAGTAGTGGGATTGCTGGGTCATATGGTAGTTCTATTTGTAGTTTTTTAAGGAACCTCCATACCGTTCTCCATAGTGGCTGTACCAATTCACATTCCCACCAGCAGTGCAAGAGTGTTCCCTTTTCTCCACACCCTCTCCAGCATTTATTGTTTCTAGATTTCTTGATGATGGCCATTCTGACTGGGGTGAGATGATATCTCATTGTAGTTTTGATTTGCATTTCTCTAATGATTAATGATGTTGAGCATTCTTTCATGTGTTTGTTGGCAGTCTGTATATCTTCTTTGGAGAAATGCCTATTTAAGTCTTCTGCCCATTTTTGGATTGGGTTGTCTGTTTTTTTGCTATTGAGCTGCATGAGCTGTTTATAAATTTTGGAGATTAATCCTTTGTCAGTTGCTTCATTTGCAAATATTTTCTCCCATTCTGAGGGTTGTCTTTTGGTCTTCTTTATGGTTTCCTTTGCTGTGCAAAAGCTTTGAAGTTTCATTAGGTCCCATTTGTTTATCTTTGTTTTTATTTCCATTTCTCTAGGAGGTGGGTCCAAAAGGATCTTGCTGTGATTTATATCATAGAGTGTTCTACCTATGTTTTCCTCTAAGAGTTTGATAGTTTCTGGCCTTACATTTAAGTCTTTAATCCATTTTGAGCTTATTTTTGTGTATGGTGCTAGGGAAGGATCTAATCTCAAACTTTTACATGTCCCTGTCCAGTTTTCCCAGCACCACTTATTGAAGAGGCTGTCCTTTCTCCACTGTACATTCCTGGCTCCTTTATCAAAGATAAGTTGGCCATATGTGCGTGGGTTTGTCGCTGGGCTTTCTATCCTGATCCACTGATCTATCTTTCTGTTTTTATGCCAGTACCAGACTGTCTTAATTACTGTAGCTTTGTAGTATAGTCTGAAGTCAGGGAGCCTGATTCCTCCAGCTCCGTTTTTCGTTCTCAAGATTGCTTTAGCTATTCGGGGCCTTTTGTTTTTCCAAACAAATTTTGAAACTTTTTGTTCTAGTTCTGTGAAAAATGCCATTGGTAGTTTGATAGGGATTGCATTGAATCTGTAGATTGCTTTGGGTAGTAGAGTCATTTTCACAATATTGATTCTTCCAATCCAGGAGCATGGTATATCTCTCCATCTATTTGTATCATCTTTAATTTCTTTCATCAGTGTCTTATAGTTTTCTGCATACAGGTCTTTTGTCTCCTTAGGTAGGTTTATTCCTAGATATTTTATTCTTTTTGTTGCGATGGTAAATGGGAGTGTTTTCTTGATTTCATTTTCAGATTTTTCATCATTAGTGTACAGGAATGCCAGAGATTTCTGTACATTAATTTTATATCCTGCTACTTTACCAAATTCATTGATTAGCTCTAGTAGTTTTTCGGTAGCATCTTTAGGATTCTCTATGTATAGTATCATGTCATCTGCAAACAGTGACAGCTTTACTTCTTCTTTTCCAATTTGGATTCCTTTTATTTCCTTTTCTTCTCTGATTGCTGTGGCTAAAACTTCCAAAACTATGTTGAATAAGAGTGGTGAGAGTGGGCAGCCTTGTCTTGTTCCTGATCTTAGTGGAAATGGTTTCAGTTTTTCACCATTGAGGACAATGTTGGCTGTGGGTTTGTCATATATGGCCTCTATTATGTTGAGGAAAGATCCCTCTATACCTACTTTCTGCAGCGTTTTTATCATAAATGGGTGTTGAATTTTGTCGAAAGCTTTCTCTGCATCTATTGAGATGATCATATGGTTTTTCTCCTTCAACTTGTTAATATGGTGTATTACATTGATTGATTTGCATATATTGAAGAATCCTTGCATTCCTGGGATAAACCCCACTTGATCATGGTGTATGATCCTTTTAATGTGCTCTTGGATTCTGTTTGCTAGTATTTTGTTGAGGATTTTTGCATCTATGTTCATCAGTGATATTGGCCTGTAGTTTTCTTTCTTTGTGACATCCTTGCCTGGTTTTGGTATCAAGGTGATGTCGGCCTCGTAGAATGAGTTTGGGAGTGTTCCTCCCTCTGCTATATTTTGGAAGAGTTTGAGAAGGATAGGTGTTAGCTCTTCTCTAAATGTTTGATAGAATTCACCTGTGAAGCCATCTGGTCCTGGGCTTTTGTTTGATGGAAGATTTTTAATCACAGTTTCAATTTCAGTGCTTGTGATTGGTCTATTCATATTTTCTATTTCTTCCTGAGTCAGTCTTGGCAGGTTGTGCATTTCTAAGAATGTGTCCATTTCTTCCAGGTTGTCCATTTTATTGGAATAGAGTTGCTTATAGTAATCTCTCATAATCTTTTGTATTTCTGCAGTGTCAGTTGTTACTTCTCCTTTTTCATTTCTAATTCTATTGATTTGAGTCTTCTCCCTTTTTTTCTTGATGAGTCTGGCTAATGGTTTGTCAATTTTGTTTATCTTCTCAAAGAACCAGCTTTTAGTTTGGTTGATCTTTGCTATCGTTTCCTTCATTTCTTTTTCATTTATTTCTGATCTGATCTTTATGATTTCTTTCCTTCTGCTAGCTTTGGGGTATTTTTGTTCTTCTTTCTCTAATTGCTTTAGGTGCAGGGTCAGGTTGTTTACTCGAAATGCTTCCTGTTTCTTAAGGTGGGATTGTATTGCTATAAACTTCCCCCTTAGAACTGCTTTTGCTGCGTCCCATAGGTTTTGGGTCGTCGTGTCTCCATTGTCATTTGTTTCTAGGTATTTTTTAATTTCCTCTTTGATTTCTTCAGTGATCACTTCGTTATTGAGTAGTGTATTGTTTAGCCTCCATGTGTTTGTATTTTTTACACATCTTTTCCTGTAATTGATGTCTAGTCTCATAGCATTGTGGTCGGAGAAGATACTTGATACAATTTCAATTTTCTTAAAATTACCGAGGCTTGATTTGTGACCCAAGATATGATCTATCATGGAGAATGTTCCATGAGCACTTGAGAAAAATGTGTATTCTGTTGTTTTTGGATGGAATGTCCTATAAATATCAACTAAGCCCATCTCGTTTAATGTATCATTTAAAGCTTGTGTTTCCTTATTTATTTTCATTTTGGATGATCTGTCCATTGGTGAAAGTGGGGTGTTAAAGTCCCCTACTATGATTATGTTACTGTCGATTTCCCCTTTTATGGCTGTTAGTATTTGCCTTATGTATTGAGGTGCTCCTATGTTGGGTGCATAAATATTTACAATTGTTATATCTTCTTCTTGGATCGATCCCTTTATCGTTATGTAGTGTCCTTCCTTGTCTCTTCTAATAGTCTTTATTTTAAAGTCTATTTTGTCTGACATAAGAATTGCTACTCCAGCTTTCTTTTGATTTCCATTTGCATGGAATATCTTTTTCCATCCCCTTACTTTCAATCTGTATGTGTCTCTAGGTATGAAGTGTGTCTCTTGTAGAGAGCATATATATGGGTCTTGTTTTTGTATCCATTCAGCCACTCTGTGTCTTTTGGTGGGAGCATTTAGTCCATTTACATTTAAGGTAATTATTGATATGTATGTTCCTATTCCCATTTCCTTAATTGCTTTGGGTTCGTTATTGTAGGTATATTCCTTCTGTTGTGTTTCTTGCCTAGAGAAGTTCCTTTAGCATTTGTTGTAAAGCTGGTTTGGTGGTGCTGAACTCTCTCAGCTTTTGCTTGTCTGTAAAGGTTTTAATTTCTCCATCAAATCTGAATGAGATCCTTGCTGGGTAGAGTAATCTAGGTTGCAGGTTTCTCTCCTTCATCACTTTAATTATGTCCTGTCACTCCCTTCTGGCTTGTAGGGTTTCTGCTGAGAGATCAGCTGTTAACCTGATGGGGATTCCCTTGTGTGTTATTTGTTGTTTTTGCCTTGCTGCTTTTAATAGGATTTCTTTGTGTTTAATTTTTGACAGTTTGATTAATATGTGTCTTGGTGTATTTCTCCTTGGATTTATTCTGTATGGGACTCTCTGTGCCTCCTGGACTTGATTAACTATTTCCTTTCCCATATTGGGGAAGTTTTCAACTATAATCTCTTCAAATATTTTCTCAGTCCCTTTCTTTTTCTCTTCTTCTTCTGGAACCCCTATAATTCGAATGTTGGTGCGTTTAATGTTGTCCCAGAGGTCTCTGAGACTGTCCTCTGTTCTTTTCATTCTTTTTTCTTTATTTTGCTCTGCAGCAGTTATTTCCACTATTTTATCTTCCACCTCACTTATCCGTTCTTCTGCCTCAGTTATTCTGCTATTGATCCCATCTAGAGTATTTTTCATTTCATTTATTGTGTTTTTAATCGATGCTTGATTCATCTTTAGTTCTTCTAGGTCCTTGTTAACTGTTTCTTGCATGTTGTCTATTCTATTTCCAAGATTATGGATCTTGGAAATAGAATCTTGGATCAGCTTTACTATCATTATTCTGAATTCTTTTTCAGGTAGACTGCCTATTACCTCTTCATTTGTTAGGTCTGGTAGGTGTTTATCTTTCTCCTTCACCTCCTGTGTGTTTTTCTGCCTTCTCATTTTGCTTATGTTACTGTGTTTGGGGTCTCCTTTTTGCCGGCTGCAGATTCATAGTTCCCGTTGTTTTTGGTGTCTGACCCCAGTGGCTAAGGTTGTTTCAGTAGGTTGTGTAGGCTTCCTGGTGGGGGGGACTAATGCCTGTGCTCTGGTGGTTGAGGCTCGATCTTGTCTTTCTGGTGGACAGGTCCACGTCTGGTGGTGTGTTTTGGGGTGCCTATGGCCTTATTATGTTTTTAGGTAGCCTCTCTGCTAATGGGTGGGGTTGTGTTCCTGCCTTGCTAGTTGCTTGGCATAGGGTGACCCGCACTGTAGCTTGCTGGTCGTTGACTGAAGCTGGGTGCTGGTGTTGGGATGGAGATCTCTGGGAGATTTTCGCTGCTTGATATTATGTGGAGCTGGGAGGTCTCTTGTGGACCCGTGTCCTGAAGTTGGCTCTCCCACTTCAGAGGCACAGCACTGGCTCCTGGCTGCAGCACCAAGAGCCTTTCATCCACCCGGCTCAGAATAACAGGGAGAAAAAGTGGAAAGAAAAAATTAGTAGAAGAAAGAAAGAGAGAGGGAAAGAATGGAAGAAGGGAAGAAAGGAAAGAAGGAAGGAAGGAAGAAAGGAGGGAGGGAGGGAGGGAGGAAAGGAAGAAAGACAGGAGGGAGGGATGAAGGAAAGAAAAAGAAAGTGGAAAGAAGAAGGGTGGGGGGGAGGAAAGAAAAAGAAAGAAGGAAAGGAGGAGCGGAGGGAGGGAGGGAGGAAGGGAGAGTAGGAAAAAAAGAAAGAGCAGGTAAAGTAAAATAGAATAAAGTATGAAATATAGTAGCGTTATTAAAATTAGAAAGTAATTATTGAAAAAAAAAAAAAAACCGGACCGATGGAACCCTGGGACATATGGTGGAAGCAAAGCTATACAGAGAGAATCTTACACAGAAGATTACACATACACATTCACAAAAAGAGAGCAGGGGGAAAAATCAAAAATCTTGCTCTCCAAGTCCACCTCCTCAATTTGGGATAATTCGTTGTAAAAAGAGGAAAAGGGCGAGAAGTCTGAAATCTTGCTCTCTAAGTCCACCTCCTTAATTTGGAATAATTCGTTGTAAAAAGAGGAAAAGGCGGGAAAGTCTTAAATCTTGTCCTCAAAGTCCACTTCCTCAATTTGGGATGATTCGCTGTCCATTCATGCACTCCACAGACGCAGGGCACATCAAATGGACCGTGGAGCTTTAATCCGCTGCCTCCGAGGCTGCACAGAGAGATTTCCCTGCCTCTGCTCTCACAGCTCCCGGGTCTCAGCCTTGGACCTGGCCCCGCCTCTGCGCGTAGGTCGCCGGAGGGCGTCCGTTCTTCGCTCAGACAGGACGGGTTTAAAGGAGCCGCTGATTCGGGGGCTCTGGCTCACTCAGGCAGAGGGGAGGGAGGGGCGCGCAGTGTGGGGCGGGCCTGCGGCGGCAGAGGCCGGCGTGACGTTGCAGCAGCCCGTGGCGCTCCGTGCGCTTTCCCGGGAAAGCCGTCCCCGGGTCTCGGGGACCCCGGCAGTGGCGGGGTGCACAGGCCCCCCGGAAGGCGGGGCGGACAGTGACCCGCGCTCGCACACAGGCCCCGCGGCGGCGGCGGCAGCGGCAGCGGCGGCGGCGGCGGGCGGCGGCGGGCGGCGGCGGCGGCGGCCCACGCCCGTCTCCGAGGTCCGTGCCTTACCCGCGGCTCGTGCCTGTCTCCGGCGCTTCCCCAAGCAGCCCTCTTAATGCCCTCTCCTCGCGCACCAGGAAACAAAAGGGAAAAGAGTCTCTTGCCTCTTCAGCAGCTCCAGACCCTTTCCCCGGACTCCCTCCGGGCTAGCCGTGGTGCACTAACCCCTTCAGGCTCTCTTCCTGCCGCCAGCCCCAGTCCTCTCCCTGCGCTCCGACTGAAAGCCGATACCCGAGCCTCAGCTCCCAGCCCCGCCCGCCACGGCGGCCGAGCAGACAAGCCTCTCGGGCTGGTGTGTGCCTGAGGGCACCGGTCCTCTGTGCCAGAATCTCTCCGCTTTGCCCTCCACACCCCTGTTGCTGTGCTCTCCTCCGCTACTCCGAAGCTTTCCCCCTCCGCCACCTGCAGTCTCCGCCCGCGAAGGGGCTTGTAGTGTGTAGAAACCTTCCCCCCTTCACGGCTCCCTCCCACTGGTGCAGGTCCCGTCCCTATCCTATTGTCTCTGTTTATTCTTTTTTTCTTTTGCCCTACCCAGGTATGTGGGGAGCTTCTTGCCTTTTGGGGGGTCTGAGGTCTTCTGTCAGCGTTCAGTAGGTGTTCTGTAGGAGTTGTTCCACGTGTAGATGAATTTCTGATGTATCTGTGGGGAGGAAGGTGATCTCCGCGTCTTACTCTTCCGCCATCTTCCTCCGGGGCTACAAGTGTCTTTTAAAATGGTATCTGTTCCTCATTACAACCACCACTCTAAGTAGGATTTGTTCCTTTGAAAGAGACGAATGGGGAGATTGAGCCCTGAATCATAGAACCTGAGGGGAGAGGTGAAAAGAATAAACAGGTACCAACACCAGAACCAATGCCACCAACACTGGAGGGAACCATTTTATGGTTCCTCCTGTTTTTACTGTAGTGCCCCTCATATTTTTTATTTATTAATCCATTCATACATTTATGTAAATATAAGAACTTATAGCACTACACAGATAATCTTTCCAAGCATTTCATTTATCTTCAAAAGAACCCTAAAAGGTAATAGTGGATTTTTTTTGTTTTATTTTTATTTTTTAATTTGAAGTACAGTTGATTTACAATATTGTGTTAGTTTCAGGTGTACAGCAAAGTGATTCAGTTATATATATACACATACATATATACATGTATATATTCTTTTTTGGATTCTTTTCCATTATAGGTTACTACAACATATTGAATATAGTTCCTTGTGCTGTATGGTAGGACCTTGTTGGTTATCTATTTTATATATAGTAGTGTGTAGCTCTTAATCACAAACTCCTAATTTATCCCTCACCTACCTTTCCCCTTTGGCAACCATAAGTTTGTTTCTGAAGTCTGTGAATCTGTTTCTGTTTTGTAAATAAGTTCATTTGTACTGTTGTTTTTTTTTTAGATTCCACATATAAGCAACATCATATGATATTTGACTTTTTCTGACTTACTTCTGTCTCACATACTTCACTTAGTATGATAATTTCTAGGTCCATCCATGTTGCTGGATAATAATTTTTTGATGTACTGTTGAGTCCAGTTGTGTCACTGGTGAAGTCAACTTGATACCAGTGTTCTTTGAATGGGAGACTGATCACTGTTTTGCTGAAATCCAAATGTACCACATCCATAGCAGAAATTCAACCTCCAAGTGGAGGAATGCAGGACTTAGTTCCTGGCCTCTTCTCTCTAGCTGTCTCAGGCCTTGGAGTTCCTGGCCTCCTCTCTCTAGCTGTCTCAGGCCCTTGGAGATGCCATACAGATTCACAGCTTCAAATACTATCTACATGTTGATGAAGCCAAAATTTATGTTTCCAGCACTGTCGGTTGAAATCTATTCCAACTGCTTGTTCAACATTTCAACTTGGATTTTAATAAGCAACTCAAAGATAGCATGTCCAAAACTGGGCTCTTGATATTTCTCCCTGCTGTAACTTGTCCCTTTCCCAGTCTTCTCCATCTTGGGAAAGGCAATTCTAACTGTGCAAGTGGCTGTGAGTAAAGACCTTGAGGACATGATTGATTCTTTTCTTTTCTTCACATCCCTATATACAATCGATCAGCAAATCCTACTGGCTCTGCCTTAAAAATACATCCATATTCAGACCATGTTCTATCACCTCCACAGCTACCATCCATGGCTCAACGCACTGTGGCCTGGATAATGCCAATAGGTATCCAAGGGGTCTTCTTCCTTCCTCTTTAACTGTCTTTCAGTCTATTTTCAACAGAGCAGCCAGAGTGATACTGACTGGATACTGGCTATAAATCATACCATTCCACTGCTCAAGCCCTCGAAGATTAAAAGCTTAAGTCTGTCCACTGACCTACAAGACCCCTCATTATTTTTCTGCCTTCATCCCCCGTTATTCTCCCCTGTCCTCATTCAACTCAGCTCATAATGCCTCCTCACTGTTCCTCGAACACAGGCTGACCACACTCTTACCCCAGGCCCTTTGCACAAGCTGTTCCATCTACAAGCTTTCCCCCAAGATTTCTGCTTGCCTTCCTTTCATTGTTTTTTTTTTAACTGGAGTATAGTTTGTTTACACTGCTGTGTCAGTTTCTGCTGTACAACAAAGTGAATCAGGCATACATATACATATATCCCCTCTTTTTTGGATTTCCTTCCCATTTAGGTCACACAGAGCACCAAATAGAGTTTCCTATGCTATACAGTATGTTCCCATTAGTTATCTATTTTATGCATAGTAGTGTATATATGTCAATTCCAATCTGCCAATCCATCTCACCCCCCGTTTCCCCCTTGGTATTCATACCTTTGTTCTCTACATCTCTGTCTCTATTACTGCTTTGCAAATAAGATCATCATTACCATTTTTCTAGATTCCACAAGTATGCATTAATATACCATATTTGTATTCTCTTTCTGACTTACTTCACTCTGTATGACAGTCTCTGGGTCCATCCACATCTCTAAAAATGATCCAATTTCATTCTCTTTTATGGCTGAGTAATATTCCATTGTATATATGTACCACATCTTCTTTATCCATTGCTCTGTTGATGGACATTTAGGTTGCTTCCATGACCTGGCTATTGTAAATAGTGCTGCAATGAACATTGGGGTGCATGTGTCTTTTTGAATTATGGTTTTCTCTGGGTATATGCCCAGTAGTGGGATTGCTGTGTTATATGGTAGTTCTATTTTTAGTTGTTTAAGGAACCATACTGTTCTCCACAGTGGCTATATCAATTTACATTCCCACCAACAGTGTAAGAGGGCTCCCTTTTCTCCACACCCTCTCCAACATTTGCTGTTTGTAGGTATTTTTGATGATGGCCATTCTGACTGGCATGAGGTGATACCTCATTGTAGATTTGATTTTCATTTCTCTAATGATTAGTGATGTTGAGCAACTTATCATGTATCTCTTGGCCATCTGTATGTCTTCTTTGGAGAAATGTCTATTTAGGTCTTCTGCCAATTTTTGGATTGGATTGTTTGTTTTTTTGATATTGAGGTGCATGAGCTTTTTCTATACATTGGAGATTAATCCCTTGTCAGTTGCTTCATTTGCAAATATTGTCTCCCATTCTGAGGGGTGACTTTTCATCTGGCTTATGGTTTCCTTTGTTGTGCAAAAGATTTTAACTTTCATTAGGTCTCATTAGTTTATGTTTGTTTTTTTATTTTCATTACTCTAGGAGGTGGGTCACAAAAGATCTTGCTGTGATTTTTTTTTTTTTTTTTTTTTTTTTTTTTTTTTTGCTGTACGCGGGCCTCTCACTGCTGTGGCCTCTCCCGTTGCGGAGCACAGGCTCCGGACACACAGGCTCCGCGGCCATGGCTCGCGGGCCCAGCCGCTCCGCAGCATGTGGGATCTTCCGGGATCGGGGCGCGAACCCGTGTCCCCTGCATCGGCAGGCGGACTCTCAACCACTGCGCCACCAGGGAAGCCCCTTGCTGTGATTTATATCAAAAAGTGCTCTGCCTATTTTTCCTCTAAGAGTTTTACAGTGCCTGGCTTTACATTTAGGTCTTTAATCCAATTTGAGTTTATTTTTGTGTATGGTGTTGCATTCTTTTACATGTAGCTGTCCAGTTTTCCCAGAACCTCTTATTGAAGAGACTGTCTTTTCTCCACTGTGTATTCTTGCCTCCTTTTCCATAGATTGGGTGACCATAGGTGGTGGGTTCCACAGATCTATATTTCTGTTTTTGTGCCAGTACCATACTGTCTTGATTACAGTACCTTTTTAGTAGAGTCTCAAGTCAGGGAGTCTTATTCCTCTAGCTCCATTTTTCTTTCTCAAGATTGCTTTGGCTATTCAGGGCTTTTTGTGTTTCCATACAAATAGTAAAATTTTTTGCTCTACTTCTGTGAAAAATGCCATTGGTAATTTGATAGGGATTGCACTGAATCTGTAGATTGCTTTGGGTAGTAGAGTCATTTTCACAGTATTGATTCTTCCAATCCAAGAACATGGTATATTTCTCCATCTGTTTGTGTCATCTTTAATTTCTTTCATCAGTGTCTTATAGTTTTCTGCATACAGGTCTTTTGCCTCCTTAGGTAGGTTTATTCCTAGGTACTTTATTCTTTTTGTTGCAATGGTAAATGGGAGTGTTTCCTTAATTTCTTTTTCTGATCTTTCATTGTTAGTGTATAGGAATTCAAGGGATTACTGTGTATTAATTTTGTATCCTGCAACTTTACTAAATTCATCGATTAGCTCTAGTAGTTTTCTGTTGGCATCTTTAGCATTCTCTATGTATAGTATGATGTCATCTGCAAACAGTGACAGTTTTACTTCTTGTTTTCCAATTTGTATTCCTTTTATTTCTTTTTCTTCTCTGATTGCTGTGGCTAAAACTTCCAAAACTATGTTGAATAATAGTGGCAAGAGTGGACACCCTTGTTTGTTCCTGATCTTAGTGGAAATGGTTTCAGTTTTTCACCATTGAGAATGATGTTTGCTGTGGGTTTTTTGTATATGGCCTTTATTATATTGAGGTAGTTTCCCTCTATGCTCACTTTCTGGAGAGTTTTTATCATAAATGTGTGTTGAATTTTGTCAAAAGCTTTTTCTGCATTTATTGAGATGATCATATGTTTTTTATCCTTCAGTTTGTTAATATGGTGTATCACATTGATTGATTTGCATATATTGAAGAATCCTTGCATCCCTGGGATAAACCCCACTTGATCATGGTGTATGATCCTTTTAATGTGTTGTTGGATTCTGTTTGCTAGTATTTTGTTGAGGATTTTTGTGTCTATGTTCATCAGTGATATTGGCCTGTAATTTCTTTTTTTGTGATATATTTGTCTGGTTTTGGTATCAGGGTGATGGCAGCCTTATAGAATGAGCTTGGGAGTGTTCCTCCCTCTGTGATTTTTTGGAAGAGTTTGAGAAGAATGGGTGTTAGCTCTTCTCTAAAAGTTTAATAGAATATGCCTGTGAAGCCATCTGGTCCTGGACTTTTATTTGTTGGAAGATTTAACCTCAGTTTCAATTTCATTACTTGTGATTCATCTATTCATCTTTTCTATTTCTTGCTGGTTCAGTCTTGGAAGGCTGTACTTTCCTAAGAATTTGTCCAATTTTTCCAGGTTGTCCATTTTATTGGCATATAGTTGCTTGTGGTAGTTTCTTATGATCCTTTGTATTTCTGTGGTGTCAGTTGTAACTTCTCCTTTTTCATTTCTTATTTTATGGATTTGAGTCCTCTCCCTTTTTTTCTTGATGAGTCTGGCTAAAGACTCAATTTTGTTTGTCTTCTCAATGAAGCAGCTTTTAGTTTTATTGATCTTTGCTATTGTTTTCTTCATTTCTATTTCATTTATTTCTGCTCTGATCTTTATGATTTCTTTCCTTATACAAACTTCAGGGGCTTTTGTTGTTGTTGTTCTTCTTCTTTCTTTAGTTGCTTTAGGTGTAAGGTTAGGTTGTTTATTTGAGATATTTCTTGTTTCTTGAGGTAGGTTTGTATTGCTATAAACTTCCCTCTTAAACTGCTCCTGCTGCATCCCATAGGTTTTGGATCATCGTGTTTTCATTGTCATTTGTCTCAAGGTATTTTTTTTTTCTCTTTGATTTCTTCAGTGATCTTTTGGTTATTTAGTAATGTATGTTTTAGCCTACATGTGTTTGTGTTTTTTACAGTTTTTTTCTGTAATTTATTTTAATTTCATAGTGTTGTGGTTGGAAAAGATGCTTGTTATGATTTCAATTTTCTTAAATTTATTGAGGCTTCATTTGTGACTCAAGATATGATGTATCCTGGAGAATGTTCCATGTTCACTGGAGAAGAAAGTGTATACTTTTATTTTAGGATGGAATGTCCTGTAAATGTAAATTAAGTCCATCTGGGCTAATGTGTCATTTAAAGCTTGTGTTTCCTTATTAATTTTCTGTCTGGATGATCTGTCCATTGTTGAAAGTGGGGTGTTAAAGTCCCCTACTATAATTGGGTTACTGTCAATTTCCCATTTTATGGCTGTTAGCATTTGCCTTATGTATTGTGGTGCTCCTAAGTTAGGTGCATAAATATTGACAATTGTTATACCTTCTTCTAGTATTGATCCCTTGATCATTATGCAGTGTCCTTCCTTGTCTCTTTTAACATTCATTATTTTAATGTCAATTTTTTCTAATATGAGTATGGCTACTCCAGCTTTCTTTTGATTTCCATTTGCATGGAATATCTTTTTCCATCCCCTCACTTTCAGTCTGTATGTGTCCTTAGGTCTGAAGTGGGTCTCTTGTAGACAGCATATATATGGGTCTTGTTTTTGTATCCATCCAGCCAGTCTATGTCTTTTGGTTGGAGCACTTAATCCATTTACATTTAAGGTAATTATCCATATGTTTTTTCCTATTACCATTTTCTTAATTGTTTTGGGTTTGTTTTTGTGGGTCTTTTTCTTCTCTTGTGTTTTCTACCTAGAGAAGTTCCTTTAGCATTTATTGTAAAGCTAGTTTGGTGGTGCTGAATTCTCATAGCTTTTGCTTGTCTGTAAAGCTTTTGATTTCTCTGTCAAATCTGAATGAGATCCTTGCTAGGTAGAGTAATCTTGATTGTAAGTTTTTCCTTATCATCACTTTAAATATATCCTGACATTCACTTCTAGCCTGCAGAGTTTCTGCTGAAAAATCTGCTGGTAACCTTCTGGAGATTCTCTTGTATGTTATTTGTTGCTTTTCCCTTGTTGCTCTTAATATTTTTTCTTTGTATTTAATTTTTGTTAATTTGATTAATATGTGTCTAGGCGTTTTTCTTCTTGGGTTTATCCTGTATGGGACTTTCTTCACTTCCAGGATTTGGGTGACTATTTCCTCTCCCATGTTAGGGAAGTTTTCAACTATAATCTCTTCAAATATTTTCTCAGACCCTTATCTTTCTCTTCTTCTGGAACCCCTATAATTCAAATGTTTGTGCATTTAATGTTGTCCCAGAGATCTCTGAGACTCTCCTCATTTCTTTTCATTCTGTTTTCTTTATTCTGCTCTGCAGCAGTGAATTTCACCATTCTGTCTTCCAGCTCACTTACCCATCTTCTGCCTCAGTTATTCTGCTACTGATTACTCTAATGTATTTTTCATTTCTGTTATTGTGTTCTTCATCACTGATTGTTCTTTAGTTCTTCTATGTCCTTGTTAAACATTTCTTGTATCTTCTCAATCCATGCCTCCATTTTATTTCCAAGATCTTGGATCATATTTACTATCATTACTCTGAATTCTTTTTTAGGTAGATTGCCTATTTCCTCTTCATTTATTTGGTGTTGTGAGTTTTTACCTTGCTCCTTCGTCTGCAACATATTTCAATGTCGTTTCATTTTGTCTAACGTAATGTGTTTGTGGTCTCCTTTTGGCAGGCTACAGTGCTGTAGTTCCTCTTGCTTCTGTTGTCTGCTCCCTGGTGGATGAAGTTGGTCCAGGTGCTTGTGTAGGCCTCCTGGTGGGAGGGACTGGTGCCTGTGTTCTGGTGGGTGGAGCTTAGTCTTTTCCTTCTGATGCACCGGACCACATCAGTTGTTGCGTTTTGGTGTTTCTGTGAGCTTAGTACAACTTTTGGCAGCCTTTCCACTGATGGGTGGGGTTGTGTTCCTGTCCTGTTGGTTGTTTGGTGTGAGGTGTCCAGCACTGGAGCCTGCATGCAGTTGGGCGGAGCTGGGTCTTGGTGTCAGATGGATATCTCCAGGAGAGCACACACTGATTAATATTTCCTGGTACTAGGAATTCTCTGGTGGTCCAGCATCCTGGACTTGGCATTCCTACCCTGGATGCCTAAGCCTGACCCCTGGCAGGGAACCAAGAACCCACAAGCTTCACAGTGTGTCCAGAGAAAAAAGGAAAAAAAAAGGAAAAGAAAACAAACAGATAAACAGAACCCAATACAAATGACAAAAACAAAAACAAACAGCAAAACAACACAAAAAAGGAAAACAGAGTTCCGGGTAAGATGGTGGAAGAGTAAGACGTGGAGATCACCTTCCTCCCCACGGATACACGAGAAATACAGCTACACGTGGAACAACTCCTACAGAACACCTACTGAACGCTGGCAGAAGACCCCAGACCTCCCAAAACGCAAGAAACTCCCCACATACCTGGGTAGGGCAAAGCGGAGAGATTCCAGCACAGAGGATCAGTGCCGAGCGGCACTCACCAGCCCGAGAGGCTTGTCTGCTCGCCCGCCAGGGCGGGCGGCGCTGGAAGCTGAGGCTCGGGCTTCGGTCAGAGCGCAGGGAGAGGACTGGGGCTGGCGGCGAGAACTCAGCCTGAAGAGGACTAATGTGCCACAGCTAGCCGGCAGGGAGTCCGGGAAAACTCTGGAGCTGCCGAAGAGGCAAGAGACTTTTTCTTCCCTCTTGGTTTCCTGGTGCGCGAGGAGAGGGGATTAAGAGCGCTGCTTAAAGGGGCTCCACAGACGGGCGCGAGTCGCGACTGAAAGCGCGGAGCCCGGTGACAGGCATGGGACGCTGGGGCTGCCGCTGCCGCCGCCAAAGAGCCTGTGTGCGAGCGCAGGTCACTGTCCACACCGCCCTTCCAGGAGCCTGTGCAGCCCGCCACTGCCGGGGTCCCGGGATCCAGGGGCGGCTTCCCTGGGAGAACGCACGGCGCGCCTCGGGCTGGTGCAACGTCACGCCGACCTCTGCCACTGCAGGCTCGCCCCGCACTCCGTGCCCCTCCCTCCCGCCCGGCCTGAGTGAGCCAGAGTCCCCGAAGAGGCTGTCCTTTAAACCTGTCCTGTCTGAGCGAAGAACAGACGCCCTCCGGCGACCTACACGCAGAGGCGGGGCCAAATCCAAAGCTGAGACCCAGGAGCTGTGAGAACAAAGAAGAGAAAGGGAAACCTCTCCCAGCAGCCTCAGAAGCAGCGGATTAAAGCTCCACAATCAACTTGATGTACCCTGCATCTGTGGAATACATGAATAGACAACACATCATCCCAAATTGAGGAGCCAGGAGTCAGTGCTGTGCCTCTGAGGTGGGAGAGCCAACTTCAGGACACTGGTCCACAAGAGACCTCCCAGCTCCACATAATAACAAACGGTGAAAATATTCCAGAGATCTCCATCTCAACACCAGCACCCAGCTTCACTCAACGACCAGCAAGCTGCAGTGCTGGACACCCTATGCCAAACAACTAGCAAGACAGGAACACAACGCCACCCATTAGCAGAGAGGTGGCCTAAAATCATAAAAAGTCCGCAGACACCCCAAAACACACCACCAGACGTGGACCTGCCCACCAGAAAGACAAGATCCAGCCTCATCCACCAGAACACAGGCACTAGTACCCTCCACCAGGAAGCCTACACAACCCACTAAACCAACCTTAGCCACTGCGGACAGACACCAAAAACAACGGGAACTACGAACCTGCAGCCTGCAAAAAGGAGACCCCAAACACAGTAACATAAGCAAAATGAGAAGACAGAAAAACACACAGCAGGAGAAGGAGCAAGATAAAAACCCACCAGACCTAACAAATGAAGAGGTAATAGGCAGTCTACCTGAAAAAGAATTCAGAATAATGATGGTAAAGATGATCCAAGATTCTATTTCCAAGATCCAAAATCTTGGAAATAGAATAGACAAAATGCAAGAAACAGTTAACAAGGACCTAGAAGAACTAAAGATGAATCAAGCATCGATTAAAAACACAATACATGAAATAAAAAAATACTCTAGATGGGATCAATAGCAGAATAACTGAGGCAGAAGAACGGATAAGTGAGGTGGAAGATAAAATAGTGGAAATAACTGCTGCAGAGCAAAATAAAGAAAAAAGAATGAAAAGAACAGAGGACAGTCTCAGAGACCTCTGGGACAACATTAAACGCACCAACATTCGAATTATAGGGGTTCCAGAAGAAGAAGAGAAAAAGAAAGGGACTGAGAAAATATTTGAAGAGATTATAGTTGAAAACTTCCCTAATATGGGAAAGGAAATAGTTAATCAAGTCCAGGAGGCACAGAGAGTCCCATACAGAATAAATCCAAGGAGAAATACGCCAAGACACATACTAATCAAACTGTCAAAAATTAAACACAAAGAAATCATATTAAAAGCAGCAAGGCAAAAACAACAAATAACACACAAGGGAATCCCCATCAGGATAACAGCTGATCTCTCAGCAGAAACACTACAAGCCAGAAGGGAGTGGCAGGACATAATTAAAGTGATGAAAGAGAAAAACCTGCAACCAAGATTACTCTACCCAGCGAGGATCTCATTCAGATTTGATGGAGAAATTAAAACGTTTACAGACAAGCAAAAGCTGAGAGAGTTCAGCACCACCAAACCAGCTTTACAACAAATGCTAAAGGAACTTCTCTAGGCAAGAAACACAACAGAAGGAAAAGACCTACAATAACGAACCCAAAACAATTAAGGAAATGGGAATAGGAACATACATATTAATAATTACCTTAAATGTAAATGGACTAAATGCTCCCACCAAAAGACACAGATTGGCTGAATGGATACAAAAACAAGACCCATATATATGCTGTCTACAAGAGACCCACTTCAGACCTAGAGACACATACAGACTGAAAGTAAGGGGAAGGAAAAAGATATTCCATGCAAATGGAAACCAAAAGAAAGCTGGAGTAGCAATTCTCATATCAGACAAAATAGACTTTAAAATAAAGACTACTAGAAGAGACAAAGAAGGACACTACCTAATGATCAAGGGATCGATCCAAGAAGAAGATATAAGAATTTTAAATATTTATGCCCCCAACATAGGAGCACCTCAATACATAAGGCAAATACTAACAGCCATAAAAGGAGAAATCAACAGTAACACAATCATAGTAGGGGACTTTAACACCCCACTTTCACCAATGGACAGATCATCCAAAATGAAAATAAATAAGGAAACACAAGCTTTAAATGATACATTAAACAAGATGGACTGAATCGATATTTATAGGACATTCCATCCAAAAACAACAGAATACACATTTTTCTCAAGTGCTCATGGAACATTCTCCAGGATAGATCATATATTGGGGCACAAATCAAGCCTTGGTAAATTTAAGAAAATTGAAATTGTATCAAGTATCTTTTCCAACCACAATGCTATGAGACTAGATATCAATTACAGGAAAAGAGCTGTAAAAAATACAAACACATGGAGGGTAAACAATACACTACTTAATAACGAAGTGATAACTGAAGAAATCAAAGGGGAAATTAAAAAATACCTAGAAACAAATGACAATGGAGACACGACGACCCAAAACCTATGGGATGCAGCAAAAGCAGTTCTAAGAGGGAAGTTTATAGCAATACAATCCCACCTTAAGAAACTGGAAACATCTCGAATAAACAACCTAACCTTGCACCTAAAGCAATTAGAGAAAGAAGAACAAAAACATTCCAAAGTTAGCAGAAGGAAAGAAATCATAAAAATCAGATCAGAAATAAATGAAAAAGAAATGAAGGAAACGATAGCAAAGATCAATAAAACTAAAAGCTGGTTCTTTGAGAAGATAAACAAAATTGATAAACCATTAGCCAGACTCATCAAGAAAAAAAGGGAGAAGACTCAAATCAATAGAATTAGAAATGAAAAAGGAGAAGTAACAACTGACACTGCAGAAATACCAAAGATCATGAGAGATTACTACAAGCAACTCTATGCCAATAAAATGGACAACCTGGAAGAAATGGACAAATTCTTAGAAATGCACAACCTGCCAAGACTGAATCAGGAAGAAATAGAAAATATGAACAGACCAATCACAATCACCGAAATTGAAACTGTGATAAAAATCTTCCAACAAACAAAAGCCGAGGACCAGATGGCTTCACAGGTGAATTCTATCAAGCATTTAGAGAAGAGCTAATACCTATCCTTCTCAAACTCTTCCAAAATATAGCAGAGGGGGGAACACTCCCAAACTCATTCTATGAGACCACCATCACCTTCATACCAAAACCAGACAAGGATGTCACTGATGAACATAGATGCAAAAATGCTCAACAAAATACCAGCAAACAGAATCCAACAGCACATTAAAAGGATCATACACCATGATCAAGTGGGGTTTATTCCAGGAATGCAAGGATTCTTCAATATACGCAAATCAATCAACGTGATAGACCACGTGATACACCATATTAACAAACTGAAGGAGAAAAACCATATGATCATCTCAATAGATGCAGAGAAAACTTTCAACAAAATTCAACACCCATTTATGATAAAAACCCTGCAGAAAGTAGGCATAGAGGGAACTTTCCTCAACATAATAAAGGCCATATATGACAAACCCACAGCCAGCATCGTCTTCAATGGTGAAAAACTGAAACCATTTCCACTAAGATCAGGAACAAGACAAGGTTGCCCACTCTCACCACTCTTATTCAACATAGTTTTGGAAGTTTTAGCCACAGCAATCAGAGAAGAAAAGGAAATAAAAGGAATCCAAATCGGAAAAGAAGAAGTAAAGCTGTCACTCTTTGCAGATGACATGATCCTATACATAGAGAATCCTAAAGATGTTACCAGAAAACTACTAGAGCTAATCAATGAATTTGGTAAAGTTGCCGGATACAAAATTAATGCACAGAAATCTCTGGCATTCCTATATACTAATGATGAAAAATCTGAAAGTGAAATCAAGGAAACACTCCCATTTACCATTGCAACAAAAAGAATAAAATATCTAGGAATAAACCTACCTCAGGAGACAAAAGACCTGTATGCAGAAAATTATAAGACACTGATGAAAGAAATTAAAGATGATACAAATAGATGGAGAGATGTACCATGTTCTTGGATTGGAAGAATCAACATTGTGAAAATGACTCTACTACCCAAAGCAATCTACAGATTCAATGCAATCCCTATCAAACTACCACTGGCATTTTTCACAGAACTAGAACAAAAAATTTCACAATTTGTATGGAAACACAAAAGACCCCGAATAGCCAAAGCAATCTTGAGAACGAAAAATGGATCTGGAGGAATCAGGCTCCGTGACTTCAGACTATACTACAAATCTACAGTAATCAAGACAGTATGGTACTGGCACAAAAACAGAAAGATAGATCAATGGAACAGGATAGAAAGCCCGGAGATAAACCCACGGACATATGGTCACCTTATCTTTGATAAAGGAGGCAGGAATGTACAGTGGAGAAAGGACAGTCTCTTCAATAAGTGGTGCTGGGAAAACTGGATAGGGACATGTAAAAGTATGAGATTAGATCACTCCCGAACACCATACACAAAAATAAGCTCAAAATGGATTAAAGACCTAAATGTAAGGCCAGAAACTATCAAACTCTTAGAGGAAAACATAGGCAGAACACTCTATGACATAAATCACAGCAAGATCCTTTTTGACCCAACTCCTAGAGTAATGGAAATAAAGACAAAAATAAACACATGGGACCTAATGAAACTTAAAAGCTTTTGCACAGCAAAGGTAACCATAAACAAGACCAAAAGACAACCCTCAGAATGGGAGAAAATATTTGCAAATGAAGTAACTGACAAAGGATTAATCTCCAAAATTTATAAGCAGCTCAGGCAGCTCAATAACAAAAAAACAAACAACCCATTCCAAAAATGGGCAGAAGACCTAAATAGACATTTCTCCACAGAAGATATACAGACTGCCAACAAACACATGAAAGGATGCTCAACATCTTTACTCATTAGAGAAATGCAAATCAAAACTATAATGAGATATCATCTCACACCAGTCAGAATGGCCATCATCAATAAATCTAGAAACAATAAATGCTGGAAAGGGTGAGGAAAAAAGGGAACACTCTTGCACTGCTGGTGGGAATGTGAATTGGTACAGCCACTATGGAGAACGGTATGGAGGTTCCTTAAATAACTACAAATAGAACTACCATATGACCCAGCAATCCCACTACTGGGCATATACCCTGAGAAAACCATAATTCAAAAAGAGACATGTACCAAAATGTTCATAGCAGCCCTATTTACAATAGCCCGGAGATGGAAACAACCTATGTGTCCATCATCGGAAGAATGGGTAAAGAAGATGTGGCACATATATACAATGGAATATTACTCAGCCATAAAAAGAAATGAAATTGAGCTATTTGTAATGAGGTGGATGGACCTAGAGCCTGGCATACAGAGTGAAGTAAGTCAGAAAGAGAAAGACAAATACTGTATGCTGACACATATATATGGAATTTAAGGGAAAAAAATGTCATGAAGAACATAGGGGTAAGACAGGAATAAAGACACAGACCTACTAGAGAATGGACTTGAGGATATGGGGAGGGGGAAGGGTAAGCTGTGACAAAGTGAAAGAGCGGCATGGACATATATACACTACCAAACGTAAGGTAGATAGCTAGTGGGAAGCAGCCGCATAGCACAGGGAGATCAGCTCGGTGCTTTGTGACCGCCTGGAGGGGTGGGATAGGGAGGGTGGGAGGGAGACGCAAAAGGGAGGGGATATGGGAACATATGTATATGTATAACTGATTTAATTTTTTATAAAGCAAAAAATAAAAAAATAAAAAATAAAAAAAATAAAAAAAGGAAAACAAAACCCAAGACAAATGATAAAAACAAAAACAAAGAAACAGATCTCGCTCCATCCCCCCAAAGCCAGTACTTAGCCCCTTCTCCTCCACTCTCCCAAGTTCTGTGTTAGACCATCTATATTAAAATGCTGCTTAGGAGTTGTAATGAAGGGTGATTTGACTGTCAACCTGGATGCATTTAGAGTCTTTTTCAAACATTCAATCAGGCTTCCCTGACCACCTTCATTTTCTTCATTTTTCAAATGCAGCAGGTAATTGAGGATAAATGCCTTATGTGGGACAACCTGGGAAGCTGTGACACTGCCAGAGTGAGCCCAGGCATCTCTCTGCCAGGAATTTCAACAGAAATGACTCTTTGCCCTGAGATGTGTTTGATGCCCATCTCCATCAACCTTATTTGCTTTGATGACTACTGCCTCCCACCTTTATTTCACATAGGGAAATTGAAGCCATAATACATGTTAAGTGACTAAGAGCAGGACTCATATAGTAAATTCGAGGAGCAGCAAGGATTTTCAGTTCTTCTCTGTTTACACTTTTCCCTAACAATTCCCACCTGCCGCCTTCCTATGTAGATACCTGGTTAACACAGGAAGAAGATTTTAACGGATTCTGGTCTTTTAGTGCCATGTACTTTCTTCATGTTAATGCTATTAATCATCTGATTACTGTCAAGTCGATTTAAGTTCTGGTGAGATCAGCATCTCCTGAAATGCAGTGCATTTAGTGAGCACCTACCGCATGTGATGCAGTGTATTAGGTTCTGTCTGGGGAAACTGAAAGAAAAAGATGCGGCCCCTGACATATAGTATCTTATACTAGTTAGGAAGCCAAGTGCACAGAAAATGACATTAAAAAGCTGTATGTTATACCATATTTCCTTTATCTCTTCAGTGAGATGCAACTGTTTTCATTTTTAATGGTCTTGCCTTTTTCATGGCATTCCCATTCCAACCAAAGTTTCTCTTAATATGACACCTCAAAATAAACTATATTTTGCTTTCAAAGGGGAACCAAACAAGAACCCATTCCTCCCGTATTTCCTTGGCATGTCTTTGCAGTCTATTTACCAGTTTCCTTGTGTTTCTCTAACATGTCACAGTTCTTCATGAGGAGGAAAGTAGGGTTTCATTAGTAGACATCATGGGCCATTTTGAGCCAGACCTGACTATATGGTTGGCCCAGTTCCCATGGGTGAGTGTCATGGTGGGGACTCAGACACACCCTTTCTCTGGCCACTTCAGTGTGAGGGCCTCCAGGCTCTTTTCTCTTCCCACGGCTGCTTCCTCCTCCTCCTCCCAGGTGGATGGGGCAGGTCCAGAGGGAGGTCATTGCATTAGACTGTGGTGCAGAACACAGTTAGCTGGTCAAGCTGGGATTCTGCCTTTGGGGACATTCTTCCTGTCAGGAACTATAGGGAGGTAAGAGGAGTCAGTATTACTCCCACCCGGCAGGAGACCTGGCCCACTCCCCCCACCCCAGCCCCCCTTGGCCCACTTTTGACTCTGACTTTGCTCTCTGGTGGGTGAAGAAAGATAACTCTGTTGGCTGCTTTAGTCCGGGGTTCCTTTAGCCTAGGACGATGTGGGGCAGCAGGCCAGATGGTGCTGCACTTGGTAGGGGACGCACCCTCCAAGCTTGTTGCTGTTTTTAGCTGACTAGTGTGTGTTTCCCTTTTAAAATATATTATACAAGAAAAGGAAAGAGGAGAATGAAAGGAAAAAAAAAGAAAAAAACTGAAATAGAGATGGGGGAGGGGGAAGAAGAGGCAGTAAGAAGAATGAAAAAACTAGTTTTATTCTCACATGGACTCAACATCCTACTGTGTCTCTTCCCGCTCCCAACTTGGCTTCTGTTGTGTCCTCTCTGATTTAGTAGGTCAAGGGCAGGGCCTGAGAGTCTGCATTTCTAACAAGCTCCCAGGTGAAACCAGTGCAGTTGGTCCTCAGATCACACTCTGAGTAACAAGGGTCTTGAGGAATAATGAATCAAATACTATACCAGTTTCTTAACCACTCTTCATATAATAATATCTGACACTCATATAGTACTTACTATGTGCCTGACACTGTCTTAAGTGCTTTGCATGTATCAACTCATTTAATCCTCGTAATTCTATGAGATGGGCACTACTATTAGCCCCACTTCACAGTTGGGGAAACCAAGGCACAAGATTATTTAATTTACCAAATATCACATAGTAAGTACTAGAGCCAGGATTCAAACTCACTCTGGCTCCAGAGTCTTTGTGTTTAGCTCCATTTTTATTCCAATAGCTTACAAACTTACCCTCTTCTGGACATAAGTTTTCAATCTTTACCCCTTAGAGGATGGACCCCAGCTTGAAAACAATGTTCCAGAGATGTCATTAACCAGCCGGTGAAGATCACTGTGATATTGATTCACCATTGTATTAGCCACACTGTCAACTTTGTGCCTTATGTAAATTTGATAATTAGAGGCAGTTCTCAAGGGTTAGCTGTAGGATCCCAAGGCAGCTGTGGTTTTGGCTGTTTTTGTTTTTTGACAAGTAGAGGCAGCAAGGAGCAGCTGAGGTTAACGGCTCTAGCTGATCACTGAGGCAGCAAGAGAAACAGCTCCAAGACAAACACACTGTTCATTGTGTAGCCCGAGGGGAGAGAGCAAGTCTGGAAGGGCTGAGCCAGGCAGGGGTGATGGACGATACAGGATTCTCTGTGGGTGAGAAGGTTGGTGGCTGGTCAGGGCAGAAAGCAGACTGGGGAGGCTGAGGCAAAGTGGAATCTTATGTAGATGAGCCCACTCTGAATCAAGGAAGCCAGAGATTCACTCATGCATTCATTCTATAAATATGAATCGATGACCTATTATGCTCCAGGCACCATGCTATATGCTGTTGATACGGTGATGAATAAGACAGAACTGGTCCCTGTCCTCAGGGAATTCTCATTCTTGTTGGGAGACGGGCAAGACCAAACCAAACCAAACCTAACAGACAAATAAATCAGTGCGGGCTGTCATGAATATCCTAAAGGAAAACAAGGGTGAGAGATGGTGAAACCAAGGGGCACCCTACTTTCGGTAGGGTGGTCAAGGAAAGCCTTCAGCTGAGACCTAAAATCAGAGAAGTTAAGCAATTGGAAAGGGCACTCTAGGCAAGAAACAGCTGTGCAAAAAGCCCAAGGGTGGGAAAGAACTTGGTATGGAAGAGAGAGCCTGGCAGGATCTGGGGAATCCACAGCTGTCCATTGGGAATCATACAAATTGACATAAGGATTAAAGCTGAGAATAACTGATATGAAACAAAATCAATTGGCTTTGACAGGTTGGTCAATTCTCATCTGGAGTATTATGTTGAATTCTTGACACATCACTGTGTCAAGGCCCATGGGTGATTTGGCTGCCATAGCCTCTGAAATTGGAAAATATTTTTAGGCAAGGCCCAGTACCTTTTGTTTGACCTTTTTTTGGATTTAAATGCCCATCTCTGAGTTGTGAGGGTCTCACCAAGGTTGTAATAATTCTTACAAAGAAATCTTCATCTAGGTTATTGTGACAAAGGGCAAGGCCGAAAACAAAGCATGGGATGGGGCTAGTGTCCACACTCCAAGATGAACACGAGCCATCAAAACAGAGAAGTCAAGGCACATGGTCCATACCTCCTTCTCTGGTCTCTCAATCTGGCAGCCCCATCAAAAAGGAGAGGAGGTTGGTTTGGGTGAACCATTTGTTAGTTGTTCCTAGTGATCAACCATTCAACACATTTTCTAATGCTCCCCAATGACCCTTCAGGTGATTTTTTGCAGTTGTCTAGAGAGGAAAATGTAGTTGACCAATCTATAGTTTCCAGAATCTATCCTTTTCTAAAGAACCCTTTTCAGAATCAGAACATTTGTCTTAGCCAAGGCTCTTGTCAGTTGTTATCTGGATTAGTGTATTGGTGTCTTACACCTGGTCTCCCTGATTGTAGTCTCTCACACCTCCAATCTATCACCCACAGAGCTTTCAGAGAAATTTAGCTAAAATTCACCTTGTATCTGATCCCTATCCTTGGTTTTAAGTGGTTCTTCATTACTGTTGATAAAACCTGAAGTCCTTTTTTTGGCATTCAATACCTTTCATGATCTGACCTTTGCCTAAATTGCCACACTCATCTCCTGCCATATCCCCCTACTCTGAATTATAGCCATACCACATTAGTTGCTGTTTACTGAAATTACAATGCTCTCATATTACTTCTCTGCATTTTCTTTTTTTTGGCCGTGTCATGCAGCTTGTGGGATTTTAGTTCCCTGACCAGGGATTGAACTCGGGCCCTTGGCGCTGAGAGCGCAGAGTCCTAACCACTGGACCTCCAGGAAATTGCCCTTCTCTGCATTTTCATATGGGGTTCCTACTTGCTTCTTCCCTCAGCTAGTTCCTATTTATCCTTTAGAATTTAGTTTAAACCTTATTTCCTCCAGGAAGGCTTCCATGATTTCCCTAGTCAGGATTAAGTGCTCTTATTTGATCCTGTAACACATTTTTATATGCCTCTATTACATATAAAAATGTAGTTAGCATCCAAATCCTCTTCTACAAAATCTTAAGCTTTTGAGGTCTAGGACTGTATCCTTTAGTGCTTAACAGTGCCCTTGTACATAATAGCTTCAGAAAGGTTAATGGAACAGCTGCATTTGCATTTTCCATTTTCTGGCTTTAGTTTTCCATGATTTCTTGCAGATTACAGAGAGACTATATTAATTTCTACATCATATATATATTCTCCATCTCTACCTCCTCTTTTGGGGAATAAGGGGAAAAGATTTGCTTAAGCTTAGGTCTAGAGACATATTTCTACCTCATTTATTAGACTTGTGAAAACCTCTAATGAGAATTTCTTATTACCCATGGTTTAATCTAAGTGCTCATATCTTGCTGTGATTTAGGATACCACATTACAGATTTTTAGACCTAGAAAGAACTTCAGAATGATCAGATTCAATAGTTTACTTTATGGGACAAGGACATGAAGGTTCAGAGAGAGGTTAAGCAAATACTCTAAAACCACCCTACTAGTGGGTGGCAGTTAGCCCCAGGAGCTAGATCTCCATCCTCTCAGTCCTGGGCTCTTTCCCCTACAAATGGCCACTCTTCAGATCTTCATCCTATTTTGATGTCAGAGACCCAATATGGATTTGACCTTGGTTCCTTGATTTGCCATATTGAGGCTTTAATTTGGCCTCTCGAACTAATAATTTAATTATTAGCAAATGAATTAACGTTAA